>NW_027507686.1:70833163-71433163 GCF_037356315.1 Lithobates pipiens | reverse complement strand
CCAATGAGCGGAAGGTCCACTTTAGGGTGGACCTCCGCTTTAAGGCAGTGCTGGAAACGAATGGTGGCCACACTAACATAAGGGGAATACAAAGACACTGAATTTCAAAAGAGCCAACTTCCCTAAACTACGAGCCTTGCTAGAAGGCATGAATTGGGATAAAATGTAGGAACAAAGAACACGGAGGAGAGATGGGTTTGCTTTAAGAGCATATTAAATAAGGGCATTAGCCAATGCATCCAATTGGGTAATAAATTTAAAAGAGCGATCAAAAGTCCTGGATGGCTTAACTCCAATGTAAAAATGCATATAAAAGCAAAGAAGAAGGCCTTCAAAAAATACAAGTTGGAGGGATCATCATCAGCCTTCAGAGTTTATAAAGAATTCAACAAGAAATGTAAGGGTGCAATTAGGGTGGCTAAAATTGAACACAAAAAACACATAGCGGAGGAGAGCAAAAAAATCCCAAGAAATTCTTTAAGTATGTAAAAAAGGGAGGACAGACCATTTTGGCCCCATAAAGAATGAGGAAGGACAGCTGGTTACAAAGGATGGGGAATGTATTGAATTTATTCTTGTCCTCAGTCTTCACGAGGGAATCGGGGGGCTTCAGTAACCAAAACTGCAGTGTTTATCTTTATGACACATCACAGGAAGCACCTCCATGGTTAACAAAGGACAGAATTAAAATGAGACTTGGGAAACTTAAAATTAATAAATCACTGGGACCAGATGGCTTGCATTCGAGGGTACTTAGGGAACTCAGTCAAGTAATTGCCAGACCAATGTTCCTAATTTTTACTGACAGTCTACTGACTGGACTGGTACCAGCTGATTGGAGAAAAGCTAACGTAGCACCAGTATATTTAAAAAGGGCCCAAAATACATCCCTGGGAATTACAGACCAGTTAGCCTAACATCAATTGTATGCAAGCTCTTGGAGGGGATGATAAGGGACTATATACAAGATTTTAGTAATGAGAACAGTATCATTAGCTTAGCAGTAGTCAGCATGGATTCATGAAGAATCCTTCTTGCCAAACCAATCTATTAACCTTCTATGAGGAGGTGAGTTGCCATCTACAGTGCTTTGCGAAAGTATTCGGCCCCCTTGAACTTTTCAACCTTTTGCCACATTTCAGGCTTCAAACATAAGGATATAAACATTTTATTTTTTGTGAAGAATCACCAACAAGTGGGACACAATTGTAAAGTGGAACGAAATCTATTGGATTTTTGAAACTTTTTTAACTAATAAAAAAATGAAAAGTGGGGCGTGCAAAATTATTCGGCCCCCTTGCGTTAATACTTTGTAGAGCCACCTTTTGCTGCGATTACAGCTGCAAGTCGCTTGGGGTATGTCTCTATCAGTTTTGCACATCGAGAGACTGAAATTCTTGCCCATTCTTCCTTGCAAAACAGCTCGAGCTCAGTGAGGTTGGATGGAGAGCGTTTGTGAACAGCAGTTTTCAGCTCTTTCCCCAGATTCTCGATTGGATTCAGGTCTGGACTTTGACTTGGCCATTCTAACACCTGGATACATTTATTTGTGAACCATTCATTTGTAGATTTTGCTGTATGTTTGGGATCATTGTCTTGTTGGAAGATAAATCTCCGTCCCAGTTTCAGGTCTTTTGCAGACTCCAACAGGTTTTCATCCAGAATGGTCCTGTATTTGGCTGCATCCATCTTCCCCCTCAATTTTAACCATCTTCCCTGTCCCTGCTGAAGAAAAGCAGGCCCAAACCATGATGCTGCCACCACCATGTTTGACAGTGGGGATGGTGTGTTGAGGGTGATGAGCTGTGTTGCTTTTACGCCAAACATATCGTTTTGCATTGTGGGCAAAAAGTTCGATTTTGGTTTCATCTGACCAGAGCACCTTCTTCCACATGTTTGGTGTGTCTCCCAGGTGGCTTGTGGCAAACTTTAGACGAGACTTTTTATGGATATCTTTGAGAAATGGCTTTCTTCTTGCCACTCTTCCATAAAGGCCAGATTTGTGCAGTGTTCATGGGCCTCTTGGCTGCATGTCTGATCAGTCTTCTCCTTGTCTGAGCTGAAAGTTTAGAGGGACGGACAGGTTTTGGTAGATTTGCAGTGGTCTGATACTCCTTCCTTTCAAAATGATCGCTTGCACAGTGCTCCTTGGGATGTTTAAAACTTGGGAAATCTTTTTGTATCCAAATCCGGCTTTAAACTTCTCCACAACAGTATTACGGACCTGCCTGGTGTGTTCCTTGGTCTTCATGATGCTCTCTGCGCTTTCAACAGAACCCTGAGACTATCACAGAGCAGGTGCATTTATACAGAGACTTGATTACACACAGGTGGATTCTATGTATCACCATCAGTCATTTAGGACAACATTGGTTTATTCAGAGATCCTCGCTGAACTTCTGGAGTGAGTTTTCTGCACTGAAAGTAAAGGGGCCGAATAATTTTGCACGCACCACTTTTCAGTTTTTTATTTGCTAAAAAAGTTTAAATTATCCAATAGATTTCGTTCCACTTCACAATTGTGTCCCACTTGTTGGTGATTCTTCACAAAAAAATAAAATTGTATATCTTTATGTTTGAAGCCTGAAATGTGGCAAAAGGTTGAAAAGTTCAAGGGGGCCGAATACTTTCGCAAGGCACTGTAGCTAAAGGAAGGCCCGTAGATGTGGTGTATCTTGATTTTACAAAAGCATTTGACACAGTTCCCCATAAACGTTTACTGTACAAAATAAGGTCCATTGGCATGGACCATAGGGTGAGCACATAGATTGAAAACTGGCTACAAGGGCGAGTTCAGAGGGTGGTGATAAATGGGTAGTACTGGAATGGTCAGGGGGAGGGTAGTGGGGTCCCCCAGGGTTCTGTGCTGGGACCAATCCTATTTTTTTTTTTTAAACTCCGTTTTTTATTAACAATAATTGGCACAGACATATATAATAAGTCAGACTGTATACATCTTTGTGTGATGTAAACAAGACATGATAAACATTGGCAAGTCGTACTACAGTAATTGCCCTGTACCTCAGTTATACCAAAATCGTATACCAATTGTATTTTTTATTTCCACCCTCTCCCCCCACCCTCCCAACAACAACAAACAACCCTACAAAGAACAGATGCACGCACAAGGATGACAAATAGGTGGGCATGAGGTCTAAAACCTCAAATCATCTCATCAAGGGCACAATAGTCCCATGGCAACACTTTCACCGCACGGGACCAATCCTATTTAATTTGTTCATAAACGATCTGGAGGATGGGGTAAACAATTCCATCTCTGTATTTGCGCACAATACTAAACTAAGCAGGGCAATAACTTCTCCGCAGGATGTGGAAACCTTGCAAAAAGATCTGAACAAATTAATGGGGAGGACAACTACATGGCAAATGAGTTTTAATGTAGAAAAATGTAAAATAATCCATTTAGGTGGCAAAAATATGAATGCAATCTATACACTGGGGGGGGGGGGACCCCTGGGGGAATCTAAGATGGAAAAGGACATGGAGGTCCTAGTAGATGATACCACTGCAATGCCAAGCTGTTGCTAACAAAGCAAACAGAACATTGGCATGCATTAAAAAGGGGATCAACTCCAGAGATAAAACGATAAATGATTCTGCCGTTATAGAAGACTCTGGTGTGGCTGCACCTGGAGTATGCTGTCCAGTTCTGAGCCCCAGTCCTCAGGAAGGATGTACTGGAAATGTAGTGACTACAAAGAAGGGCAACAAAGCTAATAAAGGGTCTGGAGGATATTAGTTATGAAGAAAGGTTGCGAGCACTGAATTTATTCTCTCTGAAGAAGAGACGCTTGAGAGGGGATATGATTTCAATTTACAAATACCGTACTGGTGACCCCACAATAGGGATAAAACTTTTTAGTAAAAGGGAGTTTAACAAGACACGTGGCCACTCATTAAAATTAGAAGAAAAGAGGTTTAACCTTAAACTAAGTAGAGGGTTCTTTACTGTAAGATCGGCAAGGATGTGGAATTCCCTTCAACAGGCGGTGGTCTCAGTGGGGAGCATCGATAGTTTTAAAAACCTATTAGATAAGCACCTGAACGACCACAACATACAGGGATATACAATGTAATACTGACATATAATCACACATATATGTAACTATGTAACGATGTACTTCTAGCATGGAGTAAACGAGTAAACTCACTGTTTGAGGCTACCAATGGGCTACAAATTCCCCAACTTGTCACAGTACATATCTGCTACCTTGATTGACTACAGAATGATATAGCGAGTTAAACTGACATTTCTGGATGGATAAAAATAATGGAACTATTTGCAAAGGAAATCTGACCATACAGCGATCGAAATTTGGCTGGTTCAGCAGGGACCAGTCGAATTCCAAATGATCAGTGTGTGGCAGTCCCTGCTAAACAGAATTCAATTGTTTGGTTGACTTCTGCCAAAAGGACCAGCTGTAAAACTTTTCTCAATTAGCAGCTGAAGCTACTGATCAGTGTATTTTTACAGCAACAGGGGCCACTGTCAGAATACAATGTCCTGGCAGGCTCCATATACCTCATATGTGTGAATGGAGGAATCATTTTTTTTCTTTTTGTTTAGCCCGCTTACTATTATGTCACGTACAAACGATCGGAATTTTGGTCACAAAAAGCTATGGTGGTTTTTCTGACGGAATTCCGCTCAAGCTTGTCTTGCGTACACACAGTCACACCAAATTCCGACCGTCAAGAACGTGGTGACGTACAACACATACGACGGGACTAGAAAAAGGAAGTTCAATAGCCAGTGCACCACCCTTTGGACTCCTGCTAATTTCAGTTTGGTGACAGACGATTTGCGCTTTTCAGACTTTTCAGTGCATGTAGTTGGTTCGTACCTGTTTTTCAGTGCGTTCTTGTCCGCTTGTTATTGATTTTCAGCTCGCTCTTTATAAGTCTTGCTGTTCTTCAGTGCATTCTGTTTAGTTCATTCTGACCAGCCCACTGTTTTGAAGCCATGTTGCGGTTATGTACTCATCGTGCAGTTCGTGCTGTGCAGGGGCTTGGTGTTGGGGTTCTTACTTTGACCCAAGTCCAGTCCATGAACAGGGTGAGGAGGAGTTCATGGACCAAGAATTGGTTACTCCAGCGTAACCAATTCTTGCACATGCCTCTGCTGCGTGAGATCCAAGAAAATAACACTGATGATTTCAGGAATTGGACCCCGTTTTTCACCGTCTGTTGGTTTTGCTGTCTCCTTATATTAGCAGGCAGGACACCTGCATGCAGCAAGCCATCACTCCCGAGCAGAGTCTAGTCGCCACGTTGTCAGGGCCGTTTTTAAGGCAGGGCAAAAGGGGCAGCTGCCCTGGGCCCTGTCATTGTTGTGGGGCCCAAAGCAGCTGCCTCATACTTGCCAACTATCCTGGTTTAAATTCCCTCGTCCCTTGAGGTTTTAGTCCCGTGCTGTGTCCCGATAGCTCAGTGTGAAGTGCTGCTACTAATGCTGCCCAGCTCTGCCCTATTGTTGTGTACAGATGACTCACCTGGAGAGCCTGTGTTTTTTTTTGTAAAGAACAACAAGTTTATTGGTGGTCAAAAACAACAGGGCATACAGCAAATAATGTACAAAGGGTATCAAGACAATCGAATCACATTCACATATAGTATACAGTATACTCATGTACATTATTGTTTCGTTGGTCATACTTCATACAAAACCACCCTGGCACCCCACCCCCCAGACCCCTTTAAGCAGCCGCCGAGAGGGCTAGGGGAGCAAAGCCGCCCGGGAGGCCACACTCCTAGTCAATATAGGCCAAAGTGATACAACCAGCACCTCCACACCGCACCCCCATCCCTGATACCCAGCGGTCAGGTCAGTAAGCTGAGACTGCAGGTCATGGAGAGTTCCCAGACCGTAAAAGTAAGCAGGTCACTCGATGTAGTCCGTTAAGCTAACTCCGTACAGGTGTCCGGGCTAGCGAGCCACCTGTCCCATATCCTGGTATACTTGTTGGGGCAACCCCTATGTGCGTAAATAACCTTCTTCATAGGCAGCGATAAATTCACCTCGTCTATCCATGCTCTAAGCGTGAGAGGAGTTGTACGTAGCAACAGCTTTGTGAGCAGTTTCCTAGCACTAAACAGAGTCTCATGGAGAAAAATGGTATGACAGTGAGTATTCTGTGTATCGTTCATAAGCCCGAGTAGACATATTTTAGGGTCAACTTGTAGGGGGGAACCCATGTGGTCATGCAGGAACTGGATGATGCGTAGCCAATAGGCCTGAACGTCCGGGCATGCCCAGATTAAATGATAAAATGTACACGGGTGATCCCCACAGCGCGGGCACCTCGGGTCCTGTGATGTGCGGTATTTGCTAATTCTTATCGGCATGAGGTATGCCTTGTGTATAATATAAAGTTGGGTCAGCCGATCCGATAACCTAGGGGAAGCCAACTTAACATTGGTAAGAATATCCTCCCAGTCTTCAGTGTCCAGTGGGCCTACCTCCTCTTCCCATCTATGCTTAGCTACCTCCACAATCCCGGACACCGTACGCGTTCTAAGGAGAGTATATATGGTGGATATTAGCTTGGCGGGATCCTCCCCCACTATAACACCCACCAAGGGCAGCTCTTGGGAGTTGGGGAACCCGTCCGCGAACTGGGCCCGAAGGGCATGTGAAAGCTGTACATAGCGAAAAGCCATGTGCGAGGGTATTCCGTATTCCGCCTGTAACGTATGGAAACTGCAGACTCCCAATGGGGTCACAACCTGATATAGGTACACTACGCCTCTTGAAGCCCATAGACTTACTCCCGGTATCGATCGGAGCTCCCCAAGTTGGGGATTGTGCCACAGTGGGGTGTGGGAGTGTACCCCGTCGGCCCGACCATCCCCTGAGCAATGTCCCATATACGTCTGTGTTGATCCAGTAGGGGATTACTACCCCTCGCCCTCCTGCCACTCTCCCTTCCCCGAAACAAAACCTGAAGAGGGGCATGTGCACGGCTGTGAGACTTTCCGCAAGTCAGCATTTGGTACCTAGGGCCATCCGACTTATGCAGGTGGTGGAAATTGGATAGCTGGGCTGCGATATAATACGAGCGGAGGTCGGGGAGCGCCGCACCTCCCTGATCAGTGGGGTTCTTGAGCGTGTTCCAGGCCAGTTTATGCCGCCCCGATCCCCAGACGAAGGTATTAAGGATAGTGTCCAGTGTTTTAAATATCTTAAGGGGTATGAGAGTGGGCAAATGCCACATTTTATACAAAAATTTGGGTAAAATAATAATTTTTATCAAATTGATCCTACCCATTACTCCCAAGGGAAGTCGGGCCCATGATTGGGTTTTGGTTTTCAGGTATGGGATCAGGGGTAAAATGTTATGTATAATATAGTCTAGGGGCTCCCTGGTGACCTGGACACCCAAGTATTGAATGGAGGACACTCGAGGAAGTGGTAGTGAGGCTGCGTCACAGGTAGGGAGGGACACGTCTATGGGCAATATCTGGGATTTTAACCAATTGACCCGAAGGCCTGAGTGAACTCCAAACTCCTCTATAGTCCGTAGGGCAGCCCGTAGGGACGGCCCCTCGTCCACCAGATAGAGCAGCATGTCGTCCGCATACAAGCTTACCTTCTTGACGAGGGGGCCCGACTGAAGTCCTTGGACAGTAGCATTGGTTCGGAGGGAGGCCGCGAGTGGCTCCACCGCCAAGGCATACAGGAGAGGGGATAGTGGGCAGCCCTGCCTAGTCCCCTGTCTCAAAGGTAGTGGTTCCGACAGTTGCCCATTCACCGCCACCCTGGCCTCAGGGGAAAAGTACAGCACCTGAACCCATTTTATAAAGTTAGGGCCAAACCCAAAGCGTCCGAGGCATTCCCACAGATACTCCCTCTCCACGGAATCGAATGCCTTGGCCGCGTCCAACGCCACCACGACCCGGGCACCTACCACCTCATGACATGCTTGAAGGTTCATGTGTAATCTACGGACGTTCATGGCTGTGTTCTTACCCGGCATAAACCCGGTTTGGTCCGGATGAATCAGGGAAAGAATATGCGGGTTCAGTCAGGATGCCAAGAGTTTGGCCATTATTTTAGTGTCCACCTGGAGCAAAGAGATCGGCCTGTATGATTCAGGAAGGAGGGGGTCCTTTCCTGGCTTCGGGATAACCACTATCGTCGCCTGCTGTAGAGTATCGGGGAGGGACCCAGATTCAAATAAAAAATTGTACAGTCGGAGAAGTTCAGGGGCTAGCACCTCTAGGAATGTCGCATAAAAATCTAACGGCAGCCCATCCTGCCCAGGGGCCTTAGAAGCAGCCAAAGATAAGATTGCTGCCTCAACCTCCTCCTTAGTAAAGGGGAGCTCCAACTCCGCGGTCTGGGCCGCAGACAGACGTGTTAACGGGGCAGTCCGCAGGAACGCCCGAGTCTCCTGTGCCGAAGCCGCCACTCTGGATGTGTACAAGTCAGCATAATATTGCCGAAACAGCTCGGCTATGGCCATCGGGTCAGATACCAGGGCATTATTCCGGTCTAGCAACGAAACCACCACTGGTGGCCTGGCATCCTGGTGAGCCAGGTATGCTAAGAGCTTTCCCGCTCGCTCGCCTTGTTCAAAAATGTGCTGCTTCGAAAAAAAATGTTTACGCCTAGCCTGCTCGTAATGTAATTGATCCACCACTCGCGTTTGCAGTTTGAGCGCCGAGGCATTAGCCTGCGTGGGATTAGACATAAAAGCACTTGTCGTCGATTCCAGCTGTACCGTCGCCTGTCGCATGGCCTCCTTAGATGCCCCCTTCAGTCTATTAATCCAGCTGATCAGAATAGCACGAGCATGTAATTTGAATGCTTCCCATACTGCCCCCTCCGTTGCCGTGCCCCTATTGACCTCAAAAAAATATTGCCATTCCCCACCAGGCCCCCCCCCCCCCTCCTCCCCCAACGCCGTTAGCCAAAAGGGGTTGAGGCGCCAAGAGCGGGGCCCCACCTGAGGGGCCAGGCGGAAAGCCGCCCAGCAGGGGGCATGGTCTGAGAGGGATCGACCGCGTCCTCCACCCGCGAGAGGAAGACATCAGACACGACAATATAATCAATCCGGGACATAGTGGTGTGCGTGGCTGAGAAACAGGAAAATACAGTGGCATCTGGGTTCCTATAACGCTATACCTCAGTCAAGGAGAACTCATTAAGAGTGCGGCCCAGCCTAGATTCTGTCGGGGTGGCCGGGGCCGTGTCATCTCGCAGTCTGTCCCTGCGTGGATTTATAGTCATGTTAAAGTCCCCAAGCCATATGGCTGGGGTACTCGGGTATTGGGCCATGTACGTCAATCCCTCCGTGACCAGGCATGCAGAGTACGGGGGTGGTATATACAGGGCTATAATCAGGTATTGCCTGCCATAGATAGTGCACTGCATAAAAACATACCGACCCTGCGGGTCTGTCCGCAGAGAGATCAGGCCAAAATGCAACGTCTTAGCCACAAGAACTGAAACACTACGGGAGTAGGGAGAATGAGTTGCATGGTATGACCAGCCAACCCAGGGCCGCCGCAGAGCAAGCCTGAGCTGACCGGTCACGTGTGTCTCAGTCAGCACAACAATGTCAGCCTTGTAGGCCTTTAAACAGCCGAATACGGCAGTACGTTTAATTTTGTCCCTGATCCCGCGGACGTTCCACGTTAAAAATGTAATGGCCGTCATTTATCGGTGACATTTCAGCCATGAGCCTGGTCATGCAGCCTGATCTCCAGGGTGGACTCTCCCTCCTCCCCCAGTCACGCAAGTATGACACTAATAAAAATACATTTGATCTGTCCCATATACCATTAACTTGCACACATACCACCATAAACATAACTTTTATCGTAACTTCGAACAAATTCCCCCCCACCCTCCCCCACCCCGCCCTCAGCTCCCCCAACATAGCTGGAGCATTCATCCCCAACCTAACAGGCCCCCGTTCGCCCGCCATGCACAGAAGGACAGCTAAGCGGCCGCCACCGGCCAGTCAGCACAACCCCCTGCGCACGTGGCCCACGAGGTACCTGCCCTACCAGAGGGCGACCACTCGCTGAAGTGGCGACTGTGGCAATTACTTTGAGCCCATAGGAGCAATAGAGCCAACCGCCCCCGCTCCCGACCCAGCATAGATAACATGAAAAACAGAAAAGTCCAGAGATAGTATAAAATGTCCATGCGCAATATGCATCAGCCATCCTGAGAATACGCCCTAGCAAAAAGAGGCAAAACAAACCCCCCCCCCCCAAATTTTGAAGGTATCCCCCTCCCGGTAGCAGTTCTGGTGCCCACAGTTAAGTACAATCTCTCAGAGTCCGCCAGGCAGCATGGTGCAATCAGTATAAAGCGGAAAGTTCAAGCACCACTCCCCCACTCCACTGGAAGGGGTCCCCAAGAAGTAGAGAATGGGGGCCCCCCGTCCATAAACAAGGGCTCCCCGCTAACCTCAACTGCCAGCTGGTATGATAAAAAAAACAAAAAATAGTGAAAAAGGGGAAAAAGGGAGAAAAATACAGAAATGGGCCCCAGAGTATCTGAGCAGCGGCAACGAACAAGAATAAGGGGCAATGGAAGGGGATCCTGCAGTATGGCAACCGTCAAGTTATGGTCTTACCCCCATGAGGCAGTCCGGGCATTCTTCCTCTAGGCGGGGCGGTTTCTAGCTGCCTCCTATCCAGCCATTCTGCCACCTGCACCGCGTCGTCAAAAAAATGTGCACGATCCTCACCGATAATGCGGAGCCTTGCTGGGTACAGCATCGCGTATTTCAGGTGATGGGTCCGCAGGCGTCGCTTGACCTCCACAAAACGGGCTCTCTGCTTTTGGACCTCCGCCGAGAAGTCCGGGAAAACTATCAAGCGGCCAGCCTGGAAGGGTATATTACCCTTTTCCCTGCTCAAGCGCAGAATGGCGTCACGATCTCGAAAGTTCAGCAGCTTGGCAATGAACGTGCGGGGAGGCGCTCCCTCCGGTGGTCTCTTGGCAGGCATGCGATGCGCCCTCTCCACCACAAACGATGTTGAGAAGGCCTCCCTTCCGTAGGTATTAATCAGCAGATTCTCCAGGAAGGTAGGGGGATCCTGACCCTCAGTGCCCTGTGGCAGTCTCACGAAGTGAAGGTTCGACCGGCGGGCTCTATTCTCCAAGTCATCCTGCTTCAGGATCAGGAGTTGTAGCTGGCGCTGTACCTCCGCCTGGGAGTGCCGGAGCGGGTGTAACACATCCTCAGCATGGTTAATCCTTTCCTCCACTTCCTTGACACGGTCCCTGAGCTTGGTCATGTCTTGTCTGATCAGGGAGATGTCCACCCGAATTTCCTCAATCTTGGTGGTCAAGGACGTCTGGCACAGGGAGATGGCCTCAAGCACCTTGTTAGTGTCGCTCGCCGCCTGCTGTTCCGTCCGCTGCGAGGAGGTGCCATCTTGGTCCCCGTTCTTATCAGTTCTCCGGTACTTGTCCAGGGAGGACGCGGCAGCATTGCTCTTTTTCACCGGGGACATCGCGGTGCCACAGCCAGGAGTGTCCACGATCGTCCTGGGTAGTCACTGGCGATTCTCGGCCGGGTATAAGCTAGCAGGATATCTGGCTAGGATAAGTCGGGAGCTGAGCTCAGTTCACATGCGACCTACAACATCGCCGTCCAGGCCACGGCCCCTGGAGACCCTGTGTTTACATGTAAATTACCGGCATTCATATGTATATAGCGGCGGCCGGCGCAATTGATATGTATATCATGCCTCCCTGAGATCATATCCACAGTAATCTCTAGCAACCAATCAACAAGCAGAAATCATGTGCTGTGACCTCTAGTAACTAATCAGTGAGCTGTAATGTGTGCTGTAACCTCTAGCAACCAGTCAGTGAGCGGTAATGATACACTGTAACCTCTGGCAATCAATCACAATCGCTGCCTGATCTGATTCAGTAAACTGATTTTGAGTCTAGCTGCTATTTATTGTATGTCTCAGAGGTGGAGAGCAAAACTGCATGGGGGGGGGCAAGAAAAGCTTTGCCCAGGGTCCAATCAATATTAAAGATGGCCCTGCACGTTGTGGTACTTGGCGACGGGGAGAAGTCTGCAGGACCTCAAGTTCTCGACAGGCATCTTCCCCCAGGCTCTGGGGATCATTATTCCAGAGACCTGTTCTGCCATTATTCAAGTCCCACAAAAGGACTATATTAGGGTAAGTTTTATCCTTTATTAACATCGCATTCTATGTATTTAATGTTTGCTAATGTATTGTATTTATTTCACCATTCCCTAATTACCATGATTGGAATATGATGTGAATGTCCTCATGCATGCTGGATATTTTTAATGCTCCTTTTGTGGCCTACATGCATATTTGCCTTCAGTAACCTCCCCAGTATGCTATCCTGGGCCCATACACACCTATAGCCTAGTTACTTAACAATGTATTTTGTCAGCTTTAATCTAAACACCCCCTAAAATGTGTACAAATGTTATGTGTGTGCCTAAAATCATGCAGAGTGCCAGAGGCTTTTTTTTGGGGTCCCAAAATCATTTGGAACCCTCCCTCCCCCCAACCGCTGACTTTGCCAAACCCATATGAACTATAAATACCTCTTTTGTGGTCAGATTTAGGGATGAATTCCCCAAAGCTTGTAGTGCAAGGGCCTGCTTGAATACTTTCAAATGCTAAAAATGTGCTTCCATTTGTACAGTGTGTATTTTTACACACCAGCTGAGGTTTCCGAGGACCAACCTGGGCTTTCCATTCTGGAAGAAGTTGAGGAGCCCGGCTGGAGCCAGGTATGGTATTTATTAACATATTTATTGTCCGAAAATGATTGTTGTTAACTAGATGTTATTATTGATAACAAGAAATGAATGATTTAACAAA
Organism: Lithobates pipiens; assembly: GCF_037356315.1. Classification (NCBI taxonomy): domain Eukaryota; kingdom Metazoa; phylum Chordata; class Amphibia; order Anura; family Ranidae; genus Lithobates; species Lithobates pipiens. Next base: position 71,420,299 of record NW_027507686.1, on the reverse strand, counting down.
AATTGTTGGACATATCAATAGACAGTAGGGGCCAAAAATGAGCGTGACAAGAATAAAAAATGCTGGGGTCAGAATGATAGTCTTTTCTATTTATTAACATTTAATTTGCAACAGTCATGAGCTGAAAATTGTGTGTGATTGATGAACCAAAAATTAAAACTATGTCCCTTTTTCATACACAGGAAGACCTTAGCCAGGACGAGGCTCTGGAATGTGGCAGACAGGAGGAGGCAGAGGTAAGTGTCAGCCAGGAGGTGGCAGGGCCCTGTAGTCTCACCCAATCCCAGGTGCCTCCCCTCCGCCTTACAACAAAAAGGCCCAGTAAGGGGAATAACATGGAGGAGGCAGCACTGGGCCTTATTAAGGACACTAATGTGGCCCTAAAAAGTCCCCCCAATTCTGAAGAGGCCTATGGCTGCTATGTAGCCGCTAAATTGCAGCAAATGGAGGAGGGCCAAATAAGTGATAAAATGCACTTATGTGCACTCGCCCATCCTCCTACTCCTACCACAAGTCCACCTCCAGAGCCACAGCCCCCAGGGAAGACTGCAAGGAAGGCTGCAGGGAAGACAAGAAAGTGATGGCCTGGGTTCAGTCTGGTCTGACAGAAGATGCAGGCTGTTGTAGTACCACAGCCTGGGGACATATATGTCATCTGCTACTGTTACTGATCTCTGGGAGTCCTGGACCAGATTGTGCTCCCCATTATATGGACTTGTCAATCTTACAATTCATTTTTTCCTAATAGTTGATGTGTGCCCTGGGGTAGAAAGGCTTCCCAAATTCCTGCAGTTTCTCCAGCGTTGCCTTCCTCTTTATTTTGTTATGAGCCAGAATAAATGGAGATTTTTTTATCTGAAAATACTTGCTGATGTGTTTTTCTTCAAAAAGGACAATTTGTGAGTAGGCAGGTAAATTTCGAAAATACAAGGTCAAATTAACAAGGGACACCAAGACCAAACTCCTTGAGTTAAAAACATACACAATAATAATGGTGTTGTGGTAACTTGACACACAACATAAGAAATAATATTATGGAGATCACTAGAAAAAAAATAATAATGCAGATCTTGATAAGCAGCAAAACAACTTCATTCTTCTAGCATTCTAAAGAAGAAGAGAATGTGCTGCATTAAACTATTTAAAAAATGTCAGCATGACAAATGTGCCACCTCCATTACGAAAGGTAGTTTTACCAGAACGAGCGCTTCCGTCTCGTACTTGAATCTGAGCATGCATGAGTTTTTGCGCGTCGGAATTCAAATATAAAACAGCAAGATGTATACTCACAAACGAGACATTTCCTCCCTGGCTGCAGCAGATTATCTAGTTGTTCAAAAAACACCAAGCAATCTTCTAAGCCCCTGTATATACGGTCGGAGATTTCCACAACCAAATCCGTCGGATTTTGCCCGTCGGATTTTGTCCGTCGGATCTTGTCCGAAACTGTTGCATACACACGGTCAGACAAAGTTGGCGAAAAAATCCGATCTTTCAGAACGTGATGACATAATTTCATTACGATGGGACTACATGCAGGCTAGTAGCCAATAGCTTTGATGTAGGAATTTGATCTGAGCATGCGTGGCACTTGGTCCGATCAAAATTCTCTACACATGATCGGAGTATGTCCGATCAGCCCAGTTGGTCGGGAAATATTTCCAACATGTTGAAAAATTGGGTCCGACGGATATTCCGACGGAATCAGTCCGATGCATACCACACAGTCGGATTATTCGACAACACGGTCCGATAAGACACATTCCGACGGATTCTCCGACTGTGTGTACAAGGGCTAATTCTTGTTCTGTTGGTGTTGATCCTATGGCCGGCCATACACAGTTTGAATCTTGGCCGGTTCAGCAGGAACCGGCTGAGATTCAAACCATTAATGGGCAGGCTGTATGTACCAAGTTGATTATTCGATCAGCTTGGGTAGAACCAGCCTGCCGGATTCACTTCCAATTATCGCAAGTGGCTCTGTAGCCGAGCAGACCTGTGGTTGCAGGAAAGAAATTTGCACTGTTTATGGGCTTCCTTAAGTTCTGTTGGTGTTGATCCTCAATAGGTGAGATATAATTAGACAATTGGTGCTTCAAAGTCCTTGCTGATAATCTTTCCCATTTTTTCCATGCTCATAAATTGTGTGTTTACATTTTTAGCAATATATTTAATCTTATGCAATAATTTCTAATTCAGCACATTCCTTACCAATCAGAGCTCTACTAGTGATGATGCTTCTAATGTCTATTGAAGAGTTTTTCTAGTCTCCTAACCTCATCTAATAGCCTTATAGTCGATGGTTCAATTTTAAGTCTTATGCCGGCCATACACGGTTCGAATTTCGAAAGAATTTTCTTTCGAAAATCGTATCTAAGAATTTTCGTATGAATTTCGCACCATTAGTGGGCTGCAGCAACAGCCGATTTTCGTGCGGAAATAAAATTTGAGGAATCGGACATGTTGGAAATTTTTAGAAAAACGAATGATTTTCTAATCAATGATGGGAGAATCGTGCGAGAAACATAATAAGAAAAGAAAATGTATGGAGATAAAAGAAAATGTACGGAGATAAAAGAAAATTTACGAAGAGAAAAGAAGATTCCCAGCCAAAAAAATTATTTTCTGTATCAACATGAGGTGAAATTGAAGGCTTGGTTGGCCGAATTTCGAAAATCAATGGTGGCATCATCGGATCACAAAAAAAACGAATTTTCGGATTTTGAAAAGAAAATCTGTCCTCTTACTGTTCTGCTGTGCACTTACAGTATAAACATACTACACTGTCATGGGTGATACATCCATTCCATAGTAGAATTCTTAAAATACTCTTCACTCTTTTACTGAACCTCCTAAACCACTACCTGGTCCTTCAGATCTGAAGAGTTTAACCTCAAAGTCCAAGTCTCTTATCGGGATACATTTTACCAATCCCTCGTTCACACTGAACGCGGGTTTGAAATAGTGCAAGTTCAGCTGAACTCGCAAGAATTCAAACCCACATTTCAGTGCGAGTTCGGGGGGCGATTTGAAAGACATCTGTGTGGGTTCATGTACATATTTCTATTGAAATCGCCCCAAAGTCACCAAAAGTAGTGCAGGAACTACTTTTGGAAATCGGTCCGGCACCGCAAAGTCGGCGTTGCACCAATTGGGACAGTGCTGTTGTCAGCAATAGGCTGCGATTTGGCATGCGATTTGACATGTCAAATCACGACGATGTGAATAGGGGCTAAGTGATGACTGGAGAGTGTAATAGTAGACACACTAACGTGATTTTTAAATATCTGAACATATATTCTGTGATGTTAAAAGATAATATATCCTTGCATAGATATTAATTAAAGTGGTATTAAACCAAAAAATTTAATATATTATAGCTTGCCAAATTATTAGATGTGGTGGCTGCATTTGTTGTCTTTGCTTTGGCTTTTTTACCTCTGTTTCCACCTGGTGGTCTGGCCAATAACACACCTCCTGTATTAGAGTGTCTACACTCTGGAAGAAGGGGCATAGGGAGCGCATTTGGACAGCAGCATTATCAGCATGGTTGTGGGAGTGTTAAATGTACTAGTAGATTTAGATACAGTAACAAACTGAAACCAAACTTCAGCTCATAATTTAAAGTAGTTACAGCAAACAGTTTTTTTCCTTTTTCAAAAACAACAGACTTACTGGCCAGATCACCAGGAGGAAATAGGTGAAAGAAAATCACTGTAGCCATCACATCTAAGGTCACTTCTGTGATGGTAGAGGTGAGCAGTAATAACTAGGCCTCACTTTACAACATCAAGCAATGTCCTGGGAGAATTCAAGTCAGGCTTCATGAAGTACATAAATGGCTTACATACTATGGCAAGGGCATTCATTTACTTTAGTCAAAACTGCACAGTTTGTTTTTATCTAAAGACCCCCCTTATCTACATGGGCAGTAATAAAAAAAATGCTTAGAAGTGAAAATTTAATGTAAATGAAACAACCAACAGGGATGTGGGAAGTGTTTTCCCTAAGCTCTTGTACACACGGTCGGAGATTCCGACGGAATGTGTCCGATCGGAGCATTTTGTCGGATATTCCGACTGTGTGTGGTATGCATCGGATTGTTTCCGTCGGAATATCCGTCGGACCAAATTTTCCAACTTCCCGGAAATATTTTCTGACAAAATGCTCCGATCGGACATACTCCGATCATGTGTAGCCTACTCCGACGGACAAGGTGCCACGCATGCTCACATTCAAACACGGAAGCACTTGTTCAAACACGGAAGCACTTGTTCAGGTAAAACTACTGCTCATAATCGATATAGCACATTCGTCACGCTGCAATGTTAAAAATTCTTTCATGAAGCGCATTCTCTTGTTCTTTACAATGCTGCAAGAAGGAACTTCTTTTGATGCTCATAGACACACACACTTCTCCCGAACGGATTTCCTGACTCTTTTTTAACCATTTCGGCAATACAATTTTTGAATTCGTCACATCTACACAATTGTATATTTTATTTATTTTTTTGGCTGCGTTTTTTTTGGGGGTTTTCTTAAACATCTCTTTTTTTGACAGTTTGCTCATCTTTCCTTTTTTTGGGGTGTGTTTTGTGTGTAAACTTACCACAACAACATTATTATATTTTTTAGATTTTCTTTTTTAATCTACAGGAGGTTGTTTAGTGTTGGTACCCCTTGTTATTCATTTCACTTTTTTTGGGGGAAATGTACCTGCCTGCTCACAAATAAACTAGCCTTTTGGAAGGAAAACACATACGCAAGTATTTCATCAAACAAAAAAAAACCTTTATTTTGGTCGCAATAAAATAAAAAGAGGAAGGCAGCGCTGGAGAAACTTGTTACTTTGGTGCAGCCTTTGGCCCCCAGGGCAGACATGAACAAATTAGAATAAGAAAAATTGGTGGCCTGAGGAGTACATATCTCAGGGAGAGAAGTCTGGTCCAGAAGTCCTAGAGATCAGGAAAATCAGATGCCATCTATGTCCCCAGGATGTGGTTCTTCAAGAGGCTGCATCTTCTGGCAGACCAGACTGAACCCAGGCCATCACTCTCTCATCTTCCTTAGGCACTTCCCACCAGGCATCCTTCGAGGCTGTGGCTGGGCTCCTGTAGTTGGGGCAGGAAGAGGAGAAGGAGGGCGTTGGTCGACCTCCTGGCTGCCACTTGCCACAGCCTCCTCCCGGCTGAGGTCTTCCTGTGTATGAAAATGGGACATAGTTTTAGTTTTTTGCTCATCAATCACACCATTTTGAGCTCCTGACTTTTGCAAATAGAATGTTACCAAATAGAACAGACTATCATTCTGAGCCCAGCATTTTTCATTCCCGTCCCAATCATTTTTGGTCACTACTGTCTATTGAGATGTAAACCACTTTGTTAAATCACAACTTACTGATCAATAAGAACATCTAGTTAACATCATTAAATGTACCACAAGAAATATGTTCAACAATGCAATACCTGTCTCAAGCTGGGCCCCACCCCATGTTGCTGCCTGGAAGGCCCAGGTTGGACATTGGAAGCCTCAGCTGGGGGTGAAGGATGCCTTGAAGGAAGACGGTCGAGTGGTGGTCTTCGTACCCCCTGGTCTACCAGAAAATGCAGCCTCTGAAAGTAAACCATCCTGAGGTAATAAATGGCATCTGGATCTCCTAATCTAAAGGACTCCAGGTGCTTCTTTCTCTCCCTGAGATATGTAATCATGGCCCCAATTTTCCTATTCAGATAGGCCATGTCTGCCGTGGGGACCATGATCCGCACCAAAGAAAGAAGTTTCTCAAGCGCTGCCTTCCTCTTTCTTCTGTCGTAATAAAACTGGTTGTTGATCTGCCACAGGCAGGGCATCTCCTTGTACAGTTGGAGGAATAGCCCCATAAAATTGGGGTTTTGGAATGGATCCATCTTGTCTGCAAGACACAACACAAGACAAACCCTAAAATACTAATAATGCCATGAAAAACCGCTACTAATCTTGTCCCAACATCGGCCTAGATAGAAGCAGTCTAGTCTAGTGATGCACCAAGTTAAAAATGTTACCTTCATTTGCACGATTGTCGCGTTCCGCGCCTCACTCTGTTCCCAGATCGTACGTACGACACACGCGTGTTGCGTTTTATATACAGTACGCATGCGTGAAACTCCGCCCGCCCCTGACGTTCTTTGTAGACTATTCCCCGCCCCTTCGCTTTCAGCGCAGTGGGGAGAGCACATGGCGGAGAGAACGCAGGTGCGCAATCATAGTTCCACTAATGAGGAGGAGGGTGAGGAAAGCCCGGAGCCTGAAACGTCCCGATCCAGGAAGAGAAGATTTAAGGCCTCAAATATGTCTTTTGGAGAGATGTTGGAGATGGTGGACATATTGAACAGGACCGACTATGATGGGAAGTATGGACCTTACCCAAACCCAAATATCAGAAAGGCCAAGATCATGACTAAAGTTGTGAAGAGTCTTCATAAGAATTTTGGGGTACGCCGATCCAAGGATCAACTGAGAAAACGTTGGTCAGACCTGAAACTGAGGGAGCGCGATCAGTACCGAAGGATCAAGCGTGTTCTTCAAAAAAGTAAGTAGTTGTCGTGTGTTCATATCATTATTGTTTCTTGCATACTGCTCCATGTGCTTTGATTTCATGTTGTGCATTTTAAAATGGCCACTTTCAAGTTCATGGTTTCATTCGTTCATAAGAAACATCGTTCTGCAGGTAAGTATTCCAGCTGAACAAAGTGTCCACAATAATGTTCTCACCTTGGAGCTCGGCCCAAAAAATCAATTGTACAACACTTCCAAGCAATGTTTCGTATTCCGAATTCTGCCCTCTGTGTGCTAATTATTCTGTTTTTACATTCTCGTAGGAAAGAGAAGACTCGGCAAGTATGAGGACACCAGGGACCACACCCCTCCCAAAGAAGGCCAAATACCAAGACCAGAAGCAGAGGAGCAGGAGGAGGAGGAAGGAGAGATCGTTGAAGTTGGGCAAATTGTCACCATAACAGGTGAGTGTTGGAGAACACAGCTTCCGGTAAGCTCATCAATGTATGTCACCATATTTTTATTACATGGTGTGTTTTTTTGCTTTGTTTTGTAGGTGATGTGGAAGAAGATTCCCGTTTTACCAGTGAAAGTGCCCAGATCCTGATTGGGGAGATAATGGGGTGCAATCAGGATTTGGAAAATATACAGCAAAACCTCAATGATGTTAAAAATAAAATGAAGAACATCATTGATGTTTTGGGGAGAGTGTGAAACACCACTAACTAGCTAGGGTTTTAGTTTTGCTATTTTAAAACACAACTTTTGTATTTTTAGAAAATCCAAATTTGGAAGATGCACAGAGAGTGTAAACATGCGCTATCTCCCATCATGGGGGATCAATGTACGCGTTTTATGGAAAGTGGCTGAGATGAAGAGGTTGCAGCCCCAAAACATGTACATTGATCGCCCATGATGGGAGATAGCACATGTTGACACACTGTGTGCATCTTCCAAATTTGGATTTTACAGGGGTGACACCCCATGTGATGAAGGCAATATCAGCCCAGTTTGTGCATACTCATGTCTGATATTGTCTTCACTTTTCAAAGTTGAACTTTGTAAGTTCCTGTGTTCTGTATTTTACGCTTTGATACATGCCTGTTTACACAAAAACACCAAGTAAACAAAAATTAGCTGAAAGACTGTTTTTGATACACACAATTTCTTGGTTTGTTGTAAAAACCTTTTCTAAACGAACATGTGAATGTGCTTGGATTAAAAAGTTAAATTATCAACAATGTGTGGCTTCCTTTTTCATTGCGCAAAAGATGTATTTGGAGTAAAATTTTGGAGTGCGTTGAGAATGGGTGTTATTTACTAAAGGAAACTCCACTTTGCACTCCAAGTGCAGTTTCAGGTGTAATTTTTCAGTGCACTTGTAGTGCATAGTGGATGTGCCTTTAGTAAAAAAACACCCACAGTGATGTGTTAATTTGGACAATCATGCCATTTTCCTGCCATGGTGCTGAAAATGAGCACGATTTTGGTCAGTAATGCACTACATACATTAGTTAACAAAAACAAGGTGTGTGTATAGCAGACCCACAACATAATAAGATTATCTGAAGCAGAGACTGTCCCCTCATCTCGCTCTGAAATTGGGTTTGCACTGGTGGTGAAAAAGGCACAACAAGAAAAAACCTAAATATACCTAGGAGACACCTAAAACCAAGCCAAGCAGTAAATGAAGGAGTTTCAAAGAAAAATTTATTGAGAAAATGCCTCTCAGACATTGTCTGGCATATCAATGGCCCCCCACCCACAAAGTAGTCCATGTATTGGGTTCTAACCTCACGGGCGCTTTGGGGGGGCAAGCCAGGATGAGCAGGTTCAAGGCCCGTGAGGTTATCATCATTTTCAAGCAAGTCTGCTTCTTGTTGGCCAACTGAGACCTTATAGTTCGCAGAAACCTTTTTAAGAAAATTGTGAAGAACACAGCACGCCAGCACTATATGATTGAGATTGTATTCCGCCATGTGAATAGGCATTAGAAAAAGGCGGAACCGGCTGGCCAGTATACCAAAAGTGTTCTCCACCACTCTTCGGGCTCTGGACAGGCGGAAATGAAAAATCCTCTGGTCTGGGGTGAGGGTCCTCATCGGGAAAGGCCGCATCAGATGGTTCGCCAGGGCAAACGCCTCATCCGTGTCGAAGACGAACGGGAGTCCTTCCTGATTCTCCTCTGGGGGTGGCAAGCCCAGACTGCCACTCTGGAGACGCCAGTAGAACTCCGTCCGTGCGAACACTCCACCATCTGACATCCGTCCATTTTGCCCCACGTCCACATACAAAAACTCATATGTTGCAGACACCACCGCCAACATCACGATACTATGAAACCCCTTATAATTATAATAGTACGACCCCGAGTTGGGTGGTGGGACGATGCGGACATGCTCCCCATCAATTGCTCCTCCACAATTGGGAAAGTCCCAATGACTGGCAAAGTGGGAGGCCACAGTCTGCCATTCCTGTGGTGTTGAAGGACACTGTAGAGTGAAACAAGAACCCAAATTAGTAATTTAAACAATCAACATTGCAAGCAGATTAGACACCAACATTTTTGGCCAAAATTAGTCTAGCATTTTGGGAATTGAGTATTTAAAGCCTAAAGTATAAGGTCCCCTTATCAGTCATCACTGATAAACAGCAATGCCTGAAAGAACGAACTGAATAGCAGAAGCAAGCAGACAATAAGAAATGCAAATCAAAGTGTACTATACCAAGATATAGTCCACAATGAGAAGCAAATACTTAATGACTGCACGCACTGATTATCAGATATGCAAAGACAAGCAGAAACCGAAGAGCAGTAGTGATCTGAGTCACTAATCTGAAAAGCGCGAATCGTTTCTCACCAAACTTCTACTAACACGCGATAGACACGAGATCAGCAGAAGGAGCCCAAAGGGTGCCGGACGTGGTGCTGAACTTCCCTTTTGTAGGCCCGCCGTACACGGCTTATGTCACCGCGTTCTTGGCAACCGGAAATTCCGACAACTTGGTCCGACTGTGTGTATGCAACATCAATTCCAGACCTGGTCCGGAATTAATCCGTCGGAATAACTCCAACGGATTTGGTTGTCGGAATCTCAGATCATGTGTACAATGGCTTAGACCGCTTTCACACTGAGGCGCTTTACTGACGCTATGAATAGCGCCTGTAAAGCGCCTCTCCTGTTACTCCAATGTGAATGCCCGAGGGCTTTCACACTGGAGCGGTGCGCTGGCAGGATGTAAAAAAAAGCACTTTAGGAGCGGTGTAAACACTGCTACCAAAGCACCCCTGCCCATTAAAATCAATGGGTAGCGCCGCCGAAGACTTTTAACCGTTTTTCGGCCACTAGCGGGAGTTAAAAATGCCCCACTAGCAACCGAAAAGCGCTACTAAAAATAGCAGCGATTTACCGCCGACGCTTGGGCGCTGTGAGTGTGAAAGGGCTCTTACAGATTTGAACATTTGTGGTCTGGTACAACATTCTGAATCTTCAATCTAGCTGTCATCTTCCCTCCCTCACTTTGTCACGGTTCTAACATTGTTGGGATAATGTTGCCCCCACAGCATAGTTGTAAACAGTCCTGAAATTTGAAATCAGATTTTTTTATGAGAACTGCCGCTAGAGGTCCGGGGGCCGCACTAGTGAATTGTCTCCGCCGCCATTTTACAGAAGACCAGCTCTCATGAGGAAGAAACAAGAGGCAGAGCACGGGTGGCAATGAAAGTGGCTGCCAATAGAAATGGAGCTGCTCCATTTCTATTGGCAGATGCTTTCATTGCCACCCAGGCCCTGCCTTTTTTTTCTTCCCTTCTGCCTCTACAAGAACTGGTCTTTTGTAAATGGCGTGGAGACCAATCACCAATACAGAGCAGCATGGACTGGCTGCATCGGTGGTGACAAATGACAAGCTACATCTGTTGTGACAAGTGCACTGTATCTGTGGTGACAAGTCCGCTGCATCTGTGGTGAGAATTGAGCGCTGTATCTGTGGTGACAAGTGACAAGCTGTATATGTGACAAACAAGATATTTGGGGGGCACACCCTAAAAAAATGCATAAAGATGGTGCTGCTATAAGACCATACAACAGAACAAAAATTTTACAGCGCACACATGCGACCTCATGTTCTCCCATATAGAGGAGTATAGCTCCCATGGTTCAGAGAAGCAGGATCTTCTAGTCTATGGATAGTGTAGAACCCACTAATCATGGGGTACTTTGTCGCAGTAAGTGGGCTTAAGCACTGTATAGCAATATGGTATGACCAAATCCCCATATTTTTTGATAATGATTTTTGAAAATGTCTAGGTGTTTTTAAAAAGCCTTGCTGGAGGTAAATGTTAGTTTTGCATGTGTGCGCTGTAATATTTCTGTTAAGCTTTATCTGTGGTGACAGGTGCGCTGTATCTGTAGTGACACGTGAGTGCTGTATGTGTGGTGACAAGTGCGCTGCATCTGTGGTGACAAGTGCGCTGCATCTGTGGTGACAAAGTGAGCGATGTATCTGTGGTGACAAGTGTGCTGTATCTGTGGTGACAAGTGAGCGCTGTATCTGTGGTGACAAGTGAGCGCTGTATCTGTGGTGACACATGAGTGCTGTATCTGTGGTGACACATGAGTGCTGTATCTGTGGTGACAAGTGCGCTGTATCTGTGGTGACAAGTGAGCGCTGTATCTGTGGTGACAAGTGAGCACTGTATCTGTGGTGACACATGAGCGCTGTATCTGTGGTGACAAGTGCGCTGCATCTGTGGTGACAAAGTGAGCGATGTATCTGTGGTGAGAAGTGCGCTGTATCTGTGGTGACAAGTGAGCGCTGTATCTTTGGTGACAAGTGAGCGCCGTATCTGTGGTGACAAGTGAGCGCTGTATCTGTGGTGACAAGTGAGCACTGTATCTGTGGTGACAAGTGAGCACTGTATCTGTGGTGACAAGTGAGCACTGTATCTGTGGTGACACATAAAGGCTGCATCTGTGGTGACAAGTGCGCTGCATCTGTGGTGACAAGTGCGCTGTATCTGTGGTGACAAGTGAGCACTGTATCTGTGGTGACAAGTGAGCGCTGTATCTGTGGTGACACATGAGAGCTGTATCTGTGGTGACAAGTGCGCTGTATCTGTGGTGACAAGTGAGCGCTGTATCTGTGGTGACAAGTGAGCACTGTATCTGTGGTGACACATGAGCGCTGTATCTGTGGTGACAAGTGAGCGCTGTATCTGTGGTGACAAGTGCACTGCATCATTGGTGACAAGTGAGCCAAGCTGCATCTGGCGGCAGGCAACGTGGCAAGTGACAAGCTGCATCTGGTGGTAGGTGACTGTGGCAACTCAGGGTTCCCACTGATTCAGCATTATGGTGAGTTGAACTACTGTATTTCATTTTATATTACAATGTAATATAAGAAATCATGCTCTTCAATCATCCTGACACCATACCAACCATGGTGCCGTAATGATTGAAACCCCAACACCAGGTGTTTGGAGTATCTTTATCTGCTGATTGTTAAACTTTCTGGAATAAACATATGTCTATTGTGATGTATGATCTGGGCCTGCTGTCCCTCAATCCCTCTTTCTTTCTTTCCTTCCTTCTCTCTCTTTCTTCCCTCCCTATCTCTTTCTTTCTTTATTTCTTTCTTTTTGCTTTCTCCCACCATCTCTCTTTCATCTCAGACTCTAACCACACCCCCTTAAAGCCACACCCAATATTTAGTTTAGACCTTGCCCCTTTTTTTGCAGAGGCATCCTCACTACACCACGCATACAAAAAAATACCCCGCCCCCTAATTATAACAAGACTCCACCTACAGACAAAAAAGTGTCCCTATACATTTTTTGAGAATGGCAACTATACCATAGGTGTGGGTGGACAATGTTTATTGTGGTACCTGGTGGTTGGTACAGTGACTTGGTGCTTGAGTTGTGAAAGACTGAGCAGGTAGTTTGGTTAAAGTTTTAATAGTGGTATTGGCCTGTGTGTTTAATGTTAAAGGCCTGGTACAACAAAGGTTAAACATTTGTATATTCTCTTTGAAACCCATATAAAGAGTTCTTTATTATCATGATTGATCAGATGGTTATGGTGTGGGTGGTATCAGGGTGGTTGTTTGTGGGGCTGTACAATCCCATGGCAAATATTTCTTACCAGTCCATGTATCCACTAAGGCTACTTTCACACTGAGACACTTTGCAGGCACTACAGAGCTAATAATAGCGCCTGAAAAACGCCCTGAAAGAGCCACTCAATTCACTCCAATGTGAAATCCCCGAGGGCTTTCACACTGGGACGGTGCCCTTGCAGGAGGGTCAAAAAAGTCCTGCAAGCCACATCTTTGCAGTGCTATAGGAGCGTACACCTAAAGCGGCCCTTCCCATTGAAAACAATGGGACAGTGCAGCAAACCCACTGGCAAAGCGGTGCTTTGCAGGCGGTTTTAACCATTTTTTAGCTTCTAGTGGGGGTTAAAACCGCCCCGTTAGTGGCCGAATAGCGCTAAAAAAAAACGACGGTACAGGGGCGCTAAAAAAAAGTGCAACCGGCTCACGCACATTTACGTCGGCAAAGTGGTTCGTTACCGCAAGTTAACGTACCTCTGCCTATTTAAGAGCCATTGCAGGTGCATACAAGCCTGCTGCACGTCGGGGGACTCCGCCGGCCACCCGTGATCGTGGGCACGAGAGCCAGAACAGGGAAAAAATCCTTGTTCTGACAGGTGAGAAGAGACACATCTACTGTTTGTAGCTATATGTCTCCTCCCCCCAGTCAGTCCTACAGTAAGAAAAACTCAGGAGGGAACATATTTAACCCCTTGATCGCCCCCTAGTGTTAAGCCTTTCCCTGTCAGTGACATAAATAAATAATTAACCTTAACTTTAACCCTTACCCCTTAAAAAATAAAATAATAATAAATAGCCAAACACCCTAATCCTAACTATTTTATTATTAATAATAATAATAATAATAATGTATTTAATATTGTTTAAGGTTAAATATTATTTATTAATGTGTTATTACATATTATTCATTTATTTTACTTATTTATGATGATTTTTAAGTTATTTGTGTATTTATTTTACATTTATTTATTCATATATTATTACTGTTTTATTCTTGACTTTTTTCATTTGAGCAGAAATGCACAAAAACACGCAAAAAATGCTTCAGAACTTGTTTGAGCTTCAGGCGTTTGGCTTCAGGTGACTTGGAGTGGAGATGTGAACCATCTCCATAGTAATAGATTTTTTTCTCCTCCAGCGTTTTTGAGCTTCAAGCTTCAAGCAGATATCGCTCAGGTGTGAATGAGGTTTTACTCTTCACACAGGGGAAGGGGGGCACAGGGAAATTAAAAACGTTTTTTTACCTTAATCCAAACAAAACATTAAAGTGATTGTAAAGGATCGTTTTTAATTTTTTTTAAATAACAAACATGTCATACTTACCTCCACTGTGCAGTTCGTTTTGCACAGAGTATCCCTGATCATCCTCTTCTTGGGTCCCCCGGCGGCTCTTGCGGCTCCTCCCTGCATCAGATAACCCCCTAGGAGAAGCGTTCTCCCAAGGGAATTACCTTGCGGGCGCGCTCCCGAGTCCAGCATTTGCATCCACAGAAATGAATGCCGGACTCAGCCCCGGCCCCTGGCGCCCGCATCGTTGGATTTGATTGACAGCAGCGGGAGCCAATGGCTATCAATCTATCCAATCAAGAGCTGGGACCCCGTGTAGAGAGGGAGAGCACGTCCCCGCCTAAGAGATGAAGGGGGTAAGTAAAAGGGGGGGGCGGTGACTGCCAGATGTTTTTTCACCTTAACCGGTTCCCGACCAGCGCATATCGATGTACGTCGGCAGAATGGCATTGGCAGGCATATTGGCGTATTGGTACGTCCAATCTTTAATGCCGCCCTGCGATCGTCTCACGGGGCGGCTGAACGAGGAAATGCCGTTGTAAACAGCATTTCCCTGTTCCGCCTAGCAACTAGTGACGCTGATCTCTGCTCCATGTGATTGGAGCAGAGATCAGTGTTCACTAAATGAAAGCCCAGCCCCCAACAGTTAGTAACACACCCCTAGGAACACTTAACCCCTACACTGCCACCCACTGGTTAACCCCCTTTACTGTCAGTGTCATTTACACAGGAATCACTGCATTTATATAGCAGTGATTGCTGTATAAATGACAATGGTCCCAAAAATGTGTCAAAAATGTCCGATGTGTCTGCCATAATGTCGCAGTCACAATAAAAATCGCTGATCGCCGCCATTACTAGTAAAAAAAAAAATATTAATAAAAATGCCATAAAACTATCCCCTATTTTGTAAACGCTATAACTTTTGCGCAAACCAATCAATAATCGCTTATTGCGATTTTTTTTACCAAAAATATGTAGAAGAATACGTATCGGCCTAAACTGAGGGAAAAAAATGTTTTTTTATATATTTTTGGGGGATATTTATTATAACAAAAAGTAAAAAATAATGTGTTTTTTTCAAAATTGTCGCTATATTTTTGTTTATAGCGCAAAAAATAAAAACCGCAGGGGTGATCAAATACCACCAAAAAAAAGCTCTATTTGTGGGGAAAAAAAGGACATCAATTTTGTTTGGGAGCCACGTCGCATGACCGCGCAATTGTCAGTTAAAATGACACAGTGCCGAATCGCAAAAAGTGGTCTGGTCTTTGACCAGCAAAATGGTCCGAGGCTAAAGTGTTTAATGTATAGGATGCATTAAGGTGAAAACACATGAGGGTTTACAACCTCTTTAAGGTAAAAAAAATTTTTTAGGTTTAGTAACACTTTAAGTTTTCCCCCATCCAACAAATACTTTTGTATCCAACAAAAATGATATACAATATTGCTGTGAACAGATACAAAACAGATGTGAAAGTCTCAGTAAAAGCCTCTAAATAAACGGCGACTGAGTGTTTCCTTATCTTCTCAAGATAGTCTATCATTCATACTGCATCACCAGAAAAGAGCATGTGGTATATTCCTCTCGCACGTGATACATGCGATTAAAAGGGTGCTGCAATGACACCAGACTGGACAGGGTGTACAAGTGGGTAAAATTTGCCAGCAGCACCCAAGCTCTTTAGTCTTGTATGACCACAAAGCAGCTTTTCCATGTGATCGTACAAGAAATAAAAAGCTTTAAACTTTGAAACAAGCCTCTCACCAACTTATTTCAGCCAGAGTAGAGTAGGAAATCCAGACAGCCCTGGTCACAGCCACCCCATCACTGACTGCCAGCATATGCAGTAAGGACTGATATGGGAGGAGCCATGTGGCTCATTTAGGCATCCTCAGTTCTTTACTGTCTCCTTGTAGAAATGTGATAATTAGAACAAATGGGTGGCACACTGTAAGTGATGCACTGGGGTTGCCTAGATGGAGGAATGCTTTGCAAATCAAATCCTCATTGTGTGAAGTGAGTGCACATAGGGAACCCCCCCCCCCCCCCCTTGGGGCATATGTGCATTGCATGCACTGCACAAATCAGGGATAAACCAGTGCCTTCAATTTCCAAAAATGAAAAACCTACCACTTCCATAGGCCCTTGTACACACGGTCGGATATTCTGACGGAATGTGTCCGATCGGACCGTTTTTGTCGGATAATCCGACTGTATGGTCTTCATCTGACTGTTTCCGTCGGAGTATCCGTCGGACCAAGTTTTCCAACTTGTCGGTAAAATTTTCCGACAACATGATCCGATCGGACCTTGTCCGATCATGTGTAGAGAATTCCGATCGGACACGCATGCTCAGATCAAATTCCTACATCAAAGCTATTGGCTACTAGCCTGAACGTAGTCCCGTCGTAACGAAATAACGTCATCACGTTCTGAACGATCGGATTTTCCGACAACTTTGTCCGACCGTGTGTATGCAACAGTTTTGGACAAAATCCGTCGGACAAAATCAGACGGATTTGGTTGTCGGAATGTCCGACCGTGTGTACAGTGCATTTTTATAGCACTGATCGCTGTTATAATGCCAGTGGTCCCAAAATAGTGTCAAAAGTGTCCAATGTGTCCACCATAATGTCACAGTCACGATAAAAATCACAGATCGCCGCCATTACTAATAAAAAAAAAATGATAATAAAAATGCCATAACACTATCCCCTATTTTGTAGACGCAAACCAATCCATATATGCTTATTGCAATTTTTGTTTACCAAAAATATGTAGAAGAATACATATCGGCCTAAACTGAGGAAACGTTTTTTTTTATATATATTTTTGGGGGATATTTATTATCGCAAAAAGTAAAAAAGAATGCTTTTCTTTCAAAATGTACGCTATTTTTTTTGTTTATAGCGCAAAAAAAAAAAACGCAGAGGAGATCAAATATCACCAAAAGAAAGGACGTCGCACGACTGCGCAATTGTCAGCTCTGGTCAGGAAGGGGGTAAAATCTTCCGGGGCTGAAGTGGTTAAAAAGTAATCCACAGCAGATGGCTTCTGTGTGTGTAAATGAGCCCTCAGGAGTTAAAGCGGCATTAAACTAAAGTAATATATTGCAGCTTACCAATCAACAAATGCAGCCACCACATCTAAGCCCCTGTACACACGGTCGGAGATTTTGGACAACCAAATCTGTCGGATTTTGTCCGAAACTGTTGCATACACACGGTCGGACTAAGTTGTCGAAAAATCCGATCATTCAGAACGTGATGATGTAATTTTGTTACGATGGGACTACATTCAGGCTAGTAGCCAATAGCTTTGATGTAGGAATTTGATCTGAGCATGCGTGGCACTTGGTCCGATCAAAATTCTCTACACATGATCGGAGTATGTCCGATCGAACCAGTTGGTCGGAAAATATTTCCAACAAGTTGGAAAATTGGGTCCGATGGATATTCCGACTGAACCAGTCCGATACATACCACACACAGTCGGATTATCCGACAACGCGGTCCGATAGGACACATTCCGACGGATTCTCCGACCGTGTGTACAATGGCTAAGAATTAGTAAGCTACAATATAATAAATGTTTACTTTTTAGTTACTACCGCTTTAACAGCATACAGAGGGACTTGAGCAAAGTTAGACATAGGGGATGTAATAAATTAGTCAGATATGGATTGTCATAGGGAGAAGGGTGGTGAAATCCCCAGCTAGTCCTAATATTACTAGTCAAGAAGTGTGGAATTACTAGTCAAGTAGAATGTAGGTTGGAAGATAGGTGCTATAAACTGCTTTAACACCGACACGTGTTTTTTGAGAAATGTCATCAGCTTGTACTTACTGACTCTTGTGCAGTAGGTGTGCCAGGATAAAACCAATAGGATCAAGGAGACTGACAGGTAATAATGGAAAGCTCAGTATGTTTTGAATAAAATTTGTCATGCCTACGATTACAGTTTGCTACTGTTAGTAAAATGTTTTTGGTATTGAGGTTTGTTTCACTATCATTCATGCAGAGATTTCTATCAAGGAAATCAAGTGTGGAAAAAGTGGTTTACACTCTAGGCAGGGGGCCGTTTAATGCCTAACAAAACTGCATGATAAAAATGGATTTTAGTTGCAAAAACAATATCTCTGGGTTGAATCAGAAGCCCCCCTAAAATTTCCTTTAAAGTGAACCTACTTGAGGCAGGCAGTAAAGTTGCTTTGTTCTAAATAGGCAAAGTGCATTTTCACTATATATACAGTATATATATATATATATATATATATATATATATATATATATATATATATATTGTAGCAGAGCGTCCCAGAGAGAGCCTGGGAAAGTCCTGTTCTGGGTTTGTACTTCTCCCAGGCTCCTCTTATACACATTCAGGAATCTGTGATCCAGTTCGGGTCTTGGTCCTCTTCCCCAGGCTAATTTAGGCTCACCTGAGCAGACAGCATTTGTTCTCTGCCTGGGACATTCACACACAGTTGGTCTGTGAAGAGAGTAAGGTTGGTAAAACCTGTTAAAGCGGGATTCCGCTCTTTTTTTATTTTTTTCTTACCTGTCTCACTGGTGGGCAAGTGCTACCTTCGATTGGCATCCACGTCCGGCGTTTATTTGACCCCCGGCGCGACAAATCTTTTCCTCAGGATGACTTATAAAAACCTGCTCTGGCATTTTCCATTTTAACTGTGGGCGTCTGAAGCCCACAGGCATTTACTTCCTGGTATATGATGACGTCTGGCTCCCAGCATCCATCTTGCACATGCTCAGTGAGAGCAGTGACAAGGAAAGAAAAACTTTCATTGTCCCCCATGGATTCTTGGGAAATTTCCCAGGGACCATTGCGAGGACGATAGCCACGCCTACTCCCACGGGAGGACAACCCGGAAGTCAGCTGAAACATTTGAAATAAAAGGTAAGTAAATAATATTTTTTTTTTCAGGGTTCGTTTAGGTAAGTATGCTATCTGTTGATTTTAATAACATGAACTTTCATTTTTAGGTACCAAACCACTTTAAGCAGTTCTTTATAGAGACTGACAAGTGTTAGGCTTGTTCAGCCTGGTAGTGAGGGCCTGCAGACTGTATAGCTAGAGCCGTGACACGGCTAGGTTTTTGTGTTTTGCTACTTTGCCCTTTATGTTGTTTTTTTTGGAACACTGTACAGCACCTGTATATGGACTTGTATATACCACAAATAAACACAGCACTGTTGGTCACTTCATTTCTGGACTTGGTATCTGTGCCTGAGAAACTGCTCATCCCAGGGAGTTTTATACCTGCTACCTGTCCCCCAGGTTACAATATATATATATATATATATATATATATATATATATATATATATATATATATATAAACACACACACACACACACACACACACACACACACACACACACACACACACACACACTATATTACCAAAAGTATTGGGGCGTCTGCCTTTACACACACATGAACTTTAATGGCATCCCAGTCTTAGCCTCCATACACACGGTCGGACGGATTTTGTCCAAAACTGGTGTTGCATACACACGGTCGGACAAAGTTGTTGTTGTTGCAGTGCACTTGTAGTGCAAAGTGGATTTGCCTTTCGTAAATAACCTCCCATGTCTTTATGGACCTTGCTTTGTGCACTGGTGTGCAGTCATGTTGCTGGAACAGGAAAGGACCATCCCTAAACTGTTCCCACTAAGTTGGCAGTAGAGATGGGCTGAACACCCCCCCCTCCCCCCCCCCCTTCAGTTTGCAGCAGAACTCCTGAACGCAGAAAGGTTCTGACCCAAACCCCATTGAAGTCTATGGGAGCCATACAGGTAAAATCAAAAGTGCCCATTTTGAGGGCTTATATACAAGTAATTGGCCATAAATGGGGTATGAGGGTATGGGTACTGCCCTGGGGGATATGTATCAATGTAAATGTATTTTAAAATAACTTTTCCTTGTTTGGGAGTTCTGCTGCAAACCAAACAGGGGGGTGTTCAGCCCATCTCTACTCCCAACTATGTGAGAATAGTTTGGGGATGGCCCCTTCCTGTTGCAACATGACTGTGCACCAGTGCACAAAGCAAGGTCCATAAAGACATGGCTAAGCAAGTTTGGTGTGGAGAAATTTGACTGGCCTGCACTCAACCCAATAGAACACCTTTGGGATGAATTAGAAACTGAGAGCCAGGCCTTCTCATCCAACATCAGTGCCTGACCTCACAAATGCACTTCTGGAAGAATGGGCAAATATTCCCATAAACACACTCCTAAACTTTGTGGACAGCCTTCCCAGAAGAGTTGTAGCTGCAAAGGGTGTGCCAACTCAATATTGAACCCTACAGACTAAGACTGGGATGCCATTAAAGTTCATCTGAGTGTAAAGGAAGACGTCCCAATACTTTTAATAATATAGTGTATATATGAAGTTGTCAGCACGCTTCAAGCAACTTTGTTATAACCTTTTAAAGCAGAAGTAAACTTTCCCTTCCACCAGCAAATAAACCTCAAACCCCAATGCTATTTTTGCACATCTTCTGGAAGCTCAACAGGGAAATTCTTTCCATTTTACCGAGACAGTGCCTTGAAAAAGTATTCATACCCCTTGGAATTTTCCACATTTTGTCATGTTACAACCGAAAAGGTAAATGTATGTTATTGGGATTTTTTTGATAGGCCAACGCAATGTGGCACATAATTGTGAAGTGGAAGGAAAATGATAAATGGTTTTAAAATATTTTTTTTACTAATAAATATGTTAAAAGTGTGGCAATACTGAGCCCCCCCCCCCCCCCCCCCAAGTTAATGTCACATCTAGAGAGTGACATTTTTGCCCATTCTCAAGCTCTGTCTGATTGGATGGAGAGTATCTGTGAACAACAATTTTCACGTCTTGCCACTGATTCTCAATTGGATTTGGGTCTGGAATTTGACTTGGCCATTCCAACACATGAATATGCTTTGATCTAACATTATTGCTGATCACTGATTGGTTCCGAGAGGTTGCTGTATATCCTTACTGCTCAATGATGAGGGCGGCACAGTGGTGTAGTGGAGGGCGGCACAGTGGTGTAGTGGTTAGCACTCTCGCCTAGCAGTAAAAAAGGTCACTGGTTCAAATCCCAACCATGACACTACCTGCCTGGAGTTTGCATGTTCTCCCTGTGCCTGCGTGGGTTTCCTCCAGGTACTCCGGTTTCCTCCCACACTCCAAAGACATGCAGTTAGGTTAATTGGCTTCTGTCTAAAATTGGCCCTAGTATACAACTGGGGATCTTGGATTGTGGCTCCTTGAGGGTAGGGACCAATGTGAGTGTGCAATGTAAAGGGATAGGGACAATTGTAGACACTCACTCAGGTTGAACTGGATGGACTGATGTCTTTATTCAACCTTACTAACTATGTAACTATGTAACTATGTAATGATTGCTTGCAAGAGGTTAGTGCACAGCATTACTGCTCACTAATTGGTCGCTAAAGGTTATAGCACATCATCTCCCCACTGCCTGCACACCATGGACTGGGGAGGTGAGGGGACCCACCAATAGACAAAAAACTCCTAGGGCTCCTGGGATCAATGGCAATGCGGTGGGGGGGTGATCAGTGGCAATGCTAGGAAGATGATGGGATCAGTGGCGAGGGAAGGGAATACATGGTAAGCAATTCTGAATCATGTAGAGCAAAGCTCGAAATCTTTGGCAAGTATATAGTGGGGGATTCTACCAATGTAATGGGGAATTTACAATGACCATTAGTGATGGACGAACTTCCGATGGGACGTTTCGCGAACGAGGACCGCGAACGCGGCCGATAGTTCGCCAACCGAAACGTTCGCGGCGGGCCCCATTGACTTCAATGGGAGGCGAACTTCGCAAACCTACAGGTCAAATTTGCAGCCACAAAATAATTAATAGCTGTGCAAACATAGTCCCACCACATGGCCAATGACATAACACATGTATGAGGTGAATCTGGGATCGACAACTACAAGCATTCTTTTTTTATATGGGAAATTGTTGTGACAATTCAGGACTGTGGAGCGCATGAAGGCAATGGAGGAGAGGGAAGGTCAGGGACCAGGGTAGGCAAAGAAGAGGGTGCAGGAGATGATCACCAGCAGTGTGACATAGAGCAATGACACCTGCACCGTGATAGAGTCATCTGACACCAGCACCGTGATAGAGAGCACTGACATCAGCAGCGTGACATAAAGCACTAACACCAGCACCGTGATATACAGCACTGACAGCAGCACCGTGATAGAGAGCACTGACATCAGCAGCGTGATATACAGCACTGACACCTGCACCGTAAGCAGCCACAGGAGGAAGTCAGCATAGCACAGGGATGGTGGGAGCCCCTCATAATGAGCATAGCACAGGGATGGTGGGAGCCCCTCATAATGAGCATAGCACAGGGATGGTGGGAGCCCCTCATAATGAGCATAGCACAGGGATGGTGGGAGCCCCTCATAATAAGCAGCCCCAGGAGGATGTCAGCATAGCACAGGGATGGTGGGAGCCCCTCATAAGCAGCCCCAGGAGGAAGTCAGCACAGCACAGGGATGGTGGGAGCCCCTCATAATAAGCAGCCCCAGGAGGAAGTCAGCACAGCACAGGGATGGTGGGAGCCCCTCATAATGAGCATAGCACAGGGATGGTGGAAGCACCTCAAAATATGCACAGCAGAGGTACAGCCCCAGGAGGAAGTCAGCACAGCACAGGGATGGTGGGAGCCCCTCATAATATGCACAGCAGAGGTACAGCCCCAGGAGGATGTCAGAGGTCAGCAGTAGTGCACCTCAACCCTATGTATTGTGGACCTATACCAGTCCTTATAGAATAACAGTCTGTACCTCACTCAACCCTATGTACTGTAGTACCCTATACCTTACCAGTCCATATAAGGACCTTTGTGGAACAAGTAGGTTGTGTGTGAGTGATTAGCAGACTGTACGTTAGTCCCTATACTGATGAAGGACTGCTGCAGTATAGGGCAGCGGTCAGCAGTAGTGCACCTCAACCCTATGTATTGTGGACCTATACCAGTCCTTATAGAATGGCAGACTGTACCTCACTCAACCCTATGTACTGTAGTACCCTATACCTTACCAGTCCTTATAAGGACCTTTGTGGAACAAGTAGGTTGTGTGTGAGTGATTAGCAGACTGTACGTCAGTCCCTATACCGATGAAGGACTGCTGCAGTATAGGGCAGCGGTCAGCAGTAGTGCACCTCAACCCTATGTATTGTGGATCTATACCAGTCCTTCTAGAATGGCAGACTGTACCTCACTCAACCCTATGTACTATAGCACCCTACACCAGGTTATTACCAGTCCTTATAAGGAGCTTTGTGGAACAAGTAGGTTGTGAATTATTAGCAGACTGCAGCAGAAGGGCAGCAGTCAAATATAATATTCTTTCTATATTTGGAAGAAAGAATATTATACGTGTACAAGCCTATTACCATACCACTGATACCAGTCCTGAAAAGAACCTTTGTGGACCTAATATACCCTGTTTCCCAGAAAATAAGACCTAGCGTGATTGTCGGTGATGGCTGCAATATAAGCCCTACCCTGAAAATAAGACCTACAAGGACTTTAACTAGGGATTATTTGGGGGCTAGGGCTTATATTGCAGCCATCACCGACACTCACGCTAGGTTTTATTTTCGGGAAAACAGTGTAGTAACAGCTACTGATTAAACTGACCCTCACTGCCTCACACACTGCTTCCTGCCTGTCCCTATATAAACTGACAAAACAGAGGCTACTGGAGCAATAACTGGAATAGCACTTTTGTGGACCTGATAGTAACAGCTAATGACTAAACTGACTGTCCCTACAGCAGACACACCGTCCTGTCCCTTTCTCTAAACTGACAAAAGACACTCAGGCTGCTGCAACAATCACTAGCACAGAAAACCTATATCTTGAACTGTAAACTACACCTAACACCTATACCAGTCCTGAAAAGAACTTTTGTGTACCAAATAGCTAGCGATTTGGGTCACTGCAATCTCTCCCTGCTCCACACAGCAACCTCTCCCTATAGTGACAGAAGAAAGAATGTAAAATGGGCGCCGGATCGGGTCTATTTATAAGTTAGGGGGAATGTCCTTGTGTCCATGTGCTGTAATGTCTCAATTGGCTGTCCTGTACCCCATGATGGATGTGTCATCATAGGTCAAAGTTCTTTTACACAGTAAACACGGAAGTCCGCCGGGTGAACGGCGCCAATAGTCCGCCAAACGGGCGGACCACGAACAGCCGAAATTCGCCACGAAACGACCGCCGGGCGAACCGTTCGGCCATCACTACTGACCATCAATGTGAGGGGGAATTTGAAATGACCACCATGTTAAGAGAGGATTTTATGCCACCCACCAATAGAAAACAGGGATTTCTAACTGACACCAATATAATAAGAGCATTTTCACCTAGTGTAAGTGGGAATATACAATGATCTCCATGTAATTGTCAAGGAGATTTGTACTGACCACCAATGTAAGGTGACATTTCTACACGACCAACAAAGTTAGAGGGATTTACACTGACCACCAATGTAAAGGGGGATTTACACTGACCGCCAGTGTAAGGGCAATTCTGCACTTTCCACCACTGTAAAAGTAAATGTACACTGATCACCAATGTTATGAAGAATTTACACTGTCAACCAATGTAATGGGCGATTTTACTTCAACAGCCTATAAAGGGGGAACTTTGTGCTCTGTGATGTCATCATGGAGGAGTGGAAGAGGACTCCAGTGGCAACCTGTGAAGCTATGGTGAACTCCATGCCCAAGAGGGTTAAGGCATTGCTGGAAAATGATGGTGGTCACAAAAAATATTGACACGTTTGGACCAATTTGGACATTTTCACTTAGGGGTGCCAGCGATTTGGACATTAATGGCTGTGTGTTGAGTTATTTTGAGGGGACAGCAAATTTACACTGTTATACAAGCTGTACACTCATTACTTTACTTTGTAGCAAAGTGTCATTTCTACAGTGTTGTCACATGAAAAGATAGAATAAAATATTTACAAAAATGTCAGGGGTGTACTCACTTTTGTGAGATACTGTATCAATGCTGGTTAATTACATGTAAACAAAGGTCTGCAGGTGAGTCATCTGTACATGGCAATAGGGCAGAGCTGGGCAGCAGCAATAGAAACTTACACTGAGATATCAGGAAACAACACAGCACTAAAACTTCAAGGGATAAGGGAATTTAAACTGGGATAGTTGGCAAATTTGAGGCAGCTGCTTTGGGCCCCACAACAATGATGGGGCCCCTTTGCCCTGACTTAAAAACGGTCCTGATTCCCTCAACAAAGTCAGTGTTGATGAGGAAATCCTTCCCATGGAGCTATTGCATTCTCCCGGGAAGGGGGCGGGGGGGTTGTTGGCGAGTCGTCCCTTCAGGAGAACATACCGTGATTATTGCTAATGGCTATTACCACTGGCAAGAATTGGATGAAAAATCCAAATCCAATTGATGGATCAACTTGGGTATAATCAGCCTGCCCATAGATGGTTTGTATCTTCTATGGCTGGCAGCAACTCTCACAGTTAACTCTGTAATCCATGGCTGGCTTCTTTACACTGATGACACTTGAACTCTTCAGACACACTCTTTGTTAGAGAACACCACTTTCCCAGGTGTGCAGCATTTAGGGACCAGCACCCCAGAACCTGTACCAGTCTCCACCAATCCAGCAATACCATTACTTCTCTCCTAGTGATTAATCCAGCATTGCTACTGGATACGGGAAACTCTCCCTCTCCATTCTTCGTGCTTGCTCTCTTTTGCTAGGGACCCCTCTACCTAGCTCTCTCCCGTGACTCCAGGCTGGGTTTTTAGGTACTCTGTGCTATGGGTTTGGTCCTAGAAAGTGGGGAACTGGCCACCAGTGAAAGTGCCAAGAGCATAATCCCCTTCACTACCAGAGTAATTGTCACCTTTGCCATGTCACCCATCTCCTTGCTAATTGGCTGCTTTGCATGTGACACAAGCACGGTAGTCATTGGTAACAAAGCATTAGCTTCTTCTGGATAGAAGTCTATATGTTAGATCTATGTACTATATCTTCTATAACTCAGTCCCCTTGTTTTGTTACAAGCCCTGTTCTTTTGATACACTGTGCATGCACCTCTTTAAGGCCTCTCTTACACTGGGGCAGTGCGGACATTGGCGGTAAAGCGGCGATACTTTTATAGGCGGTATTCAGCAAGTTAAATGGACTTGTAAGTCCATGAGGGACTCCAAACCCCACTGAGAACCCCGACTGGGCCCACTTCACCCCCCCCCCCCCCCCACTGGACCCAGAGCGATGGGTACATTTTGGCAGTATTTCTACAGTCAATCACTGGCACTTGTCCACTTGTCCATGAAGCACTCCAGACCCCACTGACAACCTATCACCCATTCACTCTGACAGAGTGACGCCTACATTTTGCCAGTATTTCCCCAGGAAGAGACCTATAGAGCATTGGGTTGAGTGTTTTTTTTTTTTTTATATAATATGACCTTTAGGGGGCAGTAACTTTTCTATAAAGGGCAAGAAACACGGTAACCCTTCCAGCTCAGTTACCCCCAGCTCAAAGGTCAACCTTAGGACGAAGTGCAACATCAAGACATTGTAACATTTTGTACCTGACTGAGCCAATTACCGTCAAGGCACAAGCACAGACAGGAAAACAGGAACACAGGAAGAAAAACACATTAACCCTTCTCTAGGCACCTGCTCACAAACTGAAACCTAGGCAAGTGTGAAAACACATAACTAGTATAAATAGCCTCTGGTGATCTCCTGAACAGTAGCACTAAGGCCTGGTTCACACCTATGCAGATTGCAGTTTGCATACTCCAGGTGCACTTTGCATTTTTCAATACACGTTTTTGATCCATTGAAGTCTATGGAACCAAAAACCAGAAAAAAAGTACCTGGCCCCTTCCATAAAATGCACAGATGTGAACGTGACCCTTAAGCCGCGTACACACGGGCGGACTGTCTGGCCAACTAAGTCCGTCAGACAATCCGACGGACAGTCCGTCCTACTTTTGAATGAATGGACTTGACCACACACGATGAACAAACAGTCCGTCGAAAGCTTGCGCGATGACGTGTACAGCACGTACGACGGGACTAGAAATAGGACGTCCAATACACAGCAATGCAACCTTTCGCCGTGTAAATCCTTTCTGAGCATGCGCCATACTTAGTCCGTCGAACTAGCCTACTCACGAGCGGACTGTCCGCTGAAACCAAAGTTGGACGGACAATATTACAGAAATTCCGAAATACTTAGTCCGCCAGACTGCACGCTGAAAAAGTCCGCTGAAGCCCACACACGAGCGGACTGTCCGCTGAAATGTGTTTCGTCGGACTAAGTTGGACAGACAGTCCGCCCGTGTGTACGCGGCTTTAGGAAACCAAGTTAAATGGACTGTAGTGTGTTTCTGCAAAACTGAAAAGGGACTAAAAAATGCATAGGTGTGAACCAGGCCTTACACTGGTGCTACATAGGCAGGCAGCAGGAGCTTGCACACCTACCTGTTAACGACCATTAGGACTTCAGGCAAAATTGATGATGTATTATTTGTGCGTCTATAGAGTAATGAAACAGAAGTGATAAAATTGGAGCGGATTTATTAGTACACAAAAATTGAACCAAATCGGGAGCGGATTGTAATATGTGCAGAATGGAGGTATCACTTCTGGCATTATTTAGTGCTCTGCAGTGTGTGAGCTCCTACTATGAGCCTCTCTGTACCATCATCAGATAAATGAAAGGCTCTTCAGTGAGCCTCCAACCTAAATAAATTATAGCTATAGAATACTACAAAGCAATGTTTCAGCTCTAAGCCGGCCTGGGGCTGCTGATGTCAAATCCAAGATAGCGGTTCCCAGCAGCAGTGTCAGGCCTCTTTACTATCATCAATATTTAGAGGGAGATTGAACAAGGCGATTTTACATATACCGTTTTATAGGAAGACTTTTGCTGATATTAATAGGATGAGGATAGGGCCTCTTTAAATTTAGTACAGCTTTAGAAGTCCTATTTCAGAACCCTGACCTTGGAGAGAACTGCGCCTCTGGACATGCTGCACTTTGTTTTCCATTGGATCGTACAAAACAGTGTTTAAAAAAAGACAGCAAAGCTTGCAGAGCTGGATTTGGAAGCCTTCTCATTCATTGTTGATGAGGATCAGGGAGAGCCCCAGGCACAGGCTGTGTAACATATAGAACAGGCGTCGCACACTGTGTATCTGGATATTCACAGCTTCTTATTTTCTTCAGTCGCAAAGCCTTGTGTAACTTCTTCATTGCCAGCTACATTAAATATATTGCACAACCGCTGCCCATATAAGAGCTAGATAAGTGATATAGACAAACCAGACCCTCCTATTTGGGCCTGCAGATGAGCAATGTATAACGCCTCTTAGCTCTGGCCATGCACAGTGTGGTTTATAACTTCCCTCTCCTTGGTCTCCTGGCAAGGATTTCGAGCATTGTGCAATTTTTCTTGGACTTTTTTTATTTGAACCACTCCTTCCAGAGCTTTCCAGAACACTGACGTTGAGCTGCATGATGTCCCAAAAGGTAGAGCTCTGTGTAGCACCTATTTACAGAGATGTGCCAGGTATGTGGTAACCTACAAGAGCCATGACACAGGTGTATGTTATGGCATTAGACAGGGAAGGGGTTACATGATGCTCTGCTGAGTGTGCGGAGTATATTCGGTCTGAGTCATTCTGTAGAGAGTTGCTCTTCCTGCCGCGCCCCATGAGTCACTATCACCGCAATGTGTCAGAGGCCACAGAACAAAGAATGGCTGCACAAATCCAGAGGGATTCCCATTCACGGAATAGATTACTGTATCATAGCTGCAAGTCAACTTAATATACAGTACCAGTAATAACCCTGCTCTTATGGCTTTAATATCATCCTTACTGCAGCAAGAAAACACTGCTATGGTCTTCACTGCAACAACAAACTGTACTAAGCAAAAGAACATCTGTGATATAAATCTCATTGCGCCAATACATTGCACTGGCTGCTTCCCCTCCCTCTATTTTACTACTATTCCTCCATTTTCTTCACAGTTGTAGCCCTCGTTTGGAGAGGAGATGCATAGGAGCTATAACAAATGGCCCTCCCCAAACAGGATATTGAGCTAACTCTGTAGGTAAATAGAAGAGCCAGAACTTTCACGTGGAAGCATGGGTTTCCTCACAAAGTTGGAAATGGCTCCACCCAGGACAGGGCCTCTATGAACAGAAAAAAGGAATGGAAATGAAACAGATGAAACGGAATTCCCTTCGTGGGAAATGAACCAGTAATCTAATCAAAATAATCGGGAGTAGAGGAACAACTGCAACCAGCACATAACATTAACCATAAATTGGAGAGATTAATAATAGCACATGCATCCGATATACAAATAGTGTAGGTATATTTAGCAAAGGGCCCAACAAGAGTCCTGGTGGAATTGTGCACATATACCCAAATATACTATATGTAGTTTTTAATAGAGATACCATCAGACCATTATTAATAGAGATACCATCAGAAAATCGTAAGCAACGTTCAGTTGCAGGGGCCCCTGAGGATGATCACAATGTGGTGTCCATCTTTGTGTTGGAGACTTGAAGACAAGATCATCTCAAGCTTCCAACTGTTGTCCTACTAGCCTGGAATGTAGCTTCTCACATGCAGAAATTGTGGTGAGGCACTGGGACTCAGAGACAGCTTATCTACTCTGGGCTTTAGCCCCTCCCAAGTAGTTTTTAATCTGACATGCAGCTGGACCGCTAACTTCCAGAACTGGCCTTCAGATACCTAACCTAGCTCTAGCCTATGCTGGTAATTGAGCCCTAAGCTAAAACTTACTATAGTATCCTAGACCATAAGGGACAGGAATAACTAAAATAGCAGGAGCTGCATATAAACTCTATAGCAATAAATGGGTTCACCTACCATTATACTGGGAAATATACTGGTGGCCACTACACACAGACTTAGCTATTTGTCACTGTGCATGTGAAATCATAATAATAGGACAGAGAGTAGGACAGTTTGTTTTGGAATCCTATCACTGGGATTCCGAAACAAACTCAAGAAGCTGTGGGCACCTGCAGTTAAACTATTAGAACATAGGAATACTTGCATAATATCCCCTTCTGGCCTGGATTTAGCAGCAGCTTTTCTCTCTCTCTCTCTTCACTTCCTCCTTCTGGGGTTTCAAAACCAGCCTGTAGGTGACAGGAAGAGCTAATACATAATACATCACACTTTGATATTAGCAGCTAACAGTAGAGGGCAGCAGATTCCCACACTGCACCACTTTATTAAAGTGGTTGTAAACCCTTACAAACCACTTTGACCTACAGGTAAGCCTAGATTAAGGCTTGCCTGTAGGTCCAAGCAATATCTCCTAAACCTATATGGTTTAGGAGATATTTGCCAGAAAACGGGCACCGCTGTCTACGGCACATGCGGCGTAGACAGCGGTCTGAGCACTGAGCGCGACATTTCCAAGAATGGAGCTGCCACGCGTGTCGACTCCCGTGCGCATGCGCGGGAGTGACGTCATCGCGGCTTCGGTGAATGACAGCGGCGGAGCTGCGAGACCCCACCAACAAGATGGATGCGGCGGACTACAGGGGACAGCTGCGACTTCGCTGGCTCCTGTGTCAGGTAAGTGACACATAATGGGCTACTATGCGATGCATAGTAGTCCATTATGCTTTGCCTTTGCAGGGAATGAAAGAGGAAGTAAACTCATCAGGGTTTACTTCCTCTTTAACTAGGCATGTACTGGCCATTGGGACTACAGGGAGTTTCCCGGTGGGCCGATGGCTCAATGGGCCGGTTTCAGTGACAAAGTAATGGCTGCACGGCTCGCCCTCAACTTCATGCAGTGATGTGAGAAAGATGAGAAAAATATAGAGGAGAATAAGTGAAATATTAAAAGAGGATAGTGAGGACTCCTTATGTTATGCTACTTATGTTTTTTTGCACAATTGCATATAGTTTTATATACTGTTTTTGTGCTTGTTTGAAAAATTAAAGTGGGCTGGTCTGGATGAAGTCCAGGGCCAAATTTTTGTCCCAGTCCAGCCCTGTTATTAACTGCATTACTCCTGCTTTAATACAGCCTCCCATCATGCTCACTGTACCAAAACTTCATTGATGGCATTTGCCTCTTTATTACTGCTTCTCCATCATGCTCACTTCACCAAAACATTAATGATCAGTTCAAGAACAGTATAAGTGCAGTGTTGAAGATCTAAGAGCAATGTGGATGGTGTGAGATCGGTATTAGTGCAATATGGATGATGTGCGAATGGTATTAGTGCAATATGGATGATGTGAGAATGGTATTGGAGCAGTATGGGTGGTGTGAGAATGATATTAAAGCAGACCTTTAGTCATTTTTTTTTCAACTTTCCATCTATTAAATCTTCTGCTCTTGTTGTTTTAACTTTGTATAGTAAAATATTTTTTTTTCTGCCAGTAAATACCTTATGCATCCCACTTCCTGTTTCTTGTCCAATAAAACATGACATCATGCAAAGCTCTCTCTCTCTCACTATCCTGAGAGTTTACCAGGAAGGGAGGGGGGATGAGTCATAAGAGGGCCAATGAGAGCTGCAGGGCTGGAGGTGTGCCTCTGTCTGTCTGCGTAAATCCAGGAAGTGAACAGGCAGCAGCTTCAGCTGCCCACAGGTAAAATGGATGCAGCCAGACTTAGTGTAGGGAGATTTCTGCAGCATATTTGGCAAGTACAGAATCACAGTTTATATAAAGTAATATGCAAAGTGGTTGGAGTGAAGCTTCAGAATGTCAAAGATGTTTTTATTCCAAATTATGTGAGCAGACTGTAGTTCCTTTTTAAAAGACAAGTATGGCCAAAGCTATACCTTTGCAGGCACATCTGTAAAGCTCCACCGACGGCTAATTGGTGAGAGAGCTCGTCCCTACGTACACATCCAGCCACGGATCAGTGCGGGTCTGAGAGATCACAGCATCAACACTCTATTGGGAAGGATTGCAATACAAATGGGTGACCTGATCCCTGCACACACTCGTATGGTGCTAAGAGCGTGGTGATGCAGAAGGAATGTTTGTGATACATTATCCATCTGGCCCCCACTATTATAATATACAAACCAGACCTGGTCCTCTAAGGCTCTGAGAAAGAGGATTATCCTCGAAACGTGTTAGCCGAATAAGGTGCTTATTCACCCTTTATCCCTTATATGGGCATTGTTTTACATGCAATGCAATTTGTTTTAATGCTAATTTTCTTGTAACCTAGCCGCCTATGAATACGTGATATTTTCTGTACCTATTTATTTGTTTGAAATAAACGCTTTAGAAGGACTCATGCATCAGGCCGCGCACATTTCTTATCTCTTTTGCATATAGTCACTTCTGGTAGTTAGAGGTCCAGTTGCATGTAAGATTAGAACACACTAGGGACTAAGACAGAGAGTAAATATGTGACCCTGAGTTCCGGTGCCATACCACAGTCTCTTTCGGTGAGAAGCTGTTTTCCAGGCTGGTTGGACAACAGTTGGAGGATCTCTGCCCCATCACTGCTGATCTTGTCTTCATGCCTCTGACTCAAAGACCAACATCACATTGCGATCATCCTCAGGGGCCCCTGCTACTGAGATTTCCTGCAACAATCATCTGGAGGTATCTCTATTAATAACTATATATAAATGGTTATTAGTGCACAATTCTACAAGGACTCTTGTTGGGCCCTTTGCTGATAATACTTGTTTGTACATTGGATAAATGTATTATTATTCGTTTTTTCTTATATATAGCTTGTATTTTTTCCATACTGGTGTGCATCTATATACTTCTGGTTAATGTTATATGCTGCTTGCACTATTTTCTCTGTTCACAACTTTTTTGATTAGATTACTAGTTAATTTCCCAGGAGGGAAATCCCCTGTGTTTACAGAGGCCCTGTCCTGGGTGGAGGCACTGCCAACTTTATTATCAAACCTAATCTTCCTTTTATCACAGGTTCTGGTTCATTTATTTACCTACAGGTTTAGCACAATATCCTGTTTGGAGAAGGCTATTTGTCATAACAGAGGAATTTATTGTGTCTTTAGAATTACAGCATACCTCCACATAAAATATGTCCATGTGGGCGACAGATTCATGTACCTGTTGTGGAGGCACACCAAGGCTGGAGTGTCCTTATGGGCACTCTATCCTCAATGCACTCTCTCAAAGACAACACAGCACTGAAGAGTGTTGTAGCTAGGTGAACAGAGCCCGAACGGGAAGATGAGACAGTAGTTGCCTATCAGGTCAACTGCCCTTGTCATTGACAATAGGCAACAGTGGCGGCGCTAGGGTGGTGCGGCCCGCATCCAGGTGACACGTGCCAGAGCGTGACACCAGGCTCAGACAAGAACCGGTGCCGAAGTTCCCTCCTTCCCTTCTGGGACCTCTTCCAAACAAATTTGACACTATGGTTTCTTAAAAGAAACCTGGCCTGGCACAACTTCATAGGCTACCATTGCTTACCCCCTTCTGTAGATGTTAGTTACCTGGCCATCTCTGACTTCACTACTTTGAGACACTGATCTGGAAAAGCATGCAGCAGGTAAAATCAGAGCGAAGTGAGAATCTTCCAATCTGCATATTTGTTCAGAGTCAGTGATATGCTGATCCAATGGCTACAGTCTGTTATAACAGCCAGGGAACTAGTTTTACCAAGTGAGGTCAGCAATTACAGCTCCCATATGTTCTCACTTTAGGTAGCGTTAAACCCACCTCTCCAGTTCCTGACAGACTGATTTCCGAATTTTTGTGCTTTTGAGAAACAAATTCCCACAAATCTCTATTCTGTGTCTCATTCCCCAGGGTTGCTGCCATGAGGGGATTGCTAATCAAATGGGATGTTGCAAGCAAAGCTTCCTTCACATCTGTATCTCATTGACAGGCCAACCCAGTAGATATTCTTTATGTGGCTGTCACTGGAGGCTCTTGACTTACTTACATACCTTATGTCATCCAAAGGAATGTGCAGAGTAAAAAATATCTGGGTAAAGCAAACCTTTACACAGAAAAACAACTTTGGACCTTGGTAACCCCTTCACAGCCAACTACTTTTTTTGTGATAATTTACCCCCCCCCCCATTCCCGGTCACCAACCTTATTATGTTATCTCTTTTTGCTGTCTCCTGTGTGTCACAAATCCGAGGAGGCTTCAGCTAAAGCCTAGCACACACGATGAGAATATCTGACGAAAAATCCTGCTTTCGAATTGATCGGTCGATAATTTGATCGTTAAGTACACAGCTTTCTAGAGCTGATCACGACAGTTCGTCTTAAATTATCTGAAGGGATAAACATGAAAAGTTTTCTCGGATGATACCAAATTGTACGTTTTTCGTTTAATCGGTACAGTATTCATTAAAAAAAAAAAAAAGAACGAAAGAGCAAGACCAAGCATGCTCGGAAACAAAAGAATACATTACAATACAACACATTATATCACTTTCAACGTTTTATTCTGTCGTACGGGAATTTTCATAAGTTGAGTAACCTCTTAATTTTTGATATGATACTAGCATGCCAAAAAAAAAAAAAAAAAAAGAACGATCATTTGTCCAATATTCTCATCATGTGTACGAGGCTTGAGGCACACACAGCACTGGAGGAAGGTGGATCTGGTGGCACATCAATAGGGAGCCAGATGCAAGAACCTGGAGGAGACAACTGGCTCCTCATGGCATCAGAGAGGAAAATGGTGGCCCAAGACCTGGTGCGGCAGTGGACCATAGCAGATCAAAACTGGATTTGATGAGCATGTGAAAATGTTTATTGATGATCAACCAGCATAAAAGATAAGAAGGGATTAAAAAAACAAAAGAAATTCAGTGAGTGAATCAAAAGGTTACAGAACAAACAGGTCTTACAGGCTGCAGGTCTTGTGAATTAAACAACGTTTTAATGACAACATAAAAGCTTCGTTATAGGCTTAGTTATACTGCCGCAAATGAATCCATCTCCAAAGCTACAGTATATAGTGCTGGCCGTCATTCCACCTTTGTGATCCATTGCTTAACACTTCTTGATCTCACCTCTGATTGCCTTGTGACAAGTGCTTGATCATGGTCCTAAAGCCTAGCACACACGGGCTGAATGCCGGCTGGCATTGGCTGGTTCAATAGAAACCGACAGACATTTGGCTCGTGTGTATGGCCGCCGATCTGTCGAAGGCTCATGACCATAAAGAGTCTGCTGCCTGGCTCCCTATCAGTGCAACCAGGGAGTTCGCTGTACTAACATCGGATTGTTAGTGCAGCAGCTCTGACCTGAGTTGTCAGGTTTTTTTTTTTTTTTGATTCAACGCGTGGGGTTGAACGAAAAAAAAATTGTGGTTTCTATGAGGCTTAGAGCAAGCCATAGATTTTGCAATTTTCTTTCCTTCAGTCACAGGTTAAAAGTAAGGAAATCGGTCAAATACCTGCTGCAGCGCTATTGTATTTCAACAGTGGGAGGTTGCCCTGTCGTCAGAATATAATGATGAATACTGGCGGCTATAGCCACCAACAGTGATTACACGAGAAAGACACAGCAAGCTGGTTGCACGGATGTCGGTTGATAGATCAACTTCAGTACAATCAGACTGCCCATAGATGGATCGAAATTTGGCCGGTTGGTTCAGCAGGATGGCTGGCCTAAATGTAGTGATTGTATGCTGTTGTTACTATTCACATTTCTTTTAATTGACAAGATGGGCACCCTTTTCTGTTCTATTCCAGTGCTGAACCCTGCCAGATCTTCAGGAGCTACAAGGCTCAGGAGCTTAGGTAAATATTCTAAGGGTCTCCAAAAATATATTAAAGCACATTCATCATATACATTTCAAGCATTAATAGTTATAGTAATATGTTCAAAAACTTTTTTTGGGTTGTGTATAGAAACCAAGGCACCACAGAACATGCACGCCCAGGGTGTCCCATTGGATGTGGGGACATATATATATACACCCACACATGAGGAACTTAGCTCCCAACTGTCCCTGCTTTCAAGTGACTGTCCCTGATTTGGGACAAAGTCCCTCTTTCCTCCTCATTTGTCCCTCATTTTGGTCTGATCTACATAGTTGTATATAAAATGCACTATTTATCTTTTAAAGAGTATTTCTAAGTGCTAAACCTTTCATCCAATTTCTAAATTGTCACATTTGTAAATTTCAAAAGCCAGTATAAAGAAATAGAAGTGGTTAAAAAAAAAGGCACGTGTGGATTTAACTAATTTTTATTTGTATATAATGCTCCTTTAACCACTTCCCGACCAGCGCACGACGATGTACGTCGACAGAATGGCACGGGCAGGCATATTGGCGTACAGGTACGTCCAATATTCAATGCCGCCCTGCCATCGGGAGCGCGCCACCAGCGGCGCGCTCCCGCGCTGGTCGGGACCCCGTGAGTCCGGTCGCGGGACCCGCGGACTCGATCGCCGCGGGCATCCCCGCGATCGTCTCACGGAGCAGCCGAATGGAGGAAATGCTGCGTAAACAACATTTCTCCATTCTGCCTAGCAACTAGTGACTCTGACCTCTGCTCCATGTGATTGGAGCAGAGATCAGTGTTCACTAAATGAAAGCCCAACCCCCCCACAGTTAGTAACACACCCCTAGGAACACTTAACCCCTACACTGCCACCCACTGGTTAACCCTTTCACTGCCAGTGTCATTTACACAGGAATCACTGCATTTATATAGCAGTGATTACTGTATAAATGACAATGGTCCCAAAAATGTGTCAAAAATGTCCGATGGGTCCCCCACAATGTCGCAGTCACAATAAAAATCGCCGATCGCCGCCATTACTAGTAAAAAAAAATAATAA
The DNA here is from genome assembly GCF_037356315.1 of Lithobates pipiens. Lineage (NCBI taxonomy): Eukaryota > Metazoa > Chordata > Amphibia > Anura > Ranidae > Lithobates > Lithobates pipiens. The sequence continues at coordinate 71,383,459 of NW_027507686.1, read as the reverse complement.
AAAATTATTAATAAAAATGCTATAAAACTATCCCTATTTTGTAAACGCTATAACTTTTGCGCAAACCAATCAATAATCGCTTATTGCGATTTTTTTTTTACCAAAAATATGTAGAAGAATACGTATCGGCCTAAACTGAGGGAAAAAAATGTTTTTTTATATATTTTTGGGGGATATTTATTATAACAAAAAGTAAAAAATAATGCGTTTTTTTCAAAATTGTCGCTCTATTTTTGTTTATAGCGCAAAAAATAAAAACCGCAGGGGTGATCAAATACCACCAAAAGAAAGCTCTATTTGTGGGAAAAAAAAGGACATCAATTTTGTTTGGGAGCCACGTCGCACGACCGCGCAATTGTCAGTTAAAGCGACGCAGTGCCGAATCGCAAAAAGTGGTCTGGTCTTTGACCAGCAAAATGGTCCGGTCTGCAAGTGGTTAAAAGGGCATGTCAGTGGTGTTAGTCCTATACCTACATACTTTTGCTAATAGGTGTCCCTCATTCCCATCTCAAAAAGTTGGGAGGTACGTATACATAATTCCAAAAGAAAAGAAGGGAGAGAGTGTAAATATGTGTATATCGGACTTCAGAACAAGGGAAATAAACAGACTCCTATGTAGATCAAAGTGATATCCAAAAAGGCTAAAAAATAAAAAAAAATAAGGGGGGGGGGGGGGGATATTGCAATTATGTACATTCAATTGTAGAACTTCAATCAATGATTAGGGTCAATGGCTTAACAGGTCATATAAAAGCATCACTCAGGTAGCCAAAAATCTACAACGTACAGTCCATACATTAAGGATGAGCTCGGGCGTGTTTGCACACTCCAGGTGCAGAGCCCACCAGGAAGTCGGCACGGCGCTGCGCTAATCACAGGCAGTGAGACATTTCCCAATGTGCAGCTGCAGAGATCGCTGTCTGTGATTAGCGCAGTGCTGACTTCCTGGTGGGCTCTGAACGTGGAGTGTGTGAACACGCCTGAGCTCATCCCTACCATATAGCCATACAGTATACTAGCCATAGATTAATCCTTTTTTCATTCAGCCAGCGGCTTGAAGCAAAAGTACAGATTACTCCATTCACACAAGTGAAATGGATGGAGGAGTCTTCTCTGCTGAGACATTGGGGGTTATTTACGAAAGGCAAATCCACTTTGCACTTCAAGTGCAAACTACAAGTGAAATTGCACTGAAAGTGCACTTGGAAGTGCAGTCGCTGTAAATCTGAGGGGAAGATCTGAAATGGGGGGAAGCTCTGCTGATTTTATCATCCAATCATGTGCAAGCTAAAATGCTGTTTTTTTGTTTGGGTACAGTGTTGCATGACCGCGCAATTGTCATTCATAGTGTGACAGCGCTGAAAGCTGAAAAGCAATCTGGACAGGAAGGGGGTAAAAGTGCCCAGTAAGCATGTGGTCAATTGATGGGTTTAGTTCCACTTTATGATTTACTGCTGTTCAGGGGCTCTGGGCTTCAGCACTTGGAAGTGCAGTCGCTGTAAATCTGAGGGGAAGATTTGATATGAGGAAAAGCTCTGCTTATTTTATCATCCAATCATGTGCAAGCTAAAATGCTGTTTTTTTATTTTCCTTGCATGTCCCACTCGGATCTACAGTGACTGTACTTCCAAGTGCACTTTCAGTAGGGTGACCAGACATCCCCGGTTTCCGGGACAGTCCCAGGATTGAGGACACTGTCCCTGGACCAAGTCTGTCCCCGGTTTTGTCCCCGGATAGTATTTAAACAGGGGCTGGGGCATTTTCAAACACTGTCAGTGCAGAATTTAAATCTGAATTACGCAACCCCGCGCTGTCGCTCCTACTAGCTTAGGGGGGAGTATTCTTTCCATTATCCGTGCCCCTTTCTGATGATCATGTGCTGGTCGGAGCGGAGGGAATATTTCTTTAGTTTCAGGTGCCCATCCAGCTCCGCTCACATGTTCTGCCTTGGTTCAAGTCCCAGCCAACCGCCTACCTGCTTATCTCCTTACCTTCCCTGGCGGAGTGATCTTCCTCTGCTCCCCACCCAGTAGTACCCGGGGCCCGAAGAGTAAGATTTGTCAGGCTGTGAGGCAGGTGGCGAGCGGCGATGGGCAGAGAGTTGCTGATTGCCGCCATTGCTAGTAAAAAAAAAATATGTCCCCGGATTTCATTTTAAAAATCTGGTCACCTTAACTTTCAGTGCATTTCAAGTGCAATTTGCACTTGTAGTGCTCAGTGGATTTGCCTTTAATAAATAACCCCCATTGTATTCTGACAGTGGGACTCTCCGCTATCAGAATTCAGTGATTAGCAGCTGCAGCCGCTGATCGAGATTCTTTTTTTCAACATTCTCGTTTGACAGAAGTAAATTGTTTATGGAACCAAAAAACAGAACAAAGTCCCTTGGTCTTTCCATAAATTGAACAGATGTGAACATGACCCATAGGGAACCATGTTAGATATACTGCAGTGCGTTTCTGCAAAACTGAAAATGCGCTAACAAAATGCATAGGTGTGAACCAGGCCTAAAGTCACATACTTCATGCAGGGTGTGGGCCTTACATGTGTCTAACCATCTGCTAAAGTTCAGTGCCAGGTGAACAGATATTTCCTGTTCACAAATCATCATGATAGATTGTCAGTTCCTTGGATCAGCACCGTGATCATGCAAACGCCATTTACATAATAAAAAAAGAGAGATACACACAGCAAAGATTGGGCCTGGCCTGGAGGCAGGGAGAGGCTCCCTCTCGCTTTTTTCCCTAGTTTTCCTCCATCGATCATGAGTTGGGTCGGGCTGTTTATTAGCTATCGCTTTCAGCTTTGCTTTCTTTCGCAGCAGTGTGTTTGTGCTGTCTTCTCCCATCCACTACCTAGCCCTCCATATTCCCTTATGCTTTATTTTTCCTGGCTATGTGTTCCTGTCATCCCCCCCAATTCCCCCCTTTCCCCTGTTATTGCTTCTCCTTTCCTCAGACCTCCTCCTTCTCCAAAATGATGGTTCTAATGTCAGTAAACAGCAGGCCAAGATCTCTGTGGCCCGGAGCACGCCCTCCTCTTCATTCTTTCTGTCCTTCTCCCCCTCTCTCCATGTCGTATTCCCGCCCTGTCTGCCCCCCTCCTTCTCCCTCTGTGTGTCTCTTGCTCTTGTAAACAGGCCTCTCCCACCTTGTGCTGAGCTGGGAATGTTCTCTTGGCTCCAGCAGCTCAACAATTTGGCCTAAAACTGACTGAGCTGATCATAACAAGCTTGGCCCAGGCCGAGAAGGGAGGGAGGGGGACTGATATACAGGAAAATCGGCCTGAGAGGCAGATGAAAGGACAAGGGAAGGAAAAGAAGGTGTATTGTGAGTGTGCAAGTCAACATGTGAAGGAATACAATTGTACAATACAACATCTACGTTTTATAGACTTAAGAAATACGTGACAGGCTGCTAGATTTTTATGTATTGAGGCTTCAATCTCGTTTTCAGGGATACACCCCAGATTTGATCCTTGGAAATATCCCCAGAAATGTCCCACAACTGACTAATGGGGCCATAATATGCATTTGTTTCCTGCATGTAAATCGAATCACATTTTATGAACATGTTCTCGAAATTTTAGCTAATATTTATTTATTTTCTTAATTAAAAAAAGAAACGCAGAACCCCTGAGCAATCCGCTCCGTAGCTGTCCCCGGAGATTTGTAAACTAGTTCCATAGAGAGCCAGCCACAATCTCCTGTCATGCGAATTGGATGCAGCCAAACCAACAAATCCAATTCGCACTAGTGTGAACCCAGCCTAAAGAAGAATTCCAGATATAGCATTTTTTAACATAGTTACAACGGCTTGGACCACTGTAACTATGCATATACCATACCTGTAAAGCTGAAAATCACTAAAGTAGACAACACTACTCCAGTGATCTCCACATGCTTCAGGTCCCATGCCAAGCAGCTGCTTTTTTGCATTGTAAAGACTAGCGTCATTCAGACAGTCAGTGGCAGCTGGTGTTTAAAATTTTTTGGGGGGTGCGCAAACAAACTGAAAAATACTGAACCCCCCCCATCAATTGCAGCCTCACTGTGCCCATCAAATGCAGCCACTGTGCCCATCAATTGCATTCACTGTGTCCATCATATGCAGCCATTTTGCCCATCACACGCAGCCACTGTGCCCATCAAATTCAGCCACTTGTGCCCGTCAAATGCAGCCACTTGTGCCCATCAAATACAGCCATTGGGCCCATCATATGCTGCCACTTGTGCCCATTATATGTAGCCACGTGTGCCCAGTATATGCAGCCTCTTGTGCCCTCCTGTGCCCATCAAATGCAACCACTTGTGCCCAAACGCAGCCACTGTGCCCATCAAATACAGCCACTTGTGCCCATCATATGAAGCCACTTGTGCCCATAAAACACAGCCACTTGTGTCCATCAAATGCAGCCACTTGTGGCCATCATATGCAGCCACTGTGCCCACCGCCCCCCACTCAAGCGGCTCTGGCAGCACCCCCATGCCTCTGGCAGCACCACCAACCCCACCCCCCGCGGCTCTGGCAGCACCCCCAACCCCCTCTGTGCACGGCTCTGGTGGCACACCCCCCGGCGACTCCGACAGACCCCTGACACCGCTAGGTAGCAGTTCCATGCACCAGAGCGGCGAAGACCTCCGCTCCAGCGCGTGTCTCCCACGCTCCTCTTCCTAAGAGCCAGGCATCCAATGGGGTGGCCTAGCGCTTTGGCCAATCAGGAAACAGGTCTGATGCCCTGCCTCCTGATTGGCGGGGAGAAAGATTAGTGTGAAAATAGTGAAAATTAATTCACTCTCTTTGCGCCCTAAGCCCACCCTATTTTCAAGTATATTAGAGCCTCTGGCTCTAATCAGATGCTTCAAAAAGTACCACCCCCGCCATAGGAATCCATGTGTCCGGTGTCCTGAAAGGGGCCGGGGGCATGGATGGGTGGGCAGCGCCCGTGTGCCCACAGTGCATTTTGCTGTCACTGCAGAGAATACTTTGCATTTTCTGCATGAATGCAAAGTACTCTCCGATTTGGAGCGCTGAAGAGGTGGGGCCAAAAAAATCACACTCTCCACCTCATCCAATCAGAGAACACTTTGCATTCCTTAAAGTGGAACGAAACCTTTAGATTTAACAGTTTAAATAAACTGTTGCATTTCCGGCATGCTGAGAATGCGAATTGTCACATTTGCTTGTGGTCTCAACCAAACTGTCAGACCATCAAATGGGTGGTGTCATAAATGGTCACATGTGTAACACCATCGCAGTTGCAGATCAAACTGAAGCTAAGATAGCAGCTTCCTTAGATGAAAAGGATAAGAAGGTTTAGTTCCACTTTAATAAAACACAAAGCATTCTCTAAATGGCACTCATGCCAAGCAACTGACCGCCTGTATTCACAAAAGTAGGGCAGCTGCTTAGCACCAGACCTGAAAGCCTGTGGAGATCAGTAGTGGCACTGTAGTCGCATCAGTTCCCACCAGTGCCGTCTCATCAATGCCCATCAGTGCAGCCTCATTAGCGCACATCAGTGAAGGAGAAAAATTACCTGTTTTCAAGATTGTATAGCAAACTATAGAAATGTTTTTCCTTTCCCCCCAATTTTTTTATTTTTGTTTGTTTATTTAGCAAAAATTAAAAAACCCAGTGGTGATTAAATGCCAGCAAAAGAAAGATCTATTTGTGTGAAAAAATTATAAAATTTTTGTTTGGGTACAGTGTTGCATAACCACGCAATTGTCATTCATAGTGTGACAGGGCTGAAAGCTGAAAAGTAGTCTGGGCAGGAAGGGGGTAAAAGTGCCTAGTAGGCACGTGGTTAATCGATGGGTTTAGTTCCATTTTTATGATTTACTGCTGTTCAGGGGCTCTGGGCTTCAGCTAAATTGCAGCCTCCAGCAAGAAGAAACGGAAGCAATGCTGGAGGCAAGTTACAGCACACACTCATTTTTGGTAGCATAATTATTAATGTGGAATATATGTTCCACATACATTAATTTTTATAAAGTTGTTATGGGTAAAGTTCTGCTTTAAGTCATAGAGCTGCTGCTGCAGGGCAGAAGAAGGCTAACCGACAACGGTTGGGCAATGGAAGCTGGTGGGTGATGTCACAGCCTCCAGAATTCAGCCCTGGTTTTGAGTGCTGCGGAGCTTCTGCATCCCATGACAACTCCAAATGTGTCTGTATTTATCTTAGATATCTTGTGCTGTGGCACAGGCCTCCTCTATCTGGACTATCTGATTTACCCTATCTTGCCATTTATTTAGTGTAGGGGGAATAGTGCTTTGCAGTGTTGTGGCACAATTGTCTTGGCTACATTAAGCAGATGTACCGTTAGACAGAGACATCTTGTGCTTAACAGTGAGGCAGTGTCACCTAGAAGATAAGTAGAAATTTGAGGATGTATTTTGGATTTTTAAGGTGCAGAATTATAACAAAATCATTTATAAAAAGTAGAAATTTATTGGAACATTAAAACCAAACATACAAAAGAAAAGTATTGATATCACACAGTACTAATACAAGTGCAAACTGATTTCATCTCTACATGTTTCGCCTTGATAATTGGCTTCTTCAGGAGAATTTATTGATTTCCGGCACAGTGAGCACTAGGAGTAGAAAGAATTTTTAGAAAAATAGGACAGTAAACAGTCACAAAGCATCAAAAATAATTAACACAGGTTTACAAATTAAAGACATTCATGAATCGGCAAAATGCATAGCGCTAAAGCCATAACTGGTCATAATGATTACCTGTATGTTCAAAAACTATAGAAGGTAAGCTTGAGGAGTAAAAGGTGGGACATCAGCTCATATTTATTAAGCAGTATTTAAAAGTATGTAAATTCTAATTTAACTCCTTCCTGCCGAGCGTATGCATATATGCGGCCTCGGCTTTCGGGGGTTATACCAGGGTGATTCCCGCAGCTGCAGGCATTATCCCGGTACCATTTTTTAGAGCGGGCGGTCGGCTTTCCAGGGATAACAACCAATGTGGCTAAAAGCCAATAGGTTGTTATCCCGGAGGAGTGGGAAGGAACATGCCACCCTCCCGCCGCCTTCCACCGCTCTTACCGGGCCTCCCGTCCCACTGGGAGACCCAATCCTCCAGTCTTCTCTCTGTAAACATGGAAGCGACCTCACAACGTCACTTCTGGTTTACTCGGCTGCCAATGACGCCGTTTTAAAAAAAATACACAGTATTCAGAATCGCCGTTTTCAGAGATCTGAATACTTTGAAGTGCAAAGGAGGGATTTGGGGTCTTTTAGACTCCTGATCCCTCCATAAAGACTACCTGTCACCACCTATTGCTGTCACAAAGGATGTTTACATTCCTTGTGACAGCAATAAAAGTGATCAAAGTGATCAAAATAAAAATAAATTAAATAAAAAATTTTTTGAAGTGCTCTCATCGATGCGAGCTCGCACAGCAAAGAAAACACATACGGAAGTCACGCCCGCATATGTAAACGGTGTTCAAATAAAATTAGGTATCATCATGATCGTTAGAGCGAGAGAAATAATTCTAGCACTAGATCTCCTCTGTAACTCTAACCTGGTAACTTTTTTTTTTAAGACGTCACCTATTGAGATTTTTAGGCACCGTAGTTTGTCAGCATTCCACGTGTGTGCGCAATTTTAAAGCGTGACATGTTTCTTATCTATTTATTCTGCGTAAAAAGTTGTGTTTAAAAGACCGCTGCACAAATACCATGTGACATAAAATATTGCAACAATCGCCATTATATTCTCTAGATTCTCTGCTAAAAAATATATACCTATGTTTGGGAGTACTAAGTAATTTTCGAGCAAAAAATACAGATTTGAACTTGTAAACACCAAATGTCAGAAATAGGCTTATGCCCTGTACACATGGTCGGAAATTCCGACGGAAAAGGTCCGATCGGATTATATTGTCAGAAAATCCGATCGTGTGTGAGCTCTATCGGACTTTTTCCGCAAAATTTTCCGCAAAATTTGAGTGCAGGATCTCAAATTTTCTGTCAACAAAATCCGATCTGACTTTTTCCGATCGTTTGTAGAGAATTCCGATCGGACAAAGTGGCACGCATGCTCAGATCAAAGTACAAGAGCAAAGCTGTTGGCTACTAGCCTGAACGTGGTCCCGTCATAATGAACGAACTTCATCACGCTCCGAACGAACAGATTTTCCAACAACTTTGTCTGACTGTGTGTATGCAACACCAGTTTTGGACAAAATCTGACGGATTTTGTGGTCGAAATTTCCGACTGTGTGTACGGGGGCTTAGTCGTGAAAGGGTTAATTAGCATTCCTTTGTTATTTGAGATCATCTTCCCCTGTAGAGCTTATTTCTAAAGTTTCATAACTTGATCTATTTCTAAAAAGTTGCTTGTGGGTCAAGAACACTATTTCTTTTCATGGGTTCAGAATTTTTATATTTTAGGAAATCCACTGTCCTTTATTTAATTGAGATATTCAACATTTAGAATGTCACAAATTGGAATTTGAGAACAAAATGTGTAGGATTAGTAAGGTACTATAATGGCAGTATACATAATTACTGGGAACACGAGTCTCTCCCTCACCCTTAGTAGTTCTCAACTTTCAGCAAAAGCCAGCTCATAGTTCACTGCGATGAGAATAGTACAACATGACTTCAAGCCGGTTGCCATGGGTACTGTACTTTTATTGAAACAGTCTGAGTAATACGTTTGTGCCTTTTTTCACGGAAGTGGCTGGTTTGCAAAGCCTGCATGAACATGAAATATGTTCTGTTGATTATCAAACACATATTTGAAATGTAACACTTTGTAGATTTCCATTCCTTCTTATTTTTTTGTTTTTTTTCCTTTTATTTATATTTGGTGATCCTGCCTGTTCTATGGTGACAACACTGTGGTGTATCTATAGAGATGCAGTGTTGTCACTATAGGAAGGAACAACAAGCACCTCCCTTCCTCCTCTTTAGTAGTCAGAGTTAGAATACAGACCGAGAGCACAGGACGTTATCTACCAACTGTCTAAATCAACAGGGGTTATCAGGGCCTTCTTTAATATTGATTGGACCCCGGGCAAATATTTTCTTGCCCCCCCATGCAATTTTGCTTTCCACCTTCTCTGAGATATACAATAAATAGCAGTAAATCAGTTTACTGTATCAAGTCAGGCAGCGATTGCATTTGGTTGCCAGAGGTTACAGCATCATTACTGGTTGCTAGAGGTTACAGCACACATTAAGGCTCACTGATTAGTTGCTAGAGGTTACAGCATATGATTTCTGCTTGTTGATTGGTTGCTAGAGATTACTGCACAGTAATACTGCTCACTTATTGATTGCTATAGGTTACAGCACATCGTCTCCTCACTACAGGAGAGCATGATATACATATGAATGCCGCCTTTATTCACATATCAATGTCGCCGGCCTTAGCTATTTACATATAAATGCAGCTTATATTTACATATGAATGATGTCATTATTTACATTTGAATGATGGTTATTTACATGTAAACACAGGGTCTGCAGGTGAGTAATTTGTACACAACAATAGGACAGAGCTGGGCAGCATTAGTAGCAGCACTTCACACTGAGATATCGGGACACAGCACAGGACTAAAATTTCAAGGGGCAAGGGAATTTAAACTGGGATAGTTGGCAAGTATGAGGTAGCTGCTTTGGGCCCCACAACAATGACAGGGCCCAGGGCAGTTGCTCCTTTTGCCCTGCCTTAAAGATGGCCCTGGGGGTTATGCACTTTGCAAATTGGATTCTGCTTTTCTGGGGTTTTTTTTCGCATTCCTCTGGATCAACTGTGGGTATAGGATTGGGTATATGGGATTTTATGATATTTTTTTATTTTTTTTTATTTTTTTATGGTTGAACTAGATGGACTTGTTTCTTTTTTCAACCTAACTATGTAACTAGGTAACTATGTAACTTATTAAGCACATATACTAAAACCACTTCAGCTCCGAAAGGTTTATGAGCTTCATGACCAGGCCATTTTTTTGCGATACGGCACTGCGTTACTTTAACTGACAATTGCACGGTTGTGCAGTGCCGTACCCAAATAAAATGTATGTTCTTTTTTTCCCCACAAATAGAGCTTTCTTTTGGTGGTATTTGATCACCTCTGCTTTTTTTATGTTTTGCGCTATATATACAAAAAAGGCAGACAATTTTGAAAAAAACAAACAAACAATATTTTTCACTTTCTTTTTTACAATAAAAAAAAAAAACTTAAAAAATCAAATCTCTTCATCAATTTAGGCCAATATGTATTCTGCTGCATATATTTGGTTAAAAAAATTCCAATGCGTGTATATTGATTGGTAGGGATGTTCGGTTTGCACCAGAACATGCGAACAGACAAAAAGTTTATGCGAACATGCGAATCCTATTAAAGTCTATGGGACACAAACATTGGTAGGGATGTTCGGTTCACACCAGAACATGCGAACAGGCAAAAAAATTGTGTGAACATGCGAACCCTGTTAAAGTCTATGGGACATGAACATGCTAATTTTAAAGGCTTATATGCAAGTTATTGCCATAAAAACTCTATGGGAACATGTATCAATGCAAAAAAAAAGTTTTTAAAACTGCCTTTTTTTTTTCAGGAGCAGTGATTTTAAGAATGCTTAACCAGTTCCCGACCAGCGCACGCCGATGTACGTCGGCAGAATGGCACGGGCAGGCATATTGGCGTACAGGTACATCCAATCTCTAATGGTGCCCTGCCATCGCGAGCGCACAGCCGGCGGCGTGCGCATGTGCTGGTCCCGTGAGTCCGGTCGCGGGTCCCGCAGACTCGATCGCCGAGGGCATACCCGCTATCGCCTCACAGGGCGGCTGAATGGAGAGATGCTGTTGTAAACAGCATCTCACCGTTCTGCCTAGCAACTAGTGACGCTGATCGCTGCTCCATGTGATTGGAGCAAAGATCAGTGTTCACTAAATGAAAGCCCAGCCCCCCACAGTTAGTAACACGCCTCTAGAAACACTTAGCCACTACACTGCCACCCACTGGTTAACCCCTTCACTGCCAGTGTCATTTACACAGGAATCACTGCATTTATATAGCAGTGATTGCTGTATAAATGACAATGGTCCCAAAAATGTGTCAAAAATGTCCGATGTGTCAGCCATAATGTTGCAGTCACAATAAAAATCGCTGATCGCCTCCATTACTAGTAAAAAAAAAAAATTATTAAAAAAAATGCCATAAAACTATCCCCTATTTTGTAAACGCTATAACTTTTGCGCAAACCAATCAATAATCGCTTATTGCAATTTTTTTTAACCAAAAATATGTAGAAGAATATGTATCGGCCTAAACTGAGGGAAAAAAATTTTTTTTATATATTTTTGGGGGATATTTATTATAACAAAAAGTAAAAAATAATGCGTTTTTTTTTAAATTGTCGCTCTATTTTTGTTTATAGCGCAAAAAATAAAAACCGCAGGGTTGATCAAATACCATCAAAAGAAAGTTTGGGAGCCACGTCGCATGACCGTGCAATTGTCAGTTAAAGCGACGCAGTGCCGAATCGCAAACAGTGGTCTGGTCTTTGACCAGCAAAATGGTCCGGGGCTGAAGTGGTTAAAGTGAAACTATAAAAATTAAATATTCCTTTAACCACTTGCCGTCCGCCATATAGCAAAATGACGGTGGCAAAGTGGTTGTAATATCCTGACCAGACGTCATATGACGTGATCAGGATATTAAGCCGCTGCGCGCCCCCGGGGGTGCGCATCACGGCGATCGTTGTTGCGGGGTGTCAGTCTGACACCCCGCAACTACGATCTCGGTAAAGAGTCTCCGACGGAGACTCTTTACCACGTGATCAGCCATGTCCAATCACGGCTGATCACAGTGTAAATAGGAAGAGCCGGTGATCAGCTTTTCCTCACTCGCGTCTGTCAGACGTGAGTAGAGGAGAGTCGAGTGGCTGCTCCTTTCACAGGGGGGGTCTGTGCTGATCGATTATCAGCACAGCCCCCCCGAGGATGCCCACACTGGACCACCAGGGATGCCACCAGACCACCAGGAGATGCCCAGCACCAGGTATTAGACATGTGCATTCGTTTTCGTCCAAATGCATTTTCGTCCGAATTTCAGCTATTTTCGTTTTTGTTTTGACAAACTATAACGAAAGCACAAAATCCGAAAAACGAAAGATCCGACATAAATAAATGCTTTATTTTCGTTTTCATTGTTACAACAGTTCGATATAGAATAGGAGATTGGGTCCTGCCCCAGGGGACATGTATCAATGCAAAAAAAAGTTTTAAAAACGGCCGTTTTTTCGGGAGCAGTGATTTTAATAATGATTAAAGTGAAACAATAAAAGTGTAATATTCCTTTAAATTTCGTAGGGGGGGGGGGTTGTCTATAGTATGCCTGTGAAGGGGCGCATGTTTCCCGTGCTTAGAATTGTCCCTGCACAAAGTGTCATTTATGCAGGAAAAAAAGTCCTTTAAAATCACTCGCAGCTATTATGAATTGTCGGCTCCGTAATACAGAGAACACTCATTGATAAAAAAAAAAAATAATAAATTAAAAAAAAAGCGTGGGGGTCCCCCAAATTCAATTACCAGGCCCTTCAGGTCTGGTATGGTTATTAAGGGGAACCCTGCCTCAAATTTAAGAAAAAATTTGACGTGGGGGTTCACCCTAAATATCCATAACCAGACCCTTCAGGTCTGGTATGGATATTAAGGGGAACCCCGCATCAAATTTAAAAAAAAATTGACGTGGGGTTCCCCCTAAAAATCCATACCAGACCCTTTATCCGAGCACGCAACCTGGCAGGCCGCAGGAAAAGAGGGGGGGACGAGAGAGCGGCCCCCCCTCCCTCCTGAACCGTACCAGGCCACATGCCCTCAACATTGGGAGGATGCTTTTGGGGTCTGTGACTACCCACTCTTGCTATCCAGCGACGGACGGTCATCTCTCCAGCGATGTCTCATCTCATCCAGCGCAGCGAATACATCCTTCTTCTGTCTCCTCCACGGAGACACTGCAGGCATTCCGGCGGCTGACGTTTCTTATATACGGAGGGCGGGGCCACCCGTCACCTGACCCTGCCCCCCTCTGACGCAAGGGGAAACCCGGGGTTCCCTGTGACGTAGGGGTGACCCGCACCCCTCTGATGTAACACAGGCAGGTTTCCGTTACATCAGAGGGGGGGCGGGGTCACCCATACGTCACGGGGAACCCCGGGTTTTCCCTTGCGTCAGAGGGGGGCGGGGTCAGGTGACGGGTGGCCCCGCCCTCCGTATATAAGAAACGTCAGCCGCCGGAATGCCTGTAGTGTCTCCGTGGAGGAGACAGAAGAAGGATGGATCGCTGCGCTGGATGAGATGAGACATCGCTGGAGAGATGACCGTCCGTCGCTGGATAGCAAGAGTGGATTACCGCCGCTGGAATCTTTTTTTTATTTTTTTATTTTTAATAAAGGAATTTTTCAAAAGTGTGTTTGTTTTATTTAACCATTTTTTACATTTTCTTTGTGAAATGGTAGGGGTACTTTTGTACCCCCTTACCATTTCAAACAGGGGGGGGGCCGGGATCTGGGGGTCCCCTTGTTAAAGGGGGCTTCCAGATTCTGATAAGCCCCCCGCCCGCAGACCTCCACAACCACCGGCCAGGGTTGTGGGGATGAGGCCCTTGTCCTCATCAACATGGGGACAAGGTGCTTTGAGGGGTCACAGACCCCCAAAGCATCCTCCCAATGTTGAGGGCATGTGGCCTGGTACGGTTCAGGAGGGAGGGGGGCCGCTCTCTCGTCCCCCCCTCTTTTCCTGCGGCCTGCCAGGTTGCGTGCTCGGATAAAGGGTCTGGTATGGATTGTTAGGGGGAACCCCACGTCAATTTTTTTTTTTATTTGACGCGGGGTTCCCCTTAATATCCATACCAGACCTGAAGGGTCTGGTTATGGATATTTAGGGGGAACCCCACGTCAATTTTTTTTCTTAAATTTGAGGCAGGGTTCCCCTTAATATCCATACCAGACCTGAAGGGCCTGGTAATTGAATTTGGGGGACCCCCACGCTTTTTTTTAAATTTATTTATTTATTTTTTTATCAATGACTTTCAATGAGTGTTCTCTGTATTACGGAGCCGACAATTCATTATAGCTGCGAGTGATTTAAAGGACTTTTTTTCCTGCATAAATGACACTTTGTGCAGGGACAATTCTAAGCACGGGAAACATGCGCCCCTTCACAGGCATACTATAGACAACCCCCCCCTACGAAATTTAAAGGAATATTACACTTTTATTGTTTCACTTTAATCATTATTAAAATCACTGCTCCCAAAAAAACGTCAGTTTTTAAAACTTTTTTTGCATTGATACATGTCCCCTGGGGCAGGACCCGGGTCCCCAAACACTTTTTAGGACAGTAACTTGCAAATTAGCCTTTAAAATTAGCACTTTAGATTTTGAACGTTGGAGTCCCATAGACTTTAATAGGGTTCTAAAGTATGCTATATAGTTAGCTCCGTCAAATCTTCTTTATACATTGACAGACACCATAAGCCTTCCAAGACAGATTCGACCGTAATTCATGTGGATTTTCGGATGAATGCAATTTTTGAACAAAAAACGAAATAAATAAAAACGAATTTCGGGAGTAACTAAATAAATTACGTTTTCGGACGAAAACGAAAATTCCGAAACGAAATATTTTACTCTGCACATGTCTACCAGGTATGCCCCTTAGACCATCAGGGATGCCAGCCAGTGCCCATAATGAATGCCAGTCAGTGCCCATAATGGATGGCAATCAGTGCCCACAATGGGCATCACTGATTGGCATGCATTATTGTTTGGCACTGATTGGCATCCATACCTACAAAACTTTAAATTACAATGCCGCCTATCAGTGCCCATCCATGCCGCCTATCAGTGCCCATCCTAGCCGCCTATCAGTGCCCATCCTAGCCACCTATCAGTGCCCATCCATGCCCATCCGTGCTGCCTATCCATGCCCATCCGTGCCGCCCATCCGTGCCGTCTATCCATGCCTATCCGTGCCGCCTTTCCATGCCCATTTGTGCCACCTATCCATGCCAATCCATGCCACCTATCCATGACAATCCGTGCCACCTATCAGTGCCTATTTGTGCAACCTATCAGTGTCTATCTGTGTCGCATATCAATGCCACCTATCAGTGCCGCCTATCAGTGCCACTTCATTGGTGCCACCTCATCGGTGCCCATCAGTGCCGTGTTATCAGTGCCCGTCACTGCAGCCCCATCAGTGCCCATCAGTGAAGGAGAAAACATACTCATTTACAAAGTTTTGTAACTGAAACAAAAAAAAACATGTTTTTTTTCAAGATTTTTGGTCTTTTTTTATTTGTTTAGCAGAAAATAAAAATTCCAGAGGCGATCAAATACCACCAAAAGACAGCTCTATTTGTGGGAACAAAATGATAAAAATTTAGTTTGGGTACAGTGTAGCATGACCGTGCAATTGTCATTCAAACTGCGACAGTGCTGAAAGCTCAAAATTGGTCTGGGCAGGAAGGTTTATAAGTGGCCGGTATTGAAGTGGTTAAATATCGTGTCTGGATGGTCCCCTTAGTCTGCCTGTAAAGTGACACATCTGTCTGATGTGCTTTACTGTGCTGTAGCAAAATTACATCTCTAAAGGAAATCGGCGTGGGTCCCTCCCCCCCAGTCCATACCAGAGCCTTAAGGGGAACTCCATGCCAAAATCTGAAAAAAAATGTTGTGGGGTCCCCCCCAAAATCCATACCAGACCCTTCTCCGAGCAAGCAGCCTGGCAGGTCAGGATAGTGAGGGACAAGCAAGCCCCCCCTCCTGAACCATACCAGGCCACATGCCCTCAGCATGGGGAAGGTGCTTTGGGGTTCCCCTACCTATTCACATGGGGGGACTGGGATTTGGGGGCCCCCTTGTTAAAGGGGGCTTCCAGATTCAGATAAGCCCCTGCCCACAGACCCCCACAACCAATGGCCAGGGTTGTGGACACAAGGACCCCAAAGCATCCTCCCCATGTTGAGGGCAATGGCCTGGTATGGTTCAGGGGGGTCGCTCGCTTGCCCCCCCCATTCTGGCTTGCCAGGCTGCTTGGTCAGATAAGGGTCTGGTATGGATTTTGGGGGCCACACGCCAATTTTTAAAAAAAAGTTTGGTGTGGAGTTCCCCTTAAAATCTATGCCAGACCCAAAGGGCCTGGTATGGATTTTGGGGGAACCCCAAGCTGTTTTTTTATTTTACATTTTGGCGTGGAATTTCCCTTAAAATCTATACCAGACCCATAGGGCCTGGTATGGACAGGGGGGGAAACCATGCAGTTTTTCTTAATTCTGTCATACGGTTCCCCTTAACCACTTCAATACACTATAATGCACTACATACCCTGCACTGTATTATATATACTACACTGACTGCACTATATACTCTGAACTGCAGTATATATACTATACAGACTGCACTATACAGTGCCTTGCGAAAGTATTCGGCCCCCTTGAACTTTTCAACCTTTTGCCACATTTCAGGCTTCAAACATAAAGATATAACATTTTTATTTTTTGTGAAGAATCACCAACAAGTGGGACACAATTGTGAAGTGGAACAAAATCTATTGGATTTTTGAAACTTTTTTAACTAATAAAAAAATGAAAAGTGGGGCGTGCAAAATTATTCGGCCCCCTTGCGTTAATACTTTGTAGAGCCACCTTTTGCTGCGATTACAGCTGCAAGTCGCTTGGGGTATGTCTCTATCAGTTTTGCACATCGAGAGACTGAAATTCTTGCCCATTGTCCTTGCAAAACAGCTCGAGCTCAGTGAGGTTGGATGGAGAGCGTTTGTGAACAGCAGTTTTCAGCTCTTTCCACAGATTCTCGATTGGATTCAGGTCTGGACTTTGACTTGGCCATTCTAACACCTGGATACGTTTATTTGTGAACCATTCCTTTGTAGATTTTGCTGTATGTTTGGGATCATTGTCTTGTTGGAAGATAAATCTCCGTCCCAGTTTCAGGTCTTTTGCAGACTCCAACAGATTTTCATCCAGAATGGTCCTGTATTTGGCTGCATCCATCTTCCCCTCAACTTTAACCATCTTCCCTGTCCCTGCTGAAGAAAAGCAGGCCCAAACCATCATGCTGCCACCACCATGTTTGACAGTGGGGATGGTGTGTTGAGGGCGATGAGCTGTGTTGCTTTTACGCCAAACACATTGTTTTGCATTGTGGGCAAAAAGTTCGATTTTGGTTTCATCTGACCAGATCACCTTCTTCCACATGTTTGGTGTGTCTCCCAGGTGGCTTGTGGCAAACTTTAGACGAGACTTTTTATGAATATCTTTGAGAAATGTCTTTCTTCTTGCCACTCTTCCATAAAGGCCAGATTTGTGCAGTGTATGACTGATTGTTGTCCTATGGACAGACTCTCCCACCTCAGCTGTAGTTCTCTGCAGTTCATCCAGAGTGATCATGGGCCTCTTGGCTGCATCTCTGATCAGTCTTCTCCTTGTCTGAGCTGAAAGTTTAGAGGGACGGCCAGGTCTTGGTAGATTTGCAGTGGTCTGATACTCCTTCCATTTCAAAATGATCGCTTGCACAGTGCTCCTTGGGATGTTTAAAGCTTGGTAAATCTTTTTGTATCCAAATCCAGCTTTAAACTTCTCCACAACAGTATTACGGACCTGCCTGGTGTGTTCCTTGGTCTTCATGATGCTCTCTGTGCTTTCAACAGAACCCTGAGACTATCACAGAGCAGGTGCATTTATACAGAGACTTGATTACACACAGGTGTATTCTATTTATCACCATCAGTCATTTAGGACAACATTGGATCATTCAGAGATCCTCGCTGAACTTCTGGAGTGAGTTTGCTGCACTGAAAGTAAAGGGGCCGAATAATTTTGCACGCACCACTTTTCAGTTTTTTTATTTGCTAAAAAAGTTTAAAATATCCAATAGATTTCGTTCCACTTCACAAATGTGTCCCACTTGTTGGTGATTCTTCACAAAAAATAAAAATTTTAAATCTTTATGTTTGAAGCCTGAAATGTGGCAAAAGGTTGAAAAGTTCAAGGGGGCCGAATACTTTCGCAAGGCACTGTATACTCTGAACTGCAGTATACAGTATCTCACAAAAGTGAGTACACCCCTCACATTTTTGTAAATATTTTATTAGATCTTTTCATGTTACAAAACTGAAGGAATGACTATTTGCTACAATGTAAAGTAGTGAGTGTACAGCTTGTATAACAGTGTAAATTTGTTGTCCCCTCAAAATAACTCAACACACAGCCATTAATTTCTAAACCGCTGGAACAACAGTGAGTACACCCCTAAGTGAAAATGTCCAAATTGGACCCAATTAGCCATTTTCCCTCCCCGATGTCATGTGACTCGTTAGTGTTGCAAGGTCTCAGGTGGTAATGGGGAGCAGGTGTGTTAAATTTGGTGTTATCACTCTCACTCTCTCATACTGGTCACTGGAAGTTCAACATGGCACCTCATGGCAAAGAACTCTCTGAGGATCTGAAAAAAATAACTATTGCTCTACATAAAGATGGTCTAGGCTATAAGAAGAATGCCAAGACCCTGAAACTGAGCTGCAGCACGGTGGCCAAGATGATACAATGGTTTAACAGGACAGGTTCCACACAGAACAGGCCTCACCATGGTCGCCCAAAGAAGTTGAGTGAACATGCTCTGTGTCATATCCAGAGGTTGTCTTTGGGAAATAAACATATGAGTGCTGCCAGCATTGCTGCAGGGGTTGAATGGGTAGGGGGTCAGCCTGACAGTGCTCAGATCATATGCAGCATACTGCATAAAATTGGTCTGCATGGCTGTCATCTCAGAAGGAAGTCTCTTAACAGATGATGAACGAGAAAGCTAGCAAACTGGTTGCTGTAGACAAGCAGACTAAGGATGTGAATTACTGGAACAATATCCTTTGATCGGATGAGACCAAGATAAACTTATTTGGTTCAGATGGTGCCCAGCGTGTGGTGGCAATCAGGTGAGGAGTACAAAGACAAGTGTCAAACAAGAGAGAAATATAGTCATGGGACTTTATATGAGGCAATCACTAAATATTATTAAATAAAGAAGTATATAAGAAATATAATAGTTTATTATATGTAGTGCCGGTACTCCTAATGAGTACGCGCTATGTTGTAAATTTAGTTTTTGCCCAAAACTGTAGTTGAGTTTTGGGGTTAATCGTGCTAAATTGTGCTTTGGCATCGGTTTGGCTGGGCTGTATTACGGTTCTGCCTCATCATAGGTGGAGTTTGCACCTGTGAGGGGCCTTAGAATGCAATCTGGTTGGACGCATTAGGTACCAATCTCTCTCTCATAGCCAATGAGTGGGAGTTTGTCTCACTGTGTATTCCGGGAGAGGGTACTTAAGGTGCTGAAGTCCCGTGGTTCTGGGTTCTGGTCCAGAAGTTGTTGCTGACTCTGTGGTCCTGGTCCTCCTGACCAGCCCCCAGGGGCCCTCATGGCCTGGGGTGTGGATCCATCCGTTTCAGAGCCTCGGAACTGGCTAGTCCGAGGTGCAGTAACTGGAAGGAGGATGCCAAGGTGTTCCGGTGTCATCTCGGGTTTGGAGAGGTCCAGCAACTCTACATGCGACCAGCGGAGGACTCTTCAGTAAGAGAGCCATGCACACGGCTGGCTGCTCGGTAAGAGCCTGGAAGCTGAGCTGCCATGGACATTGATTGAATCCACATTTGTTGTGGTATCGCCGGACCGGCTGAAAGATTCTGGTACAGTAAGAAAAGTTCCTACTTCTATCCTTCTGGTTGCAACTAAGTTCTTCAACCAAGTCTGTGTGAGAGACTTTGCAAAGCTAGAATTACCTGTTGGCGGCTAAATCCCAGCTCAAGGATTTATCCAACAGTTAAATAGTCCAGTTGCAAGTGGCTATTCCCTGGATTATGTACAGAGAGAGACTTTATTTGAAGTCAGCAGTTCCAAGCACCTGAGCTAAACTTTACCCTGATACCCTTTATTCCCAACTTAGAGACTGAGTTTGTTCAACTGTTTTATGCAAAATAAAAATCCTAACAAGGAATTCAAGTGTTGGTCTCTAGAATTACTGGGTTATCAACCCAGGGACCCCTTAGACAAGGAGAACGAGTACGAGCTGGAGGAGGTAATTGGTAAGCCCAGGAAAATTCAGCCGCTCCATTGGGGGTAAGTGCTACATATACATACAAAAAATGAATGATCAACACAAGCATCAACATCCAGATGTCAGACATAGATAAAAAGATTATCAAAAAACTAAACATGCACATAATAGTACAATTCATAATATATCGTAATTCCATAAAAAAGGTGCATAGGAGATCTCTACATGGTATATCTTGGCATCTATGGAGTCCAATGCGTTTCATGGATGCCCGTCCAATCATCAGGTGCTTACGAATTACGGAATTACGATATATTATGAATTGTACTATTATTATATTTTGTTTTTTGATAATCTTTTTTGACATCTGGATGTTGATCCTTGTGTTAATCATGAATTTATTGTATGTAAAATAAATTATTATAGTTCTTATATATTTCTTTATTTTATGATAGTTAGTGATTGCCTCATATAAAGTCCCACAACCATATTTGTCTCTTGTTTGCTACAATTAGGGATGGAGGCATTTCAGATTATTTGGTCTTTCGTACAAAGACAAGTGTGTCTTGCCTACGGTCAAGCATGGTGGTGGGAGTGTCATGGTCTGGGGTTGCATAAGTGCTGCTCGCACTGGGGAGCTACAGTTCATTGAGGGAACCATGAATGCCAATGTCATGGTTATGCAGTGATCTTCCTGTGTTTGCTTACCTCCCCTCATGTGTTCAGACTAAGAGGCCAGCCACTTCCACCTGGTGGTTTTTATAACCTCTCCTCTAAGGCCGCGTACACACGGGCGGATTGTCTGCCCAACTAAGTTCGGCAGACAATCCGACAGACAGTCCGTTCAAAATTTGCATGAACGGACTTGACCACACACGATGAGCAGACAGTCCGCTGAAAGCGTGCGTGATGACGTGTACAGCACGTACGACGGGACTAGAAAAACGACGTCCTATACACTGCAATGCAACCTTTGGCCGTGTAAACCCTTTCTGAGCATGCGCCATACTTAGTCCGTCCAACTTGCCTACACACGAGCGGACTGTCCGCTGAAACCAAGTTTGGACGGACAAAACCAAGTTTGAACGGACTGTCTTACGGAAATTCCGTAAGACTTTGTTCGTCAGACTGTCCGCTGAAAAAGTCAGCTGAAGCCCACACATGAGCGGATTGTCCGCTGAAACACTGTTCAGCGGACTAAGTTGGGCAGACAGTCCGCCCGTGTGTATGCGGCCTAAGCATGGCTCCACCCCAGGCCCTATCAGGGAGCCCTATATTAACCTGTGCACTGTAGGCCATCAGTGCTGATCAACCATTGTGTATTCCTTTGTGTGTTTAGCTTCCTGTTACCTGCCATGTGCGCTTCTACTGTTTTCCGTTACCGACTTTGGCGTGTCTTGACTATCCCTGTTTTCCTGTGATCCTGACCTTTTGGCATGTCCCCGACTATTCTTGTCTGCTTGTGGCCCCGACCTTGGCTTTGTCCCCTCACCATCCCTATCCTCCTGTTGCCTACTGTGGGTGTGAGCTGGGGGACCCTGGGGGTCGCGACCTGGAGCCAGTTGCAGCCAAGTCCATCCTCACCACTCGAGGCGCTGGTGAACACCTGCTGGCTCTTAGACTCCACGCCCCAGGGAATCTTACGCTTTAACCCCAGTGGGATCTGTCCCCCGTCTGCAGCAGTCAGCCGTAGGGTCCACAACCTTGCGGTGCACTCCTGATCCCTACGGGGTGCATCTGTCACCTCGCCTCAAGGTGACCTGACAGTTTGATCAGCCATGGACCCGGCTGACGTGCCGCTTCGTGCAGATGATCCATTGCAGAGCTTAGTTCGCAGACTTGAGACCCAAGAATCGCATCAGACCCAGGTGATGCGATTCCTTCAGGATTTGGCATCGCGTGTTGAACAGGTTCAGGCCTCATTAGGACCCCCCGTTCAACAACCTCAACCGCTATCTGCCGCTGCACCTATCGCATCAGTCGCAGCCACACATTTATTACAACTACCAGCTCCGGTCCGTTTCTCTGGGGACTCCAAAGCTTGCAGGGGGTTCCTTAGCCAGTGCACAATTAATTTTGAACTTCAGCCCCAAAACTTCCTGTCCGATCGGGCAAAAGTCGCATATATCATATCCCTCCTGTCCGGCGAGGCATTAGCTTGGGCCGCCCCTCTGTGGGAACTGAATGATCCAGTGGTTTCTAGCCTGTCTGATTTCTTGAAACTTTTTCGGCATATCTTCGAGGAACCGGGTCGTGTCTCCTCAGCGGCTAGCGCTCTTTTACGTCTCCGTCAAGAGTCTGCGTCTGTGGAACAGTATGCTCTTCAGTTCCGTATCCTCACAGCTGAATTGAGCTGGAATAATGAGGCCCTAGTTGCAAACTTTTTACATGGCCTCTCTGATAGAGTGAAGGATGAATTAGCAGGAAGATCCCTTCCTGCTGATCTGGACAGTGTCATCACCTTGTGTAACCAGATCGATATTCGCTTTCAGGAGAGGGCCCTGGAAAAAAGACGCCAGCACTCCCCGTTTTTTAGGCAGCCTGAGCCCCCAGTCCCTTCTCTTCGATCCGAGGAGCACCCCCTGCCTACCGAGGAACCTATGCAGTTGGGCTGGACTAAATTATCTCCCGAAGAACGTGCTAGGCGCAGAACTCTGGGCCTATGCCTCTATTGTGGGGCCAAAGGTCATTTCCGTGACACTTGTTCTCTTGGTCCGGAAAAACGCTCAGGGCTAATACATCTGGAAGGTGGAGTATTAGACCCTGAAATATCACCTTCACCTTCTCGTCTTCTCCTTTCTGTCTTGCTTCATGTTGGTGCTTCCTCTCGTTCGGTCTCAGCACATCTGGATTCCAGAGCCGCTGCCAATTTCATGGATTGGGAAACTGCATCCTCCATGAGACTTACCCTTTTGCCCCTTACAACGCCATTGGTGGTCTTGGCGATTGATGGCATGGTTTTCCCAGGGGGCCCTATCCGCTTTCAGACCCTTCCTGTTAAGATGTCAGTAGGGACACTCCACTAGGAGTGGATATCCTTCCTTGTCTTACCTAAGGCTTCATCTCCTATCATATTAGGTCTTCCTTGGTTACGGCTCCATTCTCCACAAGTTGACTGGTCTGCTGGACAGATCCTGGCTTGGGGTTCCTCCTGTTCCTCTTCCTGCCTACTCAAGGGTACCCCAAAGGAGAAACTTCCTGTTACCACCATCCCAGTATCTTCTGCTCTTCCTGCTGTATATAGCGATCCCTGCGATGCGTCCTGCAATAGTTGGACTGATGCACTCTCTAGGTCATGTGGTACTCTGGATGAGGGGCCCACCTATGAACTGCCACTTTTGACATTTTTTGGGAACTAGGGCCACTAATACAGTGATCAGTGCTAAAAAATATGCACAGTTACTATACTAATGACACTGGCAGGGAAGAGGTTAACATCAGGGGCAACCAAAGGGGTAAATGTGTTCCCTGGGTGTGCTTACTGGGGGAATGTAAAGATCCCTGTCCCTGCTCACCAGGAACACAGGATCAGCACATTTCCCTCTCACAGAACTGACAATAAAAGGAGCTTTTTTTAGTTTCCCATCAGTGGACTGGTGTTTTTTCTTTATTTTCTATATTTTTAAGTTACTTACAGTATATAGCACCATCAATTTACACAGCTCTTTACATATTCATTATAAATTCACATCAGTCCCTGCCCTCAAGGAGCTTACAATCTAGGGTTCCTAACCCTTATTCATACAGGCACATACAAGTAGGGCCAATTGAGACAGGAGCCAGTTAACCTATTAGCATGTCTTTGGAGTGTGGAAGGAAACTGGAATACTCGGAGGAAACACACACAAGCAGAGCATGCAAAATTTCGGCCGCCTTCGGCTCTTATCGGCAGCTTTCGCCCGCCTTCGGCTCTACTCTTCGGCTTTTGCCCATTTTCGGTCATTCCCGGCATCTTTCGGCCATCTACGCCTCTTCTCGTCGGCTTTCGGCCGCCTTCGGCTCTTCTTGGCAGCTTTCGGCCGCCTTCGGCTCGTCTCAGCGGCTTCCAGCCCCATTTTTAAAAGGAAAAGCTGCAAAAAAAACTGACAAGGCTGCAAATGACACTGACAAGGGTGCAACGATGGACAAGGCTGCATGACAAGGCTGCATATGATGGACAAGGCTGCAAATGATGGGCAAGGCTGCATGACAAGGCTGCAAATGACACTGACAAGGGTGCAATGATGGACAAGGCTGCAGATGGATGCTGATAAGGCTGCATTGATGGGCATTTAAATGTACGTTTTTTTTCCCTTAAATTTCCCTCCTAAAAGTTTTCTTCCTTAAAATTCCCCCTTAAACTTGGGGTGCATGTTATACGCCGATAAATATGGTACTTATATAGCGTCAAAAATTTACTCAGCGCTTTATATATATTGCACATACACATCCATCCTGCCCTCCAGGAGCATACAATCTAAGGTCCCTAACATTCATACATAAACATACTAGGGTCAATTTTTACAGGAGCCAATTAACCTACCAGTCATGTTAGGTATGGTGTTTAAAGACTCCATTCAGCTGAAAAAGTTCCACACAAAAAATGGAACTTGCACTCTTTGGAATCCCCCCCCCCCCCTGGTGTCACATTTGCCACCTTTCAGGGGGGAGGGGGAGCAGATACCTGTCTAATCCAGGTATTTGCTCCCACTTCTGGGCATAGATAGCCGCAGTATCCGCGGATATCTACGCCATGTCCGGTGCCTCCTCTGTCCCCCCCACTGTCTTCTGGGAGACACACAAGCCCCAGAAGACAGCAGGAACCAGTGGGATCGCGCAGTGCGACTCGCGCATGCACTGTAGGGAACCAGGCTGTGAGGCCGCAAGGCTTCACTTCCTGATTCCCTTAACAATGATGGCAGCGCCTCCACCCGAGAGCCAAGGGACAGATTGGCTTCGGGTGCCGACATCGCGGGCGCCCTGGACAGGTAAGTGTCTATATTATAAAAGTCAGCAGCTGCAGTATTTGTAGCTGCTGACTATAAAAAAAAACTTTTGGCGGATCTCCGCTTTAAAAAGAAAATAGAAAAATAGAAAATTGTAGATCAACCTAGCAAGTACAGCATGCATGACTTTTTCCTTAACATGGTCGGAATGGGCAATAAAGCAACATTTTTGTAGCGAGCAGAAATGTTCTCCCAAATGCAAAGCATTGTCAAGAGTTGATGATCACCAAAGGTACTATATTGAATGGTACAATAGATATGTAAAGCACTGTGTAAATTGACCGCGCTATATAAGTACCTGTAATAAATATTATATCTATACATGAGAAAACATGGTAAGGAAAGCAACCACTTCCATTACCTCCCTGGTCAGGCCATATAAAAACCAACCCATACCCTGACCTGGACAAGAAGTCATTAGACAGATCCATAATGCACATTCATAATTATCTGAAACCTATCAGATTGTGCACGAACACCTACAGACCTCAGGTTGTGCAGACATTCACTTACAAATAACCAAAAAATATAATGATTGGTCTGTCATCAGAAGTGCTGGGTGAATTCCTAAAAAATTAAGCTGCTACAAGTTCCTCCATGCTTGCATATTTAGCTCAGGCATTAGGCTTTTGGTTAGAATCTTTGTCAATGATGAGAATTCAGAGTTTAAATTCCGACCAGCCTTAATACAGACTGGTGTAGAATTTTAGCTATATATTTAAATATAGGTCTACTTTAAAGGATCCAAACAATTAAGTAAGGGTGAGGTCCATGAGCGCCCTCGGGATAACAATCTCTTTATTTACAGCATGCAAAGGCTACAAACAATTAAAATACATCTGGCCAACGACCGTTTCTCATGCAGTGAGCACACTTTCTCAAGGCGTTTGGATTAAGAAAGCATGCTCACCACATGAGAATGGTTGTTGGCCAGATGTCTTTTTGTTATTGGCCTTTGCATGCTATGAATAAAGAGAGTGTTTGGCCAAGAATGCTCCTGAGCCTCATCGTTGCCTTATTGTTTCTTATTGCTTAGATATTCTATCTGTAAGTGAGCACCACAATCCATACATGTGCATGTGTGTAAAAAGAAAAATAATGGGATTCCCCTCGGACAGTCTCTTTGATTCAAAGGCAGATGTCTGCAGCCTCCCTTTGGTTTAAAATAAGTGACACACTTTTT
This sequence comes from Lithobates pipiens, assembly GCF_037356315.1. Lineage (NCBI taxonomy): Eukaryota > Metazoa > Chordata > Amphibia > Anura > Ranidae > Lithobates > Lithobates pipiens. The sequence goes on along the minus strand of NW_027507686.1, from coordinate 71,357,176 downwards.
TGTATTTTTTATTAAATTCTGCTATGAAGGATTTGGCCCCTTTCACACACACGGACCGTTCGTTTCATCAGTTCAGTCACTTTTTTTCAAAGAAAAAACATATAAAGTTTACATCAGTTCGTCATCAGTTTTTCTTTTGTTTTTACATCAGTTTTTTACATCTGCCAACTAGAGTTCTTAACCACTTGAGTCCCAGAGCTATTCTTCCAACGGAAGAAAAATAGGGCGTTGATTCGTTCCAAAAAATGGATGTTGACGGAAGCGGATGTAAACGGACGTACATAGATGATCATCCATTTACATCCATTTTTCTGTTGATATGCATTGATGTCTGTTTTTCATCCCTCAACAGATAGATGAAAAATGGACAAACGGTCCGCATGTCTAAAAGGGGCCTTACTGTGCTTTTTTTTAAATGCAAAAAAATATATATATAATTAAGATTGTTCTAGAAAATTGTAAGGGTAATGATTAAGCAATTTGAGGTTACTTTAGGCTACAACAAAAGTAATTATAATTGTTCAAGTTGTTGGAAAATATCTGGGTGGCTCAGCCAATGCCTATATACAATTCTCTGCAGTACTAAAAAATATAATTAGGATTGCCCTAGAAAATTGTAAGGGTGATGATTGTGCTGTTTAAGGTTACTTTAGGGCATCTCTTTCTACGGCATAAGTACCTCTATTGTTCACTGAGTTTTGACAAGTTGTTGGAAAATATGGGTGATGGGGCCAATACTTACATACAATTCATTCTAGCAAGAGTACAAACAGTATCACACAGAGTTCTTAGATTATTGACTCCACATAAGGCATGCAATCGTGAGTATGAGGCTGGGTTCACACCAATGCGAATTGAATGCAGGTTTCCCCGCATTCAATTTGCATAGCAGGAGAATGTGACCGTCTCTCTATGGAGCCGGTTCACATATCTCCGGGGCGGCTGCGGACACACTGCATGGGAACGCTGTGTGTCTTTGGCTCAGTTTCAGCACCGAATTCTGGCAAAGACTTGGCCCTGATTCATCCCTGAAACGGGGAATGGGGATGCACAGCGTTCCTGTGCAATCTGCAGCCGGTTCCAGTGTGAACCAATCCTTATTCTGCACACTGACACAAAAAATGTATTTTACAGTTCTGTTATTGAAAGAGTGATAGGGCCAATACTTCCCTCTTCTTATTAGGAAGAGAGAAAATTGTGTTAGGCAATGCCCTCAGGGCCCAATGCACTTTTTTTTCCCCTCATTGTTCAAAGAGACATACAGTATGCCCATCTATGGGTAGTGTATGATAAGTTTGTAATTGCACATGTGTGGTGTGCAGTGCAGAGACTGAAGCCCACACCAACTGTATATTTGGTTATCTCTCTGCTGCACACAGCTTCCCGCACAGTGAGGGCGGAACTGGAGGGATGCAGGGCAGTGAGAGATGATGTCATCTCCCTGCTCCCCTGCCCGCTGGCTTCCTGATTGGCCAGCAGCCCTCCTAAGCCGCCCAGCTGCCCCCCCCTCACCCGTCCACTCAGCGCAGTCACCCGCGGAACCGACCGCGCTGGCACCCGCGGAACCGGCTGTGGAACCGGCCACGCTGGTACCCACGAAACCGGGCGTGCTGGTACCCACAGAATCGGCATGCTGGCACCCGCGGAAACCGGCCACGCTGTCATCCGCTGGCCGTATTCTCGGAGGGGTCAATTGCCCCGTTGCCCCCTCTGGATCCGCCCGTGAGTAGCAGTGCCTACTACAGTGATTTCCAGCTCCTAGAGCAGGGATATGCAATTAGCGGACCTCCAACTGTTGCCAAACTACAAGTCCCATCATGCCTCTGCCTCTGGGTGTCATGCCTGTGGCTGTAAGAGTCTCGCTATGCCTCATGGGACTTGTAGTTCTGCAACAGCTGGAGGTCCGCTAATTGCATATCCCTGTCCTAGAGGGATTCTACAGGTATGGCATATGCATATATGCATTACGTTAGTCGAAGCTGGACCAATGTAACTAGGTAAAAATATCCACATCTGGAGTTCTTCTTTAACAGATTCCCTCATCAACGCTATACAGCCCAGATGAATTAATCTCCCTCTGTGCCTGTTGTATATTAAAAGCCAGCGCTCTCAGTTGCCAAAATACCCAAACAGCAGCTGCATCTGATTGGATACAGCCTCTATTTGTCCAAAATATTTCATGCAGGCTCAATGGACAAAAGTTGATTGAACTTTTGACTTTTGTCAAATAGAGCAGGCCAGCAGAGCCATCCATTGAGCGAATTTCATACGGTTCCTCAGGAATTGGTAAAAATCTGCACAGTGTATGGCCAGCTCTACTCTCGGATCTCTACAACATAAAGGCTGATCATTCTCATAACAACTAGGAGTTTTTTTTTTTTAGATGAAACAGGTAGTAAAAAGAGGACCCAGACAACTCTGACCAATAAAGAGCAAATAAGAGAAGCTCATTCCCTTTTCAACTGAAGCAGGGAGCACTGAAATGCCATCAAGATAAATGATAAGGTAATATTCTCTATATTACATATTATTAGGTTTACATGAGCCAAAGATTATATAACCTGGCAATGATCTGCACACAAAAACTGGATATTTAATATTAATTGGTCCTCAGACACATAGTTGTGCAGAATGAGTTAAGATAAAGATAAGCAAAATAGTCTCCCTAGAAAATATTTAAAATTATTTTAACATACTGAAAACTATACACTCATTGCATCTGTCTTCCCAGCTAACATCATTCTGGGCTCAGAGCCTGGAAGATTTCTAACACAAACGGCTCATTGCAGAGCCATTGTCAAGAAACTGATTGGACAAGTTGCTGGATCTAGTTGATGGAAAGCTCAATTCTCTTGAGAGCTGGAAAGCCTTTTACAAAGAATTGCCCAACACTGGACCTTTTCAGTGAAGTATAAAATGATCTATTCCAAAACAATGTCTTGGATGATAGACTGACTGTTTGGCCTACACGTAGATTCAAACATCTGTTATCATACCCTTTCACTGTATAAAAAAAGCAAAATGTGCTATAATAAAAGGAAAGGTTTCTTTTAAATGAGTAGTTTAATCTCATAGAGTGGCTATGAATCTTTTTTGCAATATTCGGGAAAACTAATCCCGATCCCCAAAGGCAAAAACACGCTGAATCAACATTCTTCTGTGCATTTTTCAATAATATTTTTTAATTCATTTGCCCTGTAAGTATAATAAAGAAAAATATGTTTTAAATTATTTAAACATAATAAATCCTATTTGTAACCAAATAATTTTACATTGATTTATACAGCTGTTCAGAGTTCAAATATATGAAATTATTTACAAATCAAATGTATTCAAAGAAACCGTCTCCCCTTGCCTATGCAGGACAAAGTGGCAGTGCCACTCCGAAGGACCTCTGAAGGATTTAACACCCTTCCTGACCTGGCCAATTTTTACGATACGACATTGCATTACTTTAACTGAAAATTGCGCAGACAATGTACCCAATTAAAATTTATGTCCCTTTTTTCCCCACAAAGAGAGCTTTCTCTTGGTGGCATTTGATCGCCTCTGTGGTTTTTATTTTTTGCACTATAAACAAAAAAAGACTGACAATAAAAAAATAAAAATGATATATATATATATATATATATATATATATATATATATATATATATATATATAAAATATAAAAAAAAAAAATTCTTTTTTTTTTACTTTCTGCTAAAAAAAAATAGCTACTGCTCCCAGGCATTACCAGCTGTTGTCGATCACCCTCTCCTCTTCCTGCAAACGGCGCTGGCTGACACAGGGGAGATCATATGACCAAATCTGAGTGGGCTGACAATACGTAAGCATAGATAGGTAAAGCCCGGAATTCCACTTTAATACTATAATGTCCGCTCTCCTGCAACCTGTAAAAAATCTCTGCTTCGATATGTATAAGCTGCTTTTCTTTTTGCTTACTGGTCACTTAAACCCCCCTCCTGTCCAGACCAATTTTCAGCTTTCTGCGCACTCATATTTTGAATGACAATTACTCAGTCATGCAACACTGTACCCAAATTATTTTTTTGTCCTTTTTTTCATACAAATAGAGCTTTCATTTGGTGGTATTTGATCACCTCTGGGTTTTTTATTTTTTGCGCTATAAATGAAAAAAGACAGAAAATTTTGAAAATAAACGTATTTTTCTTAATTTCTGTGATAAAAGTTTGCAAATTAGCAATTTTTCTTCATAAATGTTGGCCACAATTTATAATGCTAAATATCTTTGGTAAAAAAAATAACCCAAATTAGTGGATATTATGTGGTCTGTGTGAATGTAGAGTCTACAAGCTATGGTGCAAATATCATACAAGCTAGGAAAGTACAAATGCCTCACAAATTACCCCTTTTTGGAAAGTAGACATTCCGATGTATTTAGTAAGAGGCATGGTGAGTTATTTGAAGTTGTAATTTTTTCCCACAATTCTTTGAAATATTAAGATCTTATTTTATTTTTTATTTTTTTTCACAAAATTGTCATTGTAATAGCTTATTTCTCTCACATGGAATATGTATACCACAAATGACTCCCCGAAATACATTCTGCTACTCCTCCTGAGTATTAGGATACCACATGTGTGAGACTTTTTCACTACCTGACCACATAGAGAGGCCCAACATGCAGGGAGCCCCATCAGGTGTTCAAGGGGCATAAATTACACATCTAACTTGTTGACTACCTATCACATTTTTGAAGGCCCTAGAGCACCAGGACAATGAAAACTCCCACAAACAGCCCAATGTATAATCTATGAGGCATAATGAGTCTTTTGAATGGTTCATTTTTTTCCCCAGAAGTTTTTGGAAAATGTGGAAAAAAATAAAAATGCATTTTTTTTACACAAAGTTGTCCGTTTATAAGATATTTCCAACACATAGCATGTACATAGCAAAAATAACACCAAAATACTATGGCTGTGGAAATTAAAGATTAATTCCTTGATTAATCGTTAATTTTTTTGATTGATCAAAATTCTTTTGATCGGTACTCACCTCTCCGCCGGTTTCCGGGTCTTCAGGGAGTTCCGTCGGAGATCAGGTGACGTCGATCTCCGTGACTCCCGCCCCCCCCTCCCAGGTGCTTTGGTCTGCTAACGAAGGGATAGGGGAGGAGTCCGATGACGTTGAAGTTCTGATTGAATGTAACGTGTACGGGGGAGGAGCTATGCATGACGTCACCCGCTCCTGCCCTACGGAACTAACAGATTGTCAGCTTTACATGCCGTGTTTTTATCATCTTTATGTGAGTCGTTTGTGTTTGAACACAAAAATTTAATCTTATACTTAAGCGGTGAGCACTTAGATCTTTTCTTTCTACCCATGAAGTTTATGGTCCGTGTTAACCCTTTTGATACCCGCTTGCATGACCCCCTGTTTGCACAGGGGTCCATGCCATAAGGTGAGTGATTAGTTAGACCGGAGGTGGAGGGATTGTCACGCTACTGTGGAAAAAAAAAGACTTACATCAGTGCTACAGTTTGAATTTAAAACATATTTGTGTGAACTGTGAAGTTAAGTCATGGATTGCGGAAACGAACTAGTATCGGGTGATTGTATATAGTGTATACCACATTTACCACTGACTAATGTAGATTTGCAATGCAAGGAGATCACCTAAAAGTAGTTGGGTCTGTATGTGCGTTATAATTAATCGAAATTAGTTGATTAATCAATAAAAAAAAAAAAGATTAATCAAGCACAAAAATTTTAGTCAGAAACAGCCCTACAAAATAGTCAAAAAGGGTATTCCTGCGCCAACTCAAATGCCTATAAAGCGTGTACTGCTGCACGCACTGAGGGAAATGTCTGAACCCAATGTGATAAAGATAAAGGAATAGTGGCGCGCTATACACATAGGATAAAATAATGTTAATGTTCGATATCCTGGTGGGCCAGTATTGGCAGGTGCTGCTAGTGATGGGTGGTTTGTGAACTCCTTCGGGCTGATTAAATATATGGGTGTCCCCTTACCTTACTGCTGTAAGGTAACAGCATATAAGTATATAACTTTAGGGTCCTTGGTGACCATCTTAGCATGGTAGCCCCAGGCTCTTGTTATAGGTGTCCCGTTAGCGTCCCCCTTTAGTGATAACCTTTGGGATATCCGGGATGGGAGGGTCTCACCAGTAAACCATATGCAGAGATTAAGCACAGTAGGGATGCCCCATAGTGTGGTATATTAAAAAGTATTTTATTCGATTTAAAATAAAGTAAGACAGGTACTCACATAACAATGAATGAACAACAGGTAGTGTAAAAATGAGCAGCAAGCTCAATAGCGTCACTTCCGGTATCACAGTGCCCGACGCGTGTTTGTCACGCTCACGTGACTTCATCAGGGGTTGACCTTTATGCAGCTAACAGCAGACCTTACATATATGATCACTTCTAAAAATAGAACGTTTTGACATTCATTTCTATTTTAAACTAAATAGGTTGTTTTACAAGGTGAAGGTTTATATATATTTTAAGTCTGCTATTATCACCACCATCCAAGCAATATGATGTCCGTGTGCTCCTTTACTGGTGCCAACATCTTCACCTGGTCTTTTTCTGAGTTGGGCATCTTTGATAATCTTGACTGGCTGGCCAGGGTGAGGTAACTCCCACATATGCACATAGGAGTTAATTCATTTTGCCAATCATTCTGGCACAGGCATGCCACGAATGTACACTGAGTTGCACATTGCAAAAGAACATTTATGACTGGTTCTCTTTAGTACTTACAACACACTTTGCAGATTGTTGACAATATTATTGTCAGTCATGCTTGTAAAGGAGGTTGTAAGCTGACTTAGTGCCAGTTCACGCCAGTGCATGGTGCGAAATCGCGTGATATGTGCACCGCATTGCAGTGCAAATCACATGTGATGTCCGTGCGATTTCAGTCATACAGATAATATGGCGGATATCGCATCGCATTCGCACATGACCCTTTTTTTTGCAGAGAAAACCGCATCCAATTTGCACATATGTGGACCCAGCCTTAAGCTGCAATAAAACAATTACACTTGGCATTGTTCACCCAATATTAAAAATGTCATTCTGTTCAGACTCTAGTGTATTAACAGTAATGTTTTTACAAAAAAAAACACCTACTAAGTGATTTTTGTCCCGTTTATCAGGAACTAGCTGAAATTTGCACAGTGTATGGGCAGTGTATGCCTCTATAACCAATTGTACTGTTCTGTGCAGGGGCTTGTCATCTAGTCTCAGCTCCCTGGTTTCTGCTGTTGACATAAATAGACAATTTAGAGTTGAGGGCATAGTTCACCCAACATTTTATTAAACTTAGTAGGACAAGTAGGGGTCATTTACTTCATGTCTGAGAGACACAACAGATCCCACACTCTAGGGCAGTGTTTCTCAACCTTTTTCAGTCAAGGCAGCCTTTAAAATTATGAACAGTCTCAAGGCACCCCATCCTAAAATGTAAAAAATTATTCTATTAGTTTTACATAATGCGGCAACATTGACACAAATAGGACACTCAACATTAGAGGTGATTTATTCTTACAAAGCAAATACACTTTTGCACACCGGTACTGACTAGTATTCCAATGTTTCTCTTCTCCTTCAATTTCTCCAGTTTCACCAGTTTGCTAATAAGAAAAGTCACTCTGCCAGGTCCCGCCCCTCTGTCCAGAACTGTGCTGCCTCCCGGTCTCTGCTGTGCAAGGTAGGACACTGTGCTATGGGAGGAGAGGAGGGAAGGGAGGTTACACTGCTGTGTGTGTGTATGGGGGGGTGATGTAAGGGGGGCAGAGGACATGGTTATGGACAGGGTCACTCCCTTAGCAGTATCCTCTACCACCCTTCACATCATCCCCCCCACCCCCCATCCCTGCATTCAGACTCCAACGCACTCCTGATCCTTGCATTCTGACTGCAATTTACTCCTGTTTCCTGCATTCTGACCGCAACGCACTCCTGAACCCTGAATTCTGACCTCAACGCACACCTGAAACCCTGCATTCTGACCACAACACACTCCTGAACCCTGCATTCTGAATGTAATGCAATTCTGAACCCTGCATTCAGACCTCCACTCACTCCTGAACCCTGAATTCTGCACGCAACACACTCCTGATCCCTGTATTCTGCGCGTAATGCACTCCTGATCTTTGCATTCTGAGCATAACACATTGGTGAACCCTGCATTCTCTGCACAGCGCACTGTTTTTTTTTTTTTTTGGGGGGGGGGGTACTGTGCCTCTGATCTTTGACTTCATCAGTGTTGTTCAAGTAGATCTCCATCCCTCGAATGTTGCCTACCCCTGGTGTAACTAAAAGGCAGGCTTGATTCACCTGCTGCCTTGTGTACATTTTTGTGTAATTTTTAGACATTTTGCCAGGGCACCCCTGAAGACACCTCAAGGCACCCTTGTTCAAAAAGGCTGCTGTAGACAAATTAATGTATTTGCATCAAACACAGAAATATAGAAGACTTATATAGAAGACTTATATAGAAGACTTTTTCTTGAACATGCACGTTAAGATTTATTTTTAGCCCAAGCATGTTTTAATTCATATACAGTTAAAGTGACTAATTAATATCCTTATTATCCAAATATAATCCTTCCACTACTAAATGACTTTGTAATCATTTTGTAATATATATTTTTTTTAATTCAAAATATTCTTACTGTGTTTTTTTTCCTCCTTGTAATGTACTTTTGTAAGCTCCCTAACTTCTCCTTTTTTTATCCCTTTACTTCCATTTCTTAGGAACCAGTAGATCATGTTTGTTGTGGTCATGTGCACTGCTCTAGTATGCACACTACAAATCCCAAGGTCTATAGTACTTAATCCTTAGTCTGACACGAAAGTGAGCAACAGAGAGCAAGAACATGGAGAACAAACTTAGTCGCCCTCTAATACAGTGGTGGCTAGTGTTTTTTTTTTTTGGGGGGGTGCCAAACAACCCCCACCCGCTGGGGGAGTGGCACTAGCACAACTGCCCCTACCTCCCCACTAACACCCCCCCACCCACTGTCTGCCAGCCTCGATGCGGGCAGTGAGAGCAGTGGTCAGAGCTGATACAGCCATCTTCCAGCACGATGGCCCCTGTCCTTAAGCACGGCAGGTTTGGGGAAAGCTGCTCTAGTGTCCTCTACTGTGGCAGCTTCCGCGGTGCGTCTCCTCTCTGCTCCCCCCAGCGCTAGGCGTCCAATATGATCGCCTGACGTTTTGACCAATCGGGAAACGGATTCATACCTGCTTCACGATTGGCTGAGAGGAGGATCCGTTTTGAAACCCCTGCTACCCGAGCCCATTCTATTTTAAAGCCTATTATAGCCTCTGGCTCAAATCAGGAGCTTAAAAAAACCAGTGGCCCTGAAAGGGGCTGGACCCATGAATAGGGGGCGGCAGCCATGGATAGATTCATGCTATGCATGAATCTATCCATTGCACATAGAGGGGTGGTGTGGAGAGAGGGGGTGGCCCCTAATGGAGGGGTCACCACTGCTCTAATAAGTTGGGCCAAAGCAGCAAAATAAAAGGTAATTTGGAGCTTTGGAGGAGGCTGAACACAATAAATGTAACAATACATACAGTATGTACTTGAATAGAATATTTTATACTCACTACCTCTATTGGCAATCTGCTCCACAGTGTCTGCATCCCTTTAGCCCTTGTACACACGGTCGGACATTCCGACAACAAAATCCATCTGATTTTGTCCGACGGATTTTGTCTGAAACTTGTGTTGCATACACACGGTCGGACAAAGTTGTCAGAAAATCTGATCGTACGTAACGTGACGACGTTATTTTGTTACGACGGGACTACGTTCTGGCTAGTAGCCAATAGCTTTGGTCTAGGAATTTGATCTGAGCATGCGTGGCACTTTGTCCGATCGGAATTCTCTACACATGATCGGACAAAGTCCGATCGGATCATGTTGTCGGAAAGTTTTATAGCCAAGCTGTAAAACTTTGTCCATCGGATATTCAGATGGAAACAGTCCGATGGAGCCCACACACAGTCGGATTATCTGACAACACGGTCCGATCGGACATTTTCCATCGGAATATCCGACCGTGTGTACAAGGGCTTACAGTAGAAATACAGAAGATGTATAAAATTGTACTTGTATCTTAGTGCTGACTTCTGAGAAAATTGGCGAGCCCATCACACAAGCAGGGGCGTATGGAATGCTTCTAGGTTGCCATATTGCTTTGAATTCTACAGAGAATTGCATTTTCTGCAGAATGAAAAGGAAAGGTAATTTTTAATAGCATTAAATTGATTGTAAATAACAAATATGTTATACTTACCTGCCCTGTGCAGTTGGTTTTGCACATTTCCCGGAGAGTGGCCCAGATCCTCCTCTTCTTGGGTCCCTCTTCTGGGCTCCTGGCCCCTCCCTCCTGTTGAGTGCCCCCACAGCAAGCAGCTTGCTATGGGGGCAACCAAGGAGAATCACAGCTCCGTGTGTCCATTCAGACACGGAGCCGCAACCTCTCTCTTCTGATTGGCTGACTGACTTTGCCAGCAGCAGGAGCCAATCACGCTGCGCTGCTGTCTCAGCCAATGAGGATGGGAGTCCCGGGGAGCCAGGGGTGGACTGACCATTGGGCGGGCCCCTTGCCACTAGGGGGCCCCACAAGGGTTGCCAGCCTCAGTAAAACCAGGGAAAGTATGTAAAAATCTGTGTTTTTTTTTATAACATGTCTGTGTATACTGTGTGATTGCATACTGTGTGTGTGTGTGTGTGTGTGTGTGTGTGTGTGTGTTTGTGTATACTGTGTGGCCCCATGATGTCTGATTGCCTGGGGGGCCCATAATCTCCTATTGCCTGGGGGCCCTATGAGTTGTCAGTCCGCCCCTGAGGGGAGCTGAGACACTCATGCGACATCGCTGGATAAAGATGGGCTTAGGTAAGTATTAGGGGGGCTGCTGCACACAGAAGGTTTTTTTTATCCGAACGCATAGAATGCATTAAGATAAAAAAAAAAAAACTTCTGCCTTTACAATCCCTTTAAATTAAAACATGGCTTGTCTAGCATTTTTACACGTTGTATTTGCTATTGTTTTTATTTGCTATATTTTTTACCCTACGGTCTCTCATCATATACTTCAGATATGCATTTCCCGTTTACTTACTTTGGCATGCCACCTCTACCCTTTACATTGGCTCTTGAAATCAAAGAGGACTCAAAACCCACAGTTATGTGAACAAGCAAGTCTTGGAATAAACATACAGTACATGCTTCACCCTACCCACAAAGCATTGTGTTTTGTACATGGTTAAAGGGCTTTTAAACCACAGATTATAGATTGCATTAAACTGCTTGCTTTCACCAATATACGTTATGTATTGTTACCAGGATCACTCTTGTATGGGAATTTATTTTACTAACAAGCTTACAGTTTAAAGTGGATGTAAACCCTATTTAATTCCCCCTAAAAGAAAAAACACATTTATACTTACCTGCTCTACAGAGTGGCCTGAACCTCCTCTTCAGAGAGACCAGGAAGAGGAGAATAGAGCTTCAGCCAGGGCTTCTGATAAGGTAGTACACCCTCCTGTACCGGGCCCCATCAATTAAAAAGGCAGGGCCAGGCACCTACTGAGCAGGAGGGATTGTGTGACTGCCTTTATTGGTAACTCTTGCAGCTCCCCCTGCGGCTATGCTGGCTTCTCCTATTGGTATCTGCTTCCCCCCGCTGTCCAGGCCTCCCTGTGTGGCCCCCTCCAGCGTTGCCTCCACTCCTCTCCCACCAGCTGAGGGCACACAGGGGAAGGTTTCAGGATGGAAAGCGGGGGGGAGGTGGTAAATATGTCCTATTTACCAGCCCTTCCTTTCCTGAATGAACACAGTGAGTGATTGGTTCTGATTACTCGCTCTGTCCATTCATCACAAAGCCTAGAAAATTGTGTTTACTATGCTTCAGTCTGTGATTAAACAGGAAGCCTCAGAGCACCTCCCATTCATTCACTGTGGCTGCAAAGAAAGAGACGGAGGAATCTATTTGATTTCTAAGGCCCCTTTCACACTGAGGTGCTTGTAAACTGGCACTTCTGAAGAGCTTTTGAGGCACTTTTGAAGCGCTTTCCATTCATTTCAATGGAGGGGGGCGTTTTTCACCACCCTACCCGCACATTGCCCCAGCGTGAAAGCATTCATGCATTTTAATGAAAATAGGTTTTCAGGCGCTTTTTTTAGCGTGAAATCGCCTCAATGTGAAAGAGGTCTAATATTAGCCCTGGCTGCAGCAGGTTGGCAGGCACAGTGGTGAAGTGAGAATGGACTTTTTTACCATATTGCAAAGAATGCATTAAGGTAAAAGCTTTTGCCTTTAGAAAACTTTAAAGTGTATTTATAGCATTTTTTTTTTCATGTTGGATAGAGTAGAAAAGGGTGAAAATGCATGGATGGTTTTGTCATTGAAAAATTATGCCATGTACACACAAGCGGAATTTGCGTCAGAAAAAATCTTGGATGTTTTTTCAGACGGAATTCCGCTCGTGTGTACACATGGTCACACAAAAGTTCTCTGAACTTTCGACCATCAAGAACGCAGTGACGTACAACACTACGACGAGCCGAGAAAATGAAGTTCAATGCTTCAGAGCATGCGTCAAATTTTTTCCGAGCATACGTAGGAATTTTGTGTGTCGGAATTGGTACAGACGATCAGAATTTCCAGTCGGAACGTTTTCCGACGGAAAAATTGAGAACCTGCTCTCAATCTTTTGCTGGTGGGAATTCCGCCAGCAAAAGTCCGATGGAGCATACACACGGGGCGGAATTTCCGACCAAAAGCTCACATCGGACTTTTGCTGGTGGAACTTCCGATTGTGTGTATGGGGCATAAGAGAAAATCTCACAAATGTCTTAATACAATTCTTTGGAGCAGGTGTCCCCATTGAAATATTTCTCTTTACCTCTTGTTCTAGGGAAAACACAAAAATTTTGGATTTCCCCTCACTTTTTGTCTTGGTGACAACAACCGGAAGGGCAAACCAAGTGGTGGATTTCCCCAAACAGCAATTAAAAATTGACAGAGGGTTTGACCCCTCCCTATTCTATCCCAAAAAAAGTTTTAAGTGTTATTAATAATCCTAATCTTTGGACTTGCGAGATCCATGAATTAGTAAATATAATATAAATGGACTTGGCGATTGAATAACGCATATATATGCGCCAACAGAATAAACTGGCTTTAATGCCCATATGCTTCCATGGCAGTGTATGTTTGTGTGCTAAAATGATAGTAATTGCCCACTCCCAGCACACTGACCAAGCTGTCGCTGGCAGCTCTCAGTCACTGCTTCTGATTGGGCTCCTGATCATGTGACTGCTCTGAGGGGGGTACTTCTACTAAATCTGAATCTTTGATTTATTATGCATTTGTATAGAATTATGCATAGTCAGATTTCTGCTTATTCCGGGAGCAGTGGTATTGCTGATAGATGTTCAAAATACAGAGAACTATAGTAACAATAACTCTCATAAATAATGTTTTAGGTTGTGATCACTTATATGGAAACAACTGTTCATATTTTTCCTTCCTCTAAAAAGGAAGTCATAATGGAAACTTGTTTAATGTCTTCCATATGAAAATGGAAAGGAACAGTCTGCATGAAAAGGAACATGTATTTATGAAGATAAAATTATTCATTTACACGAAGACCATTTATATTATTAATGTTAGCAGTTTCTTCACTAATAAACTAAATTATGTCCCCAAAACATAATTTTGGAAGCATCTGAGATTATAAAACGATGCACCTTCTTTACATTCTGAAGAAGCATTTAAATTAAAAAAGAAGTATATGTCAAGGAGTATTTTTAAAGCCAAAACATTTCCTTGTGTAATGGAAATTTGTAAGTGCTGTATATAATTGTATTCTATTTTATATGTATTGCACAATGCCCTCACTGTGCACACGGCACTAATAATGTTTTCAGTACATGTTTTGCATTCTTTCGAGTTCTGATTAGAATTAGCCTGCCTATGTAACGCCCCCTTGTTACCATAAACGTACAATTGTAATATTAATGTGATACCTACGTAATCATGTGTATAAAAACCTTAAAATCGTCATAATAAAGGAGAACAGTTATTTGGAAAGATGCTGAGCATATCTTTTGTGTCTGTTCCCTACTGCAGTAGTTATTATTAATTTGGAACCACTAATCAATATGAGGATAGGAGTTGCCTATCTATAAAATATCTATTTCACTTGTCATGAGTAATGCCGCGTACACAGCTCTGATGGTTTTCCCTGCGGAATTCAAACGGAATTCCGCTCAAGCTGCCTACACACGGTCACACCAAATTCCGATTGTTTATAACACGGTGACGTACAACACATACGACAGGACTAGAAAAAGGAAGTCCAATAGCTAGTATCCAGTAGCCAATAGCTTCCGTCTCGTAGTTCAATCTGAGCATGCGTGATTTTTGGCATGTCGGAATTGCATACACACAATCAGAATTTCCGATAGAAAGTTTTTCCATCTGGAAAATTGAGAACATGCTATCAATTTTTGGCTGGCGGAAATTCGGGCAGCTAAATTCCGATGGAGCATACACATGGTCGCATTTTCCAATGAAAAGCTCACATCGGTCTTTTTCTGTCCGGAATTCCGATTGTGTGTATGCGGCATAAGGGGTCTTGTAACATCTACATTGGCCCCACCACTGTACCCCCTTCCAAGCATTAAAAACATGTTTTATTTGTGATCTTCTGCTTACAAACGATAATACTAATAATATCATCCATAAGAGATATTATAGGAATATAATAGATACAGTGCCTTGAAAAAATATTCATACCACTTGAAATTTTCCACATTTTGTCATGTTACAACCAAAAACGTAAATGTATTTTATTGGGATTTTAAGTGATGGACCAACACAAAGTGGCACATAATTGTGAAGTGGAAGAAAAATGATAAATGGTTTTCAACTGTTTGTACAAATAAATATCTGAAAAGTGTGGCGTGCATTTGTATTCAGCCCCCGAGTCAATACTTTGTAGAACCACCTTTCGCTGCAATTACAGCTTCAAGTCTTTTGGATATGTCTCTACCAGCTTTACACATCTAGAGAGTGAAATTTTTGCACATTCTTCTTTGCAAAATAGCTCAGCTCTGTCAAATTAAATGGAGAGCGTCTGTGAACAGCAATTTTCAAGTCTTGCCACAGATTCTCAATCGGATAAGGTCTGGACTTTGACTGGGCCATTCTAACACACGAATATGCTTTGATCTAAACCATTCCATTGCAGCTCTGGCTGTAAGTTTAGGGTTGTTGTCCTGCTGGAAGGTGAAGCTATGCCCCTTTCTCAAGTATTTTGCAGACTAACAGGTTTTCTTCTAAGATTGCCTTTTATTGGGCTCCATCCATTTTCCCATCAACTCTGACCAGCTTTCCTGTCCCAGCTGAAGAAAAGCATGGTGTGTTCAGGGTGATGTGCAGTGTTAGTTTTCTGCCACATGTAGCATTTTGCTTTTAAGCCAACAAGTTAAATTTCTGTCTCTTCTAACCAGAGCACCTTCTTCCACATGTTTGCTGTGTACAACACATGGCTTATTGTAAACTGCAAATGGGACTTCTTATGGCTTTATTTCATCAATGGCTTTCTTCTTGTCACTCTTCCATAAAGACCAGATTTGTGGAGTGCACGACTAATAGTTGTCCGGTGGACAGATTCTCCCACCTGAGCTGTGGATCTTTACAGCTCCTCCAGAGTTACCATGGACCTATTGATTGCTTCTCTAATTGATGCTCTTCTTGCCCGGCCTGTCAGTTTAGGTGGATGGCCATGTCTTGGTAGGTTTGCAGTTGTGGCATACTGATTCCATTTTCAGATGATGGATCGAGCAGTGCTCCATGAGCTATACAAAGCTTGGGATATGTTTTTATAACCTAACCCTGCTTTAAACTTCTTCACTACTTTATCCCTGACCTGTCTGGTGTGTTCCTTGGCCTTCATGATGCTGTTTGTTCACTAAGGGTCTCTAACATACCTCTGAGGGCTTCACAGAACAACGCAATGCTCAGACTTCTGCAGACTACTCTTCCTGTCATACTTTTGGTGTTTTGGGGCAGGAGGAATTATTAGTGGTCTACACGTGTGGTGCCATCACCACACTTATGCTCTATTGAAAGATATGTGTCCCTCTGCAGTGGTGGAAGATGGGACTTGTACTTTTTTACTCACAGATTCCTATAAATAAATAACACATCTCTGCAGGTTGAGCTACATACAGATGTGCCAAATTTCAAGGAGCTGATTTTTAAATGGGGTCCCATCATTTTGTAAACAGGGTGATTTGTGATTGGGAGGGGGGGGTGAAGACTGTGACCATGTTTCATGTTACACCCTAAATATGTGTAAAACATGAAACATGGTCAGAAACATGGACTTCTCTTTTAGAGTAAAATTAAATGAATGATCTACCCTAACATATTACACCACAATGCAAGACATGCATGTATTGCATTAACACTGGCATGTTATGTAGCCCGTAATTTGATGGGACCTTAATGTATTTTGCACTAACATCTGTCAGATTTTATTGCTTTCTGTGTCCCTGTTGGTATATCTCCAAAGAATATAAAGAGTAGAAGCTGTTACTTTACTAATAACAACCTTCTTGACTCATTACAATCTGACTATCACCCACAACACTCCACAAAAACTGCCCTTCTAAAACTCACCAATGACTTACTAATGGCTAAAACCAATGGCCACTAACTCAGTACTCCTACAATTAGACCTTTCTACTGTCTTCAACACAGTTAACCACCACGCCTCCTCAAAAAAGGTTAGTCCTTTGTCCTCCAAGATTCTATTCTTTCCTGGTTCTCCGCCTACCTAACTGCTCCTTCGACATCACCTACTACTCTTCCTCCTCTTCTTCTCTTCTTCTTTCTATATAGGTCCCTCAAGGCTCTGTACTTAGACCCCTTCTGTTCTCTAGCTAAACCTCTTCCCTTGATCGGTTGATAAACTCACATAGCTTCTATTACCATATCTTTGCTGGCGAAACTTGAATTTCTCTTTTCACTCTTCAGCTCACCCCTCCAATATCTTTACACATCACCAATCTACTAACTGACATATCCGTATGGATGTCAAATGGCTTCCCAAACTTAGTTTTTCAAAAACTGAGCTCATAATATGTGCCTCCTCCATAGACTTTTCCATCAAGACTAATACCACAACTATCATTCTCTCCCCTCAGATAATGGTGCGATCCTAGACTCCAAACTCTTCTTTCAAATCCATATTCAATCACTGTCCAAATCTTGGCACCTTGGTCCCAGAAACCATCACAAATGAAAAGAGAAATCCTAATTAGAACAAAAGAGAATGGAGGTCTTCCAATTCTGGACTTTACAATATATTTGCTTGTAGCATCTATAATTAGGATCATAGATTGGTTTCACAATGCAAAATATAAACAATGGGTAACCCTAGAGGAAGATATTATCTCTCTGCAACTTAAGTCACTCCCATGGATTAAACCTCAGTTTCGACCTGGGAAAAAAAGAATTAAAATTTTTTGTGTCATCAACACTGAAGATATGGGACACAATGTTGAAAAGGAAATGCCTCTCTACACTGGTTGGGCCTATGACTACTTTATTTCGTAATCCCAACTCTCCACCAGCATTAGAGGCTAAGCACTTTTTTAAATGGAATAGAACAGAACACACAGATAGTCCAGATCCTACTGGATGGTAAGCTTCCTCGGCTAGCTGAATTAGAGCATGAATATGAACAAAAATGGATGCAGTACCAGCAATTATATACATATATTGGATCTAGTTTACAACTTTCCCTGAATGATAGACCGCTAACAAATTTTGAGCAAATATTAATACAAGAACAGAGACCGACCCATAATTTGTCAACTATATATAAGCTTCTACTTGCTTCTGGGACCCTTGATGAATTAATATATGTGAGAAAATGGGAAGTCGAAATGGAGAGGCCAATTTCATTATCAGAGTAGAAAAAGGCACTTCTGTTAATACATAAATTATCCATAGCGTCTAAGCATCAGGAAAGAAATGATAAAACTATGATGAGATGGTATTGGAGCCCAGTTGATTTACATAAAATAAATGGAGATAACTCAGAAACATGTTGGAGATGTCTTAAGGAAAAAGGCACACTGACACATATTTGCTACTGGTGTCCAATGGTAAGGGAGTTCTGGCTTAAGATATTCAATATATACCAAGTGGTATCAGTAGTATATCTGAGATACAACCAAGTATTGGTATCTCAGTATTATATATTATTCCTGGATCAATGAAAGCCATTGGGGCAGATGTCCTTCACCATATGATAACAGCCACTAGGACAATAATAGCTTGAAATTGGCGAAAAGCAAAAAGTCCTACAATAATTGAAAGGGTCTGTGAGATGAGCGAAATGCAATCCATGGAGCAAATTATTAAATTTGAGGAGAGTTTAAACAATCAAAATCAAAAAGCATGGCAGCAATGGGAAGAGTTTTTACAACTTTTACACAATATCTTTAAATAGGACCGTATCCCCCCCCCCCCCCCCCCCCCCACCTTTTTTTTCTTTCTTGTTGTAGTTTGGGTTTAAATGCACAGGGATGATTGGAGAGTATATGTAGAGTTTTAGACAGAAATGGAATTGGAAAGAAGAAAATATCATGGGATATTGTTATTACTTTTTGAAGATTTAGTAGGATATACAATTTTATAATATGATCAAAGTATATATGTATTTGTGTAAGTGTCTTAAAAATTAATATAGGGAGATTGAAAACAAAACAAATCTTGGCACCTTCTCCTTTGTAAAATTTCTAAAATGTGCCCCTTCTTAACCAATAACACCACCAGTCTATTAATTCCCTCTCGTTATCCCTTGCTTCAACTACTGAAACTCCCTCCACGCTGGCCCACCTCAAACAGCCTATCCTCCGTCAGTCTATCATCCATTACACCAACCATTCAGTGTCTGCCTCATCTCTCTGCCAATCTCTCTACTGGCTTCTGCTCGCCCAACAAATCGAATTTTAAATATTAACAAATATCAAAGCCATTCACAACCCTGCCTTTAGCTACATTACAAATCTCACCTCAAAATATCAATCATACCATCCACTTCACTCCTCCCAAGACCTCCTGCTTTCTAGCTCCCTGGTCACCTCCTCCCATGTTCATGTCCAGGACTTCTCCAGAGCTTTTTTCATCTTCTGGAACTCCCAACCCAAAACTGTAAAGTTTCAAAGACATTCACAAAAAGGATAATCTTTAAAAAATAAGCAGAATATGGACAAAAAGTTAACACTTTGTCTAATCCTAGCTTAAAGAAGAACTTAAAGTGGTTGTAAACCCTTACAAACCACTTTGACCTACAGGTAAGCCTAGATTAAGGCTTACCTGTAGGTCCAAGAAATATCTCCAAAACCTACACGGTTTAGGAGAGATTTACAAAAAAACAGGCACCGCTGTCTACGGCGCATGCACCATAGACAGCGGCGCGCAGGCAAACTGAGCAGGCCACAGATCACGGTGATACGCCGCTCATGTCGGCTCCGAATCACAGCGCCGGAGCAGCGAGACCCGGAAGTTACTCCGGGATACATGGCAGCGGTGAAGATGAAGAAGGAGGACCGCTTCGTGGGCTTCGTTCTCAGGTAAGTTATTCAGAATGAGCTAGTATGCTACGCATACTAGCTCATTGTGCCTTTGCCTTGCAGGTTGCATTTTTTTTTTTTTAAAGTGCCTTTACTTCCTTTTTAAATGAGACTTATGACATTAGAAAAAAATAAACAATCATACTTACCTAGATAGCTGCAGCACTGATCCCAGCTGCAACTGTTCCATACCACCATTAAGACCGAGTGAGCATTTAAAATTGCTGATTGGTCGGCTCTATGTCTTCAGCCTGCAGATAGCCCGTGACAGTCAATCACAAACTTTCTGCTGTGTCCCTCCAGTGCTCACTGGAGCCCTGGGCTGTGCAGGGGCGGGAGCGGCTGGCTCAGAATCTCAGCCACCGCACACCATACAGTGTGTAATAGGTGATAACAGCCTCAGTCTAACTCCATACAGGCCACACCCCCAACGTGTAATGTCCCACCCACTGGCTTCAGTACACAAGTGAGCTACATTGCTTGTGCACTGAAGCTGATGCCTGCCCAGGTCAAAGGCTCCTGACCTCTCCAATGTATAGCGTGCATTGCTGGTCAAAGGGGCAGAGGGAGATGCCAACTAAAAAGCTGCCGATTTAACACTTCCTCCCCACTCCACTGTATAGCAGACATCATAGAGACAGTTGGCTAGCATGTATACTTCCTACCATCTTGGCCCCCCCTCCACAGTGGCAGAATGCCAGAGCCTGGTCGCAAGTGCAACCTTTGTGACCCTGGTAGTTCTGCGACTGGCCTGGATACTTCACTTGCAGTCAGTAAAATCTTATGTTATAAGGTGGTCTGAGTATTATTATTTTACTGTAATGATCAGTGGCCACCCATGTTTATGATTTATTCAGGATTACATTATTGCGGTATGAATAACTCTGTAAGCATTTATGCCAAACCTTTAGAGTACCAAATAGCAGACTCCATTAGAATGTAATAAAATGATTTTGCAATACTAAATAATATGTTCATTATGACTTGATCCTGCAAAAATAATCAGTATTGTACGATACATTTGCTCCCAGCTCTATGCTTTAACACTTAACTCCCCTAATTCTTACACTTAATCTAATCACTAAGTAAGCCTTTAAAGTGTATGTATAGCCAAAAAATGTTTTACTTTGGCTAGAATCTGGAAGGGTAAAACCCCTGCCAAATTTTTTTCTGTCTGAGTATCTGTTTGGAGTCTTCTTTTCACGTCTTATCCCAGGCATTGCAACAGGAAGTAAGAAAAAGTCATTCCCTTTTTTGTAATAATTAGGGATGCACCAATACCATTTATTTTTTTTTTTTTACAATGAGTAGGAGTACCGATACTTTTTTTTTTCAGTACTTGCTGATCCCAATTACTGATACCTACCGCAACTGTTTTGTTTACACTTCAGCTGTCAGCAATGGTACAAAGCATTGAGCTTTTTTTAATATGAAATGTGTAAATATATGTTAAAGATGTAAAAGCATTAACAAACAAAGCAAACAAAAGAAAGTTTTAGTTATTAGTTTATAAAAATAGAAGTGAACAAAAAGGTTTCTTTAAAGTGTCTTGATCTGGAGATGAAAAAACAGAAAGATTAAAAAAAGAAATAATGTTTTTGTATATCTCCCGGTTTCAGGGTTGAGCAATGTCTTTGATGAACATTGCCCGACTGCTTCTGTACACCAGCTCGGAGGGATGGGGCACTTACATTTTTTTTTTCTTATTTTTTTATTTATTTATTTTACTTTTTTACACTGTCCCTTTAAGTTTTTTTTATATGATCACTTTTATTCCTATTACAAAAATATATAAACATCCCTTGTAATAGGAATAAGCATGGCAGATCCTCTTTACTGATAGATCTTGGGTCAAAAAGACCCCAGATCTCTCATTTACCTTTAAAAGCAGAATTTTTTTTAAAATTTTGGCTTGAAGAAGAAAAAATAATCAGCCCTTTAAGACCGAGAGGCGGAAGGAACCACTCCGGTCCTCCAAGGGTAAAGTGCCAAGTGAGGGCCATCTTGACCTCACTTGACTTCCTGCCCAGCCATGGATCGGACCGGATTGCTTCCGGGTTTACCGATGGTAAACCCAGAAGACACTGGGAAGCGGCAGGAGGGGGGTACACCTCTTCAACCGCCTATAAAAGTTACTCTGCCATGAATGTGCCACTGGGACCACTTTTATCGAAAAGCCAGCTGCCTGCTGTGAATAAAGATACCAGGGTTATGGCAGCTAGCTGCTACCATAACCCCGGTATTTAATGTCAAATTAATTATGTATATTTACAGTTAGGTGGGCGGCAAGTGGTTACATTTATGCTGGCAAAGGTTCATGAAGCATAACCCTGTAAAACAAGAGGAGAAATACATAGCTTTCAGCAGGCAATAAGGAAACTCTTCACTCTCTTCATCAGCTATGGCAGCCACTGAACTTTGTTTGCATGTTGGCTAGCTTGTCCTCTACTCTGTGCTGTGGTTTCTCCCGCTACCCCTACATCAATATAGGATACACAGCAGGAGACACAGTATCTGACATACCCAGAAATGTTGATTAGCAGGAGCCATAGCTCATAAAGTGAGTTCTAATTTCTCTCACCAGAAAGGTAAGTATTCCTCCTTTTTTATGGGGTTATTTTTCTGTATACCCGTGATTCACTCCCACCCAACACTTATACCATAGAGTACAGAGGTAAGACTTAATTTCTAAGGGCTCATTCACACTAGCAGTTGGGGGAGTAGTAAAAACCTCTAGTTGAGCTCTGCTTTTACCACCGCCTCCCCAACTGCTACCCCCTTTAGCTGCAGAGGCAACGGCTGGATGTGTACACATGCTGTGGTCGTGATGCGTTGCTTTGCGACTGCCGCAGAAATTGTACCCCCTGCAGCTTTGGTGAGTGTAGTGTCCACTGAATGCAAACCATTCAGGTGAAAGGGGTCATTTGGCAAGTACTCTGCAACTGCATGCAATACATGTGGTTGTAGCACTAGTTCAATGATCAAGAGATTATTGCAAGTGAAGAGGAGGCAATACAACACCTCCTCGACACTTATCAAATGCTCCAAATGCAAATCGCTCTTCAGAGATCAAAGCTTGTGTGAACGAGCCCTTAAAGATTCAGCCCTTATAAACTAAACGTCACACCTACCTAACACCTAAATTAAGCCCTAACACTATCCCTAACGAACCCTATTGGGTGTACTCACCTCATCCTTTCTGTGTTGTGAAAAGATGAGCAAAAGTCTTTGTATTTGTGCCTTTTATCCTATGCAGATACTGTAGGTGAGTCCTGTATGTTATGTTCCTCCACCTTTTTCATTTGCTCTATGTTGATCAATGCTCACCTGTGATTATTGCTTTGATTTATAGCATTTGCATGCTGTTTACCACATGCTAAGTAACAAACTTCTAAGTCGGAATTGTAATTGTTAGCCGCAGAGTAGATCCTAAGGCAGCCAAGTTAACAAAAGTCTGTGTGTTCTTAGTAAAAAATAAATTTTTTGCCATGACATCAGTTTGAGGCATCTGTTATTGTTTAAACACATGAAAGTTTGGCAATCTAGACACAAAGACCGGGAATTTAGCACTGAAAACTTTCAGCTACAATGCTTTTCAGCCTCAAACTCAGCGTCAAATTGTAAGTGGTGTTACTGGTTTTTGAAAATAACATATAAAGCTAATTGCGCTAAAAATAAGTAATAATTAGTAATAAGAGGTAAACTGAGACCACTCAGTCTATCATCTGGTAATTCCCCTAATGATACGTTCCCTTTTCACTATTCACTATCACTAGCTGAGACTGGTAGTACAGAAATAAGTCTGAATACATACTGTACATTCATTTGATCACTGAGATCTCATTCATCTACAAAATATTATACTTATTAGTATGACATTGCCCAGAATGGAGGGAGCACAAGATGTTGCATGAATTGGTCACAGGGTATCTAAACCTAAAAGAAAAATGTAATATATTTCAATGCTCACATGTGATGACTGCATTAGTTTCCTATTTTTTTAGGCTGTTTCTCCCTTTATTTTTAAATGATCCTGCCAATTACAACCTTTCTATTCTAAAGAGACAGCTCCCACTCACTGTACTGCATCTCTGGAGGAGCCACATTGTCACCCAAGGCTGCTCTCTTAATTAGGACTATAAACACCAACCTGTCTCCTAAATTCCATTGTGTAGGGAGGAGGGATTGTGTGGAACATATATGATCACTGGAAGGGCTGATAACATTATCTGAGATTTCTGTTCATTACAGAACGGTAAAAGAACTTTGGATTACTATCAGGATTAACAGGTATTTTTTGTCCTTTTTCTGAATAAATACAAGGTGTTCTCTGATTGGATGAGGCAGAAACCAACTGCACAGAGGAGGTAAAGTATAACATATTTATTTAAAAAAAAAAAAACAACGAGCCTTTACAATCACTTTAATATTACAATGTTATACAGTGCAGTTATATTGAACAATTGTATTCAATACACAGGTATGTTACTGCATCTTCAATGTAGCTTTTGGCAATGTTGGTGGAGACTTATGACTTATGATCCGGTCGACACGACTGGTCGACAATAAAATCCATCGGATTTTTTTCTGACTGATTTTGTCCTAAACTAGGACAAAGTTGTCGGAAAATCCGATAGTTCGGAACGTGATGATGTTTGTTCGTTACGACGGGACTACGATGAGGCTAGTAGCCAATAGCTTTGGTCTTGTAATTTGATCTGAGCATGTGTGAAACTTTGTCCGATCGGAATTCTCTACAAACGATCGGAAAAAGTCAAATCGGATTTTTGTGTCTGAAAATTTGAGATCCTGCTCTCAAATTTTTTCTGGCGGAATTTCCGATAGAGCCCACACACGATAAGATTTTCCGACAATACAATCCGATTGGACCATTTCCGTCTGAATTTCCGACCGCGTGTACAAGGCCATACACAGTTCAATCTGATTCTACACTCCCTTGTCTAATTTTTGCTCACGTCCCCATAAAAATAAATCAAATTTGTTTGACATCAAACTATTAAGTATCTTCCCGGTTATAGAAGATAAACTAACCGGTGGGTAGTTACTTGGTAAAGACTTTAATACCCTTTTAAATATAGGCACCACATTGGCCTTACACCAATCCAGTGGTACTATTCCAGTCATTAAAGAATCCATAAAAATGAGAAATAATGGCTTTGCCATAACAGAGCTCAGCTTTTTGAGGACATGTGAGTGTAAGCCACCTGGTCCAAGTGCTTCATTCACCTTTGATGTATCTATATGTTTCTGGACCATATCAGTTTTGAGCCATTGTGGTTCTTCAGGGGCAATAATATCCTCATTAGGGACTTTTCCTCCCCTATTTTATACATAGAGTTGAAAATTTTGCCTTTTCTTTGTCCCCAGTCACCAACTCTACATTATTTGGTAGAGTCTACATGCTTTGACCTAAGCTTTATGCTATTGTTATGTTTAAAGAATTTTTGGGGCTTGTTTTACTCTTTTTTTGCCACCTATTTACATTTTTGCACACTTGATTTCAATTTTACATATTTTATTATATTCTTTGTAATGTTCAAATGAGGATAGTGTTTATTTTTATATAAATATATTTGTAAATGCTCATTTCATATTTTTTTTAATTAGTGGAAGTGAGCCAATTAGGTTTTGCTTTAACCTTATTGGGAATATATTTTGCAGTGTTTGTATACAGTTGATTTAAAACATTACCATTTATGTTTTGTGTTCTTTGATGACAAATGGAAGGGCCAGTTTTTTGAAAGCCCCCTTCTTCCCAACACAAATAGCCTAATGCCGCCTACATGCGATCGGAATTTTGGTCGGAAAAAGCTCTGATGGTTTTCCCGGCGGAATTCCGGCGGGATTTCGCTCAAGCTGTCTTGCATACACACAGTCACACCAAATTCTGACCATCAAGAACACGGTTACGTACAACACGTATGATGGGACTAGAAAAAGGAAGTTCAATACCCAGTAGTCAAAAGCTTCCATCTCCTAGTTGAATCTGAGCATGCGTGAGTTTTTGTGCGTCTGTATTGCATACACACGTTCGGAATTTCCGATAGAAAGTTTTTCCATCAGAAAAATTGAGAACATTCTCTCAAATTTTTGGCTGGCAGGAATTCGGCCAGCTAAATTCCGATGGAGCATACAAACGATCGCATTTTCCGATGAAAAGCTCTCATCGGTCTTTTGCTGGCCAAAATTCCGATCGTGTGTACACGGCATTAAAAGTCATTTGTAAAAAAACAGATTACCTGGATGAAAGAAAAAGATACTAACCTTGGCCCCAGACACATTTAGGAGGCATGGGTGGTAGTACCATGTCTCACCGCTGCCTCCTGAGATAGCTGGGTGCCCAAAATTATGTGAGAATACACTCTTGCAATGAATTGGAGTGCATTCTCATGGGATTCTAAGCTTCCAGCTCTACAGGAAGACATGGTGACCTTACCCTTGCCCCATGGAAGTATTCTTTTAACCATTTGTGTATGTGTGTGTGTGTGTGTGGGGGGGGGGGGGGGTCCAGGGGGCTTGCAAAAATGTGGACTCTTTATTTGGCATGAGGTCAACTTTCAATAGACTTCTAATAACTTCAGTTTTGTAGTTTTGAGAAAAGAGCTGGTGAAATGTAACCAGCAATTTTGTTTAAGTTATGCTATTTGAGTGAAAATATGTAAGCGTTGTGCCATTTTGAATGCACAAACTAAAATACACTTTATGGTAAGGTCAAGTATAATGAGTTTAAGTTTAGATTAAAGTATAACTATAGGCAACACTTTTTTTTAGTTTTGGATAAAGTCAGGAGGGATTAGAACAGTTTGTCAGTTTTTCTTTCAACCTTTTTTTTTATTATCATGTTGAAAAAGTAGAATACAAAGTTACATATAAAAGTGAAGCCAGAGCACTGGCAAACACAAGGTTCAGTGGACATAACAGAGCAGGTAAAAACTAAGAAATGTCCAAAGAATACAGTATCAGAAGTCAACCATACAATAAGAAATAGGAACGACCATCCTAAAGAAAAGAGCATTTGTATCATATCTATCACATATTCACACAAGAGTTCACAGTCAATGAAATTTAGTATTGTGAAGAAGAAAAAACCCATTGTAGAAAATATAAAGCAATGCATTGGAGAAAATAAAAAGTAAAGGGAAAAAGACAAAAGGAAAAGGAGAAAATGTGGGGGAAACCTGCAGGAAAAAAAGCAAGGTACAGCAAGCGAGTACACAGTCACTAGATGCTTCGCAGATCTCTAAAGGTCAATCGGAACATCGCTGGCCCATGGGTTCCAGACCTTTTCAAATTGTTTTAAAGTGTCATTAAGTTTGCTGGCGAGATGTTCATTGAGCATAATGCAGGACACTTTAGCCTGGAACATAGAGATTAAGATTGTGTGAGCGAACTATAGTAAGCTTAGCAGCCAAGAAGAGATCAGTGATGGACAGGAGAGCTGCTCTACTGGTATATTTAGTAAGGTCAAGGGAGTTGAGGTACCGGGGGCCCCTGAGACCTTCCTAATTAAGACCGCAGTTTGGGGCATTCCCATCAATATGATACATGGTGCAATGAGAGTGACAGCCACGGAAGCACAATGACAAGGATCTCGGAAAGAGCTTCGAAAGAAGTGAAGCGACCAGATACCATTTGGTCATTACTTTCACATTCGCTTCCACCAACAAAATATTCAAGATACCCTTATGGGCTTAATGAAAACAGGTGTGCTAATGTTCCGAGTCCCTCTCCGAAGCCAAATCTGAGTCCCAGGCAGGGGTCAAGTCCTGGGGAAAAAAGTGTGGGAACTCCCACCCAAGATCCACTCCCCTACCAAAAAAAAAAAAAAAAGATACGCTCATATGCATATATATATTTCACATAAAATACAGTGACTGCAAATGCGACATGCTACAAGAGATGACCAGACTGCGAATGTGACTACAGGAGATGACCAGACTGCGAATGCGACATAGTACAGGAGATGACTAGACTGCGAATGTAACTACAGGAGATGACCAGACTGCGAATGCGACTACAGGAGATGACCAGACTGCGAATGCGACTACAGGAGATGACCAGACTGCGAATGCGACTACAGGAGATGACCAGACTGCGAATGCGACATAGTACAGGAGATGACCAGACCGGGAATGAGACTACAGGAGATGACCAGACCGCGAATGCGACTACAGGAGATGACCAGACTGCGAATGCGACTACAGGAGATGATCAGACTGCGAATGTGACTACAGGAGATAACCAGAGTGCGAATGCGACTACAGGAGATGACCAGACTGCGAATGCGACTACAGGAGATGATCAGACTGCGAATGCGACTACAGGAGATGATCAGACTGCGAATGCGACTACAGGAGATGACCAGACTGCGAATGCGACTACAGGAGATGACCAGACTGCGACATAGTACAGGAGATGACCAGACCGGGAATGAGACTACAGGAGATGACCAGACTGCGAATGCGACTACAGCAGATGATCAGACTGCGAATGCGACTACAGGAGATGATCAGACTGCGAATGCGACTACAGGAGATGACCAGACTGCGAATGCGACTACAGGAGATGACCAGACTGCGAATGCGACTACAGGAGATGACCAGACTGTGAATGCGACATACTACAGGAGATGATCAGACTGCGAATGCGACATAGTACAGAAGATGACCAAGTAGCTAGTTTTAAAATTTAAACATGTCCTCAGCCCCTTTATGGCACCTCCTTTACATTCCTGTCCTCACCCCCTTTGTAGAACCCCCCTTCACATTCCTGCCCTGCCTCCCTTTTATATCACCCCTCCTCATTCCTTTCTGTTTCTGATACTTTCCCCCTCCCTCCTTCATAACAGTGCCCTCTTCCCTGTCTTACCTTACACAGGACACAGCAGATGACATCGGAAGTGCAGCAAAGGGATGGACAGAGGGCGGGACCTGCCCCAGTTAACTGATTGGTTGATAGAATGCAGAGCAGTTCTATTAACCAATCAGTTAACTGAGCCAGCCCCTGCCCTCCGTGCATCACTGTGCTGCTCTTCCGATGTCAGCTCTGTGAAGACAAAGCAGCTAGCAGACTGTGTTAGAGCCTCGGGCGGCTCTGGTCCTGCAAAGGGAACGGCGTTCCTGCTGTGAAAAAAGTGCGGGGACGCCGTTCCCACGCGTTCCCGCAGGACTCGAGCCCTGGTCCCAGGCCTGTATATAAGGCAATTTGTCAGTGGTGTCCAGAAAAAGCCAGTAAATGACTGAAATCCCCCCTCTCTGACCTGCATCCTGTGTGCACCATTTTTCATAAGAAGTCAACTTGGCAACCCAGAGAGCCTCTGGTTCTAAACACTGTAGGAAATTGGAACATTTGTAAGTTTTCATTGCTGTCTGTGCCAAAGGAATTCCGTTTGTTTGCATGAATTTCCTCTTGCTTCGGGACAGGAAGTGAAGGGAAATCCCCACAATAGGACACTAAGTTTAGTGTCAGCCCATCAGAGTACCCGAGTACCTGTCACAGCCCATCAGAGTACCCGAGTACCTGTTACAGCCCATCCGAGTACCCGAGCACCTGTCACAGCCCAACAGAGTACCCGGGTACCTGTCCCAGTCCATCAGAGTACCTGTCCCAGTCCATCAGAGTACCTGTCCCAGTCCATCAGAGTACCCGAGTACCTGTCACAGCCCATCAGAGTACCCAAGTACCTGTCACAGCCCATAACAGTACCCGATTACCTGTCACAGTCCATCTGAGTACCCGGGTACCTGTCCCAGTCCATCTAAGTACCCGAGTACCTGTCGCAGTTCATCAGAGTACCCGAGTACCTGTCACAGCCCATCAGAGTACCCGAGTACCTGTCATAGCCAATCAGAGTACCCGAGTACCTGTCACTGTCCATCTGAGTACCCGAGTACCTGCCACAGTCCACCTGAGTACCCGAATACCTGTCCCAGTCCATCTGAGTACCCGAGTACCTGTCACAGTTCATCTGAGTACCTGTCAAAGTCCATATGAGTACCTGAATACCTGCCACAGTTCATCTGAGTACCTGAGTACCTGTCAGTCCATCTGAGTACCTGAGTACTCAGATGGACTGACAGGTACTTAGGTACTCAGACCTGTCACAGTCCATATGAGTACCTGAGTACCTATCACCGCCCTTCAGAGTACCTGAGTCACCAGTCTCCAGGCCATCAGAGAACCTGTCACCAGGCCATCAGAGTACCCGAGTACCTGTCACCAGGCCATCAGAGTACCCAAGTACCTGTCACCAAGCCATCAGAGTACCCGAGTACCTGTCACCAGGCCATTAGAGTACCCGAGTATCTGTCACCAGGCCATCCGAGTACTCAAGTACCTGTCACCAGGCCATCAGAGTACCTATTTGAAGCCCATGCCTCATAAAATATACGTTAGGGGGTTTGCTTTCAAAAATGGGGTCATTTTGTGGGTAATTCCACTGTCCTGGTGCTCCAGGACCTTCAAAAGTGTGATGGGTAGGAATGAAATGAGATGTGTCATTTATGCTCCTAGAATGCCTGTAAGTACTACTTCAATGTTCGGCCTCTCTATGTGACCAGGCTGTGTAAAAGTCCTACACAAGTGCTATTGCCATACTCTGGAGGAGTAGCAGAATGTGTTTTGGAGTGAAATTTTTGCTATATACATGCTAGTGTTAGAAATATCTTATAAATTGACAACTTTGTGTAAAAAAAAATGCGTTTTCATTTTTTTCCACATTTTCCAAAAACTTCTGGAAAAAAATGAACCGTTCAAAAGACTCATTATGCCTTATAGATTATACATTGGGGTGTTTGCTTTCCAAAATTGGGTCATTTTGTGGGCAATTACATTGTCCTGGTACTCCAGGGCCTTCAAAAGTGTAATAGGTGGTTGTGAAATGAGATGTGTAATTTTTGCTCGTAGAACATCTGAAGGTGCCCCTTCAATGTTGGTGCTCTGTATGTGGCCATGCTGTGTAAAAGTTTCACACATGTGGTATCGCCATACTCGGGAAGAGTAGCAGAATGTATTTTGGGGTGTAATGTGTTGTATGCATATGCTGTGTGTGAGATATAACCTGATAATATGACAATTTTGTAAAAAAAATAAAAAAATCAAAAAAATCGTAATTTTGCAAAGAATTACGGAAAAAAATGACAACTTGAAAAAACTCATCATGCTAGCTACTTAATACCTTGGAATGTCTACTTTCTAAAAAGGGTTATTTGGGGGGTATTTGTATTTTCCTGACTTGTTAGTATCTCAAGAAATTAAATACACCTGATGTACTGAAGGCCTGATCAGATGTGATCAATTTTCAGTGATTGGCACCATAGTTTGTAGACTCTATAACTTTCACAAAGACCAAATAATATACACTAATTTAGGTTATTTTTTACCAAAGATAGGTAGCAGTATAAATTTTGGCCAAAATTTCTGAAGAAAAATTACTAATTAGCAAAATTTTATGACAGAAACAAAGAAAAAGGCATTTTTTTCCACAAAATGTAAGTTTTTTTTATTTATAGCACAAAAAATAAAAAACCCACTAGTGATTAAATACCACTAAAAGAAAGCTCTATTTGTGTGGAAAAAAGGACGCAAGTTTCATATGAGTACAGTGTTACATGACTGAGTAATTGTCATTCAAACTGTGAGAGCGCTGAAAAATGAAAATTGGTCTGCTCAGGAAGGGGGTGTAAGTGCACTGTGGTTAAAGAGTGTTTTTTAGGTAAGCATTCATTTTAGTGGTTGGGTTTAACTGACAATACACACTACAGTTTGATTGTTCAATATCATTTTTTGTCTACTAACAGCTAGGTTTGCAAAGGCTTGCCTGATTGGGTACTGCTTGAATGCATTGTGTAGGTAAGCCCTCGCTTTGCATGGTTATAGTAAATTTTGTAGGACTGAAAGGAAATTTTTATAGTAAAGTGTATAGACAGCTTTAAGGGGTCAGTTGAGAGTCTGTTTAACAGGTAGCAATACATTAAAGATTAGGTACAATTTGGTTATATCTGTAAGGCCAACCATAGACGGTTTGAATCTTGGCCGGTTCGGCAGGAACCGGCGGAGATTCGAACCATGTATAGGCAGGCGGAATGTACCCAAGTCGATCGATCGATCAATTTAGGTTCAACCAGCCTGCCAGATTTTACATACGATTATCGCTAGCGGCTGGTACAGTTTCTAGCAATAATCACTGTCTTTTTCTGCCAGGGACAGCTCCCCTGCCGGAGGAATACAATGGCTAATTGGGAGGGATTCGCCTGTCAACACTGTCTGTGTTGATGTGGGAATTGAGCAAATTTCTTTCCTGCAACTCATGGTTGCTGGAAATAAATTTGCTCTGTACATGGCCTGCCTTAGTTTCACATCTTTTGCCACTGCAAGCCCAATGATAACTACAGCATCAACTATCAGTGAGTAATTTATGTGACTAAAGATGTAGAGGTTCAGAAGAGACCAGCCAAAATAAAAATGACATATCAAGTACTAACACTTCTTATAACTCATTCACCTAAATGGCCAGGGAGGTGGTAAAAGCAGGCAGTTGAGCCCATCCACCTAAATACAGAAATACAGTCACTCCAGGCTGTACACATGTCATTAATATAATGCTTTGCTTTGCAGCTGCAGTAAAAATTAAATGTAAAGTCACATTAAGCAGAAAGTTCTTCCACCGAACTCCAAGTGAATGGGTCTGTGCCATAACTGCAATGCAACTGCATGCATTGCACACAGTTGTGTTGCAGTGGGTCAACACTTCACCTCGCAACTGCATGTCAATCGCCCTCTAAGAAACAACCCATTAATTGCTTTTCAGAGGGGTGGCAATAATAGTCACACATTTGAATGAGCCCTTACTCTGCTTCCCTACACAGCCAATGAATGACTTAGTGTAAAATTCAGCCCTGGTAGCATTCACTTCATTGGTCAGCTACAACAGCTTCAATAGAATATACATATAGCAGAAAATATGCTTAAGCTATTCTCAGTATAAAATAATTTCTCCCCATTTTTCTCCTGCCAAACCTTATGTAACAGTATGGGACTGGCCATTTGGCAGTGACAGCAGTGATGTCAGCTGCTCTTTCTGTCTCCAGAGTCATCTTATTTTGCATCTGCCACGGAAGAGGCCGGAGAACCACTTTTTCTGTTTAACATATTATCCTGTATTATTTTACAAATTGGTTCATGTTATTTTTGTGCATCATGAACTATGTAATCCCTGGCTTAAAGGAAAGCCCATCCTAATACTGTTTTTGAGTTTTGAATACAATAGAGAAGGGTTAAAACCTGTGCTTCTGCAGTGAGACCCTATTGGAGAGATTTCCGCACACGCCGGTGACACCATGTTGCATCCTGGCACACAGGATATAAGCAAGACAGGAAGTAAGAAAATCTTCTTCGTTGAGTTGCAAACAACAAAACAAAAGAAGGTCTTCATAACCTTCTCGCCACTAAACAGCCATATTTTTGGGGTTTTAGATGGGACAGAAACCGTTTCTTTTGGCCCATTGGCAGTTAACAGAGTGTGAATCTCTGCAGCAGACACACAAAACTATCAGAGGTTCTAACCCTTGTTTGCCCTATCCAGAACAATAGACTCCAACAAGACTTTGGTGGAGCTCACCTTTAACCACAAGAAATCGGATATTTGCCATTGTCACACAAATCCATCCAATTAAATCATTCTTTCTACCATACCTCCCAACATTTTGAGATGGGAATGAGGGACAGCTACTAACAAACGTATGTAGACATAGGACACGCCCCTTGCCACACCCCCTTAACCACTTCAGCTCCGGACCAATAAACACCTTAAGGACCAGAGGTCTTTTTGCAATTTCGCACTGCGCTGCTTTAACTGGTAATTGCGCGGTCATGCAATATTGCACCCAAACGAAATTTGCGTCCTTTTCTTCCCACAAATAGAGCTTTCTTTTGATGGTATTTGATTGCCTCTGCGATTTTTTTTTTTTGCGATATAAATGGAAAAAGAGCGAAAATTTTGAAAAAAAAAGATATTTTCTTCTTTTTGTTATAAGAAAAATCGAATAAACTAAATTTTAGTCATACATTGAGGGCAAAATTTATTCAGCCACATGTCTTTAGTAAAAAAAATGTCAATAAGCGTATATTTTTTGGTTTGCGCAAAAGTTATAGCGTCTACAAACTAGAGTACATTTTCTGGAATTTACACAGCTTTTAATTTATGACTGCCGATCTCATTTCTTGAGGTGCTAAAATGGCAGGGCAGTACAAATCCCCCCCAAATGACCCCATTTTGGAAAGTAGACACCCCAAGGAAATTGCTGATGGGTATGTTGAGCCCATTGAATATTTATTTTTTTTGTCCTAAGGGATTGAATAATGACAAAAAAAAAAAAAAAAGTTGTCACTAAATTATATATTGCTCACACATGCTATGGGCATATGTGAAATGACACCCCAAAATACATTCTGCTGCTTTTCCCGAGTACGGGGATACCACATGTGTGGGACTTTTTGGGAGTCTAGTCGCGCACGGCACCCCGAAAACCAATCACCACCTTCAGGATTTCTAAGGGTGCAAATTTTTGATTTAACTCCTCACTACCTATCACAGTTTCGAAGGCCATAAAATGCCAAAATAGCACAAAACCCCCCCAAATGACCCCATTTTGGAAAGTAGACACCCCAAGCTATTTACTGAGAGGCATGTTGAGTCCATGGAATATTTTATATTTTGCCAAAAGTTGCGGGAATATTACAAACTTTTTTTTTTTTTGCACAAAGTTGTCACTAAATGATATATTGCTCACACATGCTATGGGCAGAAGTCAAATTACACCCCAAAATAAATTCTGCTGCTTCTCCCGAGTACGGGGATACCACATGTGGGGGACTTTTTGGGAGCCTAGCCACGTACGGGACCCCGAAAACCAAGCACTGCCTTCCGGATTTGAATATAAAATGCTATAAAAAACAAACTAACCAGAGTCACCCGTAACACTTATACGGTGATCAGTGGTGAAAGGGTTAACTAGGGGCAATCAGGGGGTTCAAATTTTTATTAGGTAGTATATGGGGGTCCCTGGCGCTATATAAAAACCTGACGGGGAACCTAAATAACTAACTGGCTAACCAGCGTCACCAGTGACACTTATACTGTGATCGCTGGTGAAAGGGGGTGAAAGGGTTAACTAGCAGCAATCAGGGGGTTAAAACCATTATTGGGTAGTATATCGGGGTACCTAGCGCTATAAAAACCTGGCGGTGAACCTAAAAAAATAACTAGCTACCTAGCGACACTAGCGACACTGATGCAGCGTTCAGAAAAATTATCGCTTAGTGACACTGGCAAAAGGGGGTGAAAGGGTTAACTAGCGGAAATCAGGGGGTTAAAACCATTATTGGGTAGTATATCGGGGTACCTAGCGCTATAAAAACCTGGCGGTGAACCTAAAAAAATAACTAGCTACCTAGCGACTGTAGCGACACTAATGCAGCGATCAGAAAAACGATCGCTTAGTGACACTGGCAAAAGGGGGTGAAAGGGTTAACTAGCGGCAATCAGGGGGTTAAAACCATTATTGGGTAGTATATCGGGGTACCTAGCGATATAAAAACCTGGCGGTGAACCTAAAAAAATAACTAGCTACCTAGCGACACATGCAGCGATCAGAAAAATGATCGCTTAGTGACACTGGCAAAAGGGGGTGAAAGGGTTAACTAGCGGCAATCAGGGGGTTAAAAACATTATTGGGTAGTATATCGGGGTACCTAGCACTATAAAAACCTGGCGGTGAACCTAAAAAAATAACTAGCTACCTAGCGACTGTAGCGACACTAATGCAGCGATCAGAAAAACGATCGCTTAGTGACACTGGCAAAAGGGGGTGAAAGGGTTAACTAGCGGCAATCAGGGGGTTAAAAACATTATTGGGTAGTATATCGGGGTACCTAGCGATATAAAAACCTGGCGGTGAACCTAAAAAAATAACTAGCTACCTAGCGACACATGCAGCGATCAGAAAAATGATCGCTTAGTGACACTGGCAAAAGGGGGTGAAAGGGTTAACTCTAGGGGCAATCAGGGGGTTAAATCTTTATTGGGGGGTGATAGGGGGCTACCCTGGACCTAACACTAACTGTCCTGACAGTTTTTACTGTCACAACTGACACTGAATGCATTGATCAGTAAAGAAATGATCAATGCAATCAGTGACACTGTGACTGGGGGGGAGGGGGGCGGGGGGGGGATCGGGGGGCGATCGGGGGGGGGATCGGGGGGGGTTTGTGTGCCTGTGTGTACCTACATGTCAGTGTAGTGTTGGTGCACACTTACTTTTACTCTTCTCCTCGTAGTCCGGTCAAAAAGACCGCCCCGAGGAGAATGACATCACTTCCTCCTTCCTGTGTAAACAATACACAGGGGAGGAAGCTTCTCATTGGCCAGGAGCGATCCAGAGGGGGTGGCCGAAAACCAACGGCCATCCCCTCATCACGGAGCGCTCCTGGACCGAATCGGACCGCCGTAAACAGCGGGAGGGGGTCCGATCGGACCCCCCACCCGCTGGAAGGCAATCACGTAGATGTACGTGATTGTGCCTGCCTGTGCCATTGTGCTGACGTACAATGGCAATACGGCGGTCCTCAAGTGGTTAAAGAAGAATTAACCAAAAAAAAGGTTAATTAAATCAACAAGGACTTTTTTTACCACTACTATTCCTTTATATTGGCTTTTAAAATGTACAAATGCAGCCATTTCGAAATTGGATGAAAGGTTTAGCACTGGGAGACACTTTTTGAAGGATAAAAAGTGCATTATGTATACAACTATACGGATCAGACCAAAATGAGGGACAAATGAGGGGGAAAGAGGGAAAGAGGCTCCAAATCAGGGACAGTGCCTCGAAATCAGGGACAGTTGGGAGCTATGTTTATACTAAGGCCGCGTACACACGAGGGGATTGTCCGTCCAACTTAGTCCGCTGAAACGTGTTTCAGCGGACAATCCGCTCGTGTGTGGGCTTCAGCGGACTTTTTCAGCGGACAGTCTGGCGGAATAAGTCTTTCGGAATTTCCGTAATACAGTCCGTCCAAACTTGGTTTCAGCGGACAGTCCGCTCGTGAGTAGGCAAGTTGGACGGACTAAGTATGGCGCATGCTCAGAAAGGATTTACACGGCCGAAGGTTGCATTGCAGTGTATTGGACGTCGTATTTCTAGTCCCGTCGTACGTGCTGTACACGTCATCGCGCAAGCTTTCAGCGGACTGTCTGTTCATCGTGTGTGGTCAAGTCCGTTCATTCAAAAGTAGGACGGACAGTCTGTCGGATTGTCTGACGAACTTAGTTGGCCAGACAATCCGCCCGTGTGTACGCGGCCTAAGGCAGATAAGGCCTAATTTTCAACAAACTTCAAAGATAGAACTCTTCTTGTCAGGGAAGAGTCAAAAACCTTATATAACACACAAAGTTAACAGGGAGGGAGCTTAGCAACAAATTCCAACATAAAAATATATTTTCGTGAAAAACACAAAAGCACAAAACCAACCAAACAAAAGCGGTTAGGCACAGAAACAGGCTAATATCCATGTAAAGCCAGAAACTAGGAAAGAGTTAAGCTAAACTAAAAATGGCATTCTGTGAAATTCAAACACACTACAAGCACTTAAGAGATATGAAGCTATGAAAATGAAAAAAAACTATTGGAATCTGAAAATCTCAAGAGAGAGTTCTTCTGGGAATGCTGGTAACAACCCAACACAGCAAACTACTTGAATAATCTTTACACAAAGTTCCTGGAGAATGGCTCATCTTTGCTAAAGCCCTAACACTGGAAAAACTGATAAAACCCTATCTTATTTTAATGTATTCTGCTTTCATACATTCTAATCTAATTCATAAATTACAACTTACTTACAGTACATAAAAGAGTTTTTGAGGGATCATTCACACCAGAAAGCCTCTGAACAAAAGAGCTGGTGACTTGATGTGCTCTTAATCTAAAGTACTTTATTACTGCAAGGTACAGAGTATATGCTAATATGTGAGTATATGCTATACAGCGCGTTTATGAAAAGTAGTGCATGCACTACTTTGGTGCGATCAAGTGCCATTTTAGCCCATTGAAAGTAATAGGCTGAAAATCTCAACACACTGAATTGCTGAACACGTCCTGTGCGATTCAGGTGTGAACCAGCCCTAAACAAGTTTATGACAAAATTAGACATTTGAAATTAAGGTGGCATAGTGCAGAGTAATATTTTTCTACCGTGTCAGTGCATCACCATATGTCTTTGTGCTTAAGCACAATAATATCTTCATTCCAAAGAAAATATCCTGTAAATATTGTTTATAAGGAAATCATTCTCCACTATACAAATGTAAAATTGATGTAGAGTAGCTTATATAAAATCCCTGGTGATCCTGCCAGTGACTCCCTCTTCCTCCAGCAAGGTGACAACCCTGAATGACCTGTAGTGTATTCACTACAGTGTTGTCACCCTGCTCAATGCTGCACCACCATGTAAGCTGGGGAGGAAGGATATCAGCTTTGTCACGACTGATTACCATTACCCTCTCTGTCAATAACCGCAGGACTATGAGGAAGGAAGTGACATATGGCACCTTTCTGAACCCCACTTCCTGGTACCAACTTAATGACATCCTCAGTGACCTCTCTGGTAATGTTACAGGGGCAAAAAATAGGATTTCTTTACTTGTGGATAAAGAGGAGCTGCCAGTGAGAGAAGACTTTACCAACATCCAACCATCATCAAAACGGACTTGCAAACATAAAAATGTTTAGAAAAAACCCTCTAAATGTAAGGTCAAAAGAAAACCTCCTTGGGTCTACAAGCCCATTGCAGTGAAAGTTTGTACTACCCTGTTTCAAACACAACTATATCACATTGAAAAGAATCAGATTTTATTTTAAATCCTCACTTAGGCCATACATGGTGTTGTAGGAAAGAAATTTGTGCGATTCCCCCATCAACACAGACAGCACTGACAGGGGAATCCCTTCTGCCGGGCAATTGTCTGCTCCCAGTAGGGGGGCAGGGGCAGGCGGGGGAAGCCATCCACACTGGGAGATGACAATGATTATAGCTAGCAGCTATAGCAGTTGCTAACGATAATTGTAAGAGAATCCAGCAGGCTGGTTGTACCCACGTTGATCAACTTGGTACATTCAGCTTGTCCATTAACAATTCGAACCATGTATGGCCAGCCTTAGGGCACTTTCACACACGCTGTCCGATCAGGTCCACCTGTCAGTTCTTCAGGCGGACCTGAGCGGACCTTGCAGTCTCCTCTATGGAGTGGCAGTCACAAATGTCCGCTGACACCTAACACTATCTGATCCAGTCCTGCCCACAAAAAACAGATGGATGAGGGTCCTACTTTTCATCCATCTGGCGGAAAGGATTGGATAGGATTGGACGGAAACAGACAGGCAGTCCACTTCCATCCGATTTTCCCATAGAGGAGAGCAAGACTGTGTCCGTGTCCGCTCTGCATAGCGGAGCATACAGGACCTGTCATCTGCCTACTCAGTGGGGATCAGGGGGGCGATCCCCCGCTGAGCAAGCAGAATCCACTGCCCGGAGGGGCTTTAGTCTTAAATGTCTCCTAAATGAGAACAATTGGCTGCCAATCATCATTTTCCTTTCCTGTCAAGCTCCTTGCTAGTATACGAGTGAGTAGACTCTGTCAATTGTCTGGTTTTCCTGACAGCTCTATGTCAACATACAAGTGGGAAATAACTAGACAATACAGTAGGGAATGCTGAAAATAAAAATGTAATTACAGGATGGTATATTAGACAAGACTTTCTAATCAGACTCGACAGCCTTCATGGCTACTGGCTTTGCACAGCAGCGTCACATCAATGTGTGGATCGAAGACCAAGTTGCTACTTTTCAAATTGTCTCCTTACTGCTGTCCAGAGAAATTGCCTTGAACTTCCAATCTGCAACTTTTTGTGTATATGCAATATACTCAATGATATGATGTATTTTATGTAACCATTTGTGTGACGTGTTTTTTGGCACGTAAAAAAATCCCTTCTTCAGATGGGGTGTTTAAATGAATGGTACGATGATAGGGTCTCTTTAAGACATTCCAGAAAGTTCCATTAACACAGATTTTAAATTCCAAGTTTTTAACTATTTTGTAACAAAGTGTTCATGATAAAGCACATAGTAAAGTGTTCCTAAACAATTATGAAATTGTCTGATAAGGATGAAGGAAAGATTAGATTACCTGCTACAAAAAGATTAACTGCTACAAAAAGATTGACTGCTACAAAAAAAAAAAAAAAACCTTTTACCAGAACATAACTGTAAGGTCAGGATGCAGACAATCCAGTAGAGTAAATAGCAGGCTTGTATTGTAGCTTCACTTTTAGGAGGTTCCCCTTCATGCAAGGCAAGCATGTCTACTGGTATTAGGTTACATTCAGGACTTAAAGTGATTGTAAAGCTTTGTTTTGTATTTTTGTTTAAATAACAAACATGTTATACTTACCTCCTATGTGCAAGGGTTTTGCACATAGTGGCCTCGATGCTCCTTTTCTGTGGCCCTCCCTGCGGCGCTCCTGATTTTTCCTATTCTCGAGTGCCCCCACATTCCAGGGGGCCACTTGTGCGTCCATTGACACAGACAGCAGGACTCGGCCCTGCCCCCCGTGTTACTGGATTTGATTGACAACAGCAGGAGCCAATGTCCTAACGACCAATGAATTATGTCATTGGTCGTTAGGAGGTTGGCAGCTAGAAGATTGTACCACGGTACAATGAAAACCTGTGGCTTTCTGTAACTAAAGGGCAGGTTCCATCCACCCACTGGCTTGAATACAATTTTGGTGCAATTTTTAGGCATTGCCAAGGCACCCCTGAAGAAACCTCAAGGCACCCCAGGTTGCCTGGACACCCTGGTTGAAAAAGGCTGGCCTATACTACATATACAGAAAGCTGCGATCTTCCCGGTCCTGCTTGAGCTACTTCCCCTCTGCCACTGAACACTTCTGGGGGAAAGTAAATCTCTTGACCCCACCACCATTCAGAAAATACCTGATATTATTTTGCAATGAATACAAGACATCAGCTGATTGAGAATGCCATATGTTCACTGAAAAAGATAAACGGTGTTCTCTGAATTGCAGCGGTGCTGAGCAAGCGACCCCCTGTGTTCAGTGTGCAGAGGGGAAATTGCAGGAAGATCACAGCTGTCACTGTATGTAGTGCAGACTACTACATTGGTTTTCAGCATCCACAGTGGCCCCCCAGATATAATATATGGGTAATTACATCATACCAACCTGAACCAACGTATTTTGTCAATAAAGATAATTCATGGAGATCTGTTATAAGTAAGATTGCAGAAATGTATTTTTTGTATCTAATTAGGGAATTAAAGAGAAACTTTACCCTGCCTATGAAAATCCCTTGCTCAATGCTGCTCCAACATCGCCATCTTGAAACAAGATTTGGTATACCCAGACATCCCAGGAGCCTGTGGAGGAAGTGGAGATTAAGGGAAAAAAATATTTACAGTTACCAGAAAAAAATCATTCAATTTTATAAGAGGGAGGGCAAGAGGATGTTATTCAAATAGGAGAAGGTCGGCTTTAAGCTGCCTGTGGATTCTGTCAAGTCATCAAGTGGCCATGCTGTCCACACAGACTGGGTATGAAGGTTCATAGGAGTCCAAAGTCTTTATTGTTCAACTGGTTATAATAAGCAGGGCAAAGGATAGCCAACATGTATTGGGGACCACACAATCCCCCTATATCAGGGCTGAATGAAATGGCAGAATGTTAAATGGACTCAACAATGCTCCTAAGCAGACTGATTTGTAAGCAGTGGATGTTACGGAAAACATTCAGTGCTGGTGTTCAAAGTAAGAGCAAGGGAGAGGGTGATGCCAATGACAGATTTAGGTTGTCTATGTAGTGCTACCCCAGCAGGAGCTGCTAAATTTGTGTCCCAGGTCATTTTCCCTCTGTGTAGCAGCAGCATGGCAAACAGCAAGATGCGCTCCTTTGGCCAATGAAAAGTCTAGGGGTTGCCTTTTTAAAGTTTATTGCAGAGTAAAGTTTATTGCAGAGGCTTACGAAAGCTGTGGGATACTACAGAACACTAACAGGAGTGTGAGGACATTCTTCACTTTCCAGCTGCTTCTCAGGACAGTCC
Organism: Lithobates pipiens; assembly: GCF_037356315.1. Taxonomy (NCBI): domain Eukaryota; kingdom Metazoa; phylum Chordata; class Amphibia; order Anura; family Ranidae; genus Lithobates; species Lithobates pipiens. The sequence continues at coordinate 71,315,309 of NW_027507686.1, read as the reverse complement.
CTTGAGCAGTAGGACATGAAGTGGAAAGCACTTGGACACCATAAGCAATGTCCCAGGCCAGGCAAGCCTTAATACTGGCGAACCAGGGACTAAAAGTAGCAGCAGTCACAATGATTCCTCTCTCTCTTATGTCTGTACTCACAGTGTTCCTGGGGCTTCGATGTCTCCCTCCGGACTCAGAGAGACAGTCTCCTCAGTCAACCTCTAGACTGGATCCTGGGTTAAACCCCTCTTTTAGCTCTCTAGGAACTGGCAGGAACCTTCTGGCTGGGACCCCCCCCCCCCCCTTCTGAGTGAGAAGACTGGTCTCTGAGGCTCCAACTATTTATGCACTCTCCAACCACCATCTGGGCACACCTCTCCATGGATTGGCTGGAGCTAGATACAGTTAGGTCCATATACATTTGGACACAGGCACATGCACATACTTTTGGCTCTGTATGCCACAGGAATAAAAGTAAAATGAAACAATCCAAATGAGTTTGAAGTGCAGACTTTCAGCTTTAATTCAAGGGGTTGAACATAAATATCAAGTACACATTTTAGGAACTGCAACCATTTTCATACACAGCCCCCCCCCCCCTATTTTCAGGGGCTCAAGAGTAATTGGACAAATTAATATAATCATAAATAAAATGTTCATTTTTAATATTTTAGTCTGGAACCCATGGACATTACCATGGCTGGGTTTCCTCCTTTCTGATGCTTTGCCAGGCTCTAACTGCAGCTGTCTTCAGTTGTTCTTTGTTTGTGGGTCTTTATGCCTTTAGTTTTGAAGTGAAATGCATGCCAGGTAATTGACTTAGCCATTGCAGAATATTCCATTTCTTTTCCTTCAAAAGCTCCTGGGTTGTTTTTGTAGTGTGCATTATCCATTTGTGATGTGAAGCGCTATCCAATCAGCTTTGCTGCATTTGACTGAATCTGAGCTGACAGTATATCTCCAAACACTGCAGAATTCATCCAGCTGCACATCGCTTCCTCTCTACAGTTCGAGTCACAGCTAGCAAAATGAGGTTAGGCCTGATTCTGACTCAGCCAGGCCCTTAGCAACAGCCTTTTGCAGGCAGGGACCCTGGGCCCCTATAGTGAAGCAGAAAGTTTGTGGTGCTAGCTGTCCTATCTCTGGTTACTAAGCCATGTAACCCACCTTCAGGCCTTGCCAGCCCTCCTGGCTTCAGCTGCCCTTCTCCACTGCCCTTGACAACACAGTCCACTGCCCTGGTTCTGGACCCATCCCAGACTGCATACTCCAAATCCTCTCACGTGTGCCTCCCCAGTACTCCTGACTGTGCTTGTCACTTACCAGCCCTCCTGGCTGTGACCAGTTGTTCCTCTCCTTGAAGACTTATGGTGGACTTCATGGTTTCTTGAAGGACCTCGTCCGTACCTGACCCCTGGACCCAAGGTTACCCCCCAGACTGAGGAGCTCCCTCAAAGGCCCCTGACAGCCTAGCATTCCATCTTCAAGCTCTGAACAACTCCAACTCCTCCCCAGCTGGGCTGACCCTGGGTATTTAAGGAGGCCTGCCCCCTGCACCTTAGAACACCCTAGATAGCTCCACTTTTCCTCCTCTCTTCCAGTACCTTCCAGAAAGCTCTAGAAAGAAGAGGGAGGTCTTAGTGATGCTGCCTGTGAGTCACCAGCTGCTTTCCTGAGCCACTCCCAGCCTAGATCAAAGCAAACAGGCCTGGCTGGCAGCCAGGCCTGCCTAAATTTGCCTAACCTAAGACAAAAAAATTCTACTCTAGCACCCACCTACCTAGAGGGTACTAAAGATGTTTTTTGGCTAAATCTAATCTGTTTTTTCTATTCTTCAGGCTTATGAATGGTTTGCAACCCTCTTTATTTGCTCTCGTGAAGTCTTCTCTTGATTGTAGACTTTAACAATGATACGCCCACCTCCTGGAGAGTGTCCTTCACTTGTCTTGATGTTGTGAATTTTCCTTTACCATAGAGAGGATCCTGCAATCATCCACCACTGTTGTCTTCCGTGGACATCCAGGCCTTTTTATGTTGTTGGGCTCACCAGTGTGTTCTTCTTTCCTCAGAATGTACCAAACTGTTGATTTGACCACTCCTAATGTTGTTGCATTCTCTCAAGCCTTACAATGGCCTGTTTCACTTGCATGAACAGCTCCTTTGAACATATGATGTAGGTTCACAGCAATAGATTCCAAATGCAAATTCCACACTTAGAATCAACTCCAGATCTTTTACCTGCTTAATTGATGAAGAAATAACAAAGGCGTAGCCCACACCTGGCCATGAAACAGCTTTTGATTCAATTGTCCAATTACTTTTGGTCCCTTGAAAAAGGGGGGGGGGGTGGCTATTCTTAATAGCGGTAATTCCTAAACCCTTCTTCTGAGTTGGATGTACATACCATCAAATTAAACCTGAGAGTGTGCACTTTCAGCACATATCCATTATATAAATATAGCTTGAATATGTTTTGGTAAATACCTGAAAAAACTAAACCAAATATATATGGACCTAACTTTAACTATTCAGGCTGCTCATTTGACTCTCCCGCCTGCTATATTCTGGAAATCTTCAGAAGATAGGGGGAAGCAATCAAACTTGCAGCCTGCAGAGCCCAAAGCAGCCTAAAGCAATCACGTGCTGCTCTGCTGATTACAGGAGAGCCACGGAACTAAATTTGCCTATCCTTACTAGCAGCCTATTTAGGAGCCTACATCCACATTTTGACAACCTGTGAAAATCCACCTTCAGCTCCCCTCCACCACAACCTTTTGGATTGAATTTATGTTCTTGCATATATTGGCATTTGGGACAGAACAACTACATTGACCACCAAGGTAACGGCATACTTACACCTGACCAGCAGAGTAAGTGGACCTATGAAAGCACTGAGAAAGTGCTGTGGTCTCTTCAGTAAGGCTGGGGTCACATATATGCATTGCGGGACACCATATGGGATTCAGATAGGAATTGCACCGCATTCTTATTCAAATCACATGCGATGTTTGTGTGGTGCGATTGAAGCCATTCATTTGGATGGTTCTAATCGCACCAAATCCGCACAAAAAAGGTGCAGGACCCTTTTTTTCCCACACTGGAATGAGATCACATGGGTGTTCATGCCTAGGCAATCCGATTTTATCAATCGTACTGTGTTTTGAGAACCCTTTTAGAGTGTCATTAACTTAATATTGTGGTTCACATGAATGCCGTGCAAATGCAATGGAAATGCACAGGAATCGCTGCATTTCCCTCACCGCATATATGTGAACCAAGCCTAAGCATGGTTCACTCCCTTGGTGTGGTTCATTTGTAGACATGTGCGATTAGCTTCGTACAAATCGAAAATTCGTACGAATTTCCAGAAATTCATACATTCATATGAATCCGAAATACGAATGTTTATGCTTACGAATTTCATACGAAATTTTGTTAATGAATTTCGGACCCAAATTAACAGAAACATGACTGGTGTTTTGTTCACCAATCAGAGGAAGTCAGCACAGCACAGGGATGGTGGCAACCCCTCATAATGGACACACAGCAGGTGTACAGACCCAGGAAGTGGGAACTCAGCACAGGGACGTAATGATAAATTCAACATAACAAACAGTCATAATTGTTACGAAAAGTTAACAAACCTAAAAGTTAAAAACTCAGGAAGTCAGCGCAGCACAGGGATGTTGAGAACTCCTCATAATGATAAAGTCATCATAACAAACTTTCGTTATTTTAACAACAAATTTAAGAATCTAACAAAAATTCATATTTCGTACGAATCTGAATTAAATTTCGTACACAAATTAAGATTTTTTTTTCATACGGAACAAAACGGAACAAAACGAAACAAATTTTTTGATGGCGCCCATCTGTATTCATTTGTGTAGGGCCAGGGAACAATTAAGCATACTGTGCACAGGAGCATAATCCTGGTTTCCAGAAGAGATCCCGGCACAATTCACATGTGGTCCAGCACAGTTCACTTCAGTGACAAGCCAACCTTCAGCCCTATTGTATGCCATATTGTTCCCTAAATGGCTGACCATCCAGTCAGAAGCCCTATAGGTATGTTCCTGATTGGTATTATATCTTTCATGCAAGTATATGATCTTGCACCTTGCAAGCTAAAAAGTTGATTTTACATATTTATACACAATTTGCTCTCACTAATGTAAGAAATGAAACTATAATGTCAAACCAAATAATAACAACTTGTACTTGCAATGACCGCAAGTAATACAGAATGACATTGCAGAAGAAAACACTGCTTTCATGTTCCACCTGTTTCCTGTTGGATGGATTTTGATGGAACAAGCCACAACTTACACGTAAATGGCCTTGGAAGTAAGCCCAGAAAAAAATGTTTGATTAGGCAACTGATGATTTTTTTTTTATTATTTTTTTTTTACATTAGAAGGTAACTAGTCCCTGCGTAACAAAATATGATATATGGAAGAGAAATTACAATCATGGCAACCACTTGAGTGGTTTTGTGGTTAAATTACACACTTACCAAACTATATTGCTATAGTTTTCAGTGGACCTTTTGTCAATTCTGAATGTAGTAAACTGATAAAGTGGTTAACTGGAAAGTTTCAAGCCGTAAATCCAGGACAAGGGAAAATAACAGAAGGATATTAATGATTATACACAGGGCCAAGAATTAAGTGAGTCAATGTTTGAATGAAGATATTTATAGAATGAGATCCAAGATGGGGCAAATGCCACATTTTGGTTTGAAAGCTGTGAAAAGGTTGTGATCAAATCACACTTCCTCTACCCAGGCATCTGAAATAGTATCTGTTCAGTTGCCTGCAAAGGCAAAAAGACATCCTGCCCCACTTTAGAAGGTTGCATGCCAAAGAGTACTTGTCTGCAAGTTTGCGAGAATTTAGAGGCCCAGGGTTTGCAGCTGAACTGGGTTTATTGCTTATGTATGGTTTTAGAGTTTGAAGTCTGTAAGCAATGAAAATACTTCTTTCTGGCCCTGGAGTTGGGGGGGGAGGGGTCCTCTAACTTTTGAAGCCTAGGCTTTCTCTGTGGAGCAAATTAGTACAATGTAGTTTACAGGAGACTTTGACCCTTGAAGGGCATGTGAAGAAGTTCATTTGGAAAATAAGGCGAGAGACAACCACTAACCCATCTTATGGTAGTGTAGCTCTATTCACTCTACAAATGGGGATCAGTGTGAATGGAAACTGGATCTCTTTTTATGAGTTTAATATCAGGGCCATGGCAGGCTGCAATGATGGTTCTGCCAGAGAAAACAATGTTTTTGAAAAAATCGCCAAACCTTCACCTATGGGGTTCCTAAACATGGTCTTTTGTAAATTGGCGAGAAGATGCTACCTCATACTGCATGGCAGGAACAGAGTGCAGAGTGCGTACACAACACTCCACCTAGTGACACAGCATTCAGTTTCCCAGTGTTTTAAGAAGTAACTCCCTATGCTCAGCCCACATAGCCTACTCATAAATCAGTCTTCAGAGACAGGATCACATCAGAGGCTGTACCACAGCTCTAGACCTGGGAAGCACTCTGGGGCTAACCAGCACAGTACACAAAGGTCTGGAAAGTGCCATAATCCAGAGCCCAGTGCTCAAAGGTCACATTCCAGGAAAGTTCTGCTATTGTCCATTCAAGCAGGCTTGCATTTACGCTCCAAAGCTGTGCTGAGGATATTCTGATCAGGATGGCTGCATAAAGAAACTAGCTCAAGCAGCATGTAGAGATGTCTTGACTAAAGAAAAAAAAAATCTTGAGAAAAATGAAATATGGCTAAAAAAATTGTAAATTTTTTCTAAGTAAAAAGGTGTCCATCCTCCTAGAACACTAACAATATTGAGACATGCTGGAGGTAGGAGGGGTGGTCGCTGTTTTATGTTTGCCAGTGTCCAGCTATCTTTCTACACTGCTGGTTTGATTGTTTGTTATGAAGCAAAAAGGAGGCTTTTGAAGATGGACTTTTAGGGAGTTGACTGAGCTGTCCCCCCCCCCCAACTATTAAGTTCATCCAACCTTGTGAGTAATGGTCCCACTGTGTGCAGATGCACTAGGTGATTTGCTAAGTACAGTGCCGTGTCCTATTCGGATACTTTGCATTGCAGTCATCCAAACAGCCTAACAGATCCCTCAGAGGGTTCTTTCCTCAGACCTTTTGATGAATAAAGCCCTCTATGTATTTCACAGTATTTTTCTGGATTCCAACTGTGAACATGTTGGGGACGCCTGATTTTCACATGTGATTAGAGCATAAGGCATCTTCTGTCTGGCTATTATCCAGGCCTTTATACATTCCAACAGTTCTATGTCAGCCCTAAACACCTCCTTTCCTGACTTTGTTTGTTTATTTTGCAAGACAGCAACATACGTTCTGATACAAATGAGATCACTTTCATCAAAAAAAAAAAAACTATTGTTGCCTTGTTAAAAAGACTAGCTAGAATACTACAGCATTTGTGCATCAGAAAAAAAAGATGAAAGGGAAAGATAACATCTGAACACGTTTTACCTTTCACATAAAATAGATGGCATTTGAGCGTATATTTATGTTGTACTGAAAAGAAACATATTTTTTTTTAAGAAAAGCTGCTTGATTTATGTTGAGTCATTGCCTGGGTTAAAATACTGCCCTCACTGTTCTTGTTCACGCCATCGCCACCTATGGGGTGGGTTGCAGAAGAGCCTCCCCCCACTGAAGGCATGTCAATTTTGGGGACATGGCATTTACAAGCTTGCTTTTGTAATCTCACGTTTATTCTTAAAACCAATAAACATATTGGAACAAAAAATACTGTATTGTGGTTTCATACATAGAAACATAGCTCCCAACTGTCCCTCATTTGGAAGGACTGTCCCTAATTTGAGACCAAATCCCTCTTTTCCTCCTGTAGCTTCAGTTGTGCCTTTTTTTCTCTAATGTGTACATCTCCATGCAAAATGTACTATTTCACTACCAAAAGTGTTAAGCAGCCCCATACATGAGTCTTTTTTTTTTCGACCAGTGGGTTGAACGAAAACAAAAATGTCTTGACTCCCCAATCCACACACTTGATGTGGATAGGGAAATCCCCCCCTACTAAGTTATTGTGTTCTGAAAAAGGGGAAATTTCTCCATCGTCAGAATACACTGATCAGTGCTGCTGGATATAGCCTGATCGTGTTGAAATTTTCCAACAGGCTAATTGTACAGAAGACAGTCGGTACTTCGACTTCCGTACGACAAGCCTGCCCATAAATGGATCAAAATGCATATGGTCTCTGCTGAACCGGCTAAGTTACCATCCACGAATGGCCGACTTTATGTTGTACTAAAGCAGGGGTCTCAAACTGGCGGCCCTCCAGCTGTTGCGAAACTACAAGTCCCATGAAGCATTGCAAGGCTGACAGTTACAAGCATGACTCCCACAGGCAGAGGCATGATGGGACTTGTAGTTTCGCAACAGCTGGAGGGCCGCCAGTTTGAGACCCCTGCATTAAAATGTATATATCCAGCCTTTATATTACTGTATTTGCTATTTTGCCTACAGGCCTACGTGCCTACATGCTGTGTGCTAAAAAAAAAATCTCTCTTCGTCATTTCAAAAAGTTGGGAGGTACGTAGAACCCAAATATATGCACACTGCTCATATCTAATAGCAGAGTGATAATGCGTACAGGCTCACAGTATGTATAACACACTTTAAAGCCCAACTTTAGCCACAACTTTGTTTTTTGTTCTGTTTGGGGGGGAGGCATCCCAACAGACCTTGCAAACACAGTAAAATAAGTAAGCATTGCAGCGAACCACAATTCAAAGACGGGAAATATCAGGAACGTGCTGGGGGCAGATGCCACCTAATGCAGACATATTTGCTGCCCCCCCTCCCCCCACACCAGGCAGCAAAGATGCCTGTGTGTGTTTGTTTGTGCATGCCCACACAAAGTTGTGTTGGCATGTGTCATGTGTTCACTATATTGTACTGTGTGTGTGTTAATGCCCAGGAGCATTGGGGTTAACTGCGTACTGTGGTACATCAGCCAGAGGGTAGATTACATCCAGCTAAAAGGGTATATAAGTGTAGGAAGTGGTGGCCAGTATTGGGCTGGAAGCCATAGGAAGTAGAAGATCTCTACAGATATAATGATGCAGAGATACAATGTTGGGTACAGTTTACCTCAGAAAGACCTAGAGTTAGGGAAAGTGAGAGACCGAGAGCCAATTATGTGGAAGGTGAACAAACTAAAGTTATGTTCATCTTTGTACTAGTGAAACCATTGCTGTGGCCCAGACTACCTCAGTGAGACTGTTGCTGCAAGCAATGTGATGACTGTGAAGTGGGTTCTGCCATGTTATTATGAAACAAATTGGATCCCGTGAAGTTGTATCGTAACTCTTAAGTCTGTGCCTGGAGGTGTTGAATACTTAACTTTGTGAGATGTATAATAAAGAACTACTTCAGTAAACAAGTGTCATAAAGACCTACTTCAGTTAACAAGTATCATAAAGAACTACACCAGTTAACAAGTTAGTTTATTTTGCAGAGTCCTTGTCTGTTTAATAAATTAAGACAAGCAATTGTGTACAGAAGAAAGAACCAATCCAGAATGGGTATGGAATTGGCCAGTGAAGGAGGCCAATATCAGTCCCTATTCTAGGGCCATTATGGTACAGAACGTTTATAGTGACAGGGCCTGGACCATGGAGGAAGCAAGGCCTTGTATGTGTATAGTGTTCCCCTTCTAAACCTATGGGTTGGAACAAGACAAGTATGCCGTTCTAAAGAACTGTTGGGGGGGTTGTTTAGTGTTCTGCACTGTTAAACTCAAAATGTTCTGAAGTCTGGTGCTGAATTGGGTAGGAACAGACCCATGGAAATTACTGAAAAGGAGACTCAGTCCTTCTGGTGTGGGGCCTGGCAGGAGGATTTAACATATGGCTATGTGCTAATTATTACTATTGTAGTGGGGCAGGTGGCACGTACAGTTCTCCCTTCTACAATACACACACACTCAGAGTTTTTTTCCGCAACATTTTTCAGATATTTATTTGTAAAAAAATTGGAAAACCATTTATCATTTTTCTTCCACTTCACAATTATGTGCCACTTTGTGTTGGTCTATCACAGTGATGGCGAACCTTGGCACCCCAGATGTTTTGGAACTACATTTCATATGATGCTCATCCACTCTGCAGTGTAGTTGAGCATCATGGGAAATGTAGTTCGAAAACATCTGGGGTGCCAAGGTTCGCCATCACTTGTCTATCATATAAAACGCCAATAAAATACATTTACGTTTTTGATTGAAACATGACAATATGTGGAAAATTTCAAGGGGTATGCCATTTTTTTTAAGGCACTGTATAAGTAAAGGTCCATTTTCCAAAGAAGAATACATTTACTTTTCCTTACAAAGGGAAAGGCATGGAAAGCACCACCATCTAAGTGTAGATTATAAGATGAAAATCCAGAGAAATATAAAAAATTGCACTCACATTTGTTAGAAGATTAAAAACATGAAAACATCTACATGGAGAATTTGCAGGGTCGTGGCCGGGTTGGCAGAGCCATGCTTGGAAGTTCCTGGAAGGATGATTTCGGTCAGACTGTGGAGGTACCACTAATGGAGGCAGCCGATGCTAGCAGTGGTGAGCTGGAGCAGTTTGGAGAAGGACGCCGATGGCAATAAATGTAAGTGTAGTTTTTTTATATTTCACTTGATTTTCATCTAATAATCTACATTTAGATGGTGGTGCTTCCCATGCTTTACTTTTTACACCAATTCAAGAGTGCAATCCAATCCTCTTTGGAAGATCTGCAGCCATGTTTTAAGTTACCAACATTTCCTATCATTGACCAATTTATGCAACTCTTTTAAGAGACTTTTTATAGTGATATTAACCACTTCAGCCCCAGAAGGATTTGACCCCTTAATGACCAGAGCATTTTTTACGATACGGCACTGCGTCGCTTTAACCACTTCAGCCCCGGAAGATTTTACCCCCTTCCTGACCAGAGCATTTTTTCCGATTCGGCACTATGCCGCTTTAGCTGACAATTGCGTGGTCGTGCGACGTTGTACTCAAACAAAATTGACGTCCTTTTTTTTCCCACAAATAGAGCTTTCTTTTGGTGGTATTTGATCACATCTATGGTTTTTATTTTTTGCGCTATAAACAAAAAAAGGCCGTCAATTTTGAAAAAAAGGTATTTTTTTTACTTTTTGCTATAATAAATATCCTACAAAATATATATAAAAAAATAATTTCTTCCACAGTTTAGGCCGATATATATTCTTATACATATTTTTGGTAAAAAAATCGCAGTAAGCATATATTGATTGGTTTGCGCAAAAGTAATACCGTCTACAAAATAGGGGATAGATTTATGGCATTTTTATTATTACATAGTTACATAGTAGGTGAGGTCAAAAAAAGACACAAGTCCAACCTATGTGTGTGATTATATGTCAGTATTACATTGTATATCCCTGTATGTTGTGGTTGTTGCGGTTATAACATTTTTTTTTTTACTAGTAATGGTGGCAATCTGTGATTTTTATTGGGACTGCGACATTATGGCGGACACATATGACACTATTTTGGGACCATTGTCATTTATACAGCGATCAGAGCTACAACTAGTCACTGATTACTGTATAAATGACACTGGCAGCGAAGGGATCAAAGGGGGGCGATAAAGGGGTTAAGTGTGTCCTAGGGAGGTTTTCTAACTGTAAGGGGGATGGGCTCACTACAATATGACAGTGATCACTGCTCCCGATGACAGGGAGCAGTGGAACTCTATCATGTTGCTAGGCAGAACAGGGAAATGCCTCTTCTCACCGCAATCGCAGGTCGCTGAGGAACATCAAGCCTGTGGGACCCGCTATAAACAAAAAAAGACTGACAATTTCTACTATAATACATATCCCAAAAAAGTATTAAAAAAAATGTATTCAACAGTTTAGGCCGATATATATTCTTCTACAAATTTTTGGTAAAAAAAAAAATCGCAATAGGAGTATATTGATTGGTTTGCACAAAAGTTATCACGTCTACAAACTATGGGAAAGATTTAGGGACTTTTATTTTTTTCAATTGTTTTTACTGATAATGGTGGCGAGCTGTGATTTTTAGTGGGACTGTGACATTGCAGCGGACAAATCTGACCCCAAATTGCACTTTTTGTTGGACCAGTGACATTATTACATTGATCAGTGCTATATAAATGCACTGATTAATGTCAAAATGACACTGGCAGGGAAGGGGTTAATACTAGGGGTGATCAAGGGGTTAAGTGTGTTCCCTCAGCGTGTTCTAACTGTAGGGGGGATTGGCTTACTGAAACATGACAGAGATCACTGTTCCCGATTATTTGTTTACTTGTTTACATAGGCAGTTTACCCGTTCTGCCTCTCCTCGCCGCGATCACGCACCGCCGGCTGACATCGAGTCTGTGGGACCTGCGGGCACACTGCCGCGGTGCGCCCGCTATCCTGCTTTTTACGGACTGATGTACATGTACATCAGCAGGAGAGATGACCTGTCACAATATATCTGCATGAGCAGGTTGACAAGTGGTTAAAGTCTTTATTTTTTTAAACAACAAACATGTTATACTTACCTGCTCTGTGCAGTGGTTTTGCACAGAGCAGCCCGGATCCTCTTCTTCTTGGGTCCCCCACTGGCACCCCTTGCCCCTCCCTCCTTCTGGGTGCACCCAAGCAGGCGCATTCCTGAGCCATAGCTATGTGTGTCCATTCACACACAGAGCTGCGGCTCGGCCCTGCCCTCTCCTGATTGGTTTACTGGCTGTAATTGACAAAAAAACAATCATAAGTGCGAGGTCCGGAGTGCCAAAGCTCTTGTGGACATTGCTGGATCGAGAGGGGGCTCAGGTAAGTATTGAGGGGGCGCTGGGGGGTTAATGCACATAGAAGGTTTTTTATCTTGATACATTCTAGAAAACCTTGTGCCTTTACAACCACTTTAATCCAATTTACTTTTCCACCCTAGCCTGCTTAGCGCTATAATACTGAATTCCCTTATTTACTTTTCCTTATGCATTTATAAATACACTTTTATGTTGTAATGCTTTGTGTTAAATTACAGACTTTTTTCTGCTAATTGTTGTTATATGTCCAAAATTGTAGTTTTTTTTATGAGTCAGCTACTTTGAAGCATTATTATCAAACGAAATCACATTTTTTTGTTTGTAGTGTCAGTCTTAAACTGTATACATTTTTCCATGCTTATCTGTCACTATAGTTACCCAGTCAAAAATAGAATTTACAGAATCTTCTTTTTGCAGATATTTGGTGCTGTTGATGTTATCATTGGAACCATTACTTCTGCAAATGACATTTTATTTAATTTCCTCACAACTAACACGAGACATGCACACCTGTTTTATATCTGTCTTTTCTTACAGGACTAGGTGTGATTTTAGCCTACAACTCTTCCCATCACTGGTATACTAATAGTAAGGTTAAGCTGCTAAAACCTGTATATAGGAAATCCAGTATTACAAAGAAAATACCCAAACAGGGGTGGACTGACAACTCATGGGGCCCCCGGGCAATAGAAGATTATGGGGCCACACAGTATACACACACAGACACACAGTATACACACAGAATACACATACACACACTGAAAAGATACTGGAGAGACGGGGCAGCTATAATCTTGGGATTTTTAAAAAAACACAGATTTTTACATACTGTCCCTGGTTTTATTGAGGCTGGTAACCCTGATGGGGCCCCCTAGTGGCATGGGGCCCTCGGGCAGTGCCCCAATGGTCAGTCCGCCCCTGCACCCAAATGGGCTTTCACAAAACTGTACAATGCAAAGTCAACTTAAATGGAAATGATACACTTTATACTTCTTGTTGCTCCCCCAAATCTTACTCCATAGAAGCTGTAGTCTTCATAATGTTGGTCAACTAGCCAGAAATAACTGCATGAATGGCTGTATAATATTAGGTGATATCTATCCAGTAATTCAGTTGTTCAGGATGTACAGTTGGTCCAAGAGATAAAGGAATTATTTGCATGACTCAACCCACTATCCTTAAATGAGAAATAAACTGTATTTTGCATTTGTAATGCCAACTGTATAATGTAAAGAAGAAAAGAAGTCTTGATTATGCTAACGCCGCGTACACACAACCAAACTTTCTGGCAGACTAGGTCCGACGGTCTTCCCGACTGACATTCGGCAGAGTTTTCCAAACGAACTGACTTACCTACACACGAACAGACTAAGTTCATTCGAAAGTCTGTTTGTTTTGAACATGATGACGTAAGATGGGACTAAAAAAGGAAGTTCAATAGCCAGTAGCCAATAGCTTCCCTTGCGTCGTATTTGGTCTGTCGGACCAGCATACAGACGAACGGTTTTCCCGGCAGGAATTGAGTCCATCGGACAGATTTGAAACATGTTCTATTTCTAGGTCCGTCTGATTTTTTTAAGGAAAAACGATCAGATTAGCCCACACAAGATCGGATTATCCGACAGACTGATTACGTCGGACCTAGTCTGGTCGTGTGTATGCAGCATTAGTCTCAAAATGGGTATAGTAGTCCTATTCTACCCTAATGTAAATACCTTCTGTTTTAGGAAGAATTTTCTGTCGTTCATATTTTTTTATTTGAAATCTAGATATGAGGGGTTCAACAACTTACTTTGAATATCTTATTAGCTTAACTAGTAAAACATATGAGGTTTATATATACACAGTATCTCACATACGTGAGTACACCCCTCCCATTTTTGTAAATATTTTAATATATCCCATTTGCTGTCCCCTCAAAATAACTCAACATACAGCCATTAATGTCTAAACCGGTGGCATTAAAAGTGAGTACACCCCTAAGTGAAAATGTTCAAATTGGGCCCAATTAGCCATTTTCCCTCCCCGGTGTCATGTGGCTCGTTAGTGTTACAAGGTCTCAGGTGTGAATGGGGAGCAGGTATGTTAAATTTGGTGTTATTGCTCTCACTCTTTCATACTGGTCTCTGGAATTTCAACATGGCACCTCATGAGATACTGTATATATAGCTATTATAGATAGATAGATAGATAGATAGATAGATAGATAGATAGATAGATAGATAGATAGATAGATCTCTCTCAATATATATATATATATATATATATATATATATATATATATATATATACACAGTATATATGGGCTGGCCAAAAGTAATGTAAAAACCTCACAAGTTGGTAGAGTAGCTCTTCCATAGTGTGAATAAGTTAAAACAGTTTTTTCACAGACATCGTATGACTGTCAAGTACAAACTACGGTTATATACCCCGCTGTGGATAAGCACTGTACAACCAGTAATTGTGAGACTCTTCGGGTGTCCAACTGAAAGGGGACTGTGAAATCCCCATTTTAACGGAGGGCCAACAATTTTCCTTAAGGAAATAAGAAGCCTGAAAAAGATTTTGGCTGATAAGATCACTAAATGGTCTAGTGCAGTGATTCTCAACCAGGGTTCCTCCAAAGGTTGCTAGGGGTTCCTTCAGGATTCGGCAATTTCTGCCTCTTAAATAAGTTCCCACTGACACCATTGATATTTTTAGCTATCTGTAAGGAGGTCATTTTTCCCAATGACCACAAGTGTAAGGACCATTCTTCCAACTGACCATCACACTAATGTATCATGAGTTGTAGATTTCTAATTTTTAGCAGGGGTTCCCCGAGGCCGGAGAACTATTTCAAGGGTTCCTCTGTGTTGAAAAGGTTGAGAAAGGCTGGTCTAGAGGGAAATGCCAGATTGTCTAGGATAGGATAAAAAGGGGAATGTATAGTAGAGAATTTGTATTTCAAGTAGGTTTTTGTACAGTATTTAAGAGTGGATCGAATAGTGGAGGAAGAGTCCAATAAGTGCTTGGGTCTTTAACTGAGATGGTATATGGGAAGGACATCAAGGTAGACATTGTAACAAAAAGTTTATAGAGGCCCTTTTCTAGGATTACCCAGCCTTTCGAATTGCCATGTCTACATTTAATAATCAAGTCAAGTGTGTTACCGCCTATTTCATTATATGGGGAAATGGCAAGCCTGCCATAATCTTTGGGAAGAGCAAGTAAGCCCAATTTAAATGTAGGATGTTTTTTAGCTCAAAGGAATTTGGAATAGATGGAGTTGACTAGTATGAGGAATGATGAGGGAATGTGCATAGCATACATTAGGGTAAAAAAAGGTTTTGACTTTAGAAACACTTTAACTATGTCTCTTTAGGGCCCTCCCACTGTCAGTAGGCAGTGGGAGAGTCTTAAAGAGACAATTTGGAGTGCCCAAGAGTACCTAAGAGCTTTCAAAATTCTATTGTTACAATAATAATGAAACATATGTGCGCAACAAAAATGTGGTAGATTTTCTCTTTAACTATACCTAACTCTAACCTGTCCCTATTAACATTAGGGCAGTCCTGATATATGGAACCCCGAAGGATGGATCACAGTGAATGCAGGGATGATATTTATCAAATATGACTTGTGCAGCAGATCTCTATTATTGAATTCCATGGGAGTGGCTGCATCAATTTCACAAAAGGCCTGGAGTAACAAAGTATCCATTCCAACAACTGGATTTCCTTCCTCATAGCCACCAATAGGATGCAAACTTTCAGGACAGCTTTGAGAGTCTGAATGCTGGCGTTTATAAAGACAGTTTGACACATCACACCCTATATCTAATTATTATTCAGCGAGAGGACTCTGAAGCCAGCATTTCTGCCATTATCTGTAGAAAGATAAAAAGGAAGCAGAAGATAAAGGGAAAAAAATTGAATTGTGCGTGTTCCTTAATAAGCACTCTCTTCTGGTAAGACAACCTAGTTTATTCAGAGGTGCATTGCTCAGATCATTTGTAACCCAATAACCAATCGTAACCAATGAGATTTTATTTAGCTCTAGTCACGTCATCTAATGCCGCGTACACACGATCAAATTGTCCGGCGTACTTAGTCCGGCAAACAATCCGGCGGATAGTCCGGCGGACTTTCTACCGAATGGACTTGGCCACACACGGACACACAAGAAGTCTGGCGTTTGCTAGTACGATGACGTACACCACGTACGACGGGACTAGAAAAAGGAAGTTCAATAGCCAGTAGCCAATAGCTTCCTTTTCGTACTTGCTTCTGAGCATGCGTCATTCTTAGTCCGCCGGACTAGCATACTGACAAACGTATTGTCCGCTGAAACCCAAGTACGGCGGAAAGATTGGACTGCAAAAATACTTTCTAAGTCCTCCAGACTTTATGCTGAGAAAGTCCGCTGAAGCCCACACACGATCGAATTGTCCGGTGAAATGCGTTTCGGCGGACTAAGTACGCCGGACAATTTGATCGTGTGTACGCGGCATTAGGCAGTGTTTCTCAACTCCAGTCCAGTCATGTTTTCAGGCTTTTAATTATTTTGCACAGGTGATTTGATCCATTTCACTGCCACAGTAATTACCACTGCCGTTTCATCTGAGAAAAATCCTGAAAACATGACCTGTTCGGGGGGCCTTGAGGAAACACTGATCTAAGGAATGATTTCCGATTGGAGGCATTTTACACATATCAAGTGTCCTGCGCAATACCTTATTGCCATCCTAAAGCCATACCCCCAGTATTTTTTTATACAGTGGGCGCTATGGGATCACTTTTATAGGCTGCGGAAGAGGTGCCCCCTCCCGCTGCTTCCCGGTCGTTTCCCTGCTTACCGGAGCGCTCAGTAAAGGGGGAAACGATCTGTCCCCCTGGAGCGATGGGAAGGAAGTCGAGTGAGGGCAAGATGGCCCCCACTTGGCTCTATGCCTTTGGAGGACCGGAGCGATTTCTGACATCAGTTCCGCCTAACGGCTTTAAAGGGGCAGTTGTTTTTTTTTTTTTAGTAAATGTAAAATGACTTTGTAAAATGATGTCACAGTTGTCAGTTTGCTTAAGTTATCTCCCAAGTCCTCAAATGGCTGTTGTCATAGCTTATCCCATGTGCAGAACCATGGCAAATGCAGCTCCAGATAGAGGCTAAGAAGGTACCATCCTTGGCAGATAAGAGGGTAGGAGGGTTTCGTTCCGTTTTAAGGCCTAGTATTTGAAATTGCTTTTTTATCATCTTTGGGATAATACATCAGTACAAGAAGAAAACCTCCTGGACAAAGTGATTATCTCACTGGTGACCTAAGGTCAGTCTCTGAAGTTTCAGCAGATGTTATGAATAGAGAAGAAGAGGGATTTGTCTGGAACCTCTGGACGGCTGGGGATGCCCAGGATTAGAAGATCTGGAAGGCATCTAAGTGTGAAGCCTGAGAATTGTTTATAATAAAGAACAATTTGACAGAGAGGGCCTAATTAAGGGGGACGTTTTGGCCAGTGCCAGGTCTGATAGCCTGAAGGTTTAACTTCATACAGGAATCACATGCTGTTCTCCAATGTGCCTGCCTGACTCACACACAGTGTGTTACTGAGTAACGCAA
This sequence comes from Lithobates pipiens, assembly GCF_037356315.1. Taxonomy (NCBI): domain Eukaryota; kingdom Metazoa; phylum Chordata; class Amphibia; order Anura; family Ranidae; genus Lithobates; species Lithobates pipiens. The sequence goes on along the minus strand of NW_027507686.1, from coordinate 71,297,856 downwards.
ACACACACTCCCCCAGCTGTGTGACAAGAGATTCCCTAAAATGATGTATCATAAGATGACTGGGGATTCCTGAATGCACACACACACACATGTATATATATATATATATATACACACCCTCTCCGCAGCTGGTTGCTATGGCAGTGGCTCAAAATACGGAAAAATACTTCCTGGCCAAACAGGGACACGAAGGAAGGAACACAGAATAAGACGGAGGATGATAATAGCAACTACTGATCACTTTTGAACATAGCAACAAGAACACAAAGTTACATCAAATCCTGTGCTTGGTTTTCAGAATACCTAGAAATAACACATTGAGCTTTCGCTTTACTTCTTACTCAGTATATAAAGTTCTTTATCTGTCATGGCAGGCAGGAAGCTGAGAATGGGTTCTGTTTCCTCCCTCACACTGTGCGATTTTCGCTATGTTCTTTGCCAACATCCACATGAAACAGATGTGCTGCAGTGGCTCAGTGACCAGGCTTGGTGCACAGCAGCACAATTAAAAGAAAAAGGTGATGTTATAGCATGCTATATATCCAGCAATAAAACGTCTGATTTCTGCTGAAAATTGTGTAATTTGGTGTAAAAAAGGCAGTAAAGGATTTTGTTTTTTTATGGCAGACCATAGAGCTCCATGGGTACACAGTGCAGCCTAAAGTCACCCTGTCACCAGGCCAAAATAAAGATTAATTGCAAACAAAGATTTGTACATTTCTTTATTTATTACAGGTACAGGTAGCACCGTCAATTTATGCATTGCTTCACATGTATAGTGTCTTGAAAAAAGTATTAATACTCCTTGAAATTTTCCACATTTTGTCATGTTACAACCAAAAACAAAAATGGCACATAATTGTGAAGTGGAAGGAAAATGATAAATGGTTTTCTAATTTTTTTACAAATAGATATCTGTGGCGTGGATTTGTATTCAGCCCCCTTTACTCTGAGGGCCAGTTCACACCAAACGCACTTCCATGTGCTTTTTTTCTGCACTAAAAATGCATGCACAGTGCTTTCCATGTATTCCAATGGCTCTATTTCACACCATGCAGTCAGTTTCTGGTCAGTGTCCGGTCAGTTTCTGGTGCAGAAACTGACCAAAAACTGACCGGAACTGACTGTATTGGTGCAAAAAAAATGGAACCGCACAGAACTGCATGGAACTGCATCTGGTGTGACCTGGCCCTGATACCCCTACCTAAAATCTAGTGGAACCAATTGCCTTCAGCAGTCACCTAATTAGTAAATAGGGTCCACCTGTGTGTAATTTAATCTCAGTATAAATACAGCTGTTCTGTGAAGCCCTCAGATGTTTGTTAGAGAACCTTAGCGAACAAAGAGCATCATGAAGGCCAAGGGACACACAGATAGGTCAGAAATTACGTTGTAGAGAAGTTTAAAGCAAGGTTAGGTTATAAACAAATATCCCAAGCTTTGAAAATAACACAGAGTGCTATTCAATCCATCATCTGAAAATGGAAAGAGTATGGCACAACTGCAAACTTACAAAGACATGGCTGTCCACCTAAACTGATGGGCTGGGCAAGGAGAGCATTAATCAGAGAAGCAGCCAAGAGGCCCATGGTAACTCTGGAGGAGCTGCAGAGATCCACAGGTCAGGTGGGAGAATCTGTCCACAGGACAACTGTTAGTCCTGCACTCCACTTTATGAAAGAGTGGCAAGAAGAAAGCCATTGTTGAAAGAAAGCCATAAGAAGTCCTGTTTCAGTTTGTGGGAAGCCATGTAGCAGACACAGCAAATATGTGGATGAAGGTGCTTTGGTCGGATGAGACCAAAATTGAACTAACAGCAAAATTCTATGTGTGGCGGAAAACTAACACTGCACATTACCCTGAACACACCATCTTCACTGTGCTTTTCTTCAGCAGGCACAGGGAAGCTGGTCAAAGTTTATGGGAAGATGGATGGAGCCAAATACAGGGCAATCTTTGAAGAAAACCTGTTAGAGTCTGCAAAAGACTTGAAACTGGGGCGAATCAAAGATCAAAGCATATTCTTGTGTTAGAATGGCCCAGTCAAAGTTCAGACCTAAATCCAATTGAGAATCTGTGGCAAGAAATTGCTCTTCACAGATGTTCTCCATCCAATCTGACGGAGCTTGAGCTATTTTGCAAAGAAGAATGGGCAAAAATGTCGCTCTCTAGATGTGCAAATCTGGTAGAGACATCCCCAAAAAGACTTGCAGCTGTAATTGCAGTGAAAGGTGGTTCTACAAAGTATTGACTGAATACAAATGCACGCCACATTTTTCATATATTTATTTGTAAAAAAAATTGAAAACCATTTATCATTTTCCTTCCATTTCACAATTACGTGCCACTTTGTGTTGGTCTATCACATAAAATCCCAATAAAATACATTTATGTTTTTGGTTATAACATGACAAAATATGGAAAATTTCAAGGGCACTGTATATTGTACATTCACATAAGTCCCTGCTTTCAAGGAGATTACACTCTAAGGTCCCTATGTCACATTCCGACATATACACTATATCACCAAAAGTATTGGGACACCTGCCTTTACACATACATGAATTTTAATGGTATCCCGTAGGGTTCAGTACTGAGTTGGCCCACCCTTTGCAGATCAGTCATGCAACACTGTACCCAAATTAAATTTGCATCCTTTTTGTTCACACAAATAGAGCTTTCTTTTGGTGGTATTTATTCACTTGTGGGTTTTTTTATTTTTTGTGCTATAAATAAAAAAAGACTGTAAATTTTGTGAAATTTCTTTTTTTTTTGTTTCTGTCATAAAATGTTGCAAATTAGTAATTTTTCTTCATAAATTCTGGTTAAAATTTATACTGCTACATAGCTTTGGTAAAAATAACCCAAATTAGTCTATATTATTTGGTCTTTGTGAAAGTTATAGCGTCTACAAACTATGGTGCCAATCACTGAAAATTGATCACATCTGATCAGGCCTTCAGTACATCAGGTGTATCTCATTTCTTGAGACACTAACAAGTCAGGAAAATACAAATACCCCCCAAATAACCCCCTTTGTAGAAAGTAGACATTCCAAGTTATTAAGTAAGTAGCATGGTGTGTTTTTTTTAAGTTGTCATGTTTTCCCACAATTCTTTGCATTTTTTTAACAAAATTGTCATATTATCAGGTTATTTCTCATACACAGCATATGCATACAACAAATTACACCCCAAAATACATTCTGCTACTCTTCCCAAGTATGGCGATACAACACATGTGTGAGACTTTTACACAGCCTGGCCACATAGAGAGGCCCAACATTGAAGTAGCACCATCAGGCGTTCTAGGAGCATAAATTACACCTCATTTCATTCCTACCTATCACACTTTTGAAGGTCCTTGAGCACCAGGACAGTAGGATTACCCACAAAATTAGAAAGCAAACACTCCAACGTATATTCTATGAGGCAGCGGCTGCAGATAGGTACTCTGGTACTCTGATGAGCTGCAGAGAGGTACTCAGGTAACATGCTGAGCTGCAGACTGGTACTCGGTTACTCTGATGGCCTGGTGAAAGGTACTCGGGGACTCTGATGGGCTGGTGACTGGTATTCGGGAACTCTGAAGGGTGGTGACAGGTGCTCAGGTACTCAGCACTCACATGAACTGTGACAGATACTCAGGTACTCCTATGGACTGTGACAGATATTCAGGTACTCATATTGACTGTGACAGGTACTCAGTTACTCGAGTACTCAAATGAACTGTGACAGGTACTCGGATGAACTGTGACAAATACTCGAGTACTGAGATGAACTGTGACATGTACTCAGATGAACTGTGACAGGTATTCGGGTACTCGGATGAACTGTGACAGGTACTCGGGTACTTGGATGGACTGTAACAGGTACCCGGGTACTCGGATGAACTGTGACAGGTACTCAGGTACTCGGATGAACTGTGACAGGTACTCAGATGGACTGTTACAGGTATTCATATGAACTGTGACAGGTCCTCTTTATTGGGGGAGCACAATCAGTGTGTGTTGGTGTACATTGTAAGCGGTAACGAGATGTTACCGCACTCTCCTTCTCACACACGATCGTTGTGTGAGGAGGAGAACCCGGTAACATCTCGTTACCGCTCTATGTTTACATTTAGTGATGGGCTATGAAAGGATCACAGCTGATCATGTGGTAAACAGCTGCCAGCCAATGGCTGTTTACCAGTGTCGGTGACGAGCAGTGTTCCCGGGAACGCGCTGCCACCGACGTGCACGCGCAATGTGCTTGCGTGGATGTGCTGTGCAAAGTGGGGCGGTACCATCTGTGATCGGTCATGACTTCATCACGGCCAATCACGTGGTAAACAGCCATCCCCAATGGCTGTTCACCACCCTCGGTGGCGAGCGGTTTCTCTGTGACACGCCGCCACCGCATGCCCTGTTTAAATGGACGGACATCATATGGCACCCACCCAGAACAAGAGCCGTGCTGCCTGCCCATCATTTGGTGGCTGGCAGGCGGTAAGCAGTTAATCCCAAAGGTGTTCGGGTTAAGTTCAGGACTCTGCAGGTCAGTCAAGTTCCTCCACCCCAAACTCGCTCATTTATGTCTTTATGGACCTTGTGCACTGGTCCAAATCATGTGGTGGAGGGGATGCGGGGTTGCTTGATGGTCACTTGCTGGCCGAATGTTTCTAGTGAGCACAATAGATTATCTCCCTTTGGGTGAAGCAATGTTTATTTGAATATTGGAGCACCATATTTGACAGACACAATGGTGTTAGAGTTTAATTATTGGACTATTTAATACAGAACTTTAATATTTTTAATTTTGCAATATGTTTTCATTTTTTGTGTTTGTCACAACTAACAGAATATATTTCTTTTGGTTCTACTCTATATATAATTGTTATTTACAATTTTTTGTCATGGCATTGTTTTACATTTATGGTTTCATAATATTTAGGTATGTTACAAATTGAGCACAAAGCTTTGTGATATTGACAAGGTAGCACCCTTTTTTCTCACATATTCATATAGATTGTATGGCTGAATTCGCATTGCGTTTGCACCAAAATGGTGCAGGACCCTTTTTTTGGTCCACACCGGAATCGAATCGCACCTATGTGATCCAGTTCCTGCACCAACCTTTTGACAGTTTGTACTGCAATATGCAAACTGATCTGGGGGTGTCATTAACTTCCGATTGACACCCACAGCGGTTCGCATAGGGCAGTGTGAGCTGCCTGCCAATCTATGCGAATCTATGCAATGCTGGAACTGGCACTGGAATCGCACTGGTTCCCATATCACGCTAGTGTGAACCGGCATTTAAGGCCAGGGCCGGATTAACATAGGGGCTATTGGAGCTGCAGCTCCAGGCCCCTTTCTCAAGATAGGCCCATTTGCCCAAAAAAAAAAAAAATCCCCCCCCAAAAAAAAAAAAAAGATCGACTTCGAGGATTGTAGCTCGGCGATCAGGAGTCACAGAGACCCCACATTTGGGGGGTAGGTAGCTAAAGACCCACTCCAGCACTGGTTACAATATGGGGCTACTATCATCTATGGTTCCGGAGATACGGGGCTGCTTGCACAGCCTGTCAGAAGCTGCATACAGAGCGGCCAGTATAAATACAGCTGGAACACTCTGCAGCAGACTGAGAGGAGGAACTCACAGTGCTAATAATAATTATTTGTATATTACTTATGATAATTAACCCCTTGCCACCCAGGCCCATTCTGAGACTTCTCTCCTACATGTAAAAATCATCATTTTTTAATGCTAGAAAAATACTCAGAACCCTCAAGCATTATATATTGTTTTAGCCGGCACCCTATGGAATAAAATGGTGGTCTTTGCAACTTTTTATGTTGGAAAGAAACTGTTTCATTCATTAAAAAAATCACTAAAGTTATCACGATTTTTTGTTGTGTATTAAGCGTGCTTTACATTTTTTTACAGGTTACATGTTTAGAGTTACAGAGGAGGTCTAGTGCTAGAATTATTGCTATCGCTCTAATGATCTTGGCGTATGTAACCTGTGTGTATCTGGCTCTTATACTAACCAGTGCCTACCCAGGGACTGACTAGTATCTCTCCCCAGCCTGTCCCCACACACCCTCTCACCTGCTGACCTGTGAATGGGGCGATCACTCCCGCAGTGTTAATGCGTTCTGCAGGTGAATACAATGATTAGTGTTACTAACTATAGCTGGCAGCACTGATTGTTTTGGGGAAAACCTGACAGGCTGGTTGTACTCAAGTCGGTTAATAGGTTGACTTGTGTAAAACCAGCTAGCCCATACATAGATCGACTATGGCTGGTCTCTGCTTAATTGGTGTAATTTCAATCCATGTCTGGCCCGCTTAACCACTACACAGTCCCTAAACATCCTTCCACAAACCTTTACATTTTTCCTTCCCAGATTACTTCATCCTCCTCTTCTATACATAGTGCCCACTGTCATACCCTTCACACTTCTCTCCTATACATAGTGCCCACTGTCATACTCTCCACACTTCTCTCCTATACATAGTGCCCACTGTCATACTCTCCACACTTCTCTCCTATACATAGTGCCCACTGTCATACTCTCCACACTTCTCTCCTATACATAGTGCCCACTGTCATACTCTTCACACTTCTCTCCTATACATAGTGCCCACTGTCATACTCTCCACACTTCTCTCCTATACATAGTGCCCACTGTCATACTCTCCACACTTCTCTCCTGTACATACTGCTCACTGTCATACCCTCCACACTTCTCTCCTATACATAACGCCCGCTGTCATATCCTACACACTCCTCACCTGTACATAGTGCCCGCTGTCATACACTTCTCTCCTGTACATAGTGTCCACTGTCGTACCCTTCACACTCCTCACCTATACAGTGCCCACCGCCATACCCTCCATACTCCTCTCCTATACATAGTGCCCACCTCCATACCCTCCATACTCCTCTCCTATACATAGTGCCCACCGCTATACCCTCCATACTCCTCTCCTGTACATACTACTCACTGTCATACCCTCCACACTCCTCTCCTATACATAGTGCCCACTGCCATACCTCCAACACTTCTCTCCTATACATAGTGCCCACTGTCATACCCTCCACACTCCTCTCCTGTACATACTACTCACTATCATACCCTCCATACTCCTCTCATATACATAGTGCCCACTGTCATACCTCCAACACTTCTCTCCTATGCATAGTGCCCACTGTCATACCCTCCACTCCTGTACATACTACTAACTGTCATACCCTCCATACTCCTCTCCTATACATAGTGCCCACCGTCATACCCTCCCTCCACACTCCTCTCCTGTAATTACTGCTTACTGTCCTACTCTCCTGTACATAGTGCCCACTGTCATACCCTCCACACTCTTCTCTTATATATAGTGCCCAATGTCATACCCTCTACACTCCTCTGCTGTGCATACTGCCCACTGTCTTACCCTTCACACTCCTCTCCTGTACATAGGGCCTTCTGCCATACCCTCTGCACTCCTCTCGTGTACATAGTGCCCACTGTTAGACCCTCCACATTCCTCTCCCTCACCTGCACATACTTCCCACTTTTATACCATCCATACTCCTCCCCTATGCCTCTTACCCACAAAAACTGTTCTTTAAAATTATATGTTAAAATGATATGTTAAAATTATATGTTCCTCAATGTTACCAGCTTTAGAATGGGCACTTTTGTCAGTTCAACTAAAGGAAATCTCACAGTCCTCATATTTGTTCTGCCCCATTATTAGTACTTATTTTATTTTGTAATTACTATTGTGATGTATAGAGGAACACGGGGGATGTCAGCTACTCTAAATATAGCACTTGTAAAAAAAGCGTCCCTGAAAATATTTTTGAAATGTTGACAACCATGTACTTAGGCACTGCCCAAGGGCCACAGGGTCAGTAGGGGCCCCATGAGAGGCTCTGGTGATAGTAAAGCGGTAGTAAACTTTTCAAACAGTACTACTTTTTAGAGGCCCTTGGGTAGGTTATGCCATAATGTACAAGTATCCATCTCTCATCCTCCCCCTCTCTCTCTTTAATTTAATTTGTTATAACAAAAAATAGTTTGCATTTTTATTTATTTATTGTTTATAAAAGGCCCCACCAAAATCCTCAGCACCAGGCCCACGATGTTCTTAATCTGGCCCTGTTTAAGGCGTCAGCATACCAAGACATTTTGGACAATTTCAGTTCCAACATGACTGCGCACCAGTGCACAAACAAGGTCCAATGAAATGGAAAGGTCGTTTTAATAACGTTAAATTACCATATGGCTTGTGCAGGAATTGTATATGCTATATATTTTTTTAAATTGCTGTTTTTTTCAATAAAAGTGGAAATACTCTTTAAATGTAATAGCTGCATTAGTTTTCCTTTTTTAATTTCCTGTTTTAGGGTGGCTTCCCTACTGTCCGGAGTCTGGATAGCAACTCATCATCTGCCCGACTTCCCCAGCTTCATGCAGAGCTTAGTTTTTTTTACAAATGAAATAAATTGATTTTTTTTAATTTTGGGATTTTTCAATGTAAAACTTTTAAATATATGTTAATATATATGTGTAAAAATATTCACTAACAAAGCAATCAAAAAAAAAAGTGTTAATTGTTTATCGTTTATAAAATAGAGGTGAACCAAAAAAATAAAAAGCAGGAAAATAATTAAATAGAGGAGAATAGGGAGTTAATTAAGGCTGATTAAAGTAAATTGAGGGTTTATAAGGGGTTAACAGAGGAACATTTGTTCATCCCTTTGATCTGCAGATGAAGAAACAGAAAGATTCAAAAAGAAACAATGTTTATTTTTGTTTTAGTGTTTCAGTGGCTGAGCAATGTTGTTAATAAACATTGGCTGTTTTTTTTTTTTTGACAGTTCCAATTATCAGACTTCTTTAAAGCGGGAGTCTGCCGGGACTCCGCGTTTTTTTTTTTTTTTTAAAAGCCAGCAGCTACAAATACTGCAGCTGCTGACTTTTAAAATAGTGACACTTACCTGTCCAGCGCGCCAGCGATGTCGGCACCCGAAGCCGATCTCTAGATCGTCTTGTCGGGTGCTGCCGCCGCCATCTTGGGTATGGGAATCAGGAAATGGAGCCTTTCGGCTTCATTTCCCGGTTCCCTACTGCGCATGCGCGAATCGCACTGCGCAATAAGGATGGTCCCCGCTGCCTCTGGGATCTGTGTGTTTCCCAGCAGGCAGCGGGGCACTTGCGGAAAGGGGCGTAATCTACACCCCTTTCCGCAGAGTGCTATCCCGGAAGTGGGTGCAGAATACCTGTACTGTACAGGTATCTGCACCCCCCTCCCCCCTGAAAGGTGCCAATTGTGGCGCCGGAGGGGGGGAGGGTTCCGATGAGCGGAGGTCCACTTTAGGGTGGACCTCCGCTTTAACACTTCAACTGTCAACAGGGGAGACCCACTGACAGCTCAAAGAACCGAGCCTGAAAGTATCGGTTTCAGCATTTGCACGAGTACCGATGCTCGGCACCGATACTGGTATTGGTGCAACCCTAGTTTTAATACATACTGTATTTATAGATCACATTCTACAAGTCATCATCTAAATCTCACAGTCCCTCCTCATGTGCAATGTTCACATACTGTATCTGGCCTTGTGAATAAGTATTTCACAGTGAATAATATAATCTCTGGATAATTTGGTCTGATGCTTTTCAAGTTCTATATGACCGGTCAATGGTCTTCAGCCTCTACAAACACGAATGTGTAGCATGTTTGGGATGCCAATTTTACCTCAAAGAACACATTTCCAATTATAAAGCTTCATGTAACTTCTATTAGTCATGCATTCACACACACAGGGGTACAATGTAGCGTGTTCATTTAATTTCTAAGAAATGTGTGGAAAAACTTTGCTAAGCACATAACATAACCCTTGCTGTAAAAATAACTATTATTCTGGGGTCTGCTTGTAGGCAAAAAGATCTGCTGATAGGTATAAAGTGCAGATACCTAGAAGTGCCTGCACAGTCCCTGTGCTTTGCCAAAATGCTGGGCCATACAAGCAAAACTGCAATACAAAGCATACCATTCACCCCCTGCGCCCCAATACATTTCTATTGGCCCATCACTATGATGGGCTTCAGTAAGCAATAAATGTGTAGGATGCAGGAATGGCATATTTTTTATGTAAACTTCAGGCCTGCTCTGTGCTCACCTGCTGAAGTTCCACGTCCCTGAAGAGGCCGTAGAGCTTGCCGGTGTCCTATCATATATGGTCCCCCATCGGATAGTGTCCGCTGTGTACTGCGCATGCGCAATACACAGCACACACAGATTCCGAAAATAGCCGAGGATGAACGGCGCCTGTGCCGTGAGTCCAGGTTCTATCCCCACCATCCAAGTGGACATAGAGTAGGAACATAAAAGAGCCGAGCACATCGAGGCCAAGCCCGAACGGTGGTGAGCGAAGCTCACCCGCGAGGGGCCCTCTAATTTTCACAACCCAATGTCCGCTTGGATGGTGGGGCTACCACCTCCACTCACGGCGCAGGTGCCGTTCATCTTCGGAAATTTTCCAAAGCTTCTTCTGCCCCGTACTGCGCATGCGCAGTACAGGGCGGACACTATATGATGGCAGAACACTATCTGCCAGAACACCGGTTCCTAGGCGGCTGAGTGGAGACCGGACACAGACACGGAGTCGTCCTCGGTGCGGCCGGACTTGGGAGAGGAGCCTGGTTCCCCTGTTGAGCTGTTCCCGCTGCTGCTAAGAGACAAAGACGGTTCAAAGCCAACCCTTGGGGTCCAGGTATATACATTACTGAGGACAGAAAAAAGAAGGGGAATAGCCAGTGTGTTTATATGCGGTTACCTCTTTACCGCAAGGTAAGGGGCCATTGCTTATTGGTGTGGTTTGGCACGAAGAGGATAAGGACACGGTTGCACATGTGGAATATTTGGCACATCAAATAACTTTGCACAGAGAAGCACCTGCACTTTCCTATGTTGTTTTGCACATACAGAAATACTTTTTACCGGTATATGATCAGTGTCAGCACATATATATATTGATCCCGCATCCTGGAAAATTCTTCACAAACAAAAAGAATAGCATCACTGGATTATGATATTAATTGGTGGATATATCTGGACTAGATATTACCAGATATATTTCATATTATTGTTTGATTCATACGATAGTCCAACTTGAGCATTCAGTGCGTTGAATGGTTTATACATCAACTTCACTACCGTAGTCCATGATAACAATAGTACATCTTGCAAAATCCATTTGTAAGGACAATGCCACCAACACCCGAACACACTGCCTCTTTCCTCTAGGTAGATTAAACAAGCCTAGGTATTTTATAATAATCGTTCCTCGGCAGCATGGGGGACAGAAAATTGCAGCTCCTAGCAAGCCTAGATGTCTCTCAATGTCAGCTCCACAACCACATGAAAATGAGTAAAACAGCTCCTCCGCCACATGTAGTACCCAATAGAAAGAGAAAACTCTTCATAGTGTAAACAACCAAATCATCTTTTTTATTGCAGAGCTTAAAAATTGTTATGCCACGTACACACGACCGGACTTTCCATCAGACTAGGTCGGATGGAATCAGTCCGTCGGACAATTCGATCATGTGTGGGCTAATCCAATCGTTTTCCCTTAAAAAAAAAAACAGACGGATCTAGAAAAAGAACATGTTTCAAATCTGTCCGACGGACTCAATTCCTATCGGGAAAACCATTCGTCTATGTGCTAGTTCGGTGGACCAAATACAACGCAAGGGAAGCTATTGGCTACTGGCTATTGAACTTCCTTTTTTAGTTCCGTCTTACGTCATCATGTTCAAATTGAAAGGACTTTCGAATGGACTTAGTCCGTTCGTTCGGATAGTCTGTTGGAACTATTTGAACGGTTCCATTGTATAGAATGGAGTGCGACTTGTCAGGTGGCTAAGTCGCCTGACAAGTCGCCCAGTGTGAACCGAGTCTTACCTGCCTGTATGCAGTCTTATATTGAATGTACACTGAGCTGTGCATGTGCATCTCAGCATGCATTCCCAGCACACTCCAGCTGCGCCAGAATGACCTCCTGTGTTCATGCACAAGATGATGTCATTGCCCCAATGGCCAATCAAGAGGCCAAAAACCCAGCAGTAGCCAGGGAGAAGATGACAGCAGCAGGTGAAGGATGTAAGACCCCATACACACTATACAACTTTTGTTGTCTGATTTCCTTTAGATTTACCAACCACAACCATGTAGTGCAAGGGCCTGCCTGATTGCATACAAATTGAAACTCCTAAGGTAAATCTGAAGGAAAAAAATTAGAGAAAATTGTATAGTGTGTATCCAGCTTAACTGCCACATCTCTGCAAGGGGAAGGTGAGTATTTCTTGGGGTTTAGTTCCACTTTAGGTTCAAACAGTGAAAACATTTCAGTTGATTCCTAATGGACCTGCTGAAATTTGATCAATAAATTTACAGCAGTTGGGTGTAAAATTGTCAGAGGAACCTGCTTCCAATTGCATGCATTCTAACCAAACTAGTACTGACTATCAGAATACAAAAGCTACATTGGGAGATTTGTCCATCTACGCTGTTTAGCATTTATGGAAGAATCTGCAGCTGAACGAAAGAAATCTATGCATGTATGGCCAGCCCTACAAACTTACAGTTAAGATTCAGGTTTTGTCTGTCTAAACCAGGGGTGTCAAACTCAGTTTCATCATGGGACACATCAGCATTACGGTTGCCCTCAAAAACACAGTTGTATCTGTGAGACTAGATGTCAAGAGCCCCCAGCATCAGAAGTCAAGAGCCCCCCAACCTCCGTTACATCACAGTGCACCCCCCTTAACTTGTGCTGCTGTCAGGAAGAAGCTGGGGGTGGCACTGGGAATCAGAAATTGCAGGGTCTGGAAGAGGAATAAAGGAGGGCTGGAGTCAGCTGCTGGAGTCTGCTGAATGCTGAGACCAGGGGAGGCATAGACAAGGGGATTCTGACTACAAGGAGAGGTGCTGGATCTGTAGGGGGAGCTCTGTTCTCCTTTCTGCTGCTGACTGCTGAGATGGGGGGCAGAGATAAGCCTCTCCGCAGCTGCAGGGAGAAGCACAGGATCTGAAGGAGGGGTTCTGTCTTCTTCCCTGTTACTGAGTTCCCCGATACAGAGGCATAGTCAAAAAGGGTGCCGCAGCTGCAGGAGAGGTGAGAGGGCCACATGAAATTTAAACTGGATTTAGCCTGCGGGTCTTGTGTTTGACACATGGTCTAAGCCAGTGGTTCTGAACCCTGTCCTTATGACTCCTTTCACGCTGGGGCACTTTGCAGGCGCTACAGTGCTAAAAATAGCTGCAAAGCACCCTGAAAGAGCCGCTGCTGTCTCTCGAATGTGAGAGGGCTTTCACACTGGAGTGGTGCGCTGGCAGGACGCTAAAAGAAGTCCTGCTAGCAGCATCTTTGGAGCACTGGGGGAGCGGTGTATACACCACTCCTCCACTGCTCCTGCTCATTGATATCAATGAATCAATGCTTTGCGCTGGTTTTAACCCTTTCTCGTCCGCGGTAAAGTCCCCGAATAGCGCTGCGAAATTGACGGTAAAACGCCGCTAAAAATAGCGCCGCTTTACCATCAACGCACCCACCGCCCCAGTGTGAGGGGCCTTTGTCATGGCCATGACTTAAGGACAGGGTTGAGAACCACCAGGCCATGTTTGCAGATTTTCCTTTATCTTGCACAGGTGCTTTAAATCAGAGTCAATGGCTTGGTATTTTGGACAGCTACTTTAGCTAAAAGAAATTCACAAAACTTGGCCTGTTGGTGGTACTTGAGGACAGGGTTGAGAACCACTGGTCTAAGCCAAGCTAGTACTGATAAACATTACAGGTGATTAAACACATGATTTAATATTACATTTACTAGGTCCATTTGGCTATTTATGTACACAATTTATTATTGTATCAATTTCCCATTTATGAAGTGTTAATGTGCCTGACATTTTTCAGTTGCATAGGTTTCCTTTGATTTTGTCATATGTGTTTTAAATATTTCATTTAGAGATTTGGGTGCAGCTTGGGCAATTATGTTATTGTGTGGTCATCATAAAATACAGAAGAGCTGTCATGTGTACATGACATCATAAATACATGTATTATGTAATATGTAAATTATTTAGAGTATAATTACCATGTTTTAATCAGATTATGTAATAACAGTCAGCAATATCTTAATTCCTAAGCACAGTACTTTTCAAAGGATTCCTATTACGTGTGCAAATGTTTATACAGCTGCTATATAGCACACACTTGGCAGTATGGGTCAGCTTGAGCAACCTGTGAATCAGGCCACCAAACAGGATCCCAAAATACATTTTTATGGCCACCAGAATGTTAATGTTCTTTTGAAGGTGGTTCCAGTGCTATATTTAATATTTCTAGCCCTACAGGTTCACTTTTATATGCTTTAGGGCCCAGGCGAAGGGGAGGTTTAAAACCTGGCATTTTTGGACGCAAGGAAGGCGGAGGTGCATTGTACAGCATGCTGCCAGCAGCCTTTAAAAATCAATGGCACGCTAAGTTCCTGCATTCATGGCAGTGCTGGGACAAGGTCATCCAGCACCCAGGGCAAAGATGCCAAACTGTGTTCCCCCCTTCCCTTAGGGTTAGGGTAGAATGCCCCCATCCTAGCAATAAACCATTGTGCCCAGGGAAGCCAACCCTCCTACCCACCCCTTATCCTGGCCCTGATTCATTGCATATGTCTCTGTAAGATGCGCCTCTAAACACGAGTACTATTCGAAACAGCATTCGTCAGCGTACAGTTGCCGTGTGTTTCAGCCTGTCATTGATTTTGACAAGCTAATGGAAGCGGGCTGTATTATGCACCTGGGCCTCTCTCCTAAGCAAAAACATCAGGTTTCTACATTGTATGAGCCAAACTGCCCATGTACATGAGCCCTTACTGGGTGTTATCATCATCTTCTGTAAATAAATATCACATTGGCACAAAAATAATGATATCGCGTTATCAATGCCAAAGCAATTATCCTTGTAGTATTGTATGATCTTTTGTCGTGTTTTCATGCTCAATACCATAAACATATGTGTAAATGTCAGTTTAGAAAGATCATTATACAAGTTATAATGCGTTAAAATTATCCCTAAATTCTGCCTGGAGACCAATATGAGATTTCAACCCAAAAAAATGAAAAAAAAAAAAAATGAAAAACAGAGTAACATGTTTGACTTTGCTACTTTGCTCATTGATTATTATTATTATTCAGGATTTATCGTCATCAGTTTGCTCAGCAATTTACAAAATTAAGGCCGACATTACAGTTACAATACAATTTGGTACAAGAGGAATCAGATGGCTCTACTTGTTAAAATTTAGTTGAAGAAAGAGGAACAATAGCGCCGGACCCATTGGATTATCTTACTGGTATTGATACCGTAAAGTATTGATGTTGATATAAATAATCTAGTTCCTGGCAGGTGGCTTCGGCACCTCATAGGATCTCCATGGTCTAATTGGCTTGTAGTGTAATGTAACAATAATGGACCTCTTAACAATGGTGTGGCGTTTTAACTCCTATTTTAGTTACTTTGCTCATTTAAGGCAATGTAACAGAATATTTTTAAAGCCCATATCCATCCCACTTATACTCACCTTTCCCACGTTTCAACACTACTTCATTCCTGCATGTTCCTAACCCTGCCTTAGCACTTTTTTAGATAGTATTGTAGATTACACAGTTGATGATGTGTCTTCCTCCTCAAGTGAAAGCATTCAGGCCTGCCAACTGGCCACTAAGCCCAAGTACTACATCAGGGGTGGTCCCATGTTACTCCCTAACTAGAAGCACTGGGTATTTCACCGTGGTCTGGAGGAGAGAGCACAGGCAAGGGTATACGAGTGGGGGAGGGGGGCCAAATTGAAAGAATTACCTTAATTCAAAATACAGTAAGGCCGGCTATAGGCAGTTTGAATCATGGCCAATTCAGCAGGAACTGGCCAAGATTCGAACCGTGTATGGGCAGGGTGAATGTAACAAGTTGATTTATTGATCAAGGACTAATTGATTTATTCATCTAAGGACGCCGAATTATGGACTCGGTAGCGCGCAGGCAAGGTATGCGGGGAGGAGCTGCGAGAGCTACCGAGGGACCCTAGAAGTCAAGGATTGGGGCCACTTTGTGCAAAATGAACTGGTAAGTATGATATGTTTGTAAAGTTTCATTTTTTTGTTTTTTTTAAATAACAATCACTTTAAGGACTCAAGCATATACTAACATACAGTCTATGGGGGGGGGGGGGGTTGTATAGAGGTGTGAAAATAGCCCCAAACTATACATTGTATGACTCCAGGCAGCGATGTGCATGAGTCCTTATTTAATGTAAAACCTACCCTTGCAGTGTGGCTACCACCTCCCTCCTACTAATTTTTCTCTAGGGATTACAAATCTTTTTTTATTTCCCTTATCCCTTGCACCCTTGACAGCTGGTGCTTTCCTCTTCTCTCTGATGTTTTATGGTGTGGGCGGGCCCTCAGCATCATCATTTATAAGGCAAGGCTCCAGAGGCGTAGCTTGAAGCTTGTGGGCCCCAATGGAAAAGTTGACCTCGGCCCCACCACTACTTCCAACGTGCGTGCAGATACATCCACTGCACACCAAGATACTCAAAGTGGCTTAAGAGTTTTGAGTTCCCTTTTATGTTGCCCTTCTGACCTGTGAAATTCTCTGGTCGGAATGGCAGTGTAGTTGCAGTAGGCAGATACAACCTGTGCAGATCATGGCTGACTGGCTGTGTTGTAAAGGAATGTGATTTCAGCCCTGCGGAGGAGGAACAGTATAGAGTGCTGTACTGGGAAAGGAGCTCAGCAGCCGGGCATAGCATGCAGGGTGGAGGGGGTGGTCAGGAGGCTTGGGGGGGGAACTTAGATCTGGGAGGGCAAAGCCATGTGACACAAAATATGGAGCCTGCAGCCCTTCAGGGGCCCCCCGAGGTGTTAAGGGATTTGTTTTTGCAATTTCTGGAGGTTTCTCTGTCAGTGTTGGCAGGTAGGTCACCTACTGGAGGTGTGTGTCTTTTCCCTGGTTGTCAGGGAAATGGGGTAAGTAGACATTCCCAGGTGGGGGGGGTACAGAGAATCCCAGCTGGGGACTAGGAGACACTGAGCAGTGTCATACCTCACCAGTGACATCGGTCCCATCATGGCTAAAGGATGGCACTCTCCTCCTCTTGCCTCACTGAGCTCGGTTACCATTCCATGTTGCCAGCACACATCACAGACACTTCCCCATCCTGGGCTGTTCTCACCTTGTGCTCCTCTCCATTCAGGACATGGCTCACAGCTTCTCCCTAGCCAATGAAAACAGACATGTGTGGAATGTGGCAAAGTAGAAGCCCAGTATTGGAGCGTGGCTGTGGGCCCTAGGGCAGATCGGAGCTGGATTTTGTGGAGGATATGATAGGGGCCCCCTGGAGCTAGAGGTGGGGTTGCGATTGTGACCCCTGCAACCCCTTATGCTACGCCCATGTAAGGCCCTTTGTAAGAGTGCAACCGGGGAACGGAGTGCCAAAGACTAGCAGCTCCAGGAGGCTTGGCCGCACAAAGAGGAGGAGCCTGCAGGAACAAGGGATAAGGTAAATAAATTTACTTTTAAATGCCCGGGCAAAAAAAAGCATTTTGCTGTGCAGGAGGAGCCCCATTGCAATGGTAGTTTTTAAATTTCTCTAGAGCTCAAATTTAATGATTTGTAGTTTTCAACTCTTTTTTTTTAGTCCTAGAAAATAGTTATTTGAGACATCATGAACTGAGTTCGGAGTGGAAAACAATAAATCATGAATTGGGTGCTGACCAGACAGGATGGGGTGCTGACCAGACAGGATGGGGCGGAGCACTAGAAGATAGGCTCGTCCGGAGCTCCTCCATCCCTCCCTCTCCACTAGGAACTCTGACGGCGCTCTCCATCCCCCTTCACCGCATGGCGAGAGCAGAGCGGAGATTCGATCAGGCATGCTGACAGCCTGAATAGAGCCGGCCCGCCTCGGCTTTCCCCGCAGCCTGACGCGGCTTAGAAACGGCTTCATCCGCCCACTGACACGGTCGCTCGACCCCCGTGACCTGCCGCAGACCGGAAGTGAACCCTGACGGGGGAAAGAAGGAGACGCCGGTCTCGGCGGGAGCTTCGAACCACGGATGTACAGCCGCCAGCCAACATCAGAGAGCTCACCGCTTCATCAGAGCACAGCATAGCGGAAGAATCCCCCGGCCATGATCACTGGAGCGCGGTACAGTACATCAAACACTAAGTAGCAGTTAATGATGAAATGTGATTTGCCAGGACAGAGCTGTTCACTGAGCCTTGGGAAAACTGTGACATAAAGAGATACACGCTGAAAACTGCTAAGGCTGGGCTCACTTGCGCTGTTGACGTTGTGGCTCTCCACCTCAGATCCTGCAGGACGCCCCCCTAGTAACCCCCTGAACCCCTTACAAGCAGGAGGAGGGGGCCGGTGCAGATAAGCAAAGAGCTTCCCACAGATCACAAAACGTCTGTTCTGCCCCCGCCGGCTTCCCCACCCCCCCCCCCCCCCCACCCCTCTTTCTCTTTATTGCTGTTTTCCGGTTGTTGTGCCCTCATCTTTCTAAGAAGATTGGGAGGAGACTGGCTTATAAAGAAGTAATAGACTATATATACCCCTTGGCCACGTGTTAAGGGCCCTCCAGGGTGGCCCCCTGGGCAAGGAGCACAGCCGGGCAAGGGAGAGAACATATAAGTTTTGAGGGCTTATACTGGTATTCCCCTCACCCTACCCACAGAATGTGACATTGTTTTCCTTTTTGTACGCAACACAGAGAAGAGGGGGTATTTAGAGGTGCGTTCAAGAACCGAGACCACCGTTCTCTGAGGAAGTTATATTTGACCAATTAAGCTGGGCCCAACCTTGAGTCAATCTTAAAGAGCCCTAACCATACGGAGTAGGCGTTGGCCAGGAAGTAAAGTAAAAGAAGAAGAAGATTTTAAGACAAAACCTGATAAAGAGACTGTATAAAGATTGTATTAATACTGATTGGAACTGATAGTGTGATTACAGCTTGCAGACCTGTAGATTTCGGTTGGGGTTCCGTATCTGGGCAGGGGTGGTACTGTATTATAATTAAGTAAAAATCCCCGGGTAGGTGGGGAAGGGAGAGGAGAGAAGAGTAGCTCCTGGGGTCAGGGAGAAGGACTGTGACACAGAGAGTCTCCCCACCCTTTCTCTCTACTTGTTAGTGGGTCTCCAAGAAAGGATTAAAAACAAGGGGACCTTACCGATACGGGAAGATGAAGGGGAAGGTAAAAACAGGAAAAAAAACCCCACTGACTTCTAGCCCAGGGGGAATCCAGCGTTACATGGCAAGCAACTCTAGTATAACAGAGGAAGGATCCGGTAGCCCAAAATCTGTAGCAACACGGAGATCTGGGCCAAATAAGCAAAGGATATTAGAGGAGGGTAAAGGGGGAATGGAAAATGGAGCTAATAAGGGGCCCCCAAAGGAAGGAAATGTGAGGGAGGAAATAGGACAGGAGATGGAGGGCACTAGGGGAGGAGGTATCGTTCCAGTAACACCCCAGGAAAGTGAAGGACCCCCAATTAGGGAGATGCTAACAGAAATGTTCACAAAAATGGAAGATTCACTAAAAGTGGAAATAGCAGGAGTAAGGTCAGACATAGGTTTAGTACTTGGGAGGGTGGAAGAGATAGAGGGGAGATTAGACAACCAGGACCAAAGACTAGATGAGATATCAGAACAAATTACATCCCTTCAGTTAGCGAATAGAAGCCTCCAATATAAATTGGAGGACCAGGATAACCGGGGGAGAAGGAAAAATGTGCGCATCAAGGGCCTCCCAGAAAAACATAGCAACAAGGATTTGGGCAGTATAATAAAGCAGGTATTTAACCCCCTACTAGGTAGAGACCCTGGGGACACCCTTAGGATAGACAGAGCTCATAGGATAGCAAAACGGACAGGGTTAAGGGAAGAGCAACCCAGAGATGTAATAGTGAGGTTTCACTACGTAGAGGAGAGGGGACTCATTATGGAGAAATTGAGAACAGCAGCAGGATTGATCTTCGAGGGGGTAGAACTGCAGGTCTTCCCGGACCTTGCCGTAGAAACATTAGTGAGAAGGAGGCTGTTGAAGCCCCTCACACAACAGATGATGGCCTTGGGCATACCCTATCAGTGGGGATTTCCCGCGTGTTTAATTGGGAAAAAAGACGGCCGCTCCGCAGTCCTACGATTCCCCGAAGATCTACAGGGGTTCTGCGAAAGGTTGGATATCCCCCCTCCCCGGTTACCAGGGTGGGAGGTGGAAGAAAAAACAGTACGCACCCCAAGGATCCCTAGATGGAGAGGAACGAGAGGAGTCGAGCCTAGAGTACAGTAAAAACTTAAAGAGGGCGTGAAGGGGGAAGCGAGAGGATGGTAGAGTTGGGAGGGTAAAGGGAGGGTAGGAGGGAGGAGGGTTTCGGGGAGTCTCTGGTGGGAGCCCTTGGGTATATATGGGTAAAAGAAGGTTCCTTCTAGTAAGGTATCTAACCCATATGAACAACAAAATGTGGGGGGAACTCCGACCACCCTTGTCAGGGGCATTGTTGCGGAGAGGGGGAGGGAAGAGAGGGGAGGAGGGAGGAGAGAGGGGGGAGGGAGGGATTTGTTGGTTTGGGGTTAGAGTCCCCCCCAGTTTTTTTTTTTTTTTTTTTTTTTTTTTTTTTTTCCCCAAAGGTTTACCCCCCGGTGTTTCAAAGGGGCTGTGCCCCCGGATCAGCCTATGTGAGACTCCGACACACACTGCAAATACTCGATGGTTGCAATTAATATAATATCATACAACGTAAGGGGATTAAATATAAAAGAAAAAAGATTTAAGATAGATAAAGAACTCCAATTAATAGGGGGGAATGTGGTCTGCCTTCAAGAGACATTTATTACTAATGAATCCCCTGTAAAGCTGGCATCATTTCAATTTCCATTATGGTTTTACGGGGACGCACCCTCAGCCCATTCCAGAGGCGTAGCTACGGGGTTCGACAGAACAACCAGATTTGAAATAGAGGAGCGACTGGCTGATCCGGAGGGTAGATATTTGTTTCTCAGGGGCAAATTGTTTGGTTTGAAATGTACTATAGTGAATGTATACGCACCCAACAGAAACCCAGACAGATTCTTAAAGACTGTTCTTGAGACGCTGGAGGGTTTCAAAGTGGGCAAAGTAATCATAGCAGGAGACCTGAATTGGACCCTAAATCCTAAGATGGACAACTCGGGGGGTGGTAGTAGGACGGCTGAGGGGAGATACAGATCTTTAAAAAGCACCTTAGCCAATGCACAGATTATAGACGCATGGAGAATTTCCCACCCAAAAGATAGAGACTATACCCATTATTCAGCTCCACATAACTCCTTCGCAAGATTAGATTATATTCTACTTGATCATCAACTAATCCCAAATCTGAAAAAAGCAGAAATTAAAGCAATCACCCTCTCCGACCACGCCCCAGTAGTAATCCAGTTGGAAGTACAGGGAGAGAGTGGAGCAGGGAGGACGTGGAAATTAAATAATTCTCTTTTACATGACCCGGAAGTCTCAGCCAAGATAGAACAGGAACTGATTAGTTTCTATGAATTAAACGACACATCGGGTATAACGAGAGCTACCCTTTGGGAAACACACAAAGTAGTTATTAGAGGGGCCTTGATTGGGATTGGAGCATGGAAGAAAAAGGAAAGGGAACAACAAAAAACTTACCTTTACAGGGAGATTAATAAATTAGAACAGGACACTAGACCAAAGGGACTAAGGGAGAGAAAGGAGTTGAGGGGAAAAAAAAGAGATCTGGAAAAAATTCTGGAACAAGAAAGGGAATCGGTATTCCATAAAATAAACAGAGAGAGATATCAATGGGGGAATTGGTCGGGAAAATGGATAGCAAAAAGAGTCAAGGACCATAAGAATAGGACCCATATTTCAATGATTAAAG
This sequence comes from Lithobates pipiens, assembly GCF_037356315.1. Lineage (NCBI taxonomy): Eukaryota > Metazoa > Chordata > Amphibia > Anura > Ranidae > Lithobates > Lithobates pipiens. The sequence goes on along the minus strand of NW_027507686.1, from coordinate 71,275,853 downwards.
ATAAAAGAGGAGAGTCCCAATATTCCACTCCAAAAATTGCAGAAAATTTCCATAGGTACTATAGTGAGTTGTACAACATAAGAGGGAAAGGGGGAGATAAGGAGAGGAGGAAAGGAAGAATAGAGGAATATCTTCGGGACATGGACTTCCCCAGAGGAGTAAAAGAGGAGATGCAGATATTAGAATCTCCGATAACACCGGAGGAAGTGAGTAGAGTAGTTAATAATACAGCACTCGGGGGGAGTCCAGGTCCCGACGGATACTCGATTCTCTACTATAAGAAGTTTCAGAAGTTCCTAATCCCAAAACTCTGCGACTATTTCAATGCAGTGGGAGTAGGAGAGAGGTTTAGGGAGGAAGCCCTGTGCGCACATATAACCTTGATTTTGAAAGAGGGGAAGGACCCAGCAGCCGTAGAGAGTTACCGACCGATCTCCCTATTAAACACGGACATAAAAATCTTTTCGAAAATACTTGCAGAAAGACTAAAAACCCTCCTCCCGGATTGGATCCACCCGGATCAGGTGGGGTTTGTCCAGGGGCGAGAAGGGAGAGACAATTCCATAAAGTCCATAGCATTAATTCAGGAAGCGAGCAGGCGAAAAACTCCCACAGTACTGCTGTCAGTAGATGCCGAAAAGGCCTTCGACAGAGTGGAGTGGGAGTTTATGGACAGGGTATTAGAACATCTAGGACTAGGAGAAAAGATGCTGAGATGGATTAAATCCCTATACTGGCAACCCACAGCGAGAATCAGAGTAAACGGATCCCTGTCTAGCCCCCTACAATTGTTTAATGGGACTAGGCAGGGATGCCCCCTTTCACCGATCATGTTTGTGATTGCTTTGGAACCACTACTGGTTGCAATAAGGAGGAACCAGGACATACGGGGCCTCCGGGTCGGTGGGAGGGAATATAAAATCTCTGCATTTGCGGATGATGTACTGGTATACATGGTTAACCCAATCACAACAATCCCACCCCTCCTTAAAGAGTTCGAAAAGTTTGGCCACTTCTCAAACTTTAAAATAAATGCGACCAAGTCGGAAATTTTAAATATAAACTTAACGCAGGCCGAACAGACAGCGCTAAGTTCCCAGCTACCATTTAAATGGTGCAAAGGAGAGTTATCCTACCTGGGTATAAAATTGACGACACAAATGGACAATCTCTACGGGGCGAACTACCTACCTTTATTGAACAATATCAAGGATAAGTTAAATAAAATGAGACATAAAGCCCTCACGTGGATGGGGAGGATAAATACAATAAAGACATTTATACTACCACTAGTAATGTACACGCTTCAAATGATCCCTATCCCCTTGCCCGTAAGCTACCTGGGAAAGGTTAAATCAATGATTTTATCGTTTATATGGGCTCGAAAGAGGCCGAGAATAGCTTATAATATCTTGGTGAAGGAGAAAGAGAGGGGTGGGGTAGCTCTACCGGATCTCACTAAATACTATGAGGCGATAATAATTTCAAGGGTAGCGGACTGGCGTCATAACAAACAAGGGAAGAGTTGGGTAGATTTGGAAGTTACACTAAGCAACACAGAGTTAGCTAAAATGATATGGATCCCCTCTCAATATAGGGATTTAGGGACGAGCACTTGCACTTTAACTAGGCATACGTTAAAAATTTGGGATAAAATAAATAAAAGACACAAATGGCACTTCAATTCACCTTTAATGTCACTCTTGGACACAAATTACTTCCCCCCAGGGAAAGAAGAACGCTTATACTTTAGTAGGTGGGCAAAAAGGGAAGACATAACACTTTTAGAAGTAATGAAAGGGAATAGGATAAGCACTTTTAGGGAAATTTCACAAGAATGGGGGCGTAAGCCACTCGACTATTGGAGATACACGCAAATGGTGCACTTCATACAAATGTTACCACAACCATTAAGAGGAAAGACACAACTTTACCCACTTGAAAAATTATTTAAAGAACCACAATGTTTACAGAAAAGGATCTCTAAAATATATAAAATATTAAAGCAAGAAGGAGACGTGGAGCTCCCAGACTACTTAAGGAAATGGGAGGAAGAAATAGGGCCCTTGAGAAGTCAGGAGCAGAGGAGCAAAATAATTAAAATGACGCACGCCCTGGCAAAAGATATGCAGACGATCGAAATGTCATTTAAATTAATAGCGAGGTGGCACTTGACGCCACAGAGACTACAGAGGTTCAGTGAGGATAATCAGAAGCTATGCTGGAGGGAATGTGGGGGACTAGGTTCTTTTAAGCATATATGGTGGGAGTGCCCCAAAATAACCCCTTTTTGGGAACAAATAAGAGAATTGATATTTTTAGTGACAGGGGAAACGGTGGGAAACTCTCCATGGGAATGCCTGTTCCACGATACAAAGAAAGGGATCGGGCAATACAGAAGCACATTGACCCCAGTCTTATTGAATGTGGCCAAATCCCTGATTCCGTGTCATTGGAAGTCTGTGCAAGTACCGACAGTTTTAGAGTGGACCCGGAAAGTTGAACATATAAGGGTAATGGAGGAATCCATACAAAGACTTGGGGACATAGGCCAAAAACATGCAAGCAAATGGCAACAATGGGGAGCATATTTGGAAAAAGAGTAACACATATGGCTGAGTAGGGAAGGAGAGGAACGAGGGGAGTGAAACGGGGGACTGGGGGCTTTGCATCCCCCTCTCTTTTCTTTTTTTTTTTTTTTTTTTTTTTTTTTTTTTTTTTTTTTTTTTTTTTTGGGAGGGGGGGGTACATGAACATGGGTATTAAAATAATGAATGTAAATGTAATATGCACATGATGATTTGTATGTGAGAAAACAAATAAAGAGTATACAACAATAAATCATGAATTATTTTCATGAATATTGAAAAGGAATTCTAACTATGAAATTGTAAGTAATGGTGGGGGGGGGGATTAGCTCAGAACTCATCCTACCAAATGACTGTTGTAAGGCTGAGACTGCTGTCCGTTGATTCATGAGCACTTTGTATGCAGTCATTCTCCCTAATAACTCAATTACCAATAAAGACAAGTTAAAAAAAAAGTAGTTAGAATCCTGTTACAACAAAACATGTATGATTGGATGAGTGTTGGGTGCAACAACAAATCAAACTGTGAGTTTTAAACTATGGTATTTTAAATAAAGTTTTCTTTACACTATTGATTATTTTTCAATAACTTATGTTAAAAATGTTGTAACTTATGTCAGTTCCTTTATTTATTAATTTAAAGAGGAAGTAAACCCTGATGAGTTTACTTCCTCTTTCATTCCCTGCAAAGGCAAAGCATAATGGACTACTATGCATCGCATAGTAGCCCATTATGTGTCACTTACCTGACACAGGAGCCAGCGAAGTCACCGCTGTCCCCTGTAGTCTGGCGCATCCATCTTCTCGGTGGGGTCTCGCAGCTCCGCCGCTGTCATTCGGCGAAGCCGCGATGACGTCACTCCCACGCATGCGCACGGGAGCCGACACGTGCGGCAGCTCCGTCGTTGAAAATGCCGTGCTCAGTGCGCCTGCGCGCCGCTGTCTACTATTTCTTGGACCTACAGCTAAGCCTTAATCTAGGCTTACCTGTAGGTCAAAGTGTGTTGTAAGGGTTTACAACCACTTTAATGTATTTGGTGTACAGTTCCCATTTAATATAAAGGATCCTAAAGTGTATGTAAACCCTAACAATACAGTAATGAACTTCTTTTATTTGCTATTTCTCAAATATAACATTGAAGGTGCTACGTTCTATCTGTTTGATGAGCACAAAAAAAATCTGTTAATTGTGTCAGAAATTCAGAGCTGTTCTGTATCCTTTAGACACTTCCTGTGTTGTCTCAATGAGTGTAATTAGCTCTCCCAGTTCTCATCTTGGGACCACAGAATGACTGGGTCTCTAGTATTCAGTGGGTACCCCATGGGTTTGTGCAAAGGGTACTCTCTTCCCTCCCCTCCTTCTACTTACTCCAGGTTACTATTGAATTCTGCAAATTAAGTTCTCTCCCAGCAACAGCTTTGGTGCATTTTGGCAGGCTCTGGATCCACGTGTAGCTGCATTTATAAACATCCCTTAATTGAAACAAAGAAATGGTCTTACTCTAAGATTTCCAAGACTTGCTTGATGTAACTTTATTGCCACAAGTGTATCAGACAAACTCAAGACAAGCAGTTGACGCGTTTCACAAGCGATAGCTTGCTTGTTCAAATTCAGCCATACAGTTTGTATGGCTGAAATCGCATTCGCACCAAAATGGTGCAGGGCCATATTTTTGGTCCACGTTGGAACTGGATCGCATGGGTGTTCAGACCCATGTGATTCAGTTTCACAGTTTGCACTGCGTTCTGCGAACAGATTTGGGGGTGTCATTAACTTTACATTGATATCCGCAGCGGTTCGAAGATGTCAGTGTGAACTGCCTGCGATTCAGATGCGATGCGGGAACACGCACAGGAATCACAGGGGTAAGAAAAACAATGCAGGACTGACAACAAGCACAAAATGTTATGTGTTGTCAGCCCACATAGAACTTAAGAGCTGAGTGCATTTCTGGCAGATCAACAGGTATTTTCTGTTTTTCCTGATGTGAAAATTGTGCTGTATGTATACAATGACAATAAAGTCTATCTATCTATCTATCTATCTATCTATCTATCTCCCAGTGACAAAAGTGAATACTATAAAGATATAAAGCAATAATTTCATTCAACAATGATAAAAAAAAGTCTATAAAATATTATAAAATATTGCATGTAGTCCACCTTAAGCCTGGGTTCACACTGCTGCGGTTCAGACACTGCATGTAATTCGCACAAGAATCGCAGCACATTCCTGTGCAAATTACATGTGGTGTCTCTGTGGATTTGTATGGCTCAAATCGCACCGCATATGCACCAAACTGGTGCAGGACCCTTTTTTGTCCGCACCAGAATTGGATTGCATGGGTGTTCATGCCCATGCAATCCAATTCTGAAAAAAGCACTGCGTTTTGCAAACCGATTGCGGGGTGTCGTTGACATGTACTTCTTAATTAGTTTGCATGGACTAGATACAAATTTGCTGTGAATTCGCACCGCATCTAGTGTGAACCTAGGCTAAATCCCCACTTGTGCAAAAGGTGTGGCTCACTCCCCTCATGCCACCTCACTCATCGCAAATAGTTGCCTCTCATTTCCAATCAGCAAACAACACTCAGTCAGGGCTTTTTTTCTCACAGAATAGGTGCAGGAACTCCCCCTTTCTGAGTCACCCCTTTTCCCCACCTCTGAGCACCCTCTAACTACCTCCCATTATTGCCCTTTTAGAGAATACAGAATCAAGTATAATTTTGTGGTGGTAAGTAATTTGTATGGAATTTGTTAATGATAACAAGAAAAGCAGTAAAAAAGATCCCCTGCAGCCAGTAACAATAGATCCCCCATTAACAATGATTCATCCTAAACAAAATCCCCCGGTAGCAACAACAGATCTCCTCAAAGCCAGCATCAATAGACTCTCCAGCAGCCAGCAACAATAGTCCCCTCCCTCAACAGTAGATCTCTCCCAGCCATAACTGACCCCTCAGCGATATAAGACCCACCCCCAGCAACAATAGGTCCCCCACCAGTAAGAATAGACCCCCCTGCAAAAATAGATCCCCTCCAGGTAGAATAGATCTCTCAGCAGCCAGCATCAATAGACCCTACAGCACACCCCAGCACCCCTTACAATTACATACAGTCAGTGCTGGAGGTGCCGGAACTGCGTTCCCCCGCGTTCCCGCTGAAAAAAAGCCCTGCACTCAGTACTCCAATCAGAGTAATGCATAAGCCCCTGGTCAGCTTTCTCCATTGGGTTGGTTCCCCAATTACGTGGCAGGACAGTCCCAACTGAACCATTTTTAGCAGCTTCCATCCAACATGCAGCATTCAGGTGTCTCCTCTCCAAACTACTAGCAGCTACAGCACTAACATTGCTGACAATTCTGCACGGTTCTAATTCCAGAAGGAAGAGTGTTCAAAACTTCACCCAATTATTATATTTACACATCATAAACCATGTTTGGTATATATTAAGATACTCAATCATATGATATACGATATTAGTGAACCATTCAATTGGAAGTGGTAATGATTCTCAACTTGACGCGCTTCATAGAAACACGTTCCGCTTCCTCAGTAGTATGAATGAGGTGCATAATCAAATCTAATCTACTGACAGAGTCAACAAGTATTTACAAAATGTTCCAGGCGGTAATTAGAAAGTCACAAAGCCAAGTCAGATTGATATTGATGATGAATATTGTTGATCTTGTTGATGGCAGTTTATATCACATATGAGATTTTATAATTTGACCGTGTGTTCATGTGTTTTAAACCACACATCATGTTAAAAAGTCCATGCTGTCCTTTCAGGGACAGCCATTCAGACCTTGTTACAATTGAAATAGACTATAAAGGTTACACTAGTGTTTTGCTTCAGTGATAATGTAAACTGAAAATTCCGGTTTGGGTGAAATTATTCTTTAATAAGTAACTTGGATTATTATCGATGTGATAGGGACTACAATCCGGAAAGATACACGTGGCTCTATGGGATAAAAAACAATTTGAGTTGAATTAAATCAGATTAAAACGTTTTATTAGGTTTAGTAGTATATAAATGTAGTCTGGTCAAAAAATTACACCATTATGCATGACTAGGACCAACAAGAAGGTATGATCCTTAAAGTGGAACTTTAGTCAGAAAATTAAACCCTGCTAGATCATTTCAGGCTGGCCCATTTGGCAGGTATTGCTATGTAAAACATTAAGTTCCTATACTGTTTAAAATCCAGTAATACACTGTCTCACCCTGCTCTGCACATGCTCAGTTGCTCTCCCATTTTAGGCATTTTTAGGCACTGCTAAGAGGTCGATTTTTTTGTAGAGGCAGATCTGCTAATGACCTTAAAGTGGCATTAAACCCTTCTTCAATGTAAAGTTATGCACTTGGGGGTTAAGACTATTCATGCATCATACATGCTAGGGGGAGTACAACTGGGGGAATCCATAGTGGAGAAGGATCTGGGGATTTTGGTAGATAATAAGCTCAATAACAACATGCAATGCCAAGCTGCTGTTTCCAAAGCGAGCAAAGTCCTTTCTTGTATTAAGAGAGGTATGGACTCCGGAGAGAGAGATATAATTTTGCCCCTGTACAAGTCATTAGTAAGACCTCACCTGGAATATGCAGTTTAGTTTTGGGCACCAGTTCTCAAAAAGGATATCGGGGAACTGGAGAAAGCGCAGAGAAGGGCAGCCAAACTGATAAGAAGCATGGAGGAGCTCAGCTATGAGGAGAGATTAGAGGAACTAAATTTATTCACTCTTGAGAAGAGGAGAATAAGGGGGGATATGATCAACATGTTCAAATATATTAGGGATCCATATATTGAACTTGGTGTTGAGTTATTCTCTGTACGGTCAACCCAGAGGACATGGGGGCACTCTTTACGTCTAGAGGAAAAGAGATTTCAACTTCAAGTACGGAAAGGTTTCTTCACAGTTAGAGCTGTGAAAATGTGGAATAGACTCCCGCCAGAGGTGGTTCTGGCCAGCTCAGTAGATTGCTTTAAGAAAGGCCTGGATACTTTCCTGAATGTACATAATATAACTGGGTACTACTAACATAAGTTGATCCAGGGAAAATCCGATTGCCTCTTGGGGGATCAGGAAGGAATGTTTTTTCCCCTGCTGTAGCAAATTGGAGCATGCTCTGCTGGGGTTTATTTTGCCTTCCTCTGGATCAATTGTGGGCATAAAATTGGGTATATTGGATTGCACGATTATTTTTTATTTTATTTATTTGTTTTTAAGGTTGAACTGGATGGACTTGTGTCTTTTTTCAACCTGACTAACTATGTAACTATGTAACTATCCTAACCCTCCTATCTGACGACCTGTAACTGCCATGGTGCTGCACACGTAATCAGTTATGACACCAGTCATTTGATGGTTTGACTGGTTGAGGACATAAGCAAATGGCAATCGCGGCATTCCAGGAATGTAACTGTTTTTTTAAACTGTTAAAGTGGAACTTTACCCATAACAACTTGATAAAAAAAAAATAGTAGGCTCCATTCACAAAGCAGTATCTTACTATATCCGAGTATGCAGTAAGCTGCCACAAAGCATTTTTCAAAAAGTTTTTTAGCATTCACTAAAAAAAGCTACAAAAAATGCATTAGTTATTTTATGAAGTTATGTAGTATTTTAGCAATTAAAGCATGTGGTTATTTAGAGCAGTTACTGACAACCAGTAACTCTCATGGTTGTTAAGGAGCAGGTGGCTGTCGTGTCCTTAACAACCAATGAGTTATCAGCTGTCAGCAAAAAAATGCCGGAAATAAAGATTAACAAGAAAACAGGGCCTCTTCCACGCAACCCTGGCTGGTGGTTGTGGGGGTCTGCGGGCAGGAGACTTATTGAAATATGGAAGCCCCCTTTATGTAAATGAGTAGGGATACATAGTACCCCTACTCATTCACCAAGAAAAAAGTGTAGTGTAAAAAATTACAGTAGGCAGTTTTTAACAAGACCTTTATTTAAAAAGTCCCCTGCTATACATCCATCTATCATCGTGATGCCCATCGCCAGCGCCAACCGTCAAAAAAAAAAGTCCACTCCCACCATCTGACAGCTCCTCTGCCTGACAGATCTTTAATGATTAAGAGGTGGGGATACCCAGTGATGTTACTGTGTGACCCCACCCCTGCGGCACGTGGGCGGCATGCTGTGTGATCGCTATGTCCTCAGGACACAGCTGATCATAGATAGGGGTAAAGGGCCAATCACAGTGGCCCCTTAGCTCGTGATCAGCTGTGTCCAATGACAGCTGATAATAATGTAAACACAAGCCGGTTATCAGCATTCCTTTCCTTGGGCTCACAGCATGAGGAGAGGAGAGACAATAAACGGCTTGTGTGAAAGGAACATCTACACTCATTATCAGGGCGCTTATTATCAGTATCCTAATTAACGGTGCCCACCAGTGCTGCCTACCAGTGCTCATTAGTGCTGCCAAACAGGACCTCCTCATCAGTCCCACCTATCAGTGCCCATTAGTTCTGCCTATCAGTGCCCATTAGTGCCACCTATCAATGTCCATCAGTGCTGCCTATCAATGCCACCTATCAATGCCCTTGCGTGCCGCCTATCAGTGCCCATCAGTACCATTTATCAGTGCCCATCAGTGCCCATTGCCATTGGACATAGAATGTTATTTTATTAAATTTTTATGGCACTAGGAAGTGCACCCCATGTTGTAGTACAACGCAATACACAGTAACGAGCAGGAAGGTGTTGTGGTTTGTTGTGGCATGAAAAGGAGCACATCCACTTTTTGGCATGTGAAGGTGTATTGGCAGACTATTAATTTCAATAGGCTGCCTTAACGCAACACCGTCAATGAATCTACAAAGTCTAAATGGGTTCTAAATGTTCGATCCACCAAACAGTGATATTTCAATTATAAATTAAGACGGGGGGGGGGGGGTGCAAAATGTATCCCTGACGTCTTATATCTTTTGGGAATGCCCAAGGTATCTCCTGATCTCCCTGCTATTGTTCTTGGTGTGCAATGGAGTTGATTAGTATAAGCAAATAAATTCTGCAAGAGCAGCTGCTCCAGAGCTTAGTAAATGAGCAGAAGCTCTGCTGACTTCCATCATCCAATCATGTGCAAGCAAAATGCTGTTTTTTTTTGTTTTTTTTCCTTGCTCATGATTGGGTATTCTTTGCAAAGCGAAGCTTTACCTCATTTACTAAACTCTGGAGAAACTTTGCAAAGTGCACAGTCGTTTTGCCTTTACTAAATCAACCCCAATGCTCCCACTGCCCCTGTTGCCTTCTATATTATAGTAAAATTATAATACACTCTGCAACTTAAGTGGGAACCCTTCATAATGGCAATGGCAGGTTTGCAGGTCTCTGGGCCAACGACATAGTTACATAGTAGGTGAGGTTGAAAAAAGACCATCAAGTCCAACCTATGTGTGTGATTATATGTCAGTATTACATTGTATATCCCTGTATGTTGCGGTCGTTCGGGTGCTTATCTAATAGTTTCTTGAAACTATCAATGCCCCCTCACTGAGACCGCTCTTACAGCAAAGAACCCTCTACGTAGTTTAAGGTTAAACCTCTTTTCTTCTAATTTTAATGAGTTGCCACGAGTCTTGTTAAACTCCCTTTTGCGAAAAAGTTTTATCCCTATTGTGAGGTCACCAGTACGGTATTTGTATACTGAAATCATATCCCCTCTCAAGCATCTCTTCTCGAGAGAGAATAAGTTTAGTGCTCGCAACCTTTCCTCATAACTAATATCCTCCAGACCCTTTATTAGCCTTGTTGTTCTTCTTTGTACTCGCTCCATTTCCAGTACATCCTTCCTGAGGACTGGTGCCCAGAACTGGACAGCATACTCCAGGTGTGGCCGGACCAGAGTCTTGTAGAGCGGGAGAATTATCGCTTTATCTCTGTAGTTGATCCCTTTTTAATGCATGCCAATGTTTGCTTTGTTAGCAGCAGCTTGACATTGCATGCCATTGCTGAGCCTATCATCTACTAGGACCCCCAGGTCCTTTTCCATCCTAGATTCCCTCAGAGCCATGGGCGTCCGCAGAACTTTTTTCAGGGGGAGGCATAATTTAAAGACGTAGTACAATCCCTAGGATAAGTAATGGATAATGGCCAACAGGCCCTCTTACCAGACCCAGCGAAACTAGAGCAGTGAGCTGGGCGATCGCTCACTTGCCCCGGGGGCTACTGTGGTCAGTAGTGTAGCATGTTTGTACCCTGGCAGTGGCTTATTCTTTCTCTCTCTGGCGGTGCTGGGCAGCATAGCTCTCTCTGGTTGCGCGGGGCATTGTAGTTCTCTCTCTGGTGACGCTGGGCAGCGTGGCTCTCTCTCTCTGGCTTCTGCCCAGCACACTCCTTGTTCTTTTTCCTGTAGCACTCTCTCCCTCATCTTTTTTTCCAGGCTGCAGTCTCTCAATCTCTCTCTTTATCGAGCTGTATCCTCCTCCCTGTGGAAAATGGGGCCACCAATCTTTGGGACTACATGTTCCATGATGCTCTCTTCTCCTAGTCTTCTTTGATTGGCCCACAGTTATGGCCAATAGGGAAGGAATGGAGCAGGCAGGAGGCTGGGTGAGGAACCTGGTGAGAGCCATCGTCTCTTCTACCTGACAGGAGAAAGGGGGAGTGACTGGGAGAAACCCGATAGCCTGCAGCTCACCTTTCTCCTGTCCCAGCGCCGCCAAGTTCTCTGCTGGACTGAGTAGGGAAAAGAGCCCGCAGTCACACTACAGGCACACGGGTGTGGGCTGCCCGCACCCTGATAGCAATGGAACTGTGTTGAATTTAAGATCTCATCCCTGATTCCAGGGGGGGGCACTTGACCCCCCTTGCCCCTACCTGCAGACGCCCATGCCCAGAGGTTCTCATCATTTGAATCATATGGGGAATTATTAGGTGATTCAACACCAAACTGCAATTTTGGAAAGGTTTTTTGAACTGTTGTTTGAATGATATCACTGAAGAATTTCTGTGTTCCAAATCTAATCAGTGTCAGCTAAAAACAACAGAACTGGTAATCTTCAATCAAATGTTAGTACTTGTTTACAGTGCTCTATCACAGTTCATGCCTGGCCTTATCTCATGTCCATAAAAAAGACTAGATGATTTATTAAAGTGGGGCCCTCATCACCATTTGTATTTCAGTATCTCTATCTTGCATGCTGATAAACATTTACAAGTGCCACTATTTCCTGTGTATACATACAGCCACGCGCAGTGCCTTTAAAATGAGAATCAGTAACAATGTCGTTTAAAGAGCAATAAATCCCAAATCTTTTTTGTGGAGTTCAGGCACACGAGACATTTCTAAAGCGATGTAGACAAAAAATATATAATATAATAATCAATCGTACAATTATTGCTATTAATGGGCCAGTTCACCCAAAGCTAATGTTTTCATTTTTGGTAGATGCTTAAGGCTGAGTTCACATATGTGCGTCCGCGTTTCCCAGCATGGGGTCTGGTGCGTCCCTGTTCACCAGTTAGGGTGCAAATCAGGCCCAAATTTTTGCCTGAATTTACACGTGAACCAGACCCAAAGACGCACAGGACCCTTTTGGAATGTGGACCGCAGCCACACCAGACCTGGCTCCATTGTGACTCGGGCACACTTGCATGTCATGCGAATTGGATGGGGGGAAACCCACATTCCAATTCGCACATATGTGGACCCAGCCCCAGATTTACAACACCATATGCCGCATACACACGACTGGACTTTTCGACAGACTTTTCGGAGGAGGTCCGACGGACTTTCTGAATGAACGGACTTGGCCGCAAATGACCAGACTAAGTCTGTTCGAAAGTCCGTTCGTTTTGAATGTGATGATGTAAACGAGACTAAACAAGGAAGTTGAATAGCCAATAGCTGCCCTTGCGTCGTATTTAGTCCGTCGGACTAGCACACAGACAAACGGTTCTCCCCCATTTTTAGTTTGTCGGATAGATCTGAAACATGTTTTATTTCTAGGTCCGTCTGACTTTTGGGGAAAAAAAGTCAGCTGGAGCCCACACACGGATTCTGGTCCGCCGGACCAAGTCTGCCGGATAGTCCGATCATGTGTACGAGGCATAATAGTTTCCTATATCTATTAAGCCTACCATGCACGGCTTTAATATAAGCCAATTCCTGCTAAATAAACCCAAATTTGAGCCATTGGTGGCCTTGATGGCATCACCCATCTAGACAAAAGGTGATCAAATTTTATAGAAGGAGCCAGGTGGAAAACTTTAAAGCGGAGGTCCACCCTAAAGTGGACCTTCCGCTCATTGGTACCCTCCCCCCCTCCGGCGCCACAATTGGCACCTTTCAGGGGGGAGGGGGGTGCAGGTACCTGTACAGTACAAGTATCTGCACCCACTTCCGGCGTAGATTCTGCAGAAGGTACGCCCCTTTCCGCAGAATCTACGCCCATTTCCGAAGGTCCCCCGCTGCCTGCTGGGAAACACACGGATCCCAGAGACAGCGGGGACCATCCTTATTGCGCAGCGCGGAAGGGAACTGGGAAATGAAGCCGAAAGGCTCCACTTCCTGATTCCCATACCCAAGATGGCGGCGGCAGCACCCGAGAGACGATTGAGAGAGATCGGCTTCGGGTGCCGACATCGCGGGCGCGCTGGGCGGGTAAGTGTCATTATTTTAAAAGTCAGCAGCTGCAGTATTTGTAGCTGCTGGCTTTTAAAAAAAAAAACGGCGGACTCTCGCTTTAAGATGAATAATGACTACATCCGATAAGACCCAGCCACTGTTATTTGGGTATTTTAGACAGCTGCGGGTGCTGACTGTCATATTACATCAGTCAGGGAAGATTTCTTTATTCGTACTGTGGATAATTGGCTCCATTAGATTTTTTGCAATCAGCCTGTAGGCTGAATAAGAGAAGTCTATATGTGTTTGCTTAGCCTTAAGCCAGGTACACGTGGACTGAATTTTGGAAGACAACAGCCGGTTAAAAAAAAAAAAAGCCAACATTCAGCCCGTGTGTATGTTAGTCTGTCCGACAGAAGTCGGACATCAACATGGGGGCAAGGTGCTTAGGCCATGTGGCCTGGCATGGTTCAGGAAGGGGGGGGGGGCACGTGCTTGTCCCCTCCCTTTCTTGACCTACCAGGCTACATGCTCTGATCAGGGTCTGGTATGGATTTTTGGGGGGGCCCACTCCATTTTTAAAAACATTTTGGTGTTGGGGGCTCCCCTCCAAATCCATACTAGGTCCAAAGGGCCTGGTATGGACCTGGAGGGGGGACCTCACAACGTTTTGTTTCACTATTTTGTTTTTTGACAACAATTTTTTTTTACATTCAGCTGTCAGAGGGAAATCCTGCTGACAGCTGATGACTCATCGGTTGTTAAAGATGCAGCGGCAGGCTTTCCTGCCCGCTCCTTAGCAACGTCTGTTTACAGTGTGTTTAAAGAAAACAAAAATGTAAAATGCATGAAAACTGCATGCAAAAATGCATAAGAAACGAGGGTTTTACCGGTTCCTGACCAGCGCACGCCGATGTACATCGACAGAATGGCACGGGCAGGCATATTGGCGTACAGGTACGTCCAATCTTCAATGCCGCCCTGCCGGCGGCGCGCTTGCGTGCCACTCGGGACCCTCGTGTGTCCGGTCGCCGGTCCTGCGGACTCGATCGCCGCGGGCATACCCGCGGTCATCTCACGGGACGGCTGAATGGAGAAATGCCGTTGTAAACAGCATTTCTCCATTCTGCCTAGCAACTAGTGATGCTAATCTCTGCTCCATGTGATTGGAGCAGAGATCAGTGTTCACTAAATGAAAGCCCAGCCCCCCACAGTTAGTAACACACCCCTAAGAACACTTAACCCCTACACTGCCACCCACTGGTTAACCCCTTCACTGCCAGTGTCACTTACACAGGAATCACTGCATTTATATAGCAGTGATTGCTGTATAACTGACAATGGTCCCAAAAATGTCCGATGTGTCTGCCATAATGTCGCAGTCACAATAAAAATCGCTGATCGCCGCCATTACTAGTAAAAAAATAATAATAAAAAATTATTAATAAAAATGCCATACAACTATCCCTATTTTGTAAACGCTATAACTTTTGTGCAAACCAATCAATAATCGCTTATTGCGTTTTTTTTACCAAAAATATGTAGAAGAATATGTTTTGGCCTAAACTGAGGGAAAAAAATGTTTTTTTATATATTTTTGGGGATATTTATTATAACAAAAAGTAAAAAATAATGCGTTTTTTTCAAAATTGTCGCTCTATTTTTGTTTATAGCGCAAAAAATAAAAACCGCAGGGGTGATCAAATACCACCAAAAGAAAGCTCTATTTGTAGGAAAAAAAGGACGTCAATTTTGTTTGGGAGCCACGCTGTACAACCGCGCAATTGTCAGTTAAAGCGACGCAGTGCCGAATCGCAAAAAGTGGTCTGGTCTTTGACCAGCAAAATGGTCCAGTCTGTAAGTGGTTAAAAACTGTGTCTGAATGTGTCTGAAAAATGCATCAAACGCAGCCGCATAGATGTGAACCTAGATGTAAAGGGCTTTTACCGAGGTGTTCAGTCTAGATACCTCTGTCAGTTTTTCACATGGATCCAGAGTGAACTAAAATGTATGTCTATGGGTGGGCGGTACGTAAACGGATGGTCATCCTCGACTGTATATGCTGCACTCATAACTCTAAATAGACTTAATTTATTTCATGCACATCATGTCAAAGAATGTATTAATCCAAAATAAAGGACTAAAATATATTTATACATATCATAGCCTATTGTGAGATCAACATTTTTTAAAATTCAGTTCTCAGAAATATTTATTTTTTATTTTTTTTCATCTGCTCCTTCTTGTAATAGCTATATTAGTTTAGGTTAGGTGTCAGCGTGACACATCTCCAAACATATTATTCCAACCCCTTTATATGTATCCAAGTGTCAAAGAGGGCGTCTCACTGGGGAAGATTTAAATTGCTCATCCTCATGTGTAATGATGAGCCTCAGGGATCAGAACGACCTGTAACTGCCATTGTGAGGGCAGAAAGAAATGAACTTACCAGACACGTCTGATGAGTTGACAGTACAGCTTTTGTGTACTTAGAAGAGTTATAGATGTGAAAGTGGAATGGTGACTGTGGTGTCTGCACAGGAACCACCTAAACCAGATTACACCAAAAAAATATTGTGATGGCTGTATGCTGATCTTTCAGTATTCATGTTGGTGGTTTACATATCTCTAAGACATCAGTAATAATATGCATTGATTTAACCACTACATATAAAAATCATATTTTTTTTTTACTAGAAAGTTACTCAGAACCCCCCTCGAACATTCTATATGTTTTTTTTTATTTTTTAGCAGAGACCCTAGGGAATAAAATGGTGGTTATTGCAACTTTTTAACTACTTTCGCACGGTATTACCGCAGTAATTTTTCAAACATTTTTTTTTTCAAAACGTTTTTTTTTTTGGAGAAAAAACGTTCATGCATTAAAAAGTAAAGAGTTAGCCCAATTAAATGAATTAACGCCCAGGCCCTTGACATGCCTAAATGTGTTACACCCAAATACAGGCGTCAATCGTTTTTTTGCTAAAACACTGCTGGCAGTGGGAAAAGTGTCTATTAGAGATAGGAAAATATCCAGTGTGTGCATGAGACCTAAAGCCTCATACACACATTCAGATTTTTGGACGACTGTTCGTCCATTTTTTGTTGCTTGCTGGTCTCCTGTCGAAAGTGAAGAGGTTACTCACCATATGAAAATTCTCATATACAACTTCTCAAATACAACTTCAGATGTGATGTAATGTGTTGACTAGTTTTATATTTATTCTTTCGTCCCTGAGCATGCGTATTCTTACTTTTACAATTCTTTTCGTACGAAAACTGTACTAATTAAACGAAAATTGGACATTGAGTTAACGTACGCCAAAAATTTTATAGTCTGTATATCCAGCTTTTGTCAAACGAAAAACCGGAATCGGCTGTCGAAAGCACTATACTAATGATCCAAAAATCAGCAGATCATTTGTCAGACTAAATTTTACTTCCAATTTTTGTGTCCTGTGTACGGGCCTTTAGTCATTGACCCAGATGGAGCAAGTCATCAGTGAAGTGTGGACAAATCTGATATGCACATCCTTGCCCCGGGTAAGTGACTAAGGCTGGCCATACACTATTATTTATTTGTTTTTATTTTCATTTGGTCCACTTGTTCTTCAATCCAAGCAATCAAGGTGGATGGTGAAATCCCCCCTTGCTGGGACAATGTATTCTGACAGTGGCCTTGGTGCTATGAGAATACACTTAGCTGTGGGTTCAGATGATTGACTGCAGCCGCTGATCGTCCAAACATTTTCCAACATGTTCCTAAGTGCCAGTTCACACAGGGGCGACTCAGATCCAACTTCAAGTCACCTCAGGTCGCACAACATGTAGAAATCAATGTAAGTGAATGAGAGCCGTCTTAATGCACGCTACTGAAGTCGCTCCGACTTCAGAAAAGGTTCCTGTACTACTTCAATCTGACTTGTAGGAGACTGGTACCCATTGATTTCAATGGAGGTCGCCTCCAAGTAGGATCTCTGTCTATACAGAGGCGACTCTCAGAGAATTATCAGCTCTCAAAAGGAGTTCCCCCCTGAGAGCTCATTCTCTGATTGACGTCAAGTCACAAGTCACATCAAGTCACGTCTGGTCAAGTCACGTCAAGCCACGTCCAAGTTGCCTCCAAAAGTCGTGTTGCCCCTGTGTGAACCGAGCCTTAGACAGAAGTCGATTAAATAATTGACTTCAGTTGAGACACACACTGATTAAAATTCCAGTGACCAGCTGCATTTTGATCACTATATGGCTAGCTTAAGGATTAAAGCAAGGATAAGGATAATGGCCAGTGGCGTAACTAGAACCTTCAGGGCCCCGATGCAAGAAACCATGAAGGGCCCCCTGAACCCAAGCCAGGGCCTTTCCTTCTGAGCCTGGCGGTGGAATTTCAGGGCGTGGTCACAGGTATGACCTTTGTGAGCCCTGTAGTTCCACCACTGGTATCAGTAGTTTTTTTTTATTATTATTTTTTACATTTTTAGGTGCCCCATTGGGGGACTGTCTCTAGGCAGGGTGGGGTCCCTGTTCCCAGAAGAAATGAGGTCCTTTTCTCCAGGGCAGATGAAGTTACTGCCCCCAGGTGAGAAGGGGTCCCTGTTCCCAGGGGAGATGGGGGTCCCTGTCCCCACGTGAGAAGGGGTCCCTGTCCCCAGGGGGAGATGGAGGGGGTATGTAATGGTGTGTGGGGGATGGGGTCCTCTCACTCACCATGACCAAGCTGCAGGCCGCGCACTCATCCATGTTGGCCTGGGCCTTTCATCATCTGTGTATGACGGGGGAGGAGGGGGCTGGCAGAAAAGCCTGCAGTGTCCTCCGGGAGCCGGCTCTCATAGGGCTGCACTGCATCTGTGTGCTTAAAGTTTGTTTACCCGGGAGAAGTATGCAGTGCAGTGTGGGCCGGACTGGGGGGGGGGCGGGACTCTGGCTGGAGAGAACAGACATCGGACTGAGCGGCAATGCATGGAGCAGGAGAGGGGTACTCTGAGGAGCCAGCCGAGGACACAGGCCATGCGGGGAATGCACAACTAAAGAGCAGCCAGTGCAATAGTCAAGCATGGAGCTCTGCTAGTCACCCTCCACCTCCAGCCACCCGTGTGCATGGTGCACTGCTACCCCTAGCTGCCTATGCTGCTGCTGGCCATATGTAGAGGGGGCTGCATGGGCCCCCTGTATCACAGGTCCCAGCTGCTGCACCCCCTATAGTTACGCCCCTGATAATGGCATGAAGCAGGCACTTTCAGAAACAAGACAGCGCTGGCAGATTCCATCTTTCTATCGCCATCAAATTCTCCATTCATTCCTATGCATGATCTAATTGTCAAATTATTAAATATTGTCATAATGGGCCACTTTGTCCACAGTCCCCCTTAACATCACAGTTCCCCCTTTAAAGCAGTCCCACAGTGTTCTCAGTTCCAGTTTACATTGCAGTGCCCCTTTACAGTGCAGTCCCCTTTACGTCACAGTGCCCCTTCGCATTAATGTAAAGGGGCACTGAAATGTAAAGGGGAAGTGAGGACACTGTGGGACTGCTTTAAAGGGGGAACTGTAATATAAAGGGGATTGCACTGCAATGATGATTACAGTGCTCCTTTACAGTGCAGTCCCCTTTATATTACAGTGCCCCTAGCATTTACAGCACCCCTGTAGTCTGCCCCCCCCCTTTCTCCTCTAACATGACACTTCCCCTTTCAAATCTCTACCTCCCCTGTTCAGGACGTGTGTCCACTGTTGGTGATATGTCGAATAGTGTCCCCCATTGGATAGTGTCCGCCCTGTACTGCATTTGTTCAGTACGGAGGACAAGGAGATTCCGAAAGTCTCTGAAGATGAACGGCGCCTGTGCCGTGAGTCCAGGTTCAAGCCCCACCATCCAAGTGGACATAGAGTCAGAATAAAATATAGCTGAGCGAAGCGAGGCCGTGCCCAAAGTGTGGCGAGCGAAGCGCGCTGTAACTATGTGCTACCGTATGTCCACTTGGATGGTGGGGCTTGCACCTGTACTCAGTGCGCAGGAGCCATTCTTCATAGGGAGACTTTCAGAGTCTCCTTCTCCTCCAAACTGCACAAGCGCTGTGCCTGCGCAGTACAGGGTGGGCACTATCCGATGGCCGGGCAGTTTTTGATAGAACACCAGCTCCCCCACCCATCCAGCTCACAATGTCATCCTATGAGCAGAGCAGGTGTAGGGAGAAGCTCTCCATTCTGATCATTGCAACTCTTCCCCCTGCTTTCTTGATAGGAAGACATTGTTGGCCAGGCGGGCGGAGGAGTCGGGAGAGGACACATGGGCATGGTGCAATTTGCTCTAGTGGAGGAAAAATGTATTGTTTCCTGGACCCTCAGAATCCAGATATTCCCTGGATGAACAATCCCTGGCAATATTAACTATAAATGTTAGCATCCAGTTATGTTATGTTTATTTAGCAAGTAGTATTTTAAGAATGATGTCAGGAATGGCAGCCGTCGTATGAGGTCTTGCATATGGATGCATTCAGGCATTCACTGCCAGAATTCAGGATATTTGTGCGTCCCAGTGTCACAAGTGTTGGCGTACATCTGCAGCCAGCAGCTTATACAAATCAATAATAGGCAGAAAGATGGTGCAGCACTATGCCAAATTTGTGACCCCCGGGCACAGACTTGCACTGAATTCTGTGAGTTTATGCCAAAATGTGTTTGTGTGCATGAGCCCTGTTTCTTTCAATACATGTAAGTTTTCATAAAAGAGCAGGATGCCTAGCATTTAAGAGGAGGGCCTACATGACTGGGTTTGCAGTCTAGGCTGTAGCTAGGCAGGTTAAGAGCCTTACCTGTTTGGATGGGACCAGGATGTGGTTGGGTGTGTCATTAGGGGTCTTGAAACGAGGCTGTTTTGAACAAGGGTCAGTCAGAGTTTGGACAGCCAAGGAGAAACTTTTCCCTTCTTCCCTCCCCTAATTGTTACTGTTGCATGATGTTCCCTTTCTCTTGTTTCTTTCCCTGTTGCCGTTTTGGCGCGTGTGGGTCAGGGCTGTTTTTAAGGCAGGGCAAAAGGGGCAGCTGCCCTGGGCCCTGTCATTGTTGTGGGGCCCAAAGCAACTGCCTCATACTTGCTAACTATCTTGGATTAAATTCCATCATCCCTTGAGGTTTTAGTCCCGTACTGTGTCCCAATATCTCAGTGTGAAGTGCTGCTACTAATGCTGCCCAGCTCTACCCTTTTGTTGTCTACAGATGACTCACCTGCAGACCCTGTGTTTACATGTAAATTACCGGCATTCATATTTAAATAGCGGCGGCATTGATATGTATATCTTGCCCCCCTGAGGTCATATCCACAGTAATCTCTAGCAGCCAATCAATAAGCAGAAATCATGTGCTGTAAGCTTTAGCAACTAATCAGTGAGCCGTAATGTGTGCTGTACCCTCTAGCAACCAGTCAGTGAGTGGTAATGATGCACTGTAACCTCTGGCAACCAATCGCAATAGCTGCCTGATATGATTGAGTAAACTGATTTTGAGTCTAGCTGCTATTTATTGTATGTCTCAGAGCAGGCGGAGAGCGAAACTGCATGGGGGGCCCCAAGAAAAGTTTTGCCCAGGGTCCAATCAATATTAAAGATGGCCCTAGTGGGTGTGTTCCATTAGCCACACTGTTGGCATGTGAGTATGGTGGAGCCATAGCAGGGGGCAGGTGTTTCAGGCTTTTGAAGCTGGGCATGGTCAGAATTGTCTGTGGAGGGGTTGGGCCCCACTTTCGTATGTGTACCTTACCGTAGATGTGACGTCAGTCTAGCGATATCGGTATTGGGGCTGTATTGGGTGGTAATGTGGTAAATAATTGTCCCAGAGTCTGGATAATTGCGGCTGGGGGCGTGGTAAGGCACTTGGTGCTTGAAACAGCCGATTTGGTAGACCATGCTTGCCTCCAAATACCTGGATTTAAGAGAGTCGGTATTATACATTAGTGGGTAAAGTTTATCTTTCATGGAATGTAATAAAAGATGTATTTGTTGAATTGTGTTTTGTTAATAAAAAGGCTGCTATGGCCGTTTAAAATCCATTCTAAGGTGATTGTGTCTTATTTATATAAGGTGGGACGTATGGTAGCAGTACATCAGTCATGACATGACATGATTAATAATACTTCAGGTAAAATCATCTCAAATTAAACCTTTTTCTAGCAGAATGTTAGTTGTTGACAAGCACCACCAGCACATACATTGTACTGATATCCTGCAGGCAATGCATGACTCCACCATTCATATTGTCATTGAAGTTGCTTTACAGGTATTGTGAATAATTGAAATGACCACATACCTATAAAGGAAGACTGTAAAAATGTAACTTTACTGCTGGCGACACCGCTACACTCCACTTTGATACTGAGAAATCTTTTACTGAAGTCTACAATCTCATGGGTCACCTGAAGCTTTCAGTGGTTCCTTCTGCTGACCTCCACTTATTACAGGATACAGTACTGACATGGAGGTCAGCAGGAAGACCCACCTGAGACCTGCAGGGATCCATGAGAGTAACACTCCATTGAATATGCCAGTTTCAGTGTAGACTTTACAAGAAACAGAGCAAAGTTCACATGTGTGGGCAGCAGGAAGCCTAAGTATTTATAGACTTCTTTTACAGCCATGCCTATTTATAATATTAACTATAGTGACGCAATCGCTTTAACATACATATTTGTGTTACTTGTGACTTAGACAAAAGGTGTCATGTAGTCAGTAATAGAACATTTTTAACTTTAAAGCTATACCATCATACTGAACAATACAGGGCCTGTCCACCAGTCAAACCATCTGAGTTGGGGTATAACTATAAAATATTGGGCCCCATAACAAAACTCTGATGGGGTCCCCCGCTATCTCTCTGTAGCAGCTGGCAGTGTCAACTGTGTTGATCGGCTTGGCTCTGCCACGCCTTTCTCTCTCTTCATTGGCTCACTGGCTGTGATTGACAGCAGCGGCAGCCAATGGTTCCTGCTGCTGTCTTAGCCAATGAGGAGAGAGAGTCCTGTGCACATCGCCGGATCGTGATGGGGCTCAGGTAAGTTTTAGGTGGGCTGGGAGGGGGGGGGGCTTGCTGCACAAAGAAAGTTTTTTACAGGTAATATTGCATGAAGGCAAAAAACCTTGAGCCTTTAGAACCAGTTTAAAGTGATACTAAAGGATCTTTTTTTTTTTTTTTAAATAACAAACGTGTCATACTTACCTCCACTGTGCAGCTCATTTTGCACAGAGTGGCCCGAACATCCATTTCTGGAGTCCCTCGGTGGCTCTTGCGGCTCCTCCCCGCATTAAATAACCTCCTTGGAAAAGCGATCTCCCAAGGGGGTTACCTTGCGGGCGCGCTCCTGAGTCCAGCATTGAGCGTCCGTAGAAGCCGAATGCAGGAACTGGCCCTGCCCCCACCCCCTGGTGCCCACATCATTGGATTTGATTGACGGCAGTGGGAGCCAATGGCTGCACTGCTATCAATCTATCCATTCAAGAGCCGGGAACCTGTGGTGAGAGGGACGGCCGGGACACGCAGATGGAAATTCAGGGCTCCGGTAAGTAAAATGGGGGGCTAAGGGGCCGGTGACTGCAAGGTGTTTTTTCATCTTAATGCATAGGCTGTATTAAGGTGAAAAAACACAAGCCTTTACAACCCCTTTAGGTACTCTGCAATCAAGATAACCAACCACATATCATTGGTCTTTAGAGATAGTTATATAATCGTAGTTAACTAATTACCAAATTGTACACGCCCACCATGTCCATCAAATGTTTCATAAGACTGCCACCTTTGATGCATAGAATGCATGATGGTAAAAAACCTCCAGGTTTTACAACCACTTTAAAGGCTACCCCCCCCCCCCCCCCCGCGCTACCATAAATTCAGTTTTGTTTTGTTTTTTATTCATGAAACTGTTTTTTCCAAAAAAAAGTGTTTGAAAAATTGCTGCGCACATACTGTGTAACATAAAAAGTTGCAACAACCACCATTTTATTTCCTAGGGCGGGGTAGTGAAATAAAATTCAAGGAGGTCTGGTCACTAAAAAGAATTTCCGACCGAGGATCGAACCACAGGTCTGTGCCATGAAAGACTTCTTTCCTTTTTTTGGCGCAATCAGCAATTTTCTTATGGTTTCCTCCATACACTCTGGTAATACTCTGTAAAAGTTTCTTCATCAGAAGGTCCCCCTTATATCTGGTTTCTCACATCAGTGTGTCCCCTTACATTAGGTGCCATCACCAGAGTATAAAATTCTCCTTTAAGGGCGTGATGGGGTGTGTCCTATACCTACATACTTTTGCTAGTAGGTGTCCCTCGTTCCCATCTCAAAAAGTTGGAAGGTATGATGGTGGGCATGTACAATTATTCAACCAAGGGTATATTATTTTGTAATTGATTAACTTCAATTATATAACTATCTGTAATGACCAGTGATATGTGGCGTGTTTATTATCTTGATTGCAGAGTACTTAGAGTGGTTCTAAAGGCTCATGTTTTTTTACCTTCATGCATTACAGTATATGCGTTAGGGTAATAAACTTTCTGTGAGCCCCATTGCGATCCGGTGATGGGCACGAGAGCCTTGGCTCTCCATGGACTCTCCCTCCTCATTGGCTGAGACAAAAATAACTCTGCTTTTAATATCACTTTAAAACCTACAGGAGAACAAGCATGGTGGCCTTCTGTTGCACTGGCCACCCCGCACATCTTATCAATGTGTGTAATTCATATGGTTGCTGTTTCTCTTGGAACAAAACCCTATTTAATAATGACAATTGTTTGTATTGCTATTACAATGTTGATGTTATAAAATTAAGTGTATGCTGTGACTCTTATAAGCATACCTCTCAACATTTTGAGATGGGAACAAGGGACACCTATTAGCAAAAGTATGTAGGCATAGGACACACCCCCTGCTACGCCACCTTAAAAGAGAATTATACAAAAAAAATATTGGTTAAACCCACAAGTGCTTTTTTTTTACCACTACTATTCCTTTATACTGGCTTTTAAAATTTACAAATGCAGTAATTTAGAAATTGGATGAAAGGTTTAGCACTGGGAAACACTTTTTGAAAGATAAAAATTGCTTTTTATATACAACTATATAGATCAGACCAAAATGAGGGACAAATTAGGAGGAAAGAGGGACAGAAGGACTTTGTACCAAATCAGGGACAGTGCCTCGAAATCAGGGATAGTTGGGAGCTATGTATAAGTGCATTGCCCATTATGAACATGGAAAAAACGTAAGGATTGTAAAATCGGTAGACTACTCCAACAATCACAGGCAGATCCTTCTATCTGTCAGCACCACTTTTCTTGGATGTTTAATCTCACGGTGCTGCCACAGGGAGACAGAGAGTGTGAAAGCAGCAGTAGCTGCTTACATACATTCCAGCGATTGCACATGCTGTTCTAAGGGCGCATAAAACAGTATTTGGATTTGTACTTTCCCTCTGAATGTTTCCAACAGCATGTTTAGTGGAATAATAGACCAATTGTTGCTAAAGAGAGCTTGTGAATAATGGTGGGGCAAGTCAGGAGGAGGCAATTTCACAGATCATGTCAACTTTTTTTCTTATTTATGTTGTTAACGTTCTAGCGTTAACTCAATGTTTTATGTAATATAAGATGCACCATCATAACACTTGTCACTTTACCTTTTTCTTTTTGCATTCTTTATATTGTCATTGCTGGGGCATATGGCCAAAGAGGAGCAAATGCTGGAATATTTGGGATGGTAGAGCAAAAAACAGAGGTATAATGAAATCTAGATGTGAAACAGGGAGAAGTAGTATGGAATGCAAGACTTTCACATTTTGTTAGATTTGAATTCTGTGTATGTTTTGAACAAACTATAAGCCCACGTACACACGGTCGGAGATTTTGCCAACCAAATCCATCGGATTTAGCCCGTCGGATTTAGTCCGACGGATGGTGTCCGAAACTGTTGCATACACATGGTCGGGCCAACTTGGCGAAAAATCCGATCTTTCAGAACGTGATGACGTAATTTCGTTACGATGGGACTACATTCAGGCTAGTAGCCAATAGCTTTGATGTAGGAATTTGATCTGAGCATGCGTGGCACTTGGTCCGATGAAAATGCTCTACACATGATCGGATTAGGTCCGTCCGGCCCAGTTGGTCGGGAAATATTTCTAACATGTTGGAAAATTGGGTCGGACGGAGATTCGGACGGAATCAGTCCGATGCATACCACACACAGTCGGATTATCTGACGACACGGTCCGATAAGACTCATTCCGACAGATTCTCCGACCGTGTGTACAAGGGCTTAGACTTGTTAAAGTGTATGTAAAGCCAAAATGTTTCTCTTTAGTGGAGGTTGAAACCTCTGTCAGGTTTTTAGTGCTGTCTGTGTCTCCAAAGCAGATAAAGGGGAATTCTTCCAATGAGGACACTTATTCCAATGTCAGTTGTCTAATGCCGCGTACACACGATCAGAATTCCGGCCAGAAAAAGACCGATGAGAGCTTTTCATCGGAAAATGTGACCGTGTGTATGCTCCATTGGAATTTAGCTGTCCGAATTTCCGCCAGCCAAAAATTGATAGCATGTTCTCAATTTTCCTGACGGAAAAACTTTCTATCGGTAATTCCGATCGTGTGTATGCAATTCCGACACGCCAAAAATCACGCATGCTCAGATTCAACTACGAGACAGAAGCTATTGGCTACTGGCTATTGAACTTCCTTTTTCTAGTCACGTCGTACGTGTTGAACGTCGCCGTGTTATAAATTATTGGAATTTGATGTGACCATGTGTAGGCAAGACAGCTTGAGCCGAATTCCGTCGGAAAAACCATCAGAGCTTTTTCCGACGAGAATTACGATCGTGTGTACGCGGCATAATAGGGAACTTTCCTCAATCAGGACACTACATGATCTCCCTGTGCTTGCATGGGTTTCCTCCTGGTGCTCTGGTTTTCTTCCTCATTCTAAAAACTTGCTTGTAGGTTAAATAGATCTTTCTCCACTCAGAACAATATGTGCATAGAGCCTACGTGATCTCCCTGTGCTTGCATGGGTTTCCTCCTGGTACCTTCCGTCCTCATTCCAAAGACTTGCTTGCAGGTTTAATGGCTCCGGATCATATTGGCCCTAGTATGTGTGTGCGTGTATTTATGAATGCATACACTGTTCGATACTTGGCCGGTTCAGCAGGAACCGACCGATATTGGAACCATTAATGGGCAGGCTGAATGTATTAAGTTGATTGAGCGATCAACTTGGGTGCAACCAGCCTGCCGGATTCACTTCTGATTATCAGAAGCGGCTACTATAGCCGCTAGCGATAATCACTGTCTTCCCCCCGGCAGGGACGGCTTCCCACGTCCGCCCCCATTTTCACGGTCTATGGGCTGCCTATCACTGAATGCATGTGAGATAGGAACCCTAGACTGTAATACCGCCTACACACAGTCTGACTTTACAACGGGAAATGTTGGATGTGAGCATGTTGGCGGAAAGTCTAACCGCGTGTATGCTCCATCGAACATTTGTTGTCAGACTTTCTCCACCAACAAATGTTTGCTAGCAGGTTCTCAATTTTTCCGACAACAAAACTTTTTTGTTGGACTTTCTGATTGTGTGTACTCAAGTCTGTCACACAAAAGTTCACGCATGCTAGGAATCAAGTACGAACCGGAAGCGCTCAGTCTTGTAAAACTAGCATTCATAATGGAGATATCACATGACTATTGAACTTCCTTTTTATCGACTCGTCATACGTCTTGTACATCACCACATTCCCACATTCGTAACTGTTGGCCAACATTTGTGTGACCGTGTGTATGCAAGACAAGTTGGAGCCAACAACCTTCAAACAAAATTCCACGGTTTTGTTGTTGGAGAGCCTGATCGTGTGTATGGGCATAAGCCCTTGCACAAGGGCAGGGACCGATATGAAGGCACAGTATGTAAAGGGTTGCATAAATTATTAGCGATATATAAATACCTTTATTAAATACATTTCTCTCACATCCTGGTGATTCTACAGAACAGGAAGTGAAGGGATATTTTGCAAAAGGTACAGAGATGACAAAAAAAGGCTTGACAGTGGCTTTAACCATTCTCCGTTACATGTAAAATGGAAAAAAGAAAAAGGATTGCCCTAGCTGATATATGTAATTCATGGAAACTGACCAGACCAACTGCAGATTCAAGATGGGCGAAGTGTTTGGTCTGGGAACATCAATTGTTGCCCTGAAATATATGAGGACCTTTGACAATGTTGTGGATATAAATTTATTTTTCATTTTTGCTATTTAGGTACCCCAGCTTTAGATTTGTTTTTTTATTTTCAAGCAAGTTGCCAATGGAAAAGAAGAGTACCTCAGTCTGTAATCTTGTTGCTTCCTGACTGGTTGGTTGTTGCTTCCTTGACCGTTGCCCATGAAGAAATCACAGCACAAGAAAAAGTTGAGAAAATCTGTTCATTTTACTGTGGAATTTGTTGTCAATAAACAATTTACAACTGTTTTGAGAGAAGGCAGGACTGAAAACCAAAGATAACTGCAGCTAAATAATGAAACCACTCAGTTTACCACTCCTTCATATTTGGTGGGGCTGTCGTCTGATTCCAAAGTTTTGGCAAAAAGCATTTACTTCTTACAATTCCATGTGTATCTCTGACATCTGGGTGTCTCCCAAGGTTCCCTCTTGTTGATGATTCCTGGGTCCTTCTTTGAAATCAAGTAAGGCATCATACAATATCGGCGATTTTAAAGACAGGGTAAACCCACAATTCCTCTTTCTGATTACACCATACTCCTGATATTTCACCCAGTTCCTTTTCCTACTCCTCCTTTCTCTCTACCCATCTTTCCTTCTCACTCGTTCTTCCATTGAATTAGTTGTGCTTGTAAGATCCTCAGTTTTCCGGTCTCTCTGCCTTTTTTCAATGGTATGTTTCATGTTTCTTTCACTTATGATAACTCCTTTATAATTAGTAATGAAATGTATATTTTGTCTGCTCTCACTATGCTTTGTACTGTGAAATTCTTTGTATAAAGAGTTATTTGACCTAAAGCAGTGGTCATCAACTCCTGTCCTCAGGGCCCACTAACAGGCCAGGTTTGCAAGATAACGGAAATGCATCACAGGTGATATAATTTGCTGTTCAGTGATTGCAGTATCCTAGTCTACATCTCCCCAAGGTAATACATAAAACCTGGCCTGTTAGTGGGCCCTGAGGACAGGTTTGATGACCATTGACCTAAAGGGTCAATTTACCAAAAACTGATATTTCTGTTTTTAGTAGATGCTGGATAGTCCAAGCAGTATCTTAACTCTCTTGGGGAATTTTCATGACCAGATCTTTAAAACTTCCCACAGCAAGTGTAAACTTGTTGTACAGAGCTTCCAATCTCCCTGATGAATTTTTAATTTATTTTATCCAGAATGAAACAGTAGAAGCAATATTTCAAAGTGGGTTGGAACACCCAAAGCCCATTGGGGAAAGCAAGAACTCCTAGAACAATTGCAGGGAGATCTTTCAACTGGATGACACTTGAGATATAAGAAACTAGCTAGTGACTGAACTTTAGAACTCTGCATGTTCGATTACATGCAAATGGCCGCGAATGGCTGGTCCCCCTCTCATTGCTTTGAATTTCAAGCCTTCCTATCCACGGCTATACAGAGTATGAATGAGGCCTTAAACCCAGCACCATCTGCATTATTAAAATGAAAATGAACAATTTTTTTTTAGAGCAATTGTCCAGACATACTAAAACTAATTCTATGTGGATCTCACTGTTTAGTTCAATGAAAAGTGTGAACTCAAAAGTGTTCACTACATTATATTAAAGTTGAATAACATTCAGCTGGGGATTTATAAAACAAATATAACAAGTAGAAGCACATGGATTGATTATGTCCCAGGGTTCCGAATACTACTTAATTGTGCCAGATAGTTTTGTACTTAGCAGAAACACACCCATTAGGTAATACACATCCTTCTGGTCTTATATCTGTACAATGCTAATAGGGTTACAAAGCACATGTATGAAAAGAAGAGGAGTTGAACAAAGTAGTGTTAGGCCGCGTACACACGCGCGGACTGTTCGCCCAACTTTGTCCGCTGAACAGTGTTTGGGCGGACAGTCCGCTCGTGTGTGGGCTTTCAGCGGACAGTTTCAGCGGACAGTTTGACGAACAAGGTTTTTCGGAAATTCCGTAAAACTGTCCGCTGAAACCTTGTTTGAGCGAACAGTCCGCCCGTGTGTAGGCTTGTTCGTCAAACTAAGTTCCGCGCATGCTCAGAAAGGATTTACACGCCGAAAGTTATAATGCAGTGTATAGGACGTCGTATTTTTCGTCCCGTCGTACGTGCCGTTCACGTCATCGCGCACGGTTTCAGCAAACTGTTCGTTCGTCGTGTGTGGCCATGTCCGTCCATGCTAATTTTGAGCGGACTGTTTGCCGAAACTGTTTGACGGACAAAGTTGGGCGAACAGTCCCCGCGTGTGTACGCGGCCTTACTTGTAACAAACCTACCAACCTGAGATTTCTATTCTGAAGTGCAATTAATGAACCAGCTATTGGAATATAACTTGCCCAGAACATTTCAAGGTAAGTGAAAACATTCAAAGCTATCCAGTAAACTGAGCAACTGTGCTAAAATAAGGTTCACTTCATGTGTATGAGCCTTAATAATGATCATCTCCCTTTTGGTTTCTTAAATATACCAATGGAAGCAATTTCTATTTCTGTTTAAAAAGTGTACAAAAGAACTGTTGATTCAGAGCTGTCCTGTGCATCCTGCATTGTCTGCCCATGTTATCTCAAAAAGCCCTACTAGTTCTTATCTTAGACTACAGAATAAATACCATTTATATCACAGAGCTCTAAAAGTGGGAGTGATTAAGTAGTTTAGCAAAATTAGCACTCCCCCAACACATATTTAATCTTCCGAGGCAGGTTTGATTCTGATTGGTGGGTTGGAAGCTTTATATTACTGACATTTTTACACCAGGGTCAATGAGTACATGAATCAGCAAGGAGTGTTTTCTCTGATTTTCCCAATCTGCATACACCCACATTGGTGACTTGGATTATAACTTGTGGGTCAACACAACAGCCAGACAACTAGACATTTTAAAAATAAATCAGCAAGGGTGTCCCCCATATTCCTCTCATGTATAACTCACAGCCATAATGTCAGAAACATAGATGGAAAATTTTGCATAATGACACAGAACACATTCAAGAAGGCATTGTTCAATAATACAATTATTTATGTGGAAACAAAGAAGGAAATCAGGCGGGGAGATCAAATACTAAAAAGCACCTCACCCCAGGGTTGGTAAATTGGAAAAAAGGAAGGTAGAAGGAATGGGATTATTACGGTGCCTATCAATTTAACAGACAAGAAGGGGTAAGTATTGTTGTTGAAGATTAAATCGGCATTGTAGAGTACAGAGAGAAAAAGAAAAAAATACCATATAGTAAAAAGAAAAAAGTTTTATTTGTTTATACAATTCATAAAAATGTAGTCAAGATGACACACAGACCACATTGGTAGATTTATACATTAAAATTCATATGTTTTTATTCTGCTTGGTCAGAGTTGTGTTGGCTGGTTCGAAAATGTCCCAACATGTTTCGCCTTTACAAAGGCTTCTTCAGGGGAGCCAGTATTCAACACCAAGAGAATTCAACAAAGTTAACTATAAACATAACAAGAAAAAATAGCATAACTATAAGACAGAACTCATAATGTGATGCAGCTAGGTCCCCCCCATTTCAAATTCTAAATACCAATTTGTAGAAAGAGAAGGAATAAATTAATAGTCAGATACCTACCCCTGGCCTACAACCCACCGCAGCAACCGATTGGGAGATCTTTCCTGAGACAAAAGCAATCCGACCATAAATACTGCCACAGGTGACTGCAGGGGATAAATAAGATGGCCGATTACCCACTGGCCCTTGAATATAGAGAGCCCTGTGTAGCCCATAATGGAACAAAGACTACAATGTATTAGAGAGGCTTGGTATCCTTAAATACATACCCTAGTTGCAGTGCTATAGTAGGTTTAGTCATGAAACAGGACGTCGCTGTTGGAGAAAGTAAAGCCCCAAAGAGAGTGGTGTCAGCCAACCTGTGTGTACCAAACATAGCAAAGTCCCATGTTGAAGATTAAAGTGTAAAAAATCCTTTCCTTTTTGAATAAGTAGAAATTATAAGATAGCATTATGCTTTGTATTACATTAATGTTACAAATGGGCTTAACTAGTCCCAACAGTAGTTGAGAGTATAACATGAACATCCACACGGAGCGTAACACACTGTGCAGCTGAAGAGCTGAACACAGTATGGAGTGTGCCGCTGAACACTGTGTCAGACTGGACAAATTCTATTGGAACAAGATATAAGGGGGACATAACCACCAAGTTAGATAATCCAAACATAGGGAAAAGCGTGGAAAGTGTGGATCAGTCCAAGCTAATTCCCTTCACTAACCTCAGTCCGATAGTTTCCATACAGCAGCGTTCTCGCAAAGCCAGCACAGGCTTGCGATGTGGGTGTCTTATTTATCCCCCACTCAATCAGCGTGATGACATAATCACCGAGTGAGAGCGGACAAGGAAGTAGTGCTGCGCATGTGCACGGAGTATAGTAGGGCCTACAAGTCCCAGAGTACCTAGCGGCGGAAGTGCGTTCCCAAGGCATTTGTTAAAGTGAAGGTCCACCCTAAAATAAAAAATGACATTAACATTCTTCAAACAAATATAGAAAAAAATTTGAACAAAAAAAAATGTTTTTTCGCTATCACTAGAAACCCCTGTTGGTAGGCAGTCTTCCTAATCTGCCTCTACCTATTCCATGGCGCTGTTCTGTCACTTCCTCCTCTTCGGCGAGCTACCCCGTTGTCTTCAGGGCCATTCACAATGTGCCGTGTGACTCTCGGAAACAGGCAGTAGGAAGGCAAGGCTCCACTGCCTGTTTCCCTTAGTTAGTATGGCGGTGCCAGCACACCATCCGATGGACGGAACGGCCTTGGGGGGGGGGGGGCGAAATCGTGGGCTCGCTGGACAGATAAGTTCCCTTATTAAAAGTCAGCAGCTACAGTGTTTGTAGTTGCTGACTTTAAAGAAATAAAAAAAACTGTCTGGAACACCGCTTTAAGCTAGTGGACTTTTAGTGTAGTCCAATGATAGTGCAGCAACCTAAAAGCTCTTGCAGGAAATATAGTAATATACACAAATTACACTTCAAACACCAGTACAGATCCAGTACAGATCCTCACACCAGTACAGACCCCCTCCCTAACCACCAGTACAGATCCCCCTCAGGTAGAGAGCCCCTTCAGTACAGACCCCCTTCCCTCCCCACCCATATGGAACAGAGCGCACCACCTTACAGACCCTCTCCTTCCCCGCTAGCACAGAATCTCCCTCTAGTAATGAGTCTACCTCCAGTACAGACCCCCCTTCCCCATCAGTACAGACCTACTCCCTCCAGTACAGACCCCCCCCTTCCCCATCAGTACAGACCTACTCCCTCCAGTACAGACCCCCCCTTCCCCACCAGTACAGACCTACTCCCTTCAGTACAGACCCCCCCTTCCCCACCAGTACAGACCTACTCCCTTCAGTACAGGCCCCCCCTTCCCCACCAGTACAGACCTACTCCCTCCAGTGCAGACCCCCCCTTCCCCACCAGTACAGACCTACTCCCTCCAGTACAGACCCCCCCTTCCCCACCAGTACAGGACTCCTCTCTCCAGTACAGACCCCCTCCATCCCTCACAGCAGCATACAGCTCCACATGTTCTGTGCCAGCCCTGACCAATCAGAACTGATCTGATCCATCCTAAAAGTACTGCACTGAGAAGAGGAGGGATTTTAAATCCCTGGACCAAATGCATGAGCACTGGCAGCTCATCAACACGGAGGTAAGTACATCGGAAACCAAATAGGATTTTAGTTCACTTTTTCATTTTTTCTGAATTAGTGAATTTACATTTTAATCTTCCAAATTGCCTAAGTACCCAAAAACTTGTTAACAGAGCAATGCTCAGAGGCAACTTATCAAAAGCTGTGATTTTCCTTGTGTAAATGGAAAAAACTAAAATGAATTAAATATTTTCATCTACATTAACATTGCAGCATTGCATTACTGTAAAAAAAAAAAAAAAAACACAGAAGCACCTAGCAATTGCAATTTTTATTAATATATATTGTGAACTGATTGTATTCTAACAGGCATAGTGAAGAGGCTGCAAGAGAGAAAATCAGAATAACAGTACTCAAAGGCACCAATGATTTTGAATTTTTTATAGAAGACAATCATTTGTACTGTAGAGCATAGTAAACAGTAATAGAATGCCAATTATATTAAGATATGCAGCTGGAAAAGCAATATCCACAAATAAGAAAATGGTTCTAATGGGATCGTAATAGAAGTACATCCTGTGGACAGTGAAATCAGAATACTCTAGACAGGTATAGACCCATTTAGAACACCAGATGAAAAGAAACCAATCTGGAAAGTACAATTTAGAAATCAGATAACAGTATATTTTGTGTCATATACACCACATATAATGTAGTTTGATTCTGGGATGTCAGCCAGGTTTCTACATATTCAGGTTCCTAATGTAGCTAATGAGAATCTTTCAGCATAAAGGAATAACAGATTTAAAACTCATAAAACAATGACCAACATGCTGTAAACTAGCTGAATATTTAATAACAGTACCACGTGAAAACTGCTGTGTGAGCCAATGAGGAGAGAGAGAACTGGGAGAGCCGCTGCTCTCATGCAATGTGCACATTGCTGGATCGAGATAGATAGAATGCATTAAGGTAAAAAAAAAACTTGAGCCTTTAGAACCACTCTAATGCCCCATACACACGATCGGACATTCCGACAACAAAATCCATTGGATTTTTTCAGACGGATTTTGGCCCAAACTTGTCTTGCATACACACGGTCGCAAAAAGTTGTCGGACAATCCAATCGTTCAGAACGAGGTGACGTACAAGAAGTACGTCGGGACTATAAAGAGTGCAGTAGCCAATAGCTTTCCTCTCGTAATTTATTCTGAGTATGTGTGGCACTTTGTCCGTCGGAATTGTCTACACACGATCGGAATTTAAATGGTCGGATTTTGTTGTGGGAAAATTTTAGATCCTGCTCTCAAACTTTTTCCGACGGAAAAAGTCCGATGGAGCCCACACACGATCGGATTTTCCGACAACACAATCCGATCACACATTTTCTGTCAGAAAGTCCGACCGCGTGTACAGGGCATTATTGTCTCTAATTCCACAGAAGCTATAACATAAGTATATAGTAATGTTTTATGCGTTTTTTTCCCCCGTCTGCAGTCACTAGACATGCAGGACCAAAAATAAAAAATAAAACCTAGTGAAGGTGTAGGGGAAGCATTGTGGACTAGCTTTCATTTTAAAGAGAAACTAGAATAATTTGATGTAATTTTTTTAAAATATGTTTACAAGTTTTCAAATTGTATGGGCACAGCGAGTTTACTTTGACCTGACATTACGGGCCTGTTCACACTGCCTACGCGCTAAACGCTCTGTGTTAGCGTGGGGGTAAGCTTTCCGTTTTCATCTGCAGTGACCCACGCTGAGGGGCAGTGTGATTGCTGTTTTGTAACTATTTGAAATGCACAAAATAATACTTCATACATTTTTCCACACTGCAGTGCAGTGACATGTGGTGCCTACGTGTGTGCTGCAGTAAAGTGCTACATATCTGCATTTTACCACAGCATATTGCACCGCACCTCCGGGCTGCATTGCAGTGTGAATGGGGCACTTAGAAAACAATTGTTTTCTATGTGCCTTAACAGTGACTGGCGTATATCCAGTGCAGAAAAATACCAGTCACCGCCCTGTGTGTGAACAAGCCTTTAAAGTGGATGAGAACTCAAAAAGGTAAAGATTTGCTTTAGCATAGGCAGCATCTAGAAATGTTAATTGTTCCTAATGACTGAGGACCTGAAGAAGGAGGCCGTACCTCTGAAACATGTTGTCCTAGCAACCCTTCTGGCAGATATCACGCTGGTGCAGGCGTGGCTCCCACAGCTGTTCAGCGGGACACTGCAGCTAGGACTCTCTGGCTTTCATTCCCCCACTCGTTCCCCCACACCATCGGGTGATATCCCAAGGGACAGGCATAATTCTGTCCATCATGTGAACACCAAGTCTTCTGCTGTGAGTGCAACTTTATTGGTTTTAATGTTCCCATTAAACGTTACTACACTAGGGTGGCTGTGTGCTCGTCTTTCCTCTATTTTCTACAGATTCCAGTCAATTTCCCAGTAGATATTAAAGGAAGCTGCAACCCCTATTATGTGATCTATCAACACAGACTGCTTTACAATCCATGAAGTTTATGTTGGATCTGCGCTGACTGTTTTTTTTTGTGGTTTTTACTAAGTGTTCCTAAGCAATACCCTGAAATTTTGACTTTTTGTCTTAAATTCCTTCTGAAAAATATCAGTGCTCTTACAGCACCCCAGATGATGCCTATTTAGATGAAACGCGTTGGGTTGTTAAGCTGATCCCCTGGTTACTGTCTATTTTGAAGCGCTTGTTTTTACTCTGGAAAATGTAAGTGCAACTCTTATGTTTACAACAATAATTATTCCTTACTGAATTACGCTATGTGCCCTGTTCTTCTTCTCTTTTCTCTTTATGGTTTTGCTTATTTGCCCATTTGTTTTACCTGCTTTATCCATCGTTTTGGAGTGTTTGCCTGAAGACCGTATCCACATAGTGAGCCTGACTTCCCTGGTCATCCTGTAAAGCCTGTTGACCTATCAGGTGTACACCTGTATGAGTCTATCTTTTCTGGTAAGCGACTGGTGCTTTTGG
Organism: Lithobates pipiens; assembly: GCF_037356315.1. Taxonomy (NCBI): domain Eukaryota; kingdom Metazoa; phylum Chordata; class Amphibia; order Anura; family Ranidae; genus Lithobates; species Lithobates pipiens. Next base: position 71,239,802 of record NW_027507686.1, on the reverse strand, counting down.
TGGCGGATCTTCTATGTTACCTCTGTCACATTTTGGATGTTCATTCAGGATTTTTGTGACTGTTACCCATTTATGTTTTGAACTTCACCTTTTTGGAATACATTTGGGACTTGACTGTGTCCACTTTTTTTTGTTTACACCTTGGACATTAATTCCTCATGGAACATGTGTCACTATTTATATTGCATTTTTTCATATATCAATTTTATTTTTGATATTGATCACTATTTGCTTAGCGCTGCACATTTTACATATATATTTCTGTTTATTTTACACTTTTGTGCTGGCTTCTATTGTGTAGACAGTGTGGTATATTTTGTTATTTATGTAAGGTGCCTAGGCATGCCTGTACCTGCAGCTGGTATATCTGCACGCTGCCTTTGACAGGAGTGTCAGAAGGTTTCAAGTGAGAATTGGGGATGTCATTACCATATTACTTATAATTCTCCTTACTGGGGGCTCTGACATGAGGAAGTAAATTCCTGCTTCTATCAAGGTAGTGGTCTTCACAGAGAAACAGTGTAGAACAAGCCAAAGTAAGTCAGTAATGGGGAAAGATCAGGTGAAGGAAGACCACAGGCCATCCTGGCAACTTCTTTTTTTGTCCTCTGAGTTTACTTGGGCACAGCTTCCAGAGTTCAGTTTCTTTTTAACCCAAAAATTTAAATCAAAATTAAAATGTACCCCTAAACATAACCCCTGTACTTAATCAAGGTAATTACCGCTCCAGGTGGTATTGCTTGTGTTCACACCGTCCTAGTATATAGGAGATGAAGGGTGCTGGCTCAGCAAAGTCAAATGGCAGAAAAAATGGAAAAAGTGCGGCCGCACTCCAAAATAATGCCTTTATTGAATAAAGCTTGATCCATACATCAATCAGAGACATAGGTCCAGATGATAACTGACGTATTTCACACAGTCAATGATGCCAAATCATAGCTCAACAGTGCGAAATGCGTCCTGTGTCTCTGATTGAGTGCGGCCGTCCTTTTTCCATTTTTCCACCATATAACCCCTGTACTTAACTGAATGCCACTGAACACTGGGTGTCAAATCCCTTTGTTCTGGATGGACCCCATGTGCACTGCATTTGTTAGTAGACTATAAAGACACAGGCTAACATATCAACTGAGGAGATTAGAAAACATGGCAGTTGCTCCTATCAACCCATCATGCCTACTCATTTGATAAACTGCAGCAGAATAAATATGTTAATGTAAAATGGTTGATAATTTCTTATAAAATAAGCTATATTGACAATTTGTGTATTAAGGTTCCAACATACAGACAGACTGGGATATAATAACTCCAGTCCCTCCAGGCATCTACTGGTTGACCCTTCCTCAGTAAAATCATTGGGGTTGATTTACTATAACTGGACAGTGGAAAATCGGGTGCAGCTCTGCATAGAAACCAATCAGCTTCCAGGTTTTATTGTCAAAGCTTAATTGAAGGAACTGAAGTTAGAAGCTGATTGGCTACCATGCATAGCTGTACCAGACTTTACACTTCCAGTTTTAGTAAATCAACCCGTTTGTGTTGGATTTTGCCAATGATTGCCATTACTTTCACTCAAGGTAAAGTTCCAGGGATTAGACAAAATCAACCCTTGTAGTGGGTTCAAGGTCTAGGTGTCTGGAAGCAGCAAATTTGCCTACCCAGACCCATGCTCACTCGACAACCAGAACTCTCCTTTACTTACCTGCACTCCAGCAGTGGACTGTTCCTTTGCATCCTTATGTCCAGTGGACGTCAGAGGACTTGAACTGCTGGAGCATCAGGGAAAACAGGCTGAAGGAACCGGTCTTGCAGCCTAGAGGGAGCCTGCAGGAGTGGAGGATTAGTAAAAGTGCTTTTTGCAGTCCCCCAAACAGGGCCAGACTGGGAATAAAAACCAACCCTGGAAATAATTTCATACCAGCCCCATAGCATTATTATATCAGCCCAACAATATAGCGTCATTATTTTCTTGTTCATAAAAGGGAAATCCATGCATTTTAAAGCACATTTGAAGAGCGTATTATATATAAATAAGACAGATATGAAAGCACATAGGGCTTCATATATGTATGTATATATATATATATATATATATATATATATATATACACACACACAAAACAGAAAATTGCAGCTAAAAGTAGTAAAAGTGGGGGAATCATCAAGGGGGACAACTGGGACTCTGGGAATGTGGGGGGGGGCTCTGATAACCAGAGACCACCTTCCGCAGAAAGAATACACTAAGGTAAGGGGGGGTACTGATATAAGGGGGAAACCTTTATATCAGTGCCCCTTTACATTACTGTATTCACTTCCCCCTTACATCAGTGACCCCCCCCTCCCTCAGACTGGCCTGGTGGTGCTGTCACTGACCTCCTCTCAGGGGCACAGTGCAGGGCTCAGTCAGTTGGCTCCAGCTCGGTTGCTATGGTTTTATCATATAGTCTCCTCTCCACACATCTGACTTCTCCCATGACCTCCATACCAGCAGTGCTCCCACTCTTGACTCCTCTTCAGACTCCCTCAGATACTGCAGATACTGCAGACATGATATAAGACAAGAGAAGATCAGAGGTTGCGGACATGATACAAGAGATGGTTAGAGGCTGCAGGCATAATACAGTTGATGGTCAGAGGCTGTGGGCATGGTACAGAAGATGATTAGAGACTGAGGACATGATACTAAAGATGGTAAGAGAATGTAGACATGATACAGGAGATGGTGAGAGACTGCAGACATGGTACAAGAGATCAGTGCAGCCTCACCATTGCCCATCAATGCAGCCTCACTGTGCCCATCAATATAGCCTCATCGTGCCCATCAATGCAGCCTCATTGTGCCCATCCATGCAGCCTCACTGTGCTCATCCTTGCCACCTTACCGTGCCAATCATTGCCAAGTCACCATACCAATCAATGTAGCCTCACCATGCCCATCATTGCAGCCTTACTTTGCCCATCATTGCCACCTTACTGTGCCAATCAGTGCCTCCTCACCATGCCAATCAATGTAGCCTCACCGTGCCCATCATTGCAATCTTACTTTGCCCATCATTGCCTTCTTACCATGACAATCATTGTCGCCTCACCATGCCCATCATTGCCGCATCACCGTGCCCACCATTGCAGCCTTACTGTGCCCATCATTGCTGCCTCACCATGCCCATCATTGCAGCCTTGTGAGAAAAATTTAGCTGGATAGCCGCACTCCAAAGTATTCAATTTTATTGCAAAAATATGATTAAAATCATGGCATCTAGGCTAATGTACAGACTAACTGCACAGCTGCTGACATGTTTCACAGCAAACACGGTGCTTAGTCATTGCAGCCTTACTCTGCCCATCATTGCCGCCTCCCTGTGCCAATCATTTCCATCTCACCATGCCCATCATTGCCGACTCACCGTGCCCATCATTACAGCCTTACTGTGCCCCTCATTGCCGCCTCACTGCGCCAATCAATGTAGCCTCACCGTGCCAATCATTGCAGCCTTACTGTGCCCCTCATTGCCACCTCACCGTGCCAATCATTGGTGCCTTACCGTGCCAATCAATGTAGCCTCACCTTGCAAATCAATGCAGCCTTACTGTGCCCATCATTGCCGCCTCAATGTGCCAATCAATGTAGCCTCACTGTGCCAGTCATTGCAGCCTTACCATACCCATCATTGCCGCCTTACCGTGCCAATCATTGCTGCATCACTGTGCTAATCATTGTCGTCTCACTGTGCCAATCAATGTACCCTTACTGTTCCCATCATTGCTGTCTTACCATGCCAATCATTGCCACCTCACCAGTTAGTGCCAGTGGATTACGTACAGGCACAGCGAGCATCTCACGCTGTGTCACGGAGCTCAGTGTGAAGTCGCTCTGCGACAAAAGTCCCGTCCTCCTCCTAGACCAGCTCATGTGGTAGACAGAACACAAGCTGGTCTAGGAGGAGGGTGGGACCTTTGTCACAGCGTGACTTCACACTGACAGCGGGACTCTGCGATACCCAGAAGTACCTCTGGAAGCGATGTCGCAAGCCGGTGCTGTGTACTGGGACCGTGACGGGGGCTTTCGATCTAAGGTGAGTATTTCATAATGAGCTAGTATGCTATGCACACTAGCTCATTATGCCTTTGTTTTGCAGGTTTTTAAAATAAAAAATTATTGTGGGTTTACAACCGCTTTAGTTATTCACACCAACCGCCGCATTACATTACAATGACTGGTGTGCCGTGTGGCCGAGATCAGCACAGTGATGAGGAGCTGAGCTTGGTGCATCACACTTTTTCCTTTTTCTTATTAAACAAACACAGACATCTCATAAAATTCAATTGCCGGCCATGCATTGCTAGGCAGTGGATTGCTTCGCACTGAATTGAAAAAAAAGTACGGCATGCAGTATTTTTTGTTCAGTGCACTGTGCCTGCACACCACCACAACACAGTCCCTACACATAGGAGTAGGGATTGGCTCAGGCATGTTTGGCTCCTAGTCCCAACCCACCAGAGCAATCCTGCCAGGAAGCTGTCACTGCACACTGCAAATCCTAGGCAGTGAGGCATTTCCAGACACACACCCTGACTAGGCTGTTCATGATTGGCTGTGTGCAGTGACAGCTTCCTTGTGGGATTGCTCAGGTGAGTTGGGACTAGTATCCGAACATGCCTGAGCCCATCCCTACATAGAAGATAATGCATTTTACCTTAAGATAAAAAAGGAGCAGTTTCCCCAATGGGGGTTTGGACAGCAGTGTGGACATTATAATCAATATATAGGAAATTATTTATTCAAAGATTATTAAAAGTCACAATGTAGTTAGAATACAATGTATGTAAATATGTCCAAATGACATACTACAAATTCCACAACATAACATGCAAACAACGTATACAAAAATGTTAAACATGGTTGCATAGCAAAAGCTACGAGGTGTTATATCTCCAACGCGTTTCGTCCATAAAGTGGTCATCTTCAGGGGGATTGTAGACTCTATGAGACATATAAATTATCTTCAAAATTTTAAAACATATCATCCTACATTACAATAGGGTATAACAGGATAGTATATTTACCGCTTAGTTGTGGAGTGGGTGATGGCATGTTAAAAGAACGTAAAAACGATTCGGAGGGCCACATGGCTGCCCCCACCTCCCCAGAAGGAGAAGGCCCAACCCGATGGGCTTACTGGAAGCCACACAAAGGACACCGGCTAGGATAGAGGAGAGAACAAGAGAATCAACACCTGCAACAAGTTTACAATTAATGACCCTATATTAAGTGGAGGGATTAGTAAAATTGACTCCTAGCTATATTGTAGGAGTAATAGATTATGATATGCATATAGATAGATATGCATTTTACCTTGTTCATGCAGTGAGATTGTGCTGAAATAGCCACCCAACACAGTCCCACCACATGTGGTGTGGACATACCCTAAAGCCTGGTGCGTGCTGATATTTTTTTTTTTATTCAAACCAGCAGGGCTCAACAAAAACAGGACTGATAGCTCCGGGGAGCTGCTGTACTAACCATGCAATGTTAGTACAGCGATCTCCCCTGCTCTGTCGTGTGTTATGACAGGGGGACGAGACACCCCTGCCACAACACTCCGGTCAGCACTCTCAGTCATTGACTGAGAGCACTGATTGAGAGCCAATCGGCAGACCTTTTTCAGTCACACCCCTTTGAAATAAGACGGCTGAATGGACTGGTTGCAGTACACAGGCCGAATGTCAGCTGGTTTCTATTGAACCAGCCGTTACTGGCCAACATTAGGCCAGTGTATACAGGGCTTAACACTAGGCTTGTCTTAGCAATGTCCTAGAAGTATTCTAGTGAAGCTTCATGAGTTATCTAAATGGCCTACACCTATAGCAAGGGCATTATTCAATTTTGGTCAAAGCTGCACAGTTTGCTCTTATCAACAGATGTCCCTTATTGGCATAGGTGTTTTTTTAGCAAAGCCAGTTACACACTAACAGTTTCACCAAAAGAAAACACCTGAAAGCTCTTGTCGAAGCAGCTGTACTAACCATGCAAGATTAGTTCAGTGATCCCCCCCTCCTGACAGAGGGATGGCCCCCCACCAGAACACTCCAATCAACGCTCTCTGCCATTGGCTAAGAGTGCTGATCGGGAGTCGGTGGGCTGCTGATTTTCCAGCATGCTCGTCCAACAGAAGTGACCAACATACACATGGGTCGAATGTTGGACATTTTTTTTCTTTAAGCTGGCCGTTGCCTCCCGACATTAAGCCCGTGTATACAGGGTCGGTACTACCACTAGTCAAAATAGGCAGCCGCCTAGGGCGCACTGCTGCTAGGGGTGCCCAACCACTGGTGTTCCTTCCTACTCTTTTCTCTCTGCAACAAACAACTAAGTATCAGCATCAGCAGGCATTCGCACATAGTGTCAGAGGCGCAGTGGCGACGGAGGACTGTGTCTGTGTGCCGACTCCCAAATGAATGGAAGCAAGCAAACATTCATTGATGGGCGCTGGTGAGGCTGCATTTGAGGGGCGCTGGTGAGGCTGCATTTGATGGGCGCTGGTGAGGCTGCATTTGATGGGTGCTAGTGAGGCTGCATTTGATGGGTGCTGGTGAGGCTGCATTTGAAGGGCGCTGGTGAGGCTGAATTTGATGGGCGCTGGTGAGGCTGCGTTTGATGGTCACTGGTGAGGCTGCGTTTGATGGGTGCTGGTGAGGCTGCATTTGATGGGCGCTGGTGAGGCTGAATTTGTTGGGTGCTGGTGAGGCTGCATTGGATGGGTGCTGGTGAGGCTGCATTTGTTGGGTGCTGGTGAGGCTGCATTGGATGGGTGCTGGTGAGGCTGCATTTGTTGGGTGCTGGTGAGGCTGATTTTGATGGGCGCTGGTGAGGCTGGATTTGATGGGTGATGGTGAGGCTGCATTTGATGGGTGCTGGTGAGGCTGCATTTGAAGGGTGCTGGTGAGGCTGTGTTTGATGGTCACTGGTGAGGCTGCGTTTGATGGGTGCTGGTGAGGCTGCTTTGATGGGCGCTGGTGAGGCTGCATTTGATGGGCGCTGGTGAGGCTGCATTTGTTGGGTGCTGGTGAGGCTGCATTCGATGGGTGCTGGTGAGGCTGCATTTGTTGGGTGCTGGTGAGGCTGCATTGGATGCGTGCTGGTGAGGCTGCATTTGTTGGGTGCTGATGAGGCTGCATTTGATGGGCGCTGGTGAGGCTGCATTTGATGGGTGCTGGGGAGGCTGAATTTGATGGGCGCTGGTGGGGCTGCATTCGATGGGCGCTGGTGAGGCTGCATTGGATGGGCACTGGTGAGGCTGCATTTGATGGGTGTTTCATTAAAAAGGTGGGGTATACATGGGCAGGGGAGGGGATGGAGTCAGGAGCGGAGCCAATGGGGGTGCGGTAAAATGAGGTTTCGCCTAGGGTGTCAAAAATCATTGCTCCAGCCCTGTGTGTATATGGGGCTTTAGTCAATGTCATGGCTGCCTTTTGCCCACTCACCTTTCTCCTCCAGTGGCATAAACACAGCTGATCCAAGCATGCATGCTTATGAAAAGAATTAATCAGAAAGATATTTCAGGGATTTAAAATGAAAAAGTTTAAAGAATAAAGGGTCACCTCCATCCACCACTAAAGGTATGTGGAATAGTTTACTGATGCCATTGTTGCAGACATTGGGCACTTGGTAAACAGAAGAAAGGAGACTATTAGTAAATATAATGAAGCTGTAGGTAAACAGAAAGTCAGAGAAGCGGTGTGAGCTGTGATGTAGAAGGTATGCACAGTCCTTGGTATCACTCGATCTCCATACATCACTCCCCCCCTTTGTATACAGGGCCTGAGATAAGGCAGACAATCAGGTAGGCAGGCTGCATGCTGTGTACGAAGAGCAGAGTGTATACACAGGCAGGCAGCACAGTCCTAGCCCAGGGCAGGGCAGGTTCAGCCTACTCTCCAGGATTGGACACGGACACACCCATAGAGTTCTGTATAGCAGCCCTACCCTGCTAGTGCTGATCACTTAGCTCTGCTTACCCAAGGCAGACCAGAGCTGCTGGCTCCCTGCACACGTTGTGCCAGCACAGGACCACACAGGTAACCCCTTCCTTCCTTCTATAGACACTTCTGCATGCACACATCGTCTTCTCTATACAATAGTCACAACTCCGCCATGGCTTGTGCCAGTTTACATCGACTTGGCAAACTTTTCTTGTGCGTAATACTTGGTACTCAGGGGGGGCTTGGCTGTTTTGGAGGTTGTTATTTCGTTTATATTACTATGGGGGCCAGGAGTTGTTCTAGATGTTGTAAATGACTAGTAGGGCTGATTATTGATGTTCTTCTAATGCCGATCATTCATGATGTGCAGAGACACGTTCTATGAGCCTGTAGCGCAACACGTATACAGCTTCCCAGCCAGTGTGATCACCTCTGTGTATGGAAAGTGTGATCACTTTGTATGTACTACCAGTGTGATCACCTCTGTGTATGGAAAGTAGGGTCACTTTGTATGTACTACCAGTGTGATCACCTCTGTGTATGGAAAGTAGGGTCACTTTGTATGTACTACCAGTGTGATCACCTCTGTGTATGGAAAGTAGGGTCACTTTGTATGTACTACCAGTGTGATCACCTCTGTGTATGGAAAGTAGGGTCACTTTGTATGTACTACCAGTGTGATCACCTCTGTGTATGGAAAGTAGGGACACTTTGTATGTACTACCAGTGTGATCACCTCTGTGTATGGAAAGTAGGATCACTTTGTATGTACTACCAGTGTGATCACCTCTAAGTATGGAAAGTAGGATCACTTTGTATGTACTACCAGTGTGATCACCTCTGTGTATGGAAAGTAGGATCACTTTGTATATACTACCAGTGTGATCACCTCTGTGAATGGAAAGTACGGTGACTGTGTATGGAAAGTGTGATCACTTTATGTGTACTACCAGTGTGATCACTTATGTGTACACCCTGCATGATCACATCTGTGCATAGCTTGTTTGACCACTTATGTGTATACCCAGTACCCTCTGTGCATAGCCACTATGATCACTTTATGTGTACAGCCAGTATGGTCTGCTCTGTACATAAACAGTATGTATGATCACTTTTGTGCATAGCTAGTGTGGTCACTTTGTGTACAGCCAGTGTGATATCCTCAGTACAAAGCATGTGTGATCACTTATGTGTACATTCAATATGATTCCTCCTCTGTGCACAGCCAGTGTTCTTCACTAGAAGTAGTATCTGCTAGGTTTGCATAGGCATGTTTAACCAGGTATGCAAAACTCTTGTGGGTGTGTATACATTGCCTCTACTGTGCTCAGCTTATATAAGTAGTGTATAAGTAGGTGCATGTTCATATAGGTGTATATTCTCTTCCTCTCCCTTTTATTGTATGTAGTATTAGACATTTCAGGTTTTGCAATGATCGCTGTTTGCTTTGGATGGAATTCCCTGGCTACTACAACACAGGCACCACACCCTCTCCTGCTGGAGATTTTGGAATGAGAGGCCACTTGTTGATCAAATGGGCATGTGGAGAAGCACTGTATGTGTATGGCAGGACGCACACACTCTCCTTATATTTATATACATTATTTTGAGTGTTAAACACTTTTCCAGCCTCTTCCTTATCTGAAAGTATTGCATTAACTGTTTCTATGGAGAGCGTGTATATGTATATTACGTATTTAAATACTTTATGATAAGGAGGAAGGTGGGCAGCTGTTTGATATACTAATAGAATAAATACTGGTTGAACTAGTGCTACTATTTATTATGCAAGTTAAGGTCTGCCCATAGATGTGTTAACTTTGTATTTATTTCTAGTTGCTATATAGTAATATTATTATCTAGAGAGTGTTTATGTTTTCATCATTTGTCAAACAGCTACAGTGTAACTGTTCTGCTGAAAAAACAAAGGTCTGTTATTTGCACTTATTTCCAACATTTTGATTAGTAGTCATTTTTTGCCAGGAATTGTAGCATTTTTTTTTTTTTTTTTGTAGTAGTATATTTACCCAGTTGTGCACATATGTGCTCTAATCTAAGCCATGCAGCAGTTTGCTATGTAATGTATACAGTGGTGTCATAATACACATTTTGGGGTGCACTTATGATTTGCTCTTGGAGGGGAGAGGCTGATCTCGTTCTGATTCGGAGAAACGTCACCCTTATAGTTCTAGGCGTGAAGAGCTGTAATCAGAGGAAGGGTGCGGTGCCCACATGAAAAGTGCCCGAGGAAGTTTTTCTTTCACCTGGTTTTGGAAAAGTTGTGATCTAGAACATAATCTTGTTGGAAAACATATCAAATCGTTAAAAGCTGATGATTTAGACCGGAGAAGGTCCAATCCAAAAGTTTTTAGGAAAGCGGTTATTTCACAGAAATTAATGCATGGATCAGATCTTGGGTGTTTTAGGTCATCACCAAGGTGAACTGATTCTCTGTTGCAAAAAAATGTGGAAAAATCAATGACTTTTCTCCTTTTAGCGGTTTTCTTAAAGACAGATGTTGGAAAATGTCTGGCCTAAAAAAGAAAACGAATCTGGGCTGAGGCTGATGGAAGCCTGAAAGGGGACACATTTGCACTGGAAACATTCCATCACCCTCATAAAACTTCTTGGCAACTCAAGCTCTTTGAAACTGGGGGGGATGTGTAGAGGGAGTAGGTGCCTTGTGACCACAGTTCTCTCTTCTCTGTATATTTCTCTGTTTCTGATGGGACTAAAAGCTCTGCTTGTGTATTGGTTTCCTTGCTACTCTGTATATTATGGCCCTTGTCTGTATATTGCTGTGCTCTGGGTGTGTCTGGAAGTACTGGCCTCTATCCAGAATCCTTCAGGAATGTTGGTTTGGGAGCAGAGTGACTCACAGCAGTTCTGTAGTCTGAGAAGGGGAGGAGGGAGAGAAGGAGGGACGACCAGCAGGAATGCACACTGGGGAACCCACTCTTCACTAGCACACGTGTGTTACTATAGGTGTAAATATATAGCTGCATCTGTCTTGTGATGAGCTTGCATTGCTTGTTAGTCTAAGGTTCTCTTTTGCTCTGTGCCCCTGCCAGTCTTCCCTGGACTCTCCAGAGGAATTCATTCTTTCCGCTTATCTTTACTCTCACGTAGAGCATTTTAAAGTGCCCTTATGGAGCCATAGAAAGGGAGTGGTACGCTTAAAATCACATTTTGGTATCAGTGAAATATGCCAATATGCGATTATGCAGACACATTTAAAAATGGAATTTCATAGGAGGAATTTTCCCGGCATTCAGTATTATACAAAAACTTCCACCAAGGCTTATGCCGCGTACACTTGACCGGACTTTTCGAGGGAGTAGGTCCAACGGACTTTCGGTGGAGTTCTGACGGAGTTCTGATGGATTTTCCCGAATGAACAGACTTGGCCACACACAATCACACCAAAGTCCGACGGATTTGAACGTGATGACGTATGACCAGACTAGAATAAGGAAGTTCATAGCCAGTAGCCAATAGCTGCCCTCGCGTCGGTTTTTGTCCGTCGGACTAGGATACACACGAGCGGATTTCTTGGTAGGAACTGGGTCCGGTGGAGTTCTGGTGGAAAAATCTAAAACATGTTCTATTTCTAAAGTCCGCCAGATTTTTGGCAAGCAAAGGTCCGATGGAGCCCACACAAGTTCGAATTGTCCGATGGACTCGTTCCGTCGGACCGTTGCTGTCAAAAAGTCCGGTCGTGTGTACGTGGAATGGGTTTGCTTTGCCTATTTCTTGCCATACATTCCCCACCCATCCCCATCTATACATTGCTATAACGCTACATCATTTCTTCACCATGGCAATGACTGTTTTTAACACCCTCTGGCATTGCATAACCGTGACTAAATTTTGCTTTGCTTTAATTTATTTGTATTAAAATGTAGTTAAGGTATCCCAAGACATTCATAAACTGCTATCTATTCATAAACTGCTATCTCTGAAAGATCACTAAATGCCATGTTGACAATGGTTGGAGTGGTGTTAAAGTGACCCAAAATAATACAGTGGTCAATTAATGGGATGGAGGTGGCATTGACTTCCACAGAGAATATTTTCCTTCATTGTTTAGGGGCCCAAACCTAAATAAGAATGCATAACTGCTTAAAGAATTGTGGGAACTGATTTGGTTCATTGGCTTTGGCAGCAGCACAGAATGTGGGTGGTGGCTTCAGCCTTGGGAGATGACAAGACATTGCAGGAAGCAAGGATAAAAGCATGTACTTGCAGGTTTACGACACTGTAGGAAACGTATAAATTCCTGCCAGTGACAGATTTGGGAGATGGCATGCATATATTGTCCAAACTCTTACTAAAGTGTATGCAATTTAATACCTTAGGGGAGTCTGGATATTTGGGGACACACAATTATAAATTGAATATGCAAGGATTTTAGACTTTTGTGGTACGTGGCTGCTTTTATTTGAGCATTGTTGTATATTGTAGACTGAGCTGGTTTGTCTTTAGTGTATGCCCAAGGTTTGCATAGTTTAGTAAGCTCTGGTAGTTGAGCTTTATTTAGCCCCTCAAAAAAAAACCTGTTGAACTTTTGAAGCTGTTTTTAGCTGTGCATAGTTCTAGGGGTTGTGCAATAAAAAAAGTCTTCCCATGACCATCACGAAAACATCTACAGAATGTTCACAAGGTCTAACCTGGAATGTTAGTTTATTAGATAGGGGTTAGATATTAGATAGGGGTAAAAAAAAAAGACAGAATATGATCAGCCTGCAAGGAGGACCAAAGGACCCGTATAGTATACATCCTACTAATCTGATAATCTACAGTGCTAAAGGAAAGATTCAGGGTGTGGTTCCTTCAATAGTTGAGCTGAAATTGAGCAATCATGTCAATTGTACAAAGAAACTTGTATTGTTGGTATAACGTGTCAAATAGTCTACAGCTGCAAGGCTGGACAATAGTACTCTGACCATCCCCTTCTATGCACAAACAATTGACTTCTCTTCATAAACATATAATTCGATATTAGACTGTGGGAATTGACAAAAAGTTGTTCTGATCTGCTAATGGCTGCATAAATAAGAAGTCCTTGCTGTATCTTATTGTATTATTTACTGGACAGGAAAATGACTGGGACAACTGTTACATTTTTATAGAATTCAATTTCTTTACAGCATGGGTAGGCAACCTTTCAGAGGTTGAGATCTACCTGGACAACATGGAGGAAATTAAAGATCCGGGGGTGGGAGGGGGCTAGGCGGTGCCCTTTAAAAAGATATCAAGCTTACAATAAAAAGGCATCAGGAAGAACACATAAAAGTTGATTTACTAAAGGCAAATATACTGTGCACTGCAAATGCAGTTTGCTAGATATGAGGGAAGCTCTGGAATGAGGGAAAGCTCTGCTGATTTCTATCATCCCATCATGTACAAGCAAAAATGCTGTTTTTTTTTTTATTTTCCTTGCATGTCCCCTCAGATCTAGAGCAACTACACTTGCAGGTGCACTTGCCTTTAGTAAATCAACCCCAAAGTGTGTCACAGTAGTGTCCTCTGCCCCCCTTCACCCCCCCACAGTAGTGTCCTTAGCCCCCTTCAACCCCCCCCCCCCGTAGTGTCCTCTGCCCCCATAGTAGTTTTCTGCCCCCCCCCCCCCCCAATGCAGTGTTCTCTCTGTTCTTCACATCACCCCTTCCACTGTGATGCCCGTTGCCCCTCTCCCCTCACAGTAGTGCCCTGTACCCCTCCCCCACCTCCCCAAAGCAGTGGCCTCTTCCCCCTTCACATCTCCCCCCAACGTAGTGTCCTTTGCCCCCAATAGCAGTGCTCTCTGCCCCCCTCCATTGTAGTATCCTTTGCCCCCCCCCCCATCCTATGTCCTATGCCCCTCTATCCCCCCTCCATTGTCTCATCTGTCTCCTTCACATCACCCCCCCCCCCCCCCACATCACATCAGCCTTACATTCAGCCACTGGCTAATTTTCAAAGAATAGGTAGCAATTGAGTGTTAATGTAAGATTGGACTAAAGGATTTTTAAGAAGCTGGACATCTTAATTGTAAAAATATTTAATCCCTATAAATTGTGTATTACCATATATCAATTGGTGAAAAGTGTAGTTCAAAGGGAGAGAAAAATCTAGGTCAGTAATGGCAACCCTATATGTCTTTCATGACCTTAGCCTTTAAAATTAGTCATTACAAGAATATGTGCTATCTCAATGTAAACCTCGGCAATGGTAACTTAATAATGTTTTTCCATGACCAGTTTACCTATAGAAAACCATCCAGACAGCAATAAAGGTGTACCTTTTGCAATAGTTTTCAGTCATTAATTTGTTTATACAGTTATCAGTGAATCACTGTGTGGCTAAGACAATGGATAAGACCTGCTGGAACTAGAGTATTGTGCTACCTCACCCTTGATAAACACAATAGGTGCTGCCTAATCCATATATTTTACTTATTCATTCAGTGTTTGCTGGTTGATTGATGTAGACATAAAAGCCATTCTTGCATCCATCTGTAATAGGCAATTGTTGCTTTATAATATACAGTGCAAACTTAATTTAAAGGGATTTTTCACCTTAAAGCAAATGTCATTTTGTGTCTTTAGGTTCTTACAACTGCTTTGAGTTTGAATAAAATGATCCATGTTGTTTTAGATCCATGTAAGGGAAACATATGACTTTCCCAACTGCTTGAATCATACCATGTAAATTCTCCAGAGATGGGCACGTCAAGGTATCGTCTGCCATTGATGGACAAACGCATCTGACAATACTGTGGTATAAGATTACTGCTGTTGTCCTTGTTTGAGCTGAAAGGATGTTCGTTTCAGAAGTGACTATTATGCAAATTGTAGATATCAGACCAGTTTTTCATAGTTGGTGTAAAGTAACCTAAACGTGACCCAGCCATATACTTGTTTTCCTTCTTGAGGAACACAAAGAAGTAAAGTAGATGACTGTATCATCTAACTATATATTTCTCTACACCTCCAATACTCTAATGCTGCTCTTATTGTAGGGTAGTTTGAGTCTTTCCACTCAAAGTTCAACCCTTGTGTTCCATCATCCTAGGACATCTTCTGAGGACGGCAAGGCAAACTAGTAGTCCACCGTTGAGTACCAACTAGACTATGGTCACCTAATAATGGCTACCTTTTATTTTTTAGGAGTAGACCTGGCAATATTTAATAACTTTTGTTTAGTGGCCTGATGTTGACATTCACATTTGTGGTGCAACTGGAAGCTTGTTTGCCTTTATATCCTTTTCATTTACATAGTTCAGGAAAAGTTCCTTTTCTTCTGGTTGGCTGGTACTCAAGTCACCTTTCATCTGGCAGAGACTGTATGTTTTATGTAAAGTGCTGCCAAGAATACAGTGGGTGGACAGAATAATGGAAATGGCAACATGAAAAAAAGGATTTCGGCTTTGAAGTAACAATATCACAATTACAACTGTGAAAGTCATATTAATTTGGTACATTGTAAGTAAAGCAGTGCATGTCAACTAGCAAATAGGTGTGTCAATTAAAATGTTGTTATACAAGGTTTGTAAGCTTTATGAGGCAAATTGTAGCGCTTAAAGGGAGACCAATCAGTTTCTGTATTGGTGCAAAAAGTTCTGAATTTGTATCTTCCATCACCCAGCTAAATACTTTATAAAACTCAAAATTTGTGGTAGATGCTTATTTTTCATTTTCATTTTATAACTTTCTGCTCAAGCACAATTAGATAGTTTCATTTATTTATAGATAAATACTTCGTTGAAATTGATATATAATGTTTACCTGTAAATAGATTACAATCCTGGGTAGTGTTCTTATGATCTACATTGCAGCGTAAGTTAATTTTAGTTCTTCTTGGGTCACCTTGCTGTTCATTAGACAGAGCTCATGATGTTCGATTCATTGATCCAATGATCAGAAGAATAAAAAGGAAGTTGACATAAAAAAGCTACACTGAAACGGATGTCTCCGTCTTGACTATGCTGTGTGCCACAGGTATGTATGTGGTGGAAAAGATTTACAAAGCTTTTTGTAGTTAAGGCTTTACACACACATGCATTTCAGATATGCATTTTGCTGTTTATCTAGAGTTCCACCCTAATGTGCATATGGGAGCAGTCTATAAAATGACAGCTTATGCAAAGACGGACAAAGTGCATTGGAAAAAATAACCTTGCTTTACGGTCACAGATGGTGAAGAATGAACACTTAATAGGATGATTGTTAAATGCAAGAGAAGACAGCCTCTAAAATGAGTACACAATTAAATCAGCACTAATGTAACCCAGGCTCAACTAAGACTGCACATCATGAGCTTTCACAGAGCAAATATATATGGTAGGGCTTCCTATTCAGAAATGTTTTGTATCCAAGGTCAATACACATGGAGAAATAACCTGGTGTACAGAGAACAAAACCTGGATCCCCATAAGAATAGAAAAGTGTAATCGGGTGAACAAAAAAAATTCCTCGGACTATGTCTCCTACTTTAGGAAGAATTCATGTTATAGAGCAGTTAAAGCCCTGAATATCTTTTCAGCTGTTAAACATGGTGGTGAGTATCCCATAATATCATGAGTGGTCATCTTATAGAAGTCATTATGTTGAATGCTCAGTTTGACAGGTGTCAAACTGGTGGCAGAACTACAAGTTCCATGAAGCATTGGAAGGCTGACAGTTACAAGCATGACTCCCACAGGCAGAGGCATAATGGGACTTGTAGTTCTGCAACAGCTGGTGAGCCGCCAGTTTGACACCCCTGCTCTACATGGTCATATAATGGAAAAGTAATATAGCACCCAAATACACAAGAAAAAACTAATTTGAAAGTGGTGTTTTAAACCAGAATGCCATTCCATGGCCTCTCTACCCACCTGGTCCAAATAGTATTGAACTCAAAGTTTTGGTGAGCAAAGTAAATTCACACCTCTATCCCTTAAAGAACTAAAGGGCTTTCTTTTTGAAGAAGAGTACAGTATCCCACAACAGGACTTGAAAACTCCAAGATGGATTAAAGTCCAGAGACCGTATTTCTTATAAAGTGCTTGTTGGTTAGGTGTTACTGTTGGGCTTTATTAAAGCAGAAGTAAACCCAAAGATTTGACACTTTCAAAAAAACAGTTCAATTTCCAGCACATACCAGGAATGTAACTGTCACATTGGATGTGCTGCCAACCAAACTGTCAAACCATCAAATGGCTGGTGTCATAACTGATCACATGTGCAGCTCCATGGCAGTTGAACATTAAACAGAGGCTAAGATGGCAGCTTCCTTGGTCGAAAAGGATAGAAGGGTTTACTTCCACTTTAAGTGTTTTCCATGACTCTGTCTACCCACTGGGGGTTATTTACCAAAGACAAATCCACTTTGCACTACAAGTGCACTTTCAGTGCACTCGAAATTGAAGTTGCTGTCGATCCGAGGGGGACATGCAAGGAAAATAAAAAACAGCATTTTAGCTCGCACATGATTGGATGATTAAAATCAGCAGAGCTTCCCCTCATTTCAGATCTTCCCCTAAGATCTAGTGCACTTTCAGTGCACTTGTAGTGTAAAGTGGATTTGCCTTTTGTAAATAACCCCCATAAGTCTAAAGAAGTGTGAAGTAAATAACCTGTAATCTTTAGACCTCTCTTGGAATTCGAAGGACAGAAGAGCTGCATGGAGATATGAGGAATGCACTTCAATATTTTATTTTTGAAGAAAACATACATCTTATAAACAACAAATGAAGATGCGTTACAGGAAATTAACACATTCACAAGATAAAGCTTGAGATTATGCTGGTTATAAATGTCACCTCTTCAAATGTATGTCAATGCAAAAACAACCCAAAAACCTATTTACTACACATCTGGAATACATAGACGCTTTCCGATATATTTTTTTTTTACATTTTATCCCTTAAAACATACTGGAATGTGTACTAAAAAAAAAATTGTGTGTCAAAAATATAGTGTGTTCCTTCTTTTTGGCATGACAACATAGCACTGAGTTTCTAAGCACATGTTGTCAGATCCATCTTCCCAATTTCTGATGGATTACAAAGAACACAGACCTCTCCTCATCTCACCCCATTCCCAAAAAAACATCCTTGTGTACAAGCAGAGAGGACTGGAAGTTATCATCTTACAAAGATTTTAGGCAAACTCAACAGGTATTTTTTGCACTCATCAAACAGACATAAAACATTTTCTATGGTGTATTTAGCAGACTAGAGGGTATCCCATTTATACTTACAGTATTTGCATTAGAATGCACTAGTGTGCTTTTTTACGATCATGTGCAAGCAAAAATACAGTTTTTTTTTTGTTTATTTTACCACATATACTAAGCCAAATTGCCTTTAGTAAATCTCTCCTAGTGCGTTAGAAATCCCATCTCCTCCTAGAACTCGGTTACAGTAATGGCTGTGAGAGTTAACAGATGTAGCCACATTTGCTGTTATACAGCAGCAATAAACATTAGGCCATGAGCTAATACATGTTACTTAACACTGTCCTGACTTGTAGAATTTCTCAGAAGCCTGCAAACTCTAACATGTCCCAAAATGGTTTCTTTACTGCTAGTGCACACGTGTTTTGGATTTATTTATTAAAGCGGAGCTTCATTCATTTTTTTCATCTTTCCATCTATTACATCCTCTGCCCTTGTTGTTTTAACTTAAAACATATTTTTTCTGCCAGTAAATACCTTATACAGCCCACTTTGTGTTTCTTGTCTGATAAAAAGCCTAGGCTTATGACATCATGCACAGCTCTCTCTCTGTAACTCTCATAAGAGTTTGCCAGGAAGGGAGGGGAGATGAGTCATAAGAGGACCAATGAGAGCTACAGAGCTGGAGGTGTGTCTGCGTAAATCCAGGAAGTGAACAGGCAGCAGCTTCAGTTGTCCGCAGTTAAAATGGATGCAGCCAGACTCAGGGGAGAGAGATTTCTACAGTATATTTGGCAAGCACAGAATCGCAGTATATATAAAAAAAATGCAAAGTTTATACCCGCCGAATATATGACTCGGCCCCGCCCCGCCCCCGGTGCACACGTCACTGGATTTAATTGACAGCAGTGGGAGCCAGTGGCTGTTCTGCTATCAATCTATCCAATCAAGAGCTGCGAACCCCGGGCAGAGGGACAGCACGTTCCCACCGGGTGAAATTCCAGGGCTCAGGTAAATAAAATAGGGGGACCAGTCACTGCCAAGTGTTTTTTCACCTTAATGCATAGGATGCATTAAGGTGAAAAAACATGAGGGTTTACAACCCCTTTAAGCTGGCCATAGATCAGCGAGTTGAAAAAAAAACTGACCTGATTCCCTCATCTACACATTTTGATGTGGATGTGGGAATCCTCCCAACTGTGTCATTGTATTGTGACAGCAGGGAGACTCCCTTGCCCTCAGAATACACAGATCAGTACTGCAGCCTATTGCCTGTGGTGCTGATTGAGCGAAAACATCCAAGCAAGGTGGTTGAACAGAAGTTTATCAGTAGACTGCTGTTTAACCACAGTGGCTACACATGTATGAAAATTCGCCTGGTCTTTGCTAAACCGGATGAATTTCGATCCATGTATGGCTATCTGTACTTGAATCTGAAAGCTGTGGCCCGCTGCAGTCTTTACATTCTTTAGATCAAATCTTTATTGGCTCTGACCTATTAGGTCTTCATAGACTTCTATAGCCATCTACATTCAGTGGAGGAGGGTAAGATACTGAAAGTGCACCTATCCTTTTTAGGATTTTTTATTTATTTTGCTATTTATAAGGGAGTTTATTCATCTACACTTTTTGTAGAAATTTTTGCTGTTCCAATAAGGATGCCATTCTTAACTACTGAATATTACCAAGGAATAGCTTTTTAGATTATTTTTTAATGCAAGCAAGGCCTATCCATTTGACTGGCTATGTGATGTACTTCAATCACCAAATGCAACATCATTAGAAGTGTCAAACCATTAATTTGCATAATTAAAAATTTGTTTACTT
The DNA here is from genome assembly GCF_037356315.1 of Lithobates pipiens. Taxonomy (NCBI): domain Eukaryota; kingdom Metazoa; phylum Chordata; class Amphibia; order Anura; family Ranidae; genus Lithobates; species Lithobates pipiens. The sequence goes on along the minus strand of NW_027507686.1, from coordinate 71,219,852 downwards.
TTTTTATTTTATTTACTTTAATTTAATTTTGTGGGATTAGAACATAGACTTTAATGTAACCTTTAAACAGGTCTATAATGTACATATTGCCCCTGAAATTACTGCAGGTGGTGCTATTAAAGTTCCCCAAAACTGCAGCTGTTGACTGGATCTCTGAATGAGAAACATTACTATAAAGCCAGCCATACACATGCATAGATGTCTCTCATTTGGCCCCATGAACTGAACAAGATAAATAAAAAAACATTTCCTCCATCCACAGCGTGGATGGAGGAATCTACACTGCTGCTATTTTATTCCGAGATCAGCAGCTCCCACAGCTGCTTGAATACCCAAACAGTGACTGCATCTGCTTGGATGCAATCACTTCTTCAGCTGAAAATATAGAAACGGACTCCTTCAGGCTGGGTTCACATTGCAGCGATGCAGGAACGCCGCGAATCCGGGGCGGGTTCCCGCATCGCATACCTCCCAGCGGCAGTTCACACTGCCCTATGCGAACTGCTGGGAGTGTCAGTGAAACTTTAATGACACCCCCAGATCAGTTCGCATATCGCAGTGCAATCTGCAAACTCGGACAGGAATCGGATCGCATGGTGTGAACACCCATGTGATCCGATTCTGCTGCGGACCAAAAAAAGGGTCCTGTGCGAGTTTGGGCTGTGTGCGATGCGAATTCAGCCATACTATCTGTATGGCTGAACTCGCATCGCACAGAGATCGGATGTGATTTGCACTGCAGTGCGGTGCGAATCACATCCGTTCTCATAAACCGCTGCAGTGTGAACCCAGCCTTAATGTTGAAATCAACATTTGCCAAGCTGGGTGCCAACAGGGCCACCCATTAGTCAAATATTAGTTGATTAAGCAGAAATTGACCAAAATTCAGGACACGTTTGGCCAGCTTGATGGTTAGTAAGTAAAAAACGAAAACAATATTTCTCCTGTATCTGTGAGATATATTAAAATGAAGATCAAGAGTGGGCCAATACAGGGCTGGTGCTACATTTTAGGCCTTCAGAAGGTTAGGCAAGCCATAGGTGGGCTGGGTGTTTTTCCTGCAAGAACAATAGCCAGGGAGATAGTTTACCTTCCAGTAAGACTCAATTCACTAAGCTATAACATGTGTTTTTGCTATAACAACTGTTATTCTGAGCCATGTGATTTATTTTTTTTTTTTTATGTTAGCTCTCGTTGCTCAAAATAACAGTTGTTATGGAGAACAATGATCATCATAGCTTAGTGAGTTGAACCTTTTATGTGTAATGTCTCAATCTACTGCTGGTAATTGTGGAACTTGACAGAATGAAGTGTGCATGTGGTTCACACCTTCATTTCCTCCTCACATGGAGAAGAAGGTTTCTTTTTATGAGCCATAACAAACAGTCATCGGAACTGCTCACAAGCGTAGCCCTAAATGACTCAATTCTAGCCATTTAGCCATTTGTTTCTTTGGGTATCAAACTTACAGGTCCGTCCACATCATATCAGAAAAACGTAGCTCAACTGCTATGATATGCCCCTTTGGTCTTGTTGATACTATAACAGTTGAGGTGTACATGTATGGTGTGAGCAGGGCACAATTGTTTTCTATGTGCCCTGATCATATGTTGATCTGTTCAGAAGTTGAGTAGTGCTGGTGTTCAAAGCGACCAGCAGTATCCCAGCCATTATTTTTCAATTGATCAGAAAATCACAATCATGTTTACTACGAGTTACCCAGTTTCCATTTCCTCAGGCTTCATATGTATATAAAGGCTAAAGTGTTAACAGGGTAGTGTTTCCCCCCATTATATATTTTCTGAAAAATTCCAGAAGTTGTTGTATTTGCTAGGAAACTGGAATACATCTGGCAGAATAGAATTTTTAGCATTATGTGTACCCACTCATATAAAAGCTTCTTGTATTGTAGATGGTAAACAAGGCTAGTGGAAGATTGTGGAGAGCCTTGGTCAGATAGAAACCCGTTATTAAGAAACTCTAGCTAGTAGCAAAGTTGGCTCTCCTTGTGATTGAAGAGGGGCCGGGTCTTGGAGGATATACTTCTTGGAAGAGTTTTGAGAGAATGTTAAAAAGTCAGACAGTACGTGGTCATGAATTCCAGGGACTGGGTGCAGCCTGGCAGTCATTTTGAGGCCCCTGTTTTGCAATACGGGGTCCGATTTCTTCGAGCAGAGCTTTACGGTTTTAAATCTGTCATTTTCAGAGTAACATTGTCAGTCAACAACTATAAAAAAAAAGAAAATGGTGTTTTGTGTCTGTGCATGCTGAAAGTTGCAATGAAACCCAAGCTTTCTATTCCTCGTACATATAAACTGCCATACTTCTCTTCCTTGTTTTCCTATTCCCTTTTTGTCCTACTTTTCTACTATATTACATATGGTGTGGGTATTTATCAAAATTGAATATTCTAATGACCACCCAAACCATTTTAAAATGTTATTTTACATAAAGATATTCTTACAAAGTAGACAATGGGGGTTATTTACAAAAGGCAAATCCAAAGTGCACTTGAAATTGCACTAAAAGTGCACTTGGAAGTGCAGTCGCTGTAAATCTAAGGGGTAGATCTGAAATGACAGGAAGCTCTGATTTTATTATCCAATCATGTGCAAGCTAAAATGCTGTTTTTTATTTTCCTTGCACGTCCCCCTCGGATCTACAGCGATTGCACTTCCAAGTGCACTTTCAGTGCAATTTCAAGTACACGTTGCACTTGTAATTTGCACTTGTAGTGCAAAGTGGATTTGCCTTTAGTAAATAACCCCCAATGGCAGCTAAAGGCCTTGTACACACTATTATTTTTTTCTTTTTTGTTCAACCCAGCAGCTCAGGTCGGAGCCACTGTACTAACAATCCTATGTTAGTACAGGGATCTCCCCCTGTTGAGCTATTGTGTTCTGACAGGGGGGGGGGGGTGCTGCCCCCCGCCAGAACACTCTGGTCAACAATCTCAGCCATTGGCTGAGAGCGCAGATCGGGAGCCGCTGTTTTGTCAAATACTGTCCCCCGTCGGATAGTGTCCACCCTGTAATGTGCTTGTGCAATACGGAAGACAAGGAGATGCCGAACGTCTCCAAATATGAACGGCGCCTGCGCACTGAGTCCAGGTTCAAGCCCCACCATCCAAGTAGACATAGAGTTAGAATAAAAAAATTGCAGAGCGAAGCGAGGCCATGCCCGAAGTGTGGCGAGAGAAAAGCGAGCCCGCGATGGGCTGTCTTACTACTACTACCGCATGTCCACTTGGATGGTGGGGCTTCAACCTGGACTCAGTGCGCAGGCACCGTTTATCTTCAGAGACTTTTCGGAGTCTCCTTGTCCTCCTGCGCAGTACGGGGCGGACACTATCCGATGGGGGAACAGTTTTTGGCAGAACACCGGTCGGCAGACCTTTTTGGGTGATGTGTCTTCGACTGAATGGTCCTGGTAAGTCTAAAGGAAAACTGCACAGGAAAATTGTATACTAAATGGCCAGCGTTCGACAGCAAGCAAAGAACAACCATCCTACTTCAACCTCTCTTTATATAAGGTTATCTGCTACATTCATTTACGGTCAAAGAATGTTATATATTGCAGCTTATCAGTCCTTAGATGTGGTGGCTGCATTTGTTTGTTGTAGTCCAGAGATAGCTGGAAACAATGTAACTGATGGCAGTGCAGCACGGAATGTTTATTTTTTTTGTACTTTTATCAAACAGATATAGCAAACCACTTTCAGTGGCATATATCACAGCCCAAAATAGAGTAAATAATACAAAATCATTGTTCAATTCCGACTACACTTTATGTAACAGTACCTAACTGTTTTAGAAGAGCTACTATCAGTATACATTAATACATTTTAATCATGTGGGCTGGATTCCTTTTCTAAACTGTCCAGAACTTGGAAAAGAAGAGTATAAATGGGAACTTTAGTGCGACCTCTGTGGACAATGATCTGATTCTAGCTATATATAACAGGGAAAGTTAGACCAAATGTGATTTACATTGGTGAAACAAATGTGTTGGCATAATATATGCGGCAATGTGTGAAAAGGAAATACCTTGAGTTGTGAAAGTTTAGAGGTGAGAGCTGTGTATACAGCGAGAGTGCTGATAAATGCATCCGATAATGTATCTCTTACTAATGTGTGTATTACGGAATTGTACAAATATTAGCACGCCCTCTTGACTCCCTGATGACCAACACCCTCCAATTCTGTATTCACGCCTACGCAGCACTGTGTGTGTGTGTGTGTGTGTGTGTGTACAAATCCCTGCTAACCAATTTTTGTATAAATTGACATTTTAACTGTGGGAGCTTGTAAGAACATAGTAGTTGTGTACAATCATGTAGTGGCCTACAAACAAAAGGAAAAGGATTGTGTGTATTTCCAATTTGTGCAAAATACATACATTGTGAAAAAAATGTTTTAAAACTACAGCCCTGTACACATGGTCGGAAAAGGTCAGATCGGATTATATTGTCGGAAAATCAGATCGTGTGTGGGCTCTATTGGACTTTTTTCCATTGGAAATTCCGAGGGAAAAAATTGAGAGCAGGATCTCAAATTTTCCGACAAAAAAATCAGATCGGACTTTTTCCGATTGTTTGTTAGAGAAATCCGATCGGACAAAGTGCCACGCGTGCTCAGATCAAATTATGAGACCAAAGCTATTGGCTACTAGCCTCAACGTAGTCCCGTCGTAACGAACGAACGAACGTCATCACGTTCCGAACAATCGGATTTTCTGAAAACTTTGTCGGACCGTGTGTATGCAACACCAGTTTAGGACAAAATCCATCGGAAAAATTCCAACGGATTTTGTGGTCGGAATGTCCGACTGTGTGTACAAGGCATAAGACAGGCCATAGACAGTGCGAATTTCTTTCCTGCGGCCATGGGGCAGTACTGACATGAGAATCTCACCCGCCAAGACATTGTTTGCTCCCAGTGGAAAACAGTGACTGTTTCTAGCGGCTACAGCGATAAACGCAAGTAAAATCTGGCAGGTTGGTTGAACCCAAGTTGATTGATCAACTTGGTACCTTCAACCTGCCCATACACTGTTCAAATCTCAGCTGGTTCCTGCTGAACTGGCGGCGATTCGATCTGCCAATGGCCGGCCTAAGGCTGGGTCAGAGAGGGTATTGGAGAGATTAGTGCCCCCCTCCCCCAATGTAGCAACAAATCATGCTATTTGAATTTATTATTATGTGTACATTTATCAAAGAAAGAGGAATGTAGGGGGGAATCTATTCTACTGATTAACTGTTCCATACTTTAGATGCCCTTTCCTATCGCATGTCTATTAAAAAAAAAAAGTGTTTACTGATGTGTGTCAAACATGTGATAGCTGGTCATACTTTGGCAGAGTGTCATAAAAAAAACAGGAACTGCCCCCAGCCACCAAGTAAATGGTTGCTCCTGGTCCCATAATGAATTGCTTTTTTTTTTCAGATGTTTTCAAACATGCAGTGCTATAGACTTTATTGGCCTTTTACACGCTTATTGCAAGATAAGCATCATGTTTGTTGTATATAGGTTAGAACTAGAGATGTGCAAACAGGGCTGGGATTGGTTCGCAGGAGGTTCAGTGACGCAGTTAGAAATCCCCAAACTCTGAAATTTGCAGTGAACCCAATTTAATTCATAGTAGATAGCTTTTTTTTTTTTGGGCATTTTTAAAGATAAAATCCAAGTTATTGTTAAAAAGGATATGGGTAATTGGGCACCGCCATAGGGAACATGTTCCAATGCAAAAAGAAAAATTTAAAAAATGCTGTTCAGCAAGGAGAGGAACTTAAAATGCAACATTTAAAATAATCCTTTACATACCTTGCCTGGGGGTTGCCTTAAAGCTGCATGCAGGTTACGGAACAGCTAGAGGTAGTCCTTTTAAAAGTGACAAATTAAAAAATCTATGTAAAAAAAAAAAAAGAAAAAAGTGTGAGGTTCTCTTAGATATTCATTCCAAACCCTCATCCATTAATGCAAAGGTCCCTTCTTCCCGTAGAATGCCTTTCAACATTCGTGTTGCTGTGTGTGGGGGGGGGGGGGGGGGTGGCACAAAGCACCTTGGCACCTTATCCCCATATGCAGCCCTCACAAGGGGAGGGAGGGACAAGCAGATTGAAAAATTCTGAAAAATATTGAAAAAAAAACATCAAATGTAGCCATTGTGCCCATCAATTGCAGCCATTGTGCCCATCAATTGCAGCCATTGTGCCCATCGATTGCAGTGCCTGTGCCCATCAATTGCAGTGCCTGTACCCATCAATTGCAGTGCCTGTGCCCATCATATGCAGCCTATGTGCCCATCATATGCAGCCTGTGTGCCCATCATATGCAGCTTGTGCCCATCATATGTAGCCTGTGTGGCCATCATATGCAGCACCTGTGCCCATTATATGCAGCCTCTGTGACCCATCATATGTAGCCTGTGTGCCTACCATATGCAGCTTCTGTGACTCCCCACGCTCACTGTCTGACAAGCACACACTTACCCCATCCTGGTGGCGGGTGATGGCGGCGAGCTGTGGGACATGCAGCAGGTGACAGCAGCGAGCTCCTGTGTCCTCCTTGGCCCTCTGTCCTCTCCCATTCCGTTCCCCTGCTCTCTTCCGTTCCGTTAGGTGTCGTGTTAGCAAAGCAAATATTCATTTGCTTTGCTAACCCACCTGGGTGTACTGCAAGTGCATTGCTTTGTGCTCACAGTTCACCTTTTTTTAAGACTATTAGAGCATATGGCTCTAATAAGGTGCATCAAACACCCCCCCCCCCCCCCGCCACTATAATTCAGGCGCCCAGTGACTGAAAAGGGGTCGGACACCTGAACAGCGGTCATGAATAGATTCATGATCACCAGGGGGATGGCTGGAGAGAGGGGGCTGACCCATGCGCCCTTATAGACTCACCACCACTGACATTTCTAAAGTTGTTTTGTTGTAAAACTATCAGTCACACTGACCTTCTGCCCAACAATGCTTCCTGGCAAAAATGTCAGATTCCCTGGTAATGTAAACACAGTGTAGGGGATCCTGGGTGATGTCATTTTTGACACATATGGTCATGATGTCTCTGCCTGCAGTTTTTCTTTTGCCCGTGGTGCATGCTGTTGCTTCAATGGTCTAATTAGAATGACCAGTTCTGTTTACTGATCTTGAGTGTAAAGCTGACCATGTATGGATTGAAATTCGGCCGGTCACTACTGGAATCCTGTGTGGGCAGGCTGGTTGGTCATTTGCCGAATGATCAATGCCACCAGCAACACTGGCTGGAAGTTTTTCTTGCTATCAGAATACAATAGGTCAGCGGGAAAAATTTCCCCATCACATCGAATGTGTGGTAAGGGGAACTGGCTCATTGGTTTTTTTATTTTTTGTTCAGCCTGGTGATTGAACGAAAATAAATTTATTCTGTATGGCCCGGCTTAAGGGAAGTGTGATCAGGAGCTAAAGAATGTGTGTGTCATCTGTATATTGGTCCAAGTACAGAGCCATGTGATACCTACCCAGTGATAGGGACTGTTTCCTTCTCTTTGAAGAAATGGGAAACTTTGCCAGATGATCACAATGGAAAAATATCTGTGTGAAATAACAAGCACTTCCAACACTTGCTCATTTTGACCTGGTGGGGGGGTATTTGACCCCCTATATGTCGGTTGCTCATCATGACTGGACATTTAACCTTTACATTTCCATTGTAAAGGTGTTGAGATGATTGCATTGTTGGGAAATAGGTGGAGACTCCCCTGAAATAATTTAATGCAAGCCCTATTCCTTTACAAATATTCAGAAAAAGTGACTAGTATCTAGGAAATGTCATTGACTTATTGTTGGGAATGGCTATTCTTTGAGAAAATGTCCTCCATCACCGTCCAGCATTTGGACCCTAGTTATAAAACACTGGAGAAAAAAAAATGCACATATGTAGAATCCTGATTTTGACACCTAATCGGTTCCAGTTTATATATTCTGGGAACATTAAAGGTATTTGATTAGTTACAAAAAAGGAGGTTCTCCACTTTAAAGGAATGTTTTCATGTGTCTGTGTGTTTTCTTTCCTCCAGGTTTTATAAATGGGCTATGCTGCAAGACAAACAGACATGTAGGCTGTAGCTCTTGGGGCAGGAACTCCTCTCTTATGTTTGTTTATATTTGAAACACTTCCCACCATCTTTTCAAGTGCACATTTTCCTATCTAATTTGTCCATCTATCCTCCACGTTACCCATTCTAATATGCGGAGCTGGAAAGCCAAGAGAACAAAGCCAGTGAAGACTTTCAATTACGACTTCCAAAACTTAGAACAGAAACAACAAGTTAATCATCTGTTTTATTTGCGTGTGCACAACTTCTTTTGCAAATGACTATTGTAAAAAACAAGTGGGGCTGAAAGATATAAATCCTATGCAAATCAAAAGAGAAATTCTTCATAGCAGCGTCATAATTGAAATCTTGATTTTAATCAAAAACCTGGTTGTTTGGGCTACAAAAAATTTTTTCTCCTATGGGTTCCAATTCTGATGAATCGTGTGCTTTTGATGTATACATTTTGTAGATTTTTATCCATAAAAACTGTTGTCCAGCGTAAAAATCAAAAACCTGATTTAAATCTCCAGAACTACACAAACAAAGATGACCCTTTCTTGTATGTCCACGCCCTGCACTGCAATTCCAACAATCTGTATTCCTCCAGCACAGGAAGGTGAGCTGTGTGTGGTATGGAAGGGAGGGGTTCAGCTTCAATCTTGTTATTCCTTTTTTTTTTTCTTAAACTTCTTAAGGAGGTAATATAGTCCAGCTGATTCCAGAAACTGGAGAATTTTGTTTCCACCCAGCCCCCATCACACGCATTCCTCCCCTGTTTGCTGCCAATGGAGTCAATCTTTCACCAATACATGCCTAAGATAAGGTCTTCGTTTTCGGGATGGCTTTTTTTGCAGCAAACTGACCCACAGTTGTCTCATTCTATTTATCATGCATGTACCCTGATTTCTTGGTATATAGATTTACAGTAATAAAATGTATTTGTAGCCTTTAGTTTAGCTGTGGATGGAGTGGAGAAGGATTAAAACTCATGTTGAGTTTTATTGTCATTGGAGGCTACATAAAAGAGCTTTCCCCCTATTTCTTGTCCTGGTGACAACCTTGTTACCACGCAGGTATGGAAGTGAACTCTCCAATAGCAACACAAAAAAAAAAAATGTATGATAGAACGCTGGGTCAGCTTTGCAAACTTTGCCTTCCTGTTGTCCCCAAAACCATAAGAGCTCGTTCATACTAAGGCACTCTTTACTGCAAAACACATTACATGCCCTTCCCTGGGGGAATTGGGCAATTGAAGTGGACCAAATCAATAGTTTGGAACGAATGTTGTCACAGGAAAAATGGGTAAAGAGGAGCAATTCTCCAAGACCTGGACCTTGTCGTCTATGTTTCGATACTCCTCAGAATTTATTCCATGGGCCACAGTGGACTCCACCGACGCACCTATGTAGCCAGAGTGGAATGTCTCTCTCTTAATTTCTACATTCCTTACTGCTTTGACCCCTCTATCCCCACTCTCTCTCGCTTTTTCTCCTTTCCCTTTAAATGTTGCAGTATTACACGATCACCTAATTCATAATCTCTAGTCTCATCAGACCAGAATTTATTCCATGGGCCACAGAGGACTCCACCGACGCACCTGTGTAGCCAGAGTGGAATGTCTCTCTCTTAATTTCTACATTCCTTACTGCCTTGACCCCTCTATCCCCACTCTCTCTCGCTTTTTCTCCTTTCCCTTTAAATGTTGCAGTATTACACGATCACCTAATTCATAATCTCTAGTCTCATCAGACCGGAACGGTGGCACACAAAGAGCTTCCCCCTCAGAGAAAACCCTTTCAGCACAGCAACAAAAGCCCTAGCCTACCTGTAATGAGTGGGCACCACTCGTTGGGTAGATAGTGGTGCTCACCTACCCTTAATAAGTCAGGTTAGACGCTGTAGGTATACAGGCTTATATACCACACTAAATCAATCAAAGCTCACAAATGATCTAAACCATGAGACGGTATGACACCAATGTTGCAAGGATGTATATCTGTTTAGGTGATATTGAATGACATATATGTCTATTGTACAATTTTTCTATCTCAATAAAATAAGATTGAATGAAAACACATTACATGCCTTGCTATCTTGTTTTCTGTAGTCTACTACAAATGAATCTGCATGTCTACAGCCTATCACTGTATGATATTTTAAGTACGCATTCAAAAATGTTCTGGGCTTCTCATTGATAAAACAGATTTTCAAAGGCAGTAATGGGCACAGAGAATGGTCCCATCATCATATCTTAATGTATGGTTTCATGGTTTGTGATTGCAAACACACCAGATACCAGGACTCATTAATTATTTTGGAGGCTTTCTATACTTATGTATATATAGGATGTTTGGGAAAACAATTAAACCTTGTTGCTGTTCATGCCCTTCTGCCTTTTTTCTTGGCTTTGTGGTTTCAAAGTGGAAACCTCACAAGCTGTAGTCTATAGCTTGACGAATGTGGTGAAATGTGCTCTGTATGTATGCTGTTATCCAAGGACATTACACAGAACCCACAAGACTCTTGTCAACATTTACAGATATCCTTTGTACAAGTTTCACCAGCTTATCTCAATAGGACATTTTTTAGGATAAAATTCTATCTATAGGCGGTGTGTTTTTTTTTTTTTTTTGTCTTTTTTCCCAACACCTAACAGACGTCCCGTTATTAACTAGACAGAAAGATGCCACAGTCGAAAAGCAGTATCCTCCCCAATGCCCAAAACATCTGACTTGACCACACAAAGCCAGCCTTGACAAAATCTCTACTTGCTTTGTGTGGCCGAGTTGCAGCTGTTACGGATCTGCTACTGACATCATTAGCCCACAGGTTACTGATCCAGTTGTTTTTTTTTTTTAGGGAACTCTATGGGGGTTATTTACGAAAGGCGAATCCCCTTTGCACTGCAAGTGCACTTGAAAGTGCAGTCGCTCGAAATCTTATGGATAGATCTGAAATGAGTGGAAGCTCTGCTGATTTTATCATCCAATCGTATGCAAGCTAAAATGCTTTTTTATTTTCCTTGCATGTACCCCCTCGGATCTACAGCCACTTTATTTCCAAGTGCACTTTCAGTGCAAAGTGGAGTTTCCTTCAGTAAATAACCCCCAATATGTGGTTCCTTGGTAATGGCAAGTTGTGGGAACATTAGGATCTGTATAAATATTTGCAAACAGTCTTCAATCTCCCTGGCAAGACCTGGGTTAACATTTGTGCAGACTAGGCTTTATAACTGAACACCAGGCAAATAGTTGAATACATAGATGAAGTAGCTATATGATACCTGTTTTATCTACCAAAGGATTTGTAGTTCTGTCTATCCAGTACTGAGATTTACACAGCTCTTCCCCACAGGTCAGCCCTATGGAGCAGGGATTGGGACCTGATTTTTATTTGCTGCAGTGTTGTTTTCACATACATGTGTCCTCCCTACCGCCACCCTGTTTTCTGCCAATTGAGTCCATTATCTCCCCTGTCCTCTATCAGCAGCATGCTCCTTGCACTGCAGCACACCAGATTTGCTCAGGATGGTGCTTCTCTGCCCCTTCTTTGAGCTCTGTTGTACAGACGATAATATTTCAAGAGGTGGATACCGAGTCAAATTCTGGTACTTGTACTGCTTACATTCAAAAAATACATTTTAATAATGTACTAATGATTACAGAGCTGCATTTAGATCCACTTTAAAAGACAGTTGGTGGAAACGAAACTTTGGATTGCGTATAGTGAATGTAACCATACACAGAGAGTGTTTTGAATGGTTCCTGATGAACCATTTGAAATTTATGCCATGGGTAGCCCTGTTGGCACGCCCCCCCCCCCACCCAACATCCGTCAATCTAAGTCTACTTTCACATTGAGGTGCTTTACAGGCGCTATAGCGCTAAAAATAGCACCTGTAAAGTGCCTCTCCTCTCCAGTGTGAAAGCCTTCATTCACACTGGAGCGGTGCGCTGGCAGGATGCTAAAAAAAAGTCCCCTGCAAGCAGCATCTTTGAGGCACTTTAGGAGTGGTGTACACACCGCTCCTAAAGCTCCCCTACCAATTGAAATCAATGGGCAGCGCTGGAAAAGTGCATTGCAGGAACTTTTAACCCTTTTTCAGCCATTAGCGGGGGTTAAAATCGCCCACCAGCAGCTGAAAAGCGCCACAAAACTACTGTAAAGCGCCGCTATTTGTAGCTGCGCTTTACAGCCGACACACACCCCAGTGTGAAAGTGCCCTAAAAGTCAACGTGTCAGCATGCCAAACAGCAGCCATATTTAATCAGATGCAGCCACTGTGAGGGCATTCTCACAGCCACACCAATCAGAATACAGTAGCCATCAGTAGAGATCCCTCCCTCCATCCAGTCTGTTATCGTTATCATTGCTGTAGCCAATTTGCTTAAAGGATAACTAAACCTTTGTTTTTTTTTAAATAACAAAGATGGCATACTTACCTCCACCTATGCAGTTGGTTTTGCACAAAGTGGCCCGTTCCTCCTCTTCTGCAGTCCCTCAACGGCGCACCTGGCTCCTCTTCTCGAGTGCCCCATTGGAGAAGCGCTCTCACCTGGGGGATTTGTGTGGGCACGCTCCCGTGCCCTGCTGCTGCGTCTTTTGACACAGACAGCAGGACTTGGCCCCGCTCCCTGGCTCCCGTGTTATTTGATTTGATTGACAGCAGCGCAGGACCCAATGGCTGAGCTGCCATCAATCTATCCAATCCGAGACTAGCGCTAATGTGCTAATTCTCGGCGCTGGAAGACCAGGCTCAGGTGAGTAAAGGGGGGTGCTGCATTATAGAAGGTTTTTCACCTTAATGCATAGACTTCACCAAGAGGGTTTACAACCCCTTTAAGCGCTGACCAGTATATTCTGACAACGGAGTCCCCATTGTCAGAATACAATAAGACAATGAGGATGCTCCCCCATACACCTCACTTGTGTGAATGGGGGAACCTGCTCTGTTTTGTTAGATCAGCCCACTGGCTGATCGAAAAAAAACTGATCAATATATAGCCATCCTTAGGTTAGACCATGGGTGTACCAAATCAGTAATGGAATGTGTACATTTGTAGCCATCTTTCTATAAATTAGATTAAACAAAGAAAAGTCTTCTAATTTAAAACAGTGCGGGTTAGTTACTAAAACTGGAGAGTGCAAAATCTGGCGCAGCTCTGCATAGAAACCAATCAGCTCCCAGGATATATTGTCAAAGCTTTATTTGAACAAGATGAAGTTAGACGCTGATTGGCTACCATGTACAGATGCATCAGATTCTGAGTGCACCAGTTTTAGTAAATCTCCCTCTCTGTCTCTATGATCTTAGCTCTGCAGCCTGCCAACCACAAAATAGGCTGCCGACTGTATTTAAAAGCAAAACACAAGTAGTGGCGCAGTCATAAAAGCAATTTCAGTGTTTTCTGGTGACTAAAAGATAATCAGTACTATTGGTATGTTGCAGAAGCTGCTGTATGTCTCGGGGGTTCCCTGAAATTATATCGAACAACTCTCTGTGGTCTGTTATAAAAAAGCTGGAAGAGGAACAACATACCATGTGTCATTCAGCAGCCAAGCTGCGCGGCTCTGCTGGCAGGCTTTGTGCCTGGGTGTGGTCGCAGAAACAGTTTGAGTTCCTATTTCAGCGTCAATGTTGGGAGATAATAATAACTGCGTGTAACGCGGAGGATTTCATGCGTTTTGGCGATAGTTTAGCAGACCAACAAACTTGCGTAAAAAAACAAAACAATACAGTTGTGATTTTTAAGTGCAGAGTATAGCATTGACGTGCAAAGTATAGTATCAATGATCATTTTGGAATTCACCATACTGTAGGCTGATCAGTGACAGACTATTTCTCAAAGCTGCACTTGGCATACTACTATTTGCCTTTTGTGTTGGTGTACCATTTCTATACTGTTGAATGAACTGGGCACTATTTTTGGATATGAGGTGCTTACCCGGGAAGTGTGCTAGAGGAACAGCAAGGGCAGGTCAGACAAGCTGTGATGGGCAGCACTGTAAAGCTTAATCCAATGCAAAGATTGTTTGGGGCCCATCCACATCAAAGCATACATGTCCCAATGAGCTGCAGCATGTAGAATTGTCATAGTTAAAGTGTTACTAAACCCAAAACAGTAAAATCTGTCTATATATGCAGTAAAGCATGCTTGTTATACTCCTTGTGGAACCTAAGGGGTTAATCCTTTGCATTGTGTAAGAAGGCTGATTGATACTGTATGGACAGATCATCCCCTTCTTGCATTGTCTCCAAAACATGTCCAGATAAGACAGAGTTACTGGAGTCAGGCTGCACATGCTCAGTTTAGTGTGTATTGGTTGAGAGGGTCCTGGGTATTGTAACACTTTAAAGTTACAGTGTATGTACAGCCAAAACTTTTTCAAGGGGAGCTAGAACCCATGTCAGGTTTTCATTGCTGTCTGTGTTCTGTGTCCCACTGTAAATAATTCAACCTATTTGTCCCGTTGGCTATTGTCACTGACATAGAAAATTATGGAACCTTTTATAGCTGTCACCAGAACAGGAATAGGGGGAAAATGTTTCAATGGAGAGAACTGTCTACAAGGGGAATTCCCATAATTTAATAAATATGAACTCACTTCCTGTTCCATCTACATTACAGGAAGTTAACGTAACTCTTCCCAATTTGACCCAGACTACAAATAATAAACTGGCTTGGGTTTTATCCTTCCCTCTTCTTCTACCCAAAGCAAAACTAAAAAGGTTTGGGTAGACATACAGTTTGAAAGGAAGGAAAAAAAGAGCATTGCAACGTGCACCTTCACACCACATGGCAGTGCCCATGTATTATATGCCATGCACGGTGGTGTGATTCGTGAACTAGCCATTAATAGGTCTGAATACCCAAGGTGTGCTTTATTGTATAAGCCATTTGTAGAAGGAAGAACATGTAGAGTTAAAGGATCTGTTGATGGAACAAATCAAAAAATTCATTATAGGTCTCCTCTTGAGGCAGTTTGTTATCAAAGAATATTGCGTGCTGCTTGGAACATCTGGAAATCATTCCGGTTGGGTCACACAAAATCCCTCCCAGGTTCCCTTCTTCATTCTCTCAGCCTCCAACGCCCTGAGTCCTGCCATGGGTCCTGCTAACACAACCTAGCAGTGACTTCTATATTGGCGGGTTACAGTTAACCCTCTGTATACTTTAACACACTGCTGGGGAACTTTTCTAGGAAAAAGCAGACTCTGGGTTTGCAGATAATGCAAAAGGTTTCAAGCTGGCCAACTTCTGTTTAAATCTGAGAACGGACTTTTTTTCTGTTCTGTTATATTGACTGTGCTGCAGGTCTTTGAGGCATATCTAGATGTATTTTATGGCATGATACAGCAATTGTATGCCTCCTTACAATGAGTTATATTGTAATGTATACAGCCGGGTATCTATGTATTTCTGCATTTTATTCTGTGTATACGTCTCTAGGTGTGTCTGGCCTTAGGCAATGCACCTTTGTTGTGACTGTGTGACCTGGTAACATGTGAAAGTTACAGTAAGTCCATTATAAACATGCAGCTTGTGTGTGTGTGTGTTGGGGGTGTAGCACGGGGTTGTAGAGAAATATATTGTTAAGCAGGTAAGATGATACTAAGGGTTCTTGTTCAAAATAATTCTAGCGATTGATCTAGGTCGGAGAACCACATTTGGCTTTCAAACTAATTTAAAGGAAACATATATATAAAATAATATACTGCACTGTAATTGTGTCCCCCCCCCCCCCCATACATTGTAAAGCGCTTCATAAACTGTTGGTGCTATATAAAAAATTATATATATATAGATATAGAGAGATATAGATATATATATATATATAGATATAGAGATATAGATATATATATATAGATAGATATGTGTGTGTATATATATATATATATAGATATATAGATAGATATGTGTGTGTGTGTGTATGTATGTATATGTATATATATATATATATATATATATATATATATATATATATATATATATATATATATATATAATATATATATAATTATTTTATGTATAATTTTTGGTTTTTGTTTATATAGTTGTTTAGGTTGACTAAAGACAAATGTTGATCCAGTACGGCTTCTTGAACACCCTGGCAGTTTGTTTGTTTTTCCAGGGGAAGGCAACCCACTTAGGCCTGATTCACACCTATGCATTTTTAGTGCTTTTTGCATTTTGCAGATTTGCACTAAAAAAAAAAAGCACTAAAAATGCATTCGGTGTGAATCAGGCCTGAAAGTGTATCTAAATGCAAGACTTTTAAAATTGTGGTTAGAGCAAGTAACAGTTAGCAACCCTTTGCGTTGTCACCAGAACTAGAATAGAGTGGACATCTTCTAATGGGGACACTTATTTCTGTGCTTGCAATTTTTAATACTTTATTCAACACACTGCACACCTAGTTTGACACTTTTCACTAAGTACCTATATATAAGCAGAAAAAACAGACAGAGGTTTTAACCAATTTCTACTACTATTAATGGGGGGGGGGGATCCCTCCTGCAGCGCTATTGTGTTCTGCAGGCTGGGAGCGTGTGGGAGCCTTTCCTGGCTGCTATAGCTGCTAGAAATGATTGGGCAAAAAAAAAAAAAAAAGACAGGCTGGTTGTACTGAAGTTGAATGATGGATTGACTGGTTACTGCTGAACTTGCTGAATTTTGATCCATCTATGGCTGTTTTAAGTGGTCATTTTACCAGGCATTGTGTACGCATGGGTCACCGTTGTCACCTTACAGCCAGCAGTACTTGCATATACAGAGAAAGCGGCTTCAAGGAGGCTGTAGATCAGCTTTAAAGTGGTTGTAAACCCATGGGAGGGGGGAGCAACCTGCAAGGCAAAGGCATAATGAGCTAGTATGCATAGCATACTAGCTCATTATGAATAACTTACCTGAGAACGAAGCCCCCAAAGCGGTCCTCCGTCTTCATGTGTGCTGCTGCCAGGGATCCCGGAGTGACTTCCGGGTCTTGCTGCTCCAGCACTGGGATTCGCCGGAGCAGTGATGATGTCACTCCCGCGCATGCGCACGGGAGCCGACACTCGCGGCATATCGCCGCGACCTGCGGCCTGCCCAGTACGCCTGAGCGCCGCTGTCTACGGCGCATGTGCCGTAGACAGCTGTGGCTGTCTTCGGGTAAATATCTCCTAAACCGTATAGGTTTAGAAGATATTTCTTGGACCTACAGGTAAGCCTTAATCTAGGCTTACCTGTAGGTCAAAGTGGTTTGTAAGGGTTTACAACCACTTTAACTACAAAAAAAGGGTGAAAGCAAGAATTCAATGAAAAGATAAATGGCAGTTGTTTTATAACGCAGTGGTCATCAACCCTATCCTCAGGGCCCACTAATAGGCCAGGTTTGCAAGATAACTGAAATACATCACAGGTGATATCATTTGCTGCTCAGTGATTGCAGTATTCTAGTCTGCATCTTCCCAAGGTAATACATAAAACCTGGCCTGTTAGTGGGCCCTGAGGACAGGGTTGATGACCACTGTTATAACGCACAGTGCTTTGGCAAACTAAATACCATTTAGTTAGGCTTTACATCAACTTTTACATTATAGATGGCCCTATGTTTGTTGGAGGAAGCAATGAGTTGTCAGTTTAGACCACGGGGTCTCAACCTGTGGCCCTCCACCTGTTGCGGAACTACAACTGCAATCCTAAACCTATACTTACGTGCTCTGTGCAGTGATTTTGCACAGAGCAACCTAGATCCTCCTCCTCTTGGGCTTCTTGCTGGTGCTCCCGGCTCCTTCCCCCACTGAGTGTCCACATAGCAACCCGCTTACTATAGGGGCACTTGTGCGTGCTCCCTCCCAAGCTGTGCTATGTGTGTTTTGCCACACCCCTCTCTCCCGCATTACAGACTCTGATTGACAGCAGCGGGAGCCAATGGCTCACACTGCTGTACCTGTGCCAATAAGAAGAGTGAGAGCCTAGAGAGCCTCAGCTCTCATGTACATCACTGGAACGAGATCCGGCTCTGGTATGTTTTTTGGGGGGCTGTGGGGGAAGCTGCATGCAGAAGGTTTTTTTTTAACATACTGCATACATAAAGGGAAAAACCTTCTGTCTTTACAGCCACTTTAAGGAAATTATGAGTCATCTATTATAAGTTCTGGAAATCTGCAATGGTTTCTAAAGCAAATAAAATATTACAATAATTTTTGCTTGACTTCAAGCAGAAAAACTTTCATTTTGAATATATTACATAATAGCCTCAAAGGATATATATGTACTTTTTGAGCTCCAGTTATGTTTGCAAACCTAATTATTACCATGTAGAGGTGACATCATCATGGTGCTGTACATAGCCTGTGCAGAGAGCAAATCTGTGGGAGATACCCAACAGGCACCACCCACTACAGGCTGCCTGTAGAAAGCATGAAGGGATGGATAGAAAACCAGTTCTTCTGCAGAAGTTGAGAGAGCAGCAGTTACCCGTCTTCATTACAGGAACCCCCTGCACAAAGGGAAAGTTTAACGTTGGATTAATTCACAGATCTGGAAAACATACACAATGCACACCAAGATTCAATTCAGAATACGCATGCCTCTTATTTAGACAATATATCCTTATTCCAAAGCTCAGCTTTTTTTTCATGCCCGTATTTAAAAAAAAAAAAAAAAACGGAACTTGTGGTGTTATGGGTATTGCAATTGTATTGTTATCCCAGAGAAGATTTAACCGAGATATGTAACTCCTGTAGTAAAAAAAAAAAAATCCTCGTCTATAGTTTGACGTGGCATCTTGTCACTGCCTGGAGGTGACCACTTGCAGCCACTACAATGCACATACATACTTCTTGAAAGATCCGAACAGAACAGAATGCAATAGAATATTCACATCCAAAAGAAATCCTTCTCTGATGTAATCATATAAGGTGTTTGATTTTATGGTTTGTTAGACCTGTAAGATATCTTGCAACCATCTGAACAGGAGTGTTCAACATCCCCAGACACTGTCATTACATTGACACTGTAATTATGTGTATAATATTTAGCCTTAATTAGTGGTATCATTAAGGCTTCTTTGTTTTTTTTTTTGTTGATGTAACTTCTGAACTGCTTGCATGGCTTTGCTTTTTGGGCGTACATGCCCCAGCTTGCCATCAGTATACCCTGGTGAAATAGGTGGGGTTGGGACTTTGCTCTAAGAGGAGAATTGCTCTAAGCTGCCAGTACACCACTCCTAGCAGTAGCTGAGGAATGTGGTTCACCTGGCTCAGAACATCAAGGTGAGAAGTTCCCCTCCGGGGCCCAACACTGTCACAGTTGCAGTCTATATAACCTGGATAACCTAGATAATGTTTTGCAGTGCTTAGGATAGAATATCGCAGTTTCAACTTAGTATTGTTCAAAAGTCTCCTTAAACCTTACAGACCTACTAAATGCATTAGACTTAAAGTGGTTAAGTCCGTGTTCTCAATTACCGGCAGCCCCTCTGTTCTAACAAGATGTATAAACTGTTTATGTGTTTTTAAAACTTCTAATCGTAAATACCTTAATCCACATTGCTGATGTGCGGTCACCCGACCGCCCGCAGCTCTCCTTCCCCAACCTAAGGACTACAGTGAGAGGAGCTGAGATATCCCTCTGATGTCACAATCTCCCTCTGATGTCTGACGTGACCGCACATCGGCGATGTGGATTAAGGTATTTAGGATTAGAATAAAAAACAAACAAACAAAAAAAAACGCTGGGTTGTATATCTTGTTATAACAGAGGGACCAGAAATGAGGGGAGGGGCAGCTCACACACAGGAGCTGACAGGCAGGGAGAGAGGGAGAATGTGGGCTGACAGAGGCACATAACCTGGCCATGGTATCAGGGCCCAGATGCCATAAGTACCGTGGTCAGCATGCACAGGAACACAGGAATCGGCAGGGTCAACCAGGTTTTTTACAGCATGCAAGGGGAAAAAAATCACAGGCACTGTGCTGTTTACCATGTTTTAAAGGAACAGGATCCTCCTCCTTGCTTTTTTTTTTTTTTTTTTGGGTTACAACCTCTTAGTGTTGGTCTGTGTTTTTATATTTCTGAATACATATATATTTGTACAAAATTGCTTGCTTATTAGCCAAATGCAATCTTGTTAGATCTTTGCAATAATTCTTTGTATAACGTACATGAACCTGTCCATATTGGGCCTCATTCACACAGGCATTGAAAATAGCCGGTTGGTGTTGCGTTCCCGAGTACTCGTGGTCCAGGGCAGGTTGGACAGAGGGTGGCCAGCAGTAGAAATGCCTACTATCAGTTGGGTCATGTTTTTACCATTTCCTGACCTCCTATCAGCATCACTACCAATTCTTAAAACAGGGAGCAGATAAGAGGTGTACACACAGCAACATTAGCGTAGTAAATGTGCCCGTGGTGCTTAAAGAAGAAGCCCTATAAAAGATAAAATAAAAAATCGTATAGGGCATTTAAGGAGTGCGCTGATTGCGGCTTGAATCCCTTTGCAACTAGTTTACTCATTAGTGCCATAGTGTTGTTTTTTACGTGTTAAAAGCTGCTTTAAAATGTCAACCCTATGTAAACTTGGCCTTAATGTTCCAAATCTCTCCTTTTATGAGACATTAAAAACTTGTGAAAAATGATTGTATTGTCCACTTTGAACTTTTCTGGCCACCATTATCTTTTCTGTGCCAGCTTATTCCTGTATAAGAAAATAAAAGGAAGGGCATGCCTCATTCATACTAGTGAAGTCTCAGGAATACACATATTTACTTGCTGCCAGGCTGTTAAACAGCAGCTGCAAGAGAATTGTATGTCCATGATTAATATTTGGGAGTGGCAGTGAGTGATCATCTACTGCCTATGACTAAGGCTTTTTTGAGACGATGAACTGTATTTTGCAGGCCTATTTGATTGCTTTACGCTGCCTGTATGCTGAAACACAGGCTATGCTCCGCTCTATGCATGAATGGAAAGGCACTGTGCAAGTAGTGTAGATTCCGACATTACCGATCAAAAAGTAATTAATAGTGCAGTTGGTTTTGGTATGCTAGTTGTTCCACCCATTCCTGGATTGGGAATGTGTTTCTAAACTAAGCCAAAAAATAAAACAAGGATTTGATGCTCGTTAGCTTTTTAAATGAAAAGTGTGTGATCCTGAAGATTTGAGGCATGAAATGCTGTGTAGTATAGCATACATTTCTCAATGACAAATTCAAAAAAAGAAGAACCCCTCTAGACAGGGCTGTGCTGCCTGAATAAGGTAGACGTTTATGACTTGATGTCCCTTGAATGTCTTGTAGACACATGATCCCAGTTGCCCCTGTGCCCTGACACATGTGACAAAGATGAAAATAGCGTCAAAACATTCCATGGAGTATTCCACCTCTCACATTACCTGGAATCCAGCTACGACATTCAGAGAGAGGTTGTTACACAATCTACTCTACTAAAGATCCTTTTATCTAGTCCCATCCATTATACCTTTTTAAATAACCACCTAGTGGCAAATTTGTAGAGTGAAAACTAGTTTTTATTTGTGTTAATTTCAAGAATAAGGATTAATAAGAACATATTCACTGTTAATGTACAATAAGAAATGTAGATCTACCGTGATGTCCCTTGGCAGAGCTATTGTTTTCCTCCTGAAATAAGATGGGATTGTGCTCCTCCTCCGATAGGTGCAAACATGCGTTTTCATCCTGTATTAAGCTTACATGGATGCAAATTTCATCTGATTCTCGTGAATCAGCTGAAATACAAACCTTGGTTGGTCTTGCCAACACCACCGGGCTCGACACATTTTCAGTGAGAAATCAAAGGAGCCAGGCAAGAGAATCAATTGAACAGAGTCTGCAGCCAATCAGCTGCAATCACTTTTTGGGTATTCTGGCAGCCATAATAAAACAGCTGGCAGTGGGAGATTTGTCCGTTCACATTAACATGGATGGTGAAAGCTACTGAGTTTCCGCAATCGGTCCTTTACTTGCAAGGCCAGCTGAACTTGTAGGCTGCTTTATTAAAGATCTTTAGTCATTTCTGCATCTACATTTGTAATATGCACACTAAGAAGCTTTTCCAGTGGTGAAAATCACTCAAAAAAAGCTCAACATGGTCGAATGCAATATACCTCTATATTGCGGAGAGTGCCTCTATAGGCCTTTGGAGCAGGTAGTGGAGAGCAGAAGAACATCCATAACACTGGCATATCTGGGAAAAATGGGGAACAGTAGTGTATGACCAGGAAAATATAAGCCAGCCGATCTGTTGTTACAAGGATGATTGTAGAGATTGTGGACCTTTCCATGTCTGACTATTACGGTTAACAGTAGGAAACAACCTTAGATCTGTGTGTACCTTTTAGTAATTATAAGTGAAGCCATGTGATACCCATGTCAGATCATCATTTAATTGCATGTTGAAACCTACTAATCCAATTTAGATCTGTATCTTGGGCCAAGCTCTCCAGTGGCTGCTGGTGCTCAATATTTTGGGGGAGGGGAGCAGCAAACCAATGCCACCCCCTGCGAGAGATGGATGGGAAGGCAGCGATTTCTCCCCCCTGTGCGGGAAATGGCCAGGAAGGCAGTGATTAAAGCTCCCCCGCGCGAGACACAGACAGGAAGGTAGGGATTCCCCCCAAAGGAAGGTAGCCATTTTCCCCACTTCTGTAGGACACGGACGGGAAGGTAGATATCCCCCCAGCGTGTGGGAGATGGTAGCAATTTCCCACTGTGCGGGAGACTGACGGGGAGGCAGCGATTTTCTCACCCTCCCCAATGGGAAGATGGGGTTTAGAGGCCTAATTATTTTAGGAGGCAGATGAGGAGGATCCAGGTAGGGCTACTGCTCCTTGCGCCAGGGCCCTTGCTTCTCATCTGAACAGGAAGTGGGTCCTAAGACTCCCTGGCCAATCGGGTCTAAGGTCCTGCTTCCTGATTGGCTGGGAGGAGAATCAGGAAGACCATAGCAAATATTCACTATTGTCGCACAACTGGGTGGGCTCGGGGGTGCAGTGCCGAGCATTCTCAGGCAGCAGTGTTCAAGGGGCCTTAATATAACGTTTCATTTTTTTTTTTTATTGGAAACTAATCATAGGCTCTGGTAGAAAATCCCATCTATTTCAAACGAATTCATAATATCTTTGTGTAGAACATCTTTTTTCCAAAGAGAAACGCAATTTGAACAGTAGAATTTATGATTTATGATTATACAAATGACCAGCATTAGATGAAAAGCCCTGCATATGTGAGATCTTTGATATCGTCATAACAGTATATTATGAAAATTAAATGGAAAGTCCAGTTGACCTTGTTCTAGTATGTACACGATCTTTGAGTTGGTACATTCACTGTGATGGCTGGTCTCACAATAAGCATTGACTACTGGGTTTAAATGCAATTAGCTGACTTCGGGCACTATTAAATCTGCAGTTCTGTTCTTAGTGATGCCCTTGGTTTGTGCCCAAACTCTACACCATGCAAAACATTGTAACATCAGTTCTAAATAGTATAATTTATAAAAAAAATATGTAAAATACGTTAAGAGATTTAGGTTTGGAGTGGTGTCTTATAGACATTTGGGATTCTTGGTTTTCAAATATACGTTCTTTTACACAATTACATATTTGCTTTATCAGCCTAGAGAATCGGATGATTTTGTGATCTTTTTAAACCAGCTGACAGCTGTATAGTATGAGAGTCTGCTGAGACAAGCCACTAAAGCTATACCCAAACTGCCCTCAACTGTGCTGTAAATTTTGTTGATCTGGCAGATTAAACCTGAAAAACAATCTGTGTGTAACCAACACAACTCTGATAAACTGTACAATATACATTTTTTGTCTAGCCTGTCGGTAATCATGAAGGCACTTTTTATAGATTGGATCATGATGCGTTTTAGCTTTGGCAGACATTTTATTATGCCTACCATTTTCCACTTGTCTATGCATGAATAAAAACTTAGTCGTCGGAAAGTGCAAAGTCATACGTATGGCATTTTAATCACACTGTTGGTTTTTATGAACGTTTATTGCAGTTTGAATATTTGAATAGGACACATTATGAAATTCAGCATAAAACCAGCAAGCCTGAAGAAGCATTTTATTTGATTTGAAAACTCCTTAACAGTAAATTGTTTCTGTAAAAATACCGGTTTCCAGCCCGTTCACCAAAACTATAGAAAAAAAATCTGACTTTACTGGCACATGAAGGAGCATGCATGGTACAATGTAAAATCCTACACGGCATTTTATTACAAAGATTTCATCAAAGACCTATTTTATAGGCCATCAAACCAATGTCTGTACACAACAGCAACCGCCCACTGCGTTTTATCTGCCGCAGCAAAAAACTGTACTTGAGTAAATTGCTAATCACACTAATCGAAGTGTTCAGTGGAAATCAGTCCTCATAAGTAGTTGAGGTTTTTTTTTTTTTGATGCTTCTTCAAGTCAAATAGAAGAGAATTGCACTCGAACAAGAAAAATGTAATATCATATTATAATAAACAAAAAATTTTGTAAAAATTTTACAAAAAAAAAATAATAATAATTTAGTACTCCAATCTTTAGGCTATGCGAGTGTCGCATAAACGTATAGGACACCCCTTGGGCAGGCACCAAGGCGAGCAGGAAGGGAGCGACAGCCAGGATCCCTTAAATCAATATAAATAGGTAAATATTAGTAAAGAACTGGTCTAGATGAATGTAAGGAGATAATATAGATCCTACATCTGATGATTTGTTTTCAGCCTGTTCCTCAACAGGATCCGGGCACCTTGTGCCACATGGCTCCTGTGACCCTTTTTACTTCATGTATTTACGTGATATTTGCAACCACTTCTGTCCCAGATGAACAAAAATATTGCCTGCTAATGGCCTCATTCACATTTCTCCCATCACTGTCATGACTGTTTTAATTTTCCATCTCAATTGTTAACCTATTGCTTCCTAAAGCAAGCAACATCTGCTTGTAGGCTGGTGCAGGCTGAACAGGTGTGGGCATCCTTTAAATAGACTTTCTATGCCATTGATCATATTGACCCCCTTGCATTATGGGGAGAATAAGTGCAGATAACTGTACAGTGTGTTGCTGTGTGGATGATGTTTGCGTTTCTTTGACAAATTGGATTATTGAAATTTGGCAATTTTGTGTGCAATTACCAAGGCTTATCAAAAAAGTAAACATAATGTACACTGCTACAGCCAGTTGGCAGAATTTCAAAAACATTGGATTGCAAGGGCTATTTCTGTCTATTACATTGACCTGCAATGGCCAATTTCAGATATATAAGCAACAAAAAATGTGTATAAAACAAAACACAGTATGTGTGTGTTTTTAATTGTGTAACTCCATAAGGCAGTACTTTAAAACAGAGAGGAGGAGGGAGATAGGCTAAGCAGAGGATTGATGGGCATGGTAAGGTTACCAGCCAAGTAGATTACTGGTCACAGCAGCTCTAGCTCTAAAATGGTGTAGGTGGTGGTCTGTAGAAGTGCTTATAAGCACTTTTCAAGGACAATAGAATTTAAACGCATTCATGTTTAGGCTGTAAAAGTGTGAATACTTTTTTATACTGATATTGTGCTAAACCAATATTTTCACTTATTTACATTGCTTTCAAAAGTAGTCAGTTTTTTTTTACAATGGAAACTTTATGGTTGGCGCTGCTTCCTTGAACCCCTGGGAACCTGATGTTAATTCTGCTAAGAACGCTCTGGGCATGATCATCCATGTTCTTGTAGGTTTCTTTGGAAGATCACTCCAAAAACAGTTTTTTTTTTTTTTTTTTACCTTTTTACCACAAATGAATCCATGAAATAGTTTTCAGGTTCTGGAAGTGATTAAAAAATATGGTGTATACAGGTCAAATATTTTTTAACATCACCTGCTATATACAATATATATTTTTACTAATAATCTTTAAACGACTAATGATATGAAATTAAATGTGAAGAGTGTAAGATTTAGTGACCCCTTTCCTTACATTGGTAGTCTGTGGAAAATTGCACCCTTGTATTGGTGATCAGTGTTGGTGCGAGATCAAGTCAACACTGTACACAGCTCAAGAATTCACTAATAACCTCAGGAAGAGCCTTGGCTAAGAGAGGCTACTCTAGAAACTAGATTTTAACCGCAAAATAATGTTTTATAGCTATGAAAACCAGGGCTGGATCTAGTCTATCTGATCTGGGGGTGCAGTAAAACAAATTAGTCAGGGGGCATAATGTCAGCACTGTGTCACTGACAGTCTGTCACCCAGTGTCACAACCTGGGAAACACTAGTATGTAGTAGCCTGTCATTAAATTAGGGTGATTAAACAGAACCTGTGCCCCCTTATATCAGATGTCTCTATCTGAGTCCTCCTTTACATCAGGGTCTCCATTCGAGTTCTCCCTTACATCTGGGTCCCCATCCGTATGCCCCTTTAAATCTGGTGTCCCCATCAGAGTTTCCCTTACATATGACCAATTATCCACATCATAGTGATCCTTTACATCAGGTGTTTGCATCAGCATGCCCTCTTACAATAGGTGTCCCCATCAGTGCACCCATTAATCAAGACAGCATCAGACTGGCTCATGGATCAGTGGACGTATTCTGAAACCTGGAGGGGCACATCTAAAACATGGGGGGGTGTATATATATATATATATATATATATATATATATATATATATATATATATATATATATATAAAACCTAAAATGGTTCTAAGGTCATAGCATTTTTACCTTAATGCATTCCCTGCATTAAGGTAAAACATGTCCCAGTAAAAGAATGCCAAGAAGCCATTGTCTCCTGCTGTTTTCAATCAAATCCTGTGGGTGGGTGGTTAGAGGCACTCTGTATCTATAGATGCACACAGCCCGGCTCAGAAGTGGGGAAGGGGGTTAGTCTGCACATCAGCCCCCAAATTAAGCCACTTGCTATGGGGGCAAACACAGAAGAAGAGGTTTGGGGCTGCTCTGTGCAAATCCATTGCAGAGAGCAGGTATTACATGTTTGTACAGAACCAAACCACTGCCAGGCGCTCGTGCTATAATGCATCAGAATGTTAACTGTCCACGGGCCATATGTGTTGGGCTAATGATGATTGGAAGTCATGAAAGTGATGATTGGAAGTCCAGAGCCAAGTAATAAGTAGCCGGAAGTCTTAACAAAAGACAGCAATAAAAACAGTGAGAAGCCTGATCTGAATGTGGAACAGCATTACCAGAGGTGGATCCATCCCAGCCTGCAGCAGCAGAGGATGACGAGGACAAAACTGCGTATACCAGGAGATCTGGATGGAGGGCAGATCCCATATGAGAAAGCCGCTCGCCATGGCCAAACAGCGGGGAAGCACTAGTCACCGGAAACAGTGTGGCTGGAACACAGAGATCAGCGGTTCACCAACAGGAAGCTGAACAAACAGGAAGTGAAGTTGGTTGCCAGGAATACATGTGCATACCTCCCAACTTTTTGAGATGGAGATGAGGGACACCTATTAGCAAAAGTATGTAGACATAGGTCCCCCCCCCCTGCACGCCCCCTTAAAAGAGAATTGTATAAAAAAAATATTGGTTAAACCCACAATTGTTTTTTTACCACTACCATTCCTTTATACTGGCTTTTGGAATTTACAAATGCAGCAATTTAGAAATTGGATGAAAGGTTAAGCACTGGGAAATACTTTTTGATAGATAAAAAGTGCATTTTATATACAATATAAAGTTCAGACAAAAATGAGGTACAAATTAGGAGGAAAGAGGGACTGAGGGACATTGCTCCAAATCAGGGATAGCCCCTCAAAATCAGGGACAGTTGGGAGCTATGCATGTGTGTTCCTGTTTGTTCAGCTTCCACGTTGCTCCCTGTTGTTTGGCCGCGGTGGGCAGCTTTCTTACACAAGATCCATCCAGATCTCCCAGTATACGCAGGTTTCCCCTTGTTATCCTCTGCTGCTGCAGGACGGGATCGAATCAACCTCTTGTAATGCTGTTCCACATTCAGCTCAGGCTTCTTGCTGTTTTTATTGTTGCTGTTTTATTTGACTTCCCAGCTACTTATGTTCTACTGGGCTCTGGACTTCCAATCATCACTATCATTAGCCCCACACATATGGCCCATGGACAGTTTATATTCTGATTCATTATAGCATGAGTGCCTGGCAGTGGTTTGGTTGTGTAAAATTTCTTTCCCCACCATTCCTAGGGGACACTTTGTGGGCACCCTGCTTTTTTGTGCCTAATAGTATCTAATTTCATTATGATACTATGATGGGGAGACAGTCTTGTAGCGCCCAATCTGCTTGTGTTGTGAAGTTTTACGTTTGTTATGTTAAAAAAAAGCCTTTATAATCACTTTAATATATTGGAGATCATTTCTGTGCTCATGATTTACCACTGACCAGGTTTTCAAGCCAGTTCTGGTGCAAAAAAACACAAAATATAAAAAATATAAATATAAAAAATATAAATATAAATATAAAATAAATCCCACACTGCAAGCAGGCAAAACTAATGTTATGGTAACCTCTTTTTTTTTTCCCCTAAAAATTGGTTTCTTGGAGGCATGATTTAAGACCGTTGAGGGTTTGGCAATTTTTAATTCCAAGAAAGAAGATCTAAATGAAGATTTCTAATCCGGGAAATATTTTCCTTCTATTAAAGTGTGGGATATGAGGAAGAAAGTTTTTCAGCTGCAGATATTGTAAATGTATTTTAGGGCAAATTCTCTCCTCTCCCTCCTCTGTGTGTAATTGAAGAGGTATATGTGGCATTATACATGGATAAACCAGCTCTGCTAGATCACACAATCTCCTTTACATGTCTCTGCATGGCCTCCCTGCATTCCTGCACCTCAAAGCTCCTCTGTTCTCAGAACACAACAATCTTGCTTTGTTTCTAAACTCGATCTTCTCCCTTTTTTAATAACCCCATATTTTTTTTAAGTTGCTGTGGAGTTGCTGCCAAACGCTTTTTTTTTTTTTTCTCATTCCCTCGCCCCTTTTACACACACCCTTTTCTCTGCACGTCTTGACAGCCCCTCCTTAATCCAGTCCACTCAAAAGTCAGATTTCATTTTTTCCTATCTGTAGTTTGGGGAAGTATTGCAGAAGCTTTTGTATCCGTGGATACACAACATTTATGGGTTGCAACAAAAATGGAAAGATGGAAACCGTTGACAAGGAAATGTACTTATTTTACGAAGCACAATGTATTATCATTAATCGTGTGTACAGTTTATCAATTTAAAATTTTTTTTTTTTACAGTGCGTTGCCTAATGTTTAGCTGTGCTTCTACTGAAATCATTGGTCAGTTAGCTATGCCCAGGTATTGGAACTTGTCTCCAGATGCCAATCATTTTTTTTTTTACTTTATACAATATATCAGTTGTTTGTGCAATGAAAGACTGTCCTTTTTTGTCATTAAACTATATTTTGTCTGCATACTTGAAAACCCTGAGATTGATCCACACTTGGTAGACTACCTGGTTTATGAAAACAGTGATTAAATTGGGTGGATGCTATACTTTGGGTGCTGTATAGACATGCTTCGAAGTACAATGGAGCAACAGTTTATGCCTGTAGTTGAGACACAGTTTTTTTTTGGTTTCTACAGAAAAAGATCACATCTTACAGTTAGGGCAAATTATATTCAATAGTTTTTTTTATGGTTAAAAAAACCCTGTGTGTAAAACCTTACAATACCAATTTCCTAGTACCTTTGTTGGAAATCCTATTGTTGCATGCATTTAATTTAGAAGTAATTTAGAAGTAATTTGGTGCACCGGTGCTAGTAAAATGCCATCAAATAAATCCACTAAGATGCTGAATCGGAAATTTTGGCCAGCAAAAGACCGATGAGAGCTTTTCATCAGAAAATGCAACCGTGTGTATGCTCCATTGGAATTTCTGCCAGCAAAAATTTGAGAGCATGTTCTCGATCTTCCCAAAGGAAAAACTTTCTATCGGAAATTACAATCGTGTGTATGCAATTCCGACGCGCAAAAACTCATGAATGCTTAGATTCAACTGCAAGATGGAATTTATTGGCTACTGGGTATTGAACTTGCTTTATCTAGTCCCGTGGTACATGTTGTACATCACTGCGTTCTTGACAGTCGGAATTTGGTGTGACTGTGTGTATGCAAGACAGCTGAGTGAAATCCCGTTGGAATTCCATCGGGAAAACCATCAGAACTTTTTCCGACCAAAATTCCGATCGTGTGTATGCGGCATAACAGTGTATTTCCCATATGCTTTTATATGATCCATTGGTCCATGGTATTCTTATATATAATGAGGTCACCAATCTTTGACACTATAAATGACACAATCCAGTCATTTACTGGCCTTGAAGTGTCATGATATCTTAGAAGGCTTTTAGTATAATCACTTGTGACTAGAGTCCGCATCTGTCCCTCATTAGGGGAGAAGCAGTGATCCTTATAGTCTGTAAAATGTTTTTCCGGTCCTTCTGCCTATAATCCCCAAGCAGGAATAACAGAAGTATGGAATCTGTACAAGAATCACGTGTTTACTGCTCATATTTGGTGTAACATTTTTTATTTTTTTTTAATGGTTAAGTTGACAACTCTATTTTTGTTATTTATTACATATATAGCACTTACCATTATTTACATACTATACATTTACATCAGCCCCTGCCCTCAAGGAGCTTACAATCTAGGGATCCTATCTTGCATGCATATACAAACACACCCTAAGGCCAATTTGGAAAGGAGCCAGGAAACCTACCACAATGTATTGGAATGTGGGTGGAAACCCGTATAAGCACAGGGAGATTCGATGCAGATAGTGTCCTGATCATGATTTTAAATGGGGACCCAATGCTGCCTTTCACAAGTGTTAACTTAAAAGCCACAGTGCTGCTCTGGCGTTTGATTGACATTTCTTGAATTGGTAAGACAGAATGACCACTAAAGGATTATCCTGAACAGAATAGACTATTGAGATGGCTAATGGCCACAGCAGTATGCTATATTGATTTTTAGGCAGGCTTCAGTTAATTTCATTTGGCCCAACATGAGCTTACCCCCTGTACAGTTTATGGCTCCCGTTTCTACCTTTGTGATGGATGGCCAAATTATCCAAGAACATTGTCAAATTTGTGAGAACTGGGTTTTATGTTATGTTTATATCAGTTACAATATTGAAGGTGAAAGTAATTACAATTTAAAGTAAGGCTAAAGTTCAAAACTTTTTACACTTTCATAGATGGGCCTACATTAGACTATACAGAAAATTTTTATGTTGTACAAATCTAGGAGAATCTCAAACACTACATGGCCACAAGCAGCCTAGTCTGCCCGCTGCCCCTAATTGCCTTTTGGGGGATTGAGGTCACCAGAATGAGCTGTACAACCCTCCTTCTTAGGAAGTTTAAGAAAAAAAGAGTTGATCGGAATACAAAGTTTCATATGTTTGTCCTACTGATCTGCATATATCAACATGAATGAGTTCGTCTTTTCAGTGATGTAACAGAAACACATTTTAGCAGGCACCATGACTGTATTGTAACGGTATATCTCTGTACAATGGCCTTTTCAAGCTCGGTTTTCAAGCTTCAAAATGTGTTAGGTAACATGAAAATGGATATATGCTCACCAGTAGTTGTATTCAATCATAGTGACTGAGAAAATGCCTTTCTGTTGCTCTGCTTGATTTTATTTGACAGGACAGTGGAAAGATTGGACTATAGGGAGGAATCAGGGGATGACAAGTTTTGGGAAGGATTTTCACTGTGCGGTGAAGGAGGGTTGGACAGCAATGATGTCAGTTCCCAATGATGTATCAGAAAGGCCTTAGGGCTTGTTCACACTACAAAGAAACGCACTCCAGATCTATTCAGAATGCGTTGATGCATATGCGTGTTAACGCCTTACAGTGGGTTATTGGTGCATTTCCGGTTGCATTCCAATGCTTTTTTCCTTATTATTATTATAATTATTATTATTATTATTATTAATAAGGCAGTTTTTTCCCCCTATATAATTTTTTATTTTTTATTTTTTTTACTGTACTGGGGTCTGGTGAATTTTTGATGTGTTTTTACCACTTTCCAGTACAGTCCAGTGCAGGACCCCCTGGAATTGATCACACTGGTGTAAACTATGCCATTTGAAACCATATAATCTACTTTCCATGCATTTTTGATGCAGAAAAAAATGCACTGGACTGCATGTGGTGTGAACTGGCCCTTAAAGAGGAAGTAAAGTCTTCCTTTTTAGTTGTACCTACAGGTAAGCCTATAATAAGGGTTACCTGTAGGTACTGTAAATATCTCCTAAACTTGAACCGTTTAGGAGATATTTACTATATACGCCAACGTGATTGGCGCATGTGCTCTGAAGAAACGGCTGCCCGTGCCATTTCTTATCACCCCTTTCGCTGTGACCGGCGGCTCCCACGCGCATGCATGGGCATGCATGGGAGTGACATCTTCTGTGATGTTTCTTCCAAGTTCTTTCCCCGGAAGAAACTCCGGGGAAAATGTCAGCCATTTTAGTGATGTGTGGCCGAGAGAGCTTTATTCTAAGGTAAGCATTTCATAATGAGCTAGTATGCGATGCATGCTAGCTCACTATGCCTTTTGTCTTACAGTTTTTTTTCTTTTTATAGGGTTTACAACCTCTTTAAACTGTCTAAGATCATTGTATCAAAATATTGGTAGGAATCAAATCTTTTTATCTTCATAGCAAGCGTTTCCTCCATAATTTTTTACTTGACCCTGTTGTGAGACACTTCAGATGATGTGTACTTTTAGACAGGCAAAATAGAATGCTGCCCTGACTCCCTAAAGCCTGGCTACACATTATATGTGGGGAAAGGGTGCTTGGAAGATGGCAGTTCTGTTCCTAGCAGCTGCCACTGCAAGAATTTTGGTAAAAGTCTGGTAATGTCATAGAAAGTAATGAGTGATTCTTTCTATAGAAAGAAGATTAAAAAAATAATAATGTTGAGGAAAAGTCTAGAGGGGTAATGGGAGTTTTGGGGGATAACCAACGCTAGGAAAATATCTCAAACTATTTTGCATAGTTCTTTCTGTACTTGTAAGAAATACATTTTATTCTTACCAGTGTAACCAGCTTGGTTGCTTTAAACTGGAGAGTAGATGCTTTAAATTGGAGAGTAGATTGAGGATTTAGACTGAGTGTGTGTTGGTCATCAACATCCTGATGCACCTTCTTCTGAGAAATACCGCAACGCACAGTGGGATGGCATACATTCCAAACGCCAATTGCTAAGCAGGTGATAACCACCCATTTCTGTGACTTGGTTGGTTTGGTATAAGGTTCAACTCCAGGAAAGGTAAAAGTCCACCCTTGTAGTGAGGTTGACCCCACACATTGAAAGGGTTAACTAATTGTTCATATCTAGGGGACAGGAAAAGCAGTTTTATTTACCAAATCCTCTGCCTCATAGCAGACAGCGCTCCCCCTATGCTCTGGCAAGTTGGTTGTCCCTCGACATCCTCACATCCAGTACACAACTACCCATCTTAATGACGTCAGAGGTCCTTAGACTGCCGGAGCCTAGGGTTGAAGAAGCTGCAGGAACCAGTCTAGCAGTGAAGATTAGCCTGCGGTAGCAGAGGATCAGGTAAGTTAAAATAGTTATACCCAGTTCCCCTAGAGATAAATTAGCAGTTAATGCTTTTAACAGCCCCAGGGTGTGCACTTTTCACTCTCCAGGTTTAAACTGGTGACAAGCTTGTGCGCATCAAGCATTTTAATCCATTTGTTTCAGGATTTAGGGGAGGGCAGATTCAGGTTGTCTTCATACAGAGCTTTAGTGTCTGGTTAATTTGGGTCTCATGGTTGGTTGATCTGTGGCCAAAGTCATGGGAGAGGGAGACGCTGTCTTCAATTGTATAATATTTACACAGGGAGGTTTGTTTAATATCACATGGCTTTTATGGATATCCACGTTTTATAAAAGCCCACACCCTTCTGTATGTGTGTCTGTGTTTGTTTATGTATGCAGAATATTTGAGGATTTCATTGTATACCCTAGCATGAAAGTATTTCCCTAAATATATGCACAATGTCAATCTTGTCACGTTGAAAACTTAGCAAGCTGTTATCACAAGCATTCTTGAGTTTATTTTGACATTTTTTGTTTTTTCTTTTGTCTTACAGTCCTCATGCAAACATCCGTGCAGACCGAGCCAGCAAGGTCTTGTAGAAAGTAGCTAACGCAACAAGCCAAGGTAACACTTCCATTTTATCTCAATGTACTTACAATTGTAATACAATTTTCACTTCCTAGTATAAAGTGTCAACAATAAGT
This sequence comes from Lithobates pipiens, assembly GCF_037356315.1. Taxonomy (NCBI): domain Eukaryota; kingdom Metazoa; phylum Chordata; class Amphibia; order Anura; family Ranidae; genus Lithobates; species Lithobates pipiens. The sequence goes on along the minus strand of NW_027507686.1, from coordinate 71,185,491 downwards.
GTATAGGATTTGGGGAAAAGAAAGTGGGCCTCGCTTGTTAGTGCTTATTACTTGCAAATCAATCAAGATTCCCTCTAAATTGGCAGAAAGAATAAATCTGTAGTGAGGTAGAACAGTTTTTATTTTGCTAGCCAGAAGTCAAGGTTCAACAGAAAAAAAGAGTGGAGAATTGCAAGGATCTCATTTGATAAGCCTGAATAAGAACCGATTTTTTTTTTTTTTTTTTTTTTAGTGGTCCATGGTCCACCTAAATCCAAACTGTTTTAAAGAAGTTGTAAACCTCCCTTTGCGAGTTGTACCTATAGATAAGCCTAGAATAATGCCTACCTATAGGTACTGTAAATATCTTCTAAACGTGTGCCGTTTAGGAGATATTTACTGTATACTGCACCGATGTCATTGGTGCAAGTGCTGTGAATAAGCGCCCCCCCCCCCCCCCGCCGTTTGTTCAGACGAATGTGCCGTGATTGGAGTGAAATCACGTGGCTCCAGCCAGTCACAGAACCGGCCTTCGGCCTGCAGCGGGGACAGCACAGGCTTTGTTTGCAGGTAAGTGTCACATAATGTGCTAGTATGCGATGCATACAAGCACATTGTGCTTTTACTTTGCAGAGTAAAAGAAAGGAAGTAAAACGCATCAGGGTTTACTTCCTCTTTAAGCTTTTAGGTTTTTTTTTTGTTTTCTTTGGGTGGTAATTCTATGTGGATACTTCTTCTAAAATATAAAATGAAATAACTGAAGTCAAAAAACACCTATCATAAGAGACAAATTAAAGTTGCCAATGCTACCCTCCCTTTCTGAAAATGCTGATTGCCTGACAGTCATTTTAACCTTCTGGCTTCAATGTTTTGAATTATTGATTCTGCAAGCACATAATTGAAAATTATTACAAAAACAAAACAAAAGCACTCCTGCGCATAGCGGACCACCAGATCGGCCACGAAAAAGCACACACTGGCCTTGCTGCCCTCAAGGGTGGGGAACCCTAGAAATCAAAGAGAGAAAAGAGGACGCACCAGCCTTGTGCATTATCCTTTAGGTACGTATTTATTGAAGACATAAAAAGAAAACTACTCTTACTACACTTAGTGAGTGGTGTGAGTTTCTTTGTGACCTCTGGAGAGTCCTGTTTGTTTGGTACTAAATGCTGCTACTGGATGACTACTCTTATTGTCTTACTGCAAGATTTTATACGATTGTTTGTGAGTAGTTTTCTTTTTATGCCTTCAATAAATACGTACCTAAAGGATAATGCACAAGGCTGGTGCGCCCTCTTTTCTCGCATAATTGAAAATGTATGAGAGAGTACGCAACCCGTTGATTGTGGGAAGATGATCAGTAGATTGCGTCCCTTCCTTGCCGACCCCTAAGGGCCGGTTCACACAGCGAGGCGATGCGAGGCGACACGGCTCGCCTCGCTCCCGCAAGTCGCCCCCGTTCTGTACAATGGAACCGTTCTGAGAGGAGCGACTCGAGTCGCTCCGACTCAGAAAAAAGGTTCCTGTACTACTTCGGGGCGACTTCGGGGGCAACTTGCATTGACTTCTATACAGAAGTCCTCTGCAAGTCGCCGCTGAGGTCCCCGCAGGTCGCGGCGAGGCAAGTCGGAGACGCCTCGCCGCGGATCGCTGTGTGAACCGGCCCTAATACTTGAAAAGAAGTTGGATATAAAAAAAAAAGAAAAAAGTGCCACGCCTCATTAATCTTTGATATCTTTTATGTGGTTCAGGAAGATTCTCCACTTCTCAAAGCTTGCCTACCCCTGTATCAGCACTAAAGCATCATCAAAGATAAATGTTGTAATAGTCCTGCACACCTAGTCATGGGCTATGGCTTAAGACTTTGGGGGGCTGAAACGCATTAATTAACTTTCTGTACTATCTATTAATATATTTTGGAACTTATGACCGTGTGCTGGGCTATCATTAGATATATCTTAGAGTGACAAACAGAAGCTTTCTTATGCACCGATAGATCCCAGAGAAGTATCAATGAGTAAATGAGGTATGCATTCTATTCATGCACTTAAAGAGTCTCCAAAACAGACAGGCAGCTAAAATGTTAATGAAGCAGTAGATTGCAATGCAAGGATTTCGGCAATTGGGATTTTTCAGCCATGGAGTTTGTCTTGGGTGCAGAGGAAATATCATATCATCCTGGCAGTGTTGGCTGGTGCTCAATATTTTGAGGGGGGGGGGACAAACATCCTCGGCGGGGGATGGATGGACGGGAAGGTGAGGGCCTCCTTACCTTAGAAGGTAGATGTGGACTCCAGCCGGGATGACACTGTGATCGCCCCTCCTCCTCTCTCCATTGTCTGAGCCAGAGTGCTGGATGTGGCTGCGGGTGAGCTGTCCATGGAGACCTCGCTCCAGGGCCGTTCCTTCTCCTCATGGTCAAACAGGAAAAACAGGAAGTGGGGCCTGAGACCCCCTGGCCAATCAGGTCTCAGGACCCACAACTGCTTTCTGATTGGCCGGGAGAAGAATCAGGAAGAACACCCCAAGCCCACCCTTTTTGAAGCCAATTGGAGCCTTGGGCTCTAATCATGTGCTTAAAAAAAAAGAATTTGAATCTGTGCACCTGCACTTGGATTGCGGGGGGGGGGGTGGGGGTGGGGGGGCGGTGCCCCGGGCTCTGTATGGATGGGTCGCCACTGCATCCTGGTGTGAGATGATTACGCGAGCAAGGAGTTAAAGGGGTTGTAAAGGTAAGTGTTTTTTCACCTTAATGCATCCTATGTATGGAGGTGAAAAAGCACCTGTCAGTGACTGGCCCCCAGCCCCACCCATTTTACTTACCTGAACCCTCGAACTTGTCTTCTGTCTGTTAGGGGGTTCTAGGCTGTTGATTGGATAAATTCATAGCAGCGTAGCCATTGGCTCCCACTGCTGTCAATCAAACCAAATGACGTAGCCACCAAGGGACGGGGCCGAATCCTGCATTCGGCGTCTATGGCCGAATGCTGGACTTGGGAGCATGGCCGCAAGGTTACCCCTCGGGAGAGCACTTCTCCCAGGGGGTTATCTGATGTGGGGAGGAGCCAAGACAGCCGCCGAGGGACCCCAGAAGACCAGGGGTCAAAACAAGCTGCACAGTAGAGGTATGATATGTTTGTTGTTAAAAGAAAAATTAAAAATTACCTTTAGTGTCACTTTAAAGATGAAGTTTCACCTCATATACAGTATTTTCTTTATCCTGTCTCCCAGGATAGTGCTTAGCACTTTGCCAATTTGTATTGGTACAGTAGATCCAGAGCTAGCGTAGTCTACAGAGCTCCCCACCTGCCTCCACCACTGTCTGACCACACTGCTCTGTAGGAGACAAATACTTAACAAGCAGTGATTGACAACCGTGGTCTAAGGCATCATTGCTCGAGACCAGCTCTACCACATTTCTATCTAAGCTTGTGTTAGAATCCATAAACTATAAGCTGTCCATAAGTTATAAGCTAAGGTTCTTTGTCCAATTGAATGCAAAACCCTTGGACAATAAACATAATTTTATTAATTATTTTTATCAAATCAGAATATTTATCTTATTGACCCCAAAAAGTATTCTGTGCCAGATCCTTACAGTCCATGTGCCAAGATATGACCGATCCCTGAAACAAAATATGTACTTTCATGCTGGTGAAGTATCTGATCTTTCCAAAAGTTCTTGTGTTGAACATGCTTTGCCTTTTTTAGTGTTGCAAACTAATATAATTAAAAAAAAAGTTATTTAATGATCATAATATTAGAACCAATGTTCTAGTTAATTCTGTCTATTTCTGTTATTCACAAAATTGCTGGGTATGACTCAGTCTGCTAGCCTCCATTTTGTATCTTGAATAGCTTGCACATGTGGCTGTGCCATGTGTCTGTGTATATGTGTAGCCTCTGCTGTGGATTATTTGCTTGGTGCTCCCTCTACTGGCTGACTATGATACTATTTTTGTTTTTGAGTGGTGCCAATTATTTCACTGCTTCATAGTGGTTTGTATAGTTGGTATAACATTTATGCCAGGAACAGTGTGAGGCATGATGCAATAAATTTAATTAACATGAAGCAATAGAGAATTGCAGTAGTGAGAGCACTGGTACATGTCTTCTTATATTTCAAAGCAGTTTAATGTAATAAGCTCTGTCTGTCTATCAGCCCAATTCCAAAAAAGTTGGGACACTGTGTAAAATCTACTTAAAAACAGAATGTAATGATTTGCAAATCTGTACATATTTTATTCACATTAGAAAACATATCAAATGTTTAAACTCAGAAAATGTACCATTTTAAGAAAAATATAAGGTAAATTATTGAAATTAATGCCAGCAACACGTTGGGGCAGCGCAACAAAAAAGATGGCAAAGTAAGTGATACTAACAAGGAACTGAAAGAACATTTTGCAACTTATTGGGTTAATTGGCAACATGTCAGTAACATGATAGAGTATAAAAGAGAGCAGCTTAGAGAGTCAGAGGGGGTTATTTACGAAAGGCAAATCCACTTTGCACTACAAGTGCAAAGTGCACTTGAAATTGCACTGAAAGTGCACTTGGAAGTGCAGTCTCTGTAGATCCGAAGAGAACATGCAAGGAAAATAAAAAAAAAGCATTTTAGCTTGCACATGATTGGATGATAAAATCAGCAGAGCTCCCCCTCATTTCAGATCTACCCTCAGATTTACAGCGACTGCACTTCCAAGTGCACTTTCACTGCAGTTTCAAGTGCAACAATTTTTAGATGAAGATTCTCACAGATTGGTAAACCTCTGCCCATCTTTACTTCTGAGACACTCTGGGGGTTAGTTACAAAAGGCAAATTCACTTGTAGTGCAAAGTGAATTTGCCTTTCGTAAATAACCCCCAGAGTGTCTCAGAGGTTTACCAATCTGTGAGAATCTGCATCTGAAAATTGTTGAATATGTAATGTAAAATTGGAAAGAATTCAAATATATCATCAAAATATTCCAAGAATCTTGAGAAATCTCTGTGCGCAAGGGACAAGGCCGGAACGCAATGTTGCATGCCTGTATTCTTTGGGGTGCCTAGACAGCAATGTATTATAAACCGGAATGATTCTGTGATGGACACTCCTGCATTGGCTCAGGAATACTTCTGAGTCACTGCCTGTGAACAAAGTTGGCCGTGCGATCCAAAATGTAAGGTAAAACTCTAACATGCAAAAAAGAAGCCATATCTGAACATAATCCAGAAGCGCCACTGTCTTCTCTGAGCTAAAGCTCATTTAAAATGGTATGTTGCAAGTAAAAATCTGTTCTGTGGTCAGACAAATTGAAATTTAACATTTTTGGCAACCGTGAACTTCACGTCCTCCGGATTTAAACCGGTGAGGGCCTTCCAGCTTAGAGAAAGGGCAGATGATTCATGTAGCATGTACTTCCTGGAATCCATCCTCTCTTAGATCAGGCATGCATGCAGGAGTGCTTAGCTGAGAAAACCCCTGCTCTTCTCCTGAAAACTCAGTGGATGTATTATTATTATTTATTATACAAGTTTTATATAGCGTCGACAGTTTGCGCAGCGCTTTACAACATGAGGCCTAAAAAAAATCAATGTTGATTGGGAGAGTGAAGTTCCACTTTAACCATTTCAGCCCCGGAAGAATTTACCCCCTTCCTAACCAGAGCACTTCTTGCGATACGGCACTGCGTTGATTTAACTGACAATTGCACGGTCGTGCGACGTGGCTCCCAAACAAAAATTATTTTCTCCACAAATAGAGCTTTCTTTTGGTGGTATTTGATCACCCCTGCAGTATTTTTTTTTTGCGCTATAAACAAAAAAAGAGCGACAATTTTGAAAAAAGCACATTATTTTTTACATTTTGCTATAATAAATATCCCCAAATAATATATCATTTTTTTTTTTTTTACTCAGTTTACACCGATACGTATTCTTCTACATATCTTTGGTAAAAAAAAAATCGCAGTAAGCGTGTATTGATTGGTTTGCGCAAAAGTTATAGCCTTTATAAAATAGAGGATAGTTTTATGGCATTTTTATTAATTTTATAAAAAATTTTTTTACTAGTAATGGTGGCGATCAGCGATTTTTTTTATTGTGACTGCACCATTATGGTGGACACATCGGACATTTTTGACACATTTTTGGGACCATTGTATATTATACAGCAATCAGTGCTATACAAATGCACTGATTCCTGTGTAAATGACACTGGCAGTGAACAGGTTAACCACTAGGGGGAGTGTATGGGTTGAGTGTGCCCTGGGGGTGTTTCTAACTCTAGGGGGCGTGGCAACGTGTGACACATCATTGATCTTTGCTCCCGATCACAGGGAGCAGAGATCGGTGACACTGTCACTAGGCAGAATGGGGAGATGCTTGTTTATATTAGCATCTCCCCATTCTTCCTCCCCGTGAGGCAATCGCTGGTATCCCCGTGGACATCGAGTCTGCAGGACCCGCGACCCGACTCACGGAGCGTGCCGCGGACGGGCACGGGCCACGTACAAGTACGTTAGTTTGCCTGTACGAGCCCTTTTGCCGACATATATCGGCATGAGGGGGTCGGCAAGCAGTTAACTGGCCTGCATGCAGTCCAGACTATTCACCAATTGAAAATATTTGGTGCATTTCAAAACAAAAAAAATACAACGAAGTAGACCCAGGATTGTTAAGCATTTAGCATCCTATCTCAGGAAAGAATGGGACAAAATTCCTCTCCCAAAACTCCAACAACTGGTCTTCTCAGTTCCCAGACATTTACAGAGTGTTAAAAAAGAGGGTATGCTACACCATGGTAAACATGGCCCTTTCCCAACTTTTTTGAGACGTGTTGCTGCCATTCATTTCAAAACTACCTTATTTTTTTTCTTAAAGCGGAGGTCCACCCTAAAATGGACCTCCGCTCATCGGAATCCCCCCCCCTCCGGCGCCACAATTGGCACCTTTCAGGGGGGAGGGGGGTGCAGTTACCTGGATAATCCAGGTAACTGCACCCACTTCCGGGATAGCTGTCTGCGGAAAGGGGCATAGATTACGCCCCTTTCCGCAACTGCCCGCCCCTTTGCGCAAGTGACCCGCTGCCTGCTGGGAAACACACAGTTCCCAGGGGCAGCGGGGACCGTCCGGATTGCGCCGCGCGGCTCGCGCATGCGCAGTAGGGAACCGGGAAATGAAGCCGAAAGGCTCCATTTCCTGATTCCCATACCCAAGATGGCGGCGGCAGGACCCGACAGACGACCTAGCGATCGGCTTCGGGTGCCGACATCGCGGGCGCGCTGGACAGGTAAGTGTCACTATTTTAAAAGTCAGCAGCTGCAGTATTTGTAGCTGCTGGCTTTAAAAAAAAAAAAAAAAACGCGGAGTCCCGGTGGACTCCCGCTTTAAGATGGTACATTTTCTCAGTTTAAGCATTTGATTTGTTTTCTAGCTTCTATTGTGTGTGTCATGCAGTGCTAGTAATCATCATTGCACCTTGACACGAGTTAAAAGCACCACAATGGACCTGGCTGGTGCAAATAAGCTCTAAAGCAAGAATATATTGCCTCTTAAACTGGCCATACAATTTTTTTTTTTTTAACAGATTAATTTATCTACTAAAACGAGGCAAAAATGGAATATGTCTCTTTGGGAAAAGTCAATTAAACAATTGACTTATGTCGAGCCCACATACTCATCGAAATTTGGTTCTTGCTTCGATCAGTATATGGCCAGCTCTGAGCAGTTCCCCCTAGTATGTGTTTCTCCCTTGTAGAATTTTTAAGATTCCAAAAATGTTCCTATCTCTTTCTGTACCAGAAGCAATTATCAACAAAACAAATAGCGAATCCTAGATGTCAATAAAAGAATTGTAAAGGAGGTTCTAATTCCACATTCTATCCAAAACTAAAAAAAAGATTTGGAAGGATATGGACTCCTTCCAGGTTCCCTCTCCAGCACTGCAGAAGAGCCTCCATACACCTCTGATAGTACCTCTGCTGGCTTAGGGCTCCTGTGAGAATGCAAAGGGTGTACAAGCAGTATGTCCATCCACATTTACACCATCTAAATAAGTAAATACAGACAAAACCAGTGGCAGCTGGTGCTCAATTATTATTATTATTTTTTTTTTGGGGGGGGGGGGGGGTGCAAACAAACTGAAAAATTCAGAAAAATACAAAAAAAAAAAAACATCAATTGCAACCTCACTGTGCCCATCAAATGCAGCCACTGTGCCCATCAAATGCAGCCACTGTGCCCATCAAATGCAGCCACTGTGCCCATCAAATGAAGCCACTGTGGCCATCAAATGCAGACACTGTTACCCATCAAATGCAGACACTGTTGCCCATCAAATGCAGCCACTGTTGCCCATCAAATGCAGCCACTGTTGCCCCATCAAATGCAGCCACTGTGCCTCATCAAATGCAGCCACTGTGCCCCATCAAATGCAGACACTGTTACCCATCAAATGCAGACACTGTTGCCCATCAAATGCAGCCACTGTTGCCCATCAAATGCAGCCACTGTTGCCCCATCAAATGCAGCCACTGTTGCCTCATCAAATGCAGCCACTGTGCCCCATCAAATGCAGCCACTGTGCCCATCAAATGCTGCCACTGTGCCCATCAAATGCAGCCACTGTGACCCCTGCCCGCTGCCGGCCCAGCACTTACCCGCACCACTACATTGTGAAAGCACTCGGGCTTTCACACTGGAGAGACAGGAGCGGCCCTTTACAGTCACTATGTAGGCAATATTTTTAGGACTGTAGCGCCTGTAAAGCGACTCGGTGTAAAAGGGGTCTTATTATAGCAAAAAAGTTTTCTTCTTCAAAATTGTCGCTCTGTTTTTTTGTTTATAGTGCAAGAAAAAAAAAATGCAGAGGTGATCAAATACCACCAACAGAAAACTGTATTTGTGGGAAAAAAAGGATGCGTTTAGGTACAGCGTTGCATGACCACACAATTGTCAGTTAAAGCGACACTGTGCCGTATCGCAAAAAATGGCCAGGTCATTAAGGGGGCCAATCCTTACGGTCCTTAACCACTACAATACAGGGCACTTTCACCCCCTTCCTTCCCAGCCCAATTTTCAGCTTTCAGCGCTCTAGCGCTTTCAGTGACAATTGCGCGGTCATGCTACACTGTACCCAAATGAAATTGTTATCATTTTGTTCGCACAAATAGAGCTTTATTTTGGTGTTATTTATTCACGACTCCGTTTTTTTTTTTTTTGCGATATAAGCGCAAAAATAGCGGAAATTTGGAAAAAAAACAATATTTTCTTTTTTCTATTTGAAAAGAAATCCAATAAAATCAAATTTTGTCATAAATTTAAGCCAAAATGTATTCTGCTACATGTTTTTGGTAAAAAAAATTCCGTTAAGTGTATAATAATTGGTTTGTGTGATCACGGACATATGTACGCAAATGATCATGTACATATGTGTGCAGGTGATCACGTACATATGTGTGCAGATAATCATTGGGACATGTGATTTTAGTGGGACATATGTGGGGGACATGTTTTTATTATTAGGGACATGTGTTTTTATTATTTGGGGACATGTATGTTTTGGGGACATGTGTGTTTTGGGGACATGTGTGGGGACTGTGTGGTGTGTTGTGTGTTGACACTACACTGATGATCAGTGAGTAAAAAGCTGTAAAAAGCAGCCCATACTCACTGATCATCAGCCGGCTGCAGCGTTCTGCTCTCCTCTCCTCAGCGGTGACTTCCGTGTGAGGAGAGGAGAGCCGATTGCCTAGCAACCGGCTGTTTGTTTACATCACATGACGGCCGTGATTGGACACGGCCGTCATGTGATCAGGAGGGCCAATCACAGAGCCCTCCTGCCGATCTGAGATGTGCCGTGTCCGGGTGACACGAGCACATCGGGATCGCGCCGCTGCGCGAGCGCGCGCGATCCCGCTATTCCTGAAGGACGTTCCTGAACGGCCTGTCAGGAATAGACGGCTCCCACCCGGCCGTATATATGCATTGGCCGGGTGGGAAGTGGTTAAGTGGTTTAAAAAGGCCTGGATTATTTTTTAAGTGTACATAATATAACTGGGTACTTACATTTATAGGTAAAGTTGATCCGATTGCCTCTCGGGGGGATCAGGAAGGAATTTTTTTTCCCTGCTGTAGCAAAGTGGATCATTCTTTGCTGTTTTTTTGCCTTCCTCTGGATCAACTGTGGGTATAGAATTGTGTATCTGGGATTGTATGTTGTTTTTTTTTTTTGGATGAACAAGATGGACTTTTTTAACCTAACTATTTTGGTGTCCCCCCCCCCCCCCCCAAGTTTGCACTTCACTTTAATAGCTGGAGCTTGCTGACTGCCAAAGTGACTCTCTCCATGTGAGGCTCAATGACAGTTTAGCCAGCTTATTTGTAAATAATGCCATGTGATCATTGTTATTTTAGTGATCACATGATTGAACACCATGCTATCTGATTCTTCAATGCTCTATATAATACGGCTGCTGTCAGATACAGTGCAGAGGATTAGGGATTAGGGATTGGGTAGGGATTGTGTGCAGGATTATGACTAGCATTTGATAAGAACAGAAAATATCTAATGGAAGGGGCGTACGATGCCACATCCCAATTTTTACCAGAACAACAAAAATTGCTTTCCAAAAAATAGGGGCTTTAAAGACTTATGATACAGTTGAATAAAACATAATTTATTTCCCGCTAAAAGAAACAGTAGAGTAATTAACAAAATACCACTATATATGAGTTACGAACCTAAAATACATAGAATTAAAAGCAGTATAGTGAGGGATTGGTGTTTAGACCTTGGTTGCGGCATCCCCCCATGTGTCAGTGGATATTATATGGGTGACAAATGCTGTGGTAAGCCTATGAACACATATGGCGATACACTGTATTCTAAAGAATGATGATGTTTTATACTGTTAAAATGTTCTTCAACTTTTCAAATGCTTCCGCATTATCCCTGATGAAGCCGTTTCTGGACTGTGAAATGCGTCAGCACAGACAAGCTGGCTATATGCATTTGTACTGCTATTAATTTCATGTGTTATATGTCTGTACCTCCTATTTGATGGTTGTGTATTACTCCACTGTTTCTTTTAACAGGATGTAATAAATATTGGTTTATTCAGTTATGTCATTAGTCTCAATATGATGCCTTTAAAGTCCCCTGTTTTTTGGAAAGTAATTTCCTTTTTGCTGTTGTGGGTCTGTGTTTTTTGTTTTATATTTTAGAGACTTTAACAAGAGGTCCTGAAAGATGCAAAAGCAGGAGGGAACACCCAGGACTGTATGCTGAGCCCCCCTCCTGGCTACCCATTCATTCCAGCTCTAGCATATTCTAGACATGCCGAATGATTGTGTGAATGGGGTGCTGGGTATAGCAGTTTTGTTCTGATGCTGAAGCTCATAGATGTTGATAGGTGCATAAAGATGACACTTGTATACTTATTATTGTATAATTAGTGCTAAAGCTATGATTCCTTCCTTTTTTTTAAAGATGGAGGAGGAGGATACACGAGAAGTTTTGCTACCTAACTGGAAAGGCAGCGGGTCTATGGGCCTGACCCTAGACCAGAATGACGAAGGAGTGTTTGTAAAACAATTGGTGGAGAACTCACCGGCTGCCAAAACGGGAGTTGTAAAAGAAGGTAAGTGCTTCAAAGTCAGGGGAAGGATTACGCTAAATAAAACCATAATTGTATCTGACAATAGACTACTGATAGATAAAATAAAAAAATGAACCCCAACATTTCATTGCTTAAATAATCAATGTATCTTTTGGTAAATAAGGATGCCATAGTAAAAAAAGAACTGATTGGTTTCTATGCAGAGCTGCACCAGATTTTGCATTTTCCAGTTTTAGCAAATCAAACCCCAATTTGTGATATGTTCATTTCTGTGTATCATCTGAGGCCAGTCCACATCACTGGATATATGTGACGGTTTACAAACACTTTAGGTTTCCTTTTTTTTTATTTTATTGATGTTTTATGTCTTATTTTTGCTATTCATAAACCATTTTTTTTTTTTTTTTTTTTTACAAATCAACATGTAATACCTGTGATGCAGGTATCAGGGAACATAATCTGTACCTAAACTATTTTACTTGCTTACATTATGGGCCACCCTGAAATCATTAGGGAGGGAAATGAGTATCTCTTATGACTAGTGGCCCGTACACATGATCTGACAATCGGACAAAAAGACCTCTTTCAATACAATCGTACGATAATCAGATCGTTAGTACAGTGCTTTCGAGAGCCGATCACGACAGTTCATCCGATATTATTCGATCTGACAAGTATGAAAATTTTCCTCGTACAATACCAGATTGTACGATTTTCGTTTAGTCAATAGAGTTGTTGTACAGAAATACAATACAAATACACTACAACATATGACATCACTTCCAATTTTTTTTTTCTGTCATACGAGAATTTTCTTGACTTCAGTAACCTATTCAATTTCTACTTGCGACTAATAAACAAAAAAAGTCGGACGATTTGTCGTCCGAATTTCGGATCGTGTGCATAACTCCGAGTTATTTTGAATGCTATCAACAGGCCTACGAATAGCTGTGTGCCCTGAGATCCACTTGTTGGCTGCAAATAGATGAATATTAAAACTGAAATTTTGTGAAAATTTAGAAAAAAACGCATGGGATGGTGCTGATTATGAATGAAGCGTGCCTGTGTACTGATGGTTGCTGTATTTGATTACAAAGTCCCCTGCCCCCCAATATCCCTGCAGCGGTGATCTTCTGGTGCTATGGCAGTATATGAGGGGGTGCACCCATGACAGGTTTGATTTCATCAAGTGCCATGTAGCCTGCCTTTTTTGAACCGCTGTATGCCATTCATTGAAGCCTTACCATCTATTCCCACAGTGAAAAGCAGTCTATGAATATAGGACAGGTGGATGAATGAAAGGTTTGCTTCCTCCAATCACAGAATGCTTTTCATTGTGGAAACCGCTAGTTTGGTTTGTATGAATGGGAGCAGAAAGGGCAAGCTTAGGAAGCATTTATTGAGTGCTTGTCACAGCTGCAGCCGCTCATTACCCCTGTGGCACTTAAAGATCACCGATGTGGGGTTATTGGGGGGGAGGACATCAGATTTGAATTGAACATAGCAGCTACAAGCACAAAGGACACTCCTCATTTATGGTAAAAATATATATTTTTTTTCTTTCACTAAACTTCTATTTTAAATATATTTGATATATTTAACTACACTTGACAAAAAAAAAAAAAAATGCCTTTAAAAGTAATCATTAAAAGAAAAGTAAAGGAAACATTTTTTTCCTCTGATTATTACTTACCTAGGTGGGTGCTGCATCTGACCCCCCAGCGTCTCTACACTGAAAACCGAGCGATCGAACATGGCAGATAGCTCGGTTTTCACAGCTCTGTGAGCAGAGAGCTGCAGACGGTCAATCACAGCTCTCTTCTCCCTCCTCGCTCATTGGAGCGCTGGGCTGTGGAGGGGGTGGAGTAGCCGTCTTAACCTCTCAGCTCACTGAGAGGCTGAAATGGGTCTTAGTCCAAGCACCTGGCAGATCCAGACTCTGTTGTTGGGATGACGTGGTGCCTGGACAGACATTGGTGACGTCTGCAGAGAAAGGACTTCAGTCCACTCTCTGCTGAAAACGGGTCACACGAGTGCAAAACAAATTTCATAGGTTCATTCCATAGGAGAAGTCCAGCCAAACAAGCTTTGCTTATAGTTCTCCTTTTAACATGTTAGTCTTCAAAATGTTTAAGGAAAAAATGGATAAAACAATATACCCTTTTGTTTAAAAATCTTATTTAGTAAATGCACACATGGTATTAGTACCTAACTGGTACCACTTATTAACATTTTAGTGCTGATATGTGCATGGAGTCTTGTTTGAGTTTTTTTTTATTTTTTTATTTCATTAACAAATCTATTTTCTATAATTTCCCTTTACAGTCTATTACTGTTGTGTTGCTTATGAGTTAAGCGCCCATAGACCTTAAATCTAGAAGGCTGGAGATAAAGTGATTCTTCACGCCTGAAGTACCGTAGTTTTTAACTACGTAATAAAAGCTGAGTTCCTGCAGACTTGGGATCACCTTTACGTTACAATCTGGTCATACAGTCTATACACAACTATATATTTACCAATTGTATGTAATATGAGAACTTGCCTAAGCTATCCAATTAATTTGTATCCAATCAGACAGGCCCTTGTACTACATACTTGTTGGTAGATCTAAAGGAAATTGCACAATCGGATGTATAGTATGTGGTGAGCCTAAAGCTGGATCAAAATTTGGCAGACTCAGCAGAGACCAGCAGAATTTTGATGTGTGTGGCCCTGCCTGTTCAACAGAACTTGATTTGTTAAATCTACTTCTGTTAAACAGACATGCTGACAAACTCTGCAAATCTATGTATTATTTGGGGGGTTGTTCATTCACCTTGCTTGCCTGCTGGAGGGAGGAATGAAACACAACTAACTTTCTATGTCCAGCCTAACACTTGTTTTTATTTCCATATGTTTAGGTGATCAGATTGTGGGTGCAACAGTCTATTTTGACAATATGTCATCGGAGGACATACAGAAGGTGCTGGCGACCGTCGGGCATCACACAGTAGGTCTCAAGCTACAGAGGAAAGGTGACCGATCCCCTCTGCCCGGCGCAACCTTTTCACATGACGTCTTCAGCGTGAAAAGCCCAGATGTTGTTCTGGTGAGCAAAGTTATTTCATTTTCTTTTATTACTGGTGCACTAATACTACAGTGGACGTTGGTGTACACATGTAGGGAGGTGCACGTATTCCTCCTACCTATAGAGGGCACTGTGTCATTGTCACATTTGAACACAGGTTTTGTTAAGGGAATTTTCCCCCAAGGCTACAGTCATACAAACTGCGTCCAGCAGCGATCACTGCAGGTAATCCCTGGCTGTGCAGGAAGCCACAAATAGCTACAGCCGCCAGTGTTAGTGAACGGGACCGGTGGTCGCACCTAGCTGCTGAAAGCTGCAGCAGGAATCTCTGATCTCTGATTCCTACCACTACTATTCGCACTGACCCAATAGACAATGTGAATGTAGCCTTACAGACTCCATTAGTCCTCTCAGGGAGCCCTCAGGGTACCCTGACAGAGGCTCTGACTTCATACATGCCTAAGCCACAATGCTTTGTGTCACAGCATGTAAAAATAGTCCCCCTTGTTGCACTTGGTGGCCACCTGCTAAATGCAACCCATTCACCTGATTGCAGTTGTGTACAATTGTGGTACGGTGAAAAAGTATGGCAGTGATAGCCTCTGGGGCAGAAAACTGACAGGTTTTTCACAATAACCAAATCTATACAAAATGAGGTAAAAGGGAGTTTGAGCATTAGGTATGTTTTAATTCATGCATTTCTGAAGTGAACCCAGACTAAAGTAGATTGCCCCATTGGTCAGCTTATGAACCATATTCAGAAATCATTCAGAAGTTTTGGTAAGCCTATTGAAAGACTAGTAATAAACGTTCCTAGTATAGTGGGCTATAACAGTCTAATGGATAATAGTATAATGGAGTAAGAATGCATGCAATTTAACTCCAATTGGAGTAATAACATGGATAGATATTTGTAAAAAAATAAATAAAATTAAATGTAGTTTAAATGCAGCTAGGGCAAATACATAAATGTATGAGCCTTTTTGTAGGCTTCTGTGCATAAGAAGCCTTTAGACTTGGAGAAGGCAGGGCAGTATTGAACCAGTCTGGCTCTGCTACAACACAAATGGGCTGTCAGACATCATGCTAACAGAAGGGGAGAGCAGAGTAAACAGAGACATGGGCCTCATCAGGGTGTCATGATTTAATTGTCCAATCAGGAAGTTGGAGGTTTCTTTGTCCCAGTGTTCTTGACCAAGCTACGTGCTGTCTGGCAACAGTGCCTGCTGTAAAATATTGGTTGCATAGAACTACAGGTCCTCTGGAAGTCAAAATAATCCTTTTATACTGCATGTACAACTTTAAAAATAATTTCTAGTAGTTTGGTATGGCCTTGTCTGTACTGTATTTATTATTCCAGCCCATAAATGTAAAAAAAAAAAAAAAAAGTCATTGTGAACAGTAGTGTCAGAGTATTGGCTGTAGTGCTATTTTTTTTTCTTATATTAATACAGTGCAGAAAGGTTAGAATCTGTCAGGTTTTTTAATTTATGTACCTACACCAACAGCTCTACAGTGCAAGATTATACAATAGCAATCCATTAAATTTAGATCAATCGGGTAGGCAAACTCAGTGAATAATTATTAGCAGATCTCAAGGAGATTGTATATCCAGATGGCAATATGTTTTACTAGCTTTAATTGATATACATGTGCCCAATTTACAAAGCAGTCTGCATGCTTGTCCTTAAAAAATGTATTTCCCAAGTGGGGCTGATGATGGAACTATTGAGGCATAATACAAGAACAAAGCCTTGTCATGTAAATTCCCAAAACTGGTATCATCTCCCAGCAGTAGCACAAGCACAGATCTTAACTTGAAAGAACAAATGAGATTTATATTGCTTCATTTTAAACTACTATCATCTCTAGTTTAATGTGGGAAGATGGGCAACAACCAGGACATTCTACCCACACAAGAATAATTGTGTCCTGCATGCTTTTCATTTTGATACAGGCGCAAAATTCTGTAAGGCTACCATGTAGCCCAGGTTCACACTGCTCTGACATTTATCCCAGGTTCACACTGACAGCGGGAATGAAATGCGAGTTCAGCTGAACTTCAGTCCGACAGGGGGGGGGGGGTTAAATTTCAGAGACGTCTGTGCGGTTTCCTGCACAGATGTCAATGGAAATCGTACCCGAAGTCACCAAATGTACAGAAACTACTTTTGGGAATCAGTGTGGCATTGCCCTGATTCAGACAGTGCCATTGCTACCGAATTGGCATATTGGCATACGACATGTCAAATCGGATGCCAAATTGCTCCAATGTGAACCAGGACATGCGACTTCTGATCCAGCTTTGCCCTGCAACTTCAGTCCGACTTTGATCCAACTTAATGTGACTTTTTACACTCTATGACATTGAAGTCATATCAAACTCAGACCAAAATAGTGCAGATACCTTTTTTTTAAAGTTAGAGAGACTTGTGTCAGATCAGTTAAGAAGGGTCTCATAGGGAATCATTTAATTTGAAATGTAATGTGACTTGTGCTCTCACACCAGTGGCACTTGTCGAACCAGTCTTGGACTTAAAATTTAACAAGAAATTAAAAGTTCTAAACAGAACAGAGGTTGCAAGGAAATTTTCCAATGGAGGTACGTGTTCTGGGAATTCCTCTTACTATGCAGACCGAAAAAACAACCTGACAAAGGTTCTAACCTTACCTTATCTGTGCCCAGAACAAAAAATGGCTTCATGCTTATTGCAAATTTATATGCAATTTAATAGCTCAGAAATGTAATTATCATCCTAATTTGTTTTTACAGTTAGTTTCTAATATTTATAATTTTATATCAGTAATGATTTAAGGCATTTTTTCAACAATCTGTCAATGTATTGTTTTTTTTAGAGTGGGGATGATGAGGAATACAGACGAATTTATGCAAAAAAGATTAAACCACGTCTGAAGTCGGATGAGACTCTGGAACCAGAGACTCAGACAAGGACCATCACAGTTACAAGGAAAGTGACCGCATACACTGTTGATGTGACAGGAGCAAAAGACTCAAAAGAAATTGACATAAGCAGTCCTGAATATAAAATCAAGATTCCTCGTCATGAAATTACTGAGATATCTAAAACCAGTGTGCAGACAGATGAGGGTAAAACGGTTATCCGAATTCCTGGTATTGATGTGTCCAGTAAAAATCAGGCAGGAAGAGAATACCTGCCAAGTGACTCTGTCAACGTACACAGTACCACTGTGAGGTACCATGAACAGGGCAAAGGACAGTTTGAGTTTCCTGAAGGCTACAGTGATGCTGCTGGAAGTGTCCAAACTGGCAGCACTTCTTCATTAAGCATCAATTTGCCTGGTGCAAATGTTTCAGCTCCAAAATTCCAAAGCTATGAAAAGAAATTTGAGATGAGGACATCTAGATTTGAAACCGCGCATGATGATAGGTTTAAAGGCCTCAATATGGGTGGAAGTTCCTCTGTAGACATTGGCCTAACAAACCCTAACATTGCTAGGGTGCCCAAACAGGACACAACATCAATAACCTCTAAACTTGACTTCCAGTCATCTGGTGTGAAGATCAGGGGTCCTCAATTTGACATTAAGAAAGCAGACGTTAAAATGGAAGCTGCAGACCTTAGTGAAATACCATCAAATATTACAATAAAAGAAACCCACTCTTCAACTATAACTGGAGATATTAAGAAACATGAAAAAAATCGACTTCCTTTGGACACCAGTTGTGGGTCAGTGAATATAGGACTTCCATCGTTTCAGATGCCAAAGTCTGGTTCATTGGAAACAAAGCTTGACAGAACATATACTCAGACAACCTTGATTCAAGATGGGAATATCCATGAAAAACCACAGTTGAACCTCATTCCACCATCAGTTGAAAGAGAAGCCACTACCACAAAAATAGACCTGAATGTGCCCAGTCTAGATGTAAAAGGAACAGATGTTAATGTAGACAGTTCTGTGGGAAAGATACACATACCATCATTTAAAATGCCAAAGTTTGGTGTCCTGGGAACAAATGAAGGGATATCAGACACTGCTATTGAACTTCCTGGAAAATCTGTTTACACATACACAACAGAGGGTAAGACTAGTGTTAAAACACCTGGTGTAGATGGATTTAAGCTAGAAAAAGATTTCCAAGGTTCTGCAGTTGGTATCACAAATTCACAAGCTGCATCTACCAACATAAATATTAAAGGTCCTCATTTAGGTTTACAGGAAACTGTGAACTTGCCAAATGAGTCCTCGGAGTTTAAAGGTGCCTTGTCAGACAATGTTTTGAAAGGTTCAGAGGTAAATATAACAATACCCAGATTTAAAATGCCAAAATTTGGAATTGCAGAATCCAATTTGCAAGGTCCTGGTGTAGATGTGAACATTGCCAAACAAAACATTGATCTATCCAGTACAGACATCGATATGAATATTGGTGATGGTGGTGATTTAAAAGGCCCAAGTCTGAAAATAGAATCAATAAAGTCCAACTTGCCAAAAGTGTCAGTGCCAGATATTGGTGCTAATATCAAAGGTCCTAAAATAGGAGTCATTGAGGGGTCAGAAGGGAAACTAAAAGGTCCTAAATTTGAAAAACCCCAAGTCGATATAAACTTACCAAAAGTGTCAATGCCAGATGTTGATCTCCGTTTTAAACATTCAAAAGCGGAGGGAGATTTAAAAGATGCCAGAGTAGATGTCAAAGGCCCAAATATCAAGCTTCAGGGTCAAGGTATAGATGTTGATGGTAAAATGGGAGGTTCCAAGTTTGGGGTGCCTTCAGTGCAACTTTCAAACATGTCTGTGCCAGAAATTGATCTAAAAGGATCAAAACGAGAAAGTGATTTGAAAGAACATGATTTTAATATAAAGGGTCCAGAACTAGATGCTCATATTCCTGATGTTAATTTAGATGCTTCTGATGTTGGTTTGGAAGGAAAAATTAAAATGCCAAAGTTTAAAATGCCAAAGTTTGGTATTTCTAAGCCACAAGTGGAAGGCCCAAATGTAGGTGCAAATATAGACATCAAAGTTCCTGAGTTTAACATCAAGGATCCAGAAGGGAAATTGAAAGGTCCAAAATATGAAATGCCTTCATTGGATATAGGTTTACCAAACGTATCTGTGGCTGATGCTGATCTGCACGTGAAAGGTCCAAAGTTGGAGGGAGATTTGAAAAGTTCCAAAGGTCTAAAGGTTGACCTTGAGGCTCCAGATGTAGATATTGATGGAAAAGTAAAAGGTTCCAAGTTCAAGTTACCTTCAATGCCAAAAATGTCCACGCCTGATATTGACTTTAATATGAAAGGTCCTAAAATAGAAGGAGATTGGAAAGGTCCCAAAGCTAACATTAAAGCCCCAGAACTAGACATTGAAGCTCCACGAGTAGAATTAGAAGCACCAGATGTAAATCTGAAAGGCCCAGAAGGCAAACTGAAAATGCCCAAATTTAAAATGCCCAAATTTGGTGTCTCTGGTCCAACAGTTGAGGGTCCACATATTGATGCTAGCCTTCCTAAAGGAAGTATCGATATATCTGGTCCAAGTATGGATATTCAGGCTCCCAGTGTAGACCTTGAGGGACCAGAGGGCAAACTAAAGACCCCGAAATTTAAAATGCCCTCAATGAATATAGGCTTGCCAAAGGTATCAATGCCTGATGCTGATCTGAGTCTGAAAGGTCCTAAAATAGAAGGAGATTTAAAAGGTCCCAAAGTTGACATCACATGCCCAAAAGTTGACCTTGAGGCTCCAGATGTAGATATTGATGGAAAAGTAAAAGGTCCCAAGTTCAATTTACCCTCAATGCCAAAAATGTCAATGCCTGATATTGACTTTAATTTGAAAGGTCCTAAAATAGAAGGAGATTTAAAAGGTCCCAAAATTGATGGCAAAGGCCCAAAAGTTGACCTTGAGGCTCCAGATGTAGATATTGATGGAAAAGTAAAAGGTTCCAAGTTCAAGTTACCTTCAATGCCAAAAATGTCCACGCCTGATATTGACTTTAATATGAAAGGTCCTAAAATAGAAGGAGATTGGAAAGGTCCCAAAGCTAACATTAAAGCCCCAGAACTAGACATTGAAGCTCCACGAGTAGAATTAGAAGCACCTGATGTAAATCTGAAAGGCCCAGAAGGCAAACTGAAAATGCCCACATTTAAAATGCCCAAATTTGGTGTCTCTGGTCCAACAGTTGAGAGTCCAGATATTGATGCTAGCCTTCCTAAAGGAAGTGTCGATATATCTGGTCCAAGTATGGATATTCAGGCTCCCAGTGTAGACCTTGAGGGACCAGAGGGCAAACTAAAGACCCCGAAATTTAAAATGCCCTCAATGAATATAGGCTTGCCAAAGGTATCAATGCCTGATGCTGATCTGAGTCTGAAAGGTCCTAAAATAGAAGGAGATTTAAAAGGTCCCAAAGTTGACATCACATGCCCAAAAGTTGACCTTGAGGCTCCAGATGTAGATATTGATGGAAAAGTAAAAGGTCCCAAGTTCAAGTTACCGTCAATGCCAAAAATGTCAACACCTGATATTGACTTTAATTTGAAAGGTCCTAAAATAGAAGGAGATTGGAAAGGTCCCAAAGCTAACATTAAAGCCCCAGAACTAGACATTGAAGCTCCACGAGTAGAATTAGAAGCACCAGATGTAAATCTGAAAGGCCCAGAAGGCAAACTCAAAATGCCCAAATTTAAAATGCCCAAATTTGGTGTCTCTGGTCCAACAGTTGAGGGTCCAGATATTGATGCTAGCCTTCCTAAAGGAAGTATCGATATATCTGGTCCAAGTATGGATATTCAGGCTCCCAATGTAGACCTTGAAGGACCAGAGGGTAAATTTAAGAGCCCGAAATTTAAAATGCCCTCAATGAATATAGGCTTGCCAAAGGTATCAATGCCTGATGCTGATCTAAGTCTGAAAGGTCCTAAAATAGAAGGAGATTTAAAAGGTCCCAAAGTTGACATCACGTGCCCAAAAGTTGACCTTGAGGCTCCAGATGTAGATATTGATGGAAAAGTAAAAGGTCCCAAGTTCAAGTTACCTTCAATGCCAAAAATGTCGATGCCTGATATTGACTTTAATATGAAAGGTCCAAAAATAGAAGGAGATTTGAAAGGCCCTCATGTTGACATTAAAGCCCCAGAGCTTGATGTTGAAGCTCCAGGAGTAGAATTAGAAGCACCAGATCTCAATCTGAAAGGCCCCGAAGGAAAATTTAAAATGCCCAAATTTAAAATGCCCAAATTTGGTGTTTCTGGTCCAAAAGTGGAGGGTCCAGATATTGATGCCAGTCTTCCCAAAGGAAGTATTGATATATCAGGTACAAATGTAGACATTCAGGCTCCTGATGTAGACATTGAGGGACCAGAGGGCAAATTGAAAGACCCCAAATTCAAAATGCCTTCAATGAATATTGGTTTACCAAAGGTAACAATGCCTGATTTTGATCTAAATCTGAAAGGTCCAAAGTTAGACGGAGATTTGAAAGGTCCCGAAGTTGACCTTGAGGCTCCAGATGTAGATATTGATGGTAAAGTTAAAGGTTCCAAGTTCAAGTTACCTTCAATGCCAAAAATGTCAATGCCTGATATTGACTTTAATATGAAAGGTCCTAAAATAGAAGGAGATTTGAAAGGCCCAAAAGTTGACCTTGAGGCTCCAGATGTAGATATTGATGGAAAAGTAAAAGGTCCCAAGTTCAAGTTACCTTCAATGCCAAAAATGTCGATGCCTGATATTGACTTTAATATGAAAGGTCCTAAAATAGAAGGAGATTTGAAAGGCCCTCAAGTTGACATTAAAGCCCCAGAGTTTGATGTTGAAGCTCCAGGAGTAGAATTAGAAGCACCAGATATCAATCTGAAAGGCCCAGAAGGAAAATTTAAAATGCCCAAATTTAAAATGCCCAAATTTGGTGTCTCTGGTCCAACAGTTGAGGGTCCAGATATTGATGCTAGCCTTCCTAAAGGAAGTATCGATATATCTGGTCCAAGTATGGATATTCAGGCTCCCAATGTAGACCTTGAGGGACCAGAGGGCAAATTAAAGAGCCCGAAATTGAAAATGCCCTCAATGAATATAGGCTTACCAAAGGTATCAATGCCTGATGCTGATCTAAGTCTGAAAGGTCCTAAAATAGAAGGAGATTTAAAAGGTCCCAAAGTTGACATCACATGCCCAAAAGTTGACCTCGAGGCTCCAGATGTAGATATTGATGGAAAAGTAAAAGGTCCCAAATTCAAGTTACCGTCAATGCCAAAAATGTCAATGCCTGATATTGACTTTAATATGAAAGGTCCTAAAATAGAAGGAGATTTAAAAGGCCCAAAAGTTGACCTTGAGGCTCCAGATGTAGATATTGATGGAAAAGTAAAAGGTCCCAAGTTCAAGTTACCGTCAATGCCAAAAATGTCAATGCCTGATATTGACTTTAATATGAAAGGTCCTAAAATGGAAGGAGATTTGAAAGGCCCTCATGTTGACATTAAAGCCCCAGAGCTTGATGTTGAGGCTCCAGGAGTAGAATTAGAAGCACCAGATCTAAATCTGAAAGGCCCCGAAGGAAAATTTAAAATGCCCAAATTTAAAATGCCCAAATTTGGTGTTTCTGGTCCAAAAGTGGAGGGTCCAGATATTGATGCCAGTCTTCCCAAAGGAAGTATTGATATATCAGGTACAAATGTAGATATTCAGGCTCCTGATGTAGACATTGAGGGACCAGAGGGCAAATTGAAAGGCCCCAAATTCAAAATGCCCTCAATGAATATTGGTTTACCAAAGGTAACAATGCCTGATTTTGATCTAAATCTGAAAGGTCCAAAGTTAGAAGGAGATTTAAAAGGTCCGGAAGTTGAAATCAAAGGCCCAGAATTTGACCTTGAGGCTCCAGATGTAGATATTGATGGTAAAGTTAAAGGTTCCAAGTTCAAGTTACCTTCAATGCCAAAAATGTCAATGCCTGATATTGACTTTAATATGAAAGGTCCTAAAATAGAAGGAGATTTGAAAGGCCCAAAAGTTGACCTTGAGGCTCCAGATGTAGATATTGATGGAAAAGTAAAAGGTCCCAAGTTCAAGTTACCTTCAATGCCAAAAATGTCTATGCCTGATATTGACTTTAATATGAAAGGTCCTAAAATAGAAGGAGATTTGAAAGGCCCTCAAGTTGACATTAAAGCCCCAGAGTTTGATGTTGAAGCTCCAGGAGTAGAATTAGAAGCACCAGATATCAATCTGAAAGGCCCAGAAGGAAAATTTAAAATGCCCAAATTTAAAATGCCCAAATTTGGTGTCTCTGGTCCAACAGTTGAGGGTCCAGATATTGATGCCAGCCTTCCTAAAGGAAGTATCGATATATCTGGTCCAAGTATGGATATTCAGGCTCCCAATGTAGACCTTGAGGGACCAGAGGGCAAATTAAAGAGCCCGAAATTTAAAATGCCCTCAATGAATATAGGCTTGCCAAAGGTATCAATGCCTGATGCTGATCTAAGTCTGAAAGGTCCTAAAATAGAAGGAGATTTAAAAGGTCCCAAAGTTGACATCACATGCCCAAAAGTTGACCTTGAGGCTCCAGATGTAGATATTGATGGAAAAGTAAAAGGTCCCAAGTTCAAGTTACCTTCAATGCCAAAAATGTCAATGCCTGATATTGACTTTAATATGAAAGGTCCTAAAATAGAAGGGGATTTAAAAGGCCCAAAAGTTGACCTTGAGGCTCCAGATGTAGATATTGATGGAAAAGTAAAAGGTCCCAAGTTCAAGTTACCGTCAATGCCAAAAATGTCAATGCCTGATATTGACTTTAATATGAAAGGTCCTAAAATGGAAGGAGATTTGAAAGGCCCTCATGTTGACATTAAAGCCCCAGAGCTTGATGTTGAAGCTCCAGGAGTAGAATTAGAAGCACCAGATCTCAATCTGAAAGGCCCCGAAGGAAAATTTAAAATGCCCAAATTTAAAATGCCCAAATTTGGTGTTTCTGGTCCAAAAGTGGAGAGTCCAGATATTGATGCCAGTCTTCCCAAAGGAAGTATTGATATATCAGGTCCAAATGTAGATATTCAGGCTCCTGATGTAGACATTGAGGGACCAGAGGGCAAATTGAAAGGCCCCAAATTCAAAATGCCCTCCATGAATATTGGTTTACCAAAGGTAACAATGCCTGATTTTGATCTAAATCTGAAAGGTCCAAAGTTAGAAGGAGATTTGAAAGGTCCGGAAGTTGATCTTGAGGCCCCAGATGTAGATATTGATGGTAAAGTTAAAGGTTCCAAATTCAAGTTACCTTCGATGCCAAAAATGTCAATGCCTGATTTTGACTTAAATTTGAAAGGTCTTAAAATAGGAGGAGATTTGAAAGGTCCCGAAGGTAACATCAAAGGCCTAGAAGTTGACCTTGAAGCTCCAGATGTAGATATTGATGGTAAAGTAAAAGGATCCAAGTTTACGCTACCTTCATTGCATATGCCAGATATATCAATGCCTGACATTGACCTTAATTTGAAAGGCCCTAAGATAGGAGGTTTCAAAGGCCCTAAAGGTGACATAAAGGCCCCAGAGCTAAATGTTGAGGCTCCAGGAGTGGAAATAGATGCTCCAGATGTTAATTTAAAGGGCCCTGAAGGAAAATTTAAAATGCCCAAATTTAAAATGCCTTCATTCGGCGTTTCTGGTCCAAAAATGGAAGGTCCAGATATTGATGCCAGTCTTCCCAAAGGAAGTATTAATATATCAGGTCCAAATGTAGACATTCAGGCTCCTGATGTAGACATTGAGGGACCAGAGGGCAAATTGAAAGGCCCCAAATTCAAAATGCCCTCAATGAATATTGATTTACCAAAGGTAACCATGCCGGACTTTGATCTAAATCTGAAAGGTCCCAAGTTAGAAGGAGATTTGAAAGGTCCGGAAGTTGAAATCAAAGGCCCAGAAATTGACCTTGAGGCTCCAGATGTAGATATTGATGGTAAAGTTAAAGGTCCCAAATTCAAGTTACCTTCAATGCCAAAAATGTCGATGCCTGATATTGACTTTAATATGAAAGGTCCTAAAATAGAAGGAGATTTAAAAGGCCCAAAAGTTGACCTTGAGGCTCCAGATGTAGATATTGATGGAAAAGTAAAAGGTCCCAAGTTCAAGTTACCTTCAATGCCAAAAATGTCGATGCCTGATATTGACTTTAATATGAAAGGTCCTAAAATAGAAGGAGATTTGAAAGGTCCTCAAGTTGACATTAAAGCCCCAGAGCTTGATGTTGAAGCTCCAGGAGTAGAATTAGATGCACCAGATTTCAATCTGAAAGGCCCAGAAGGAAAATTTAAAATGCCCAAATTCAAAATGCCCAAATTTGGTGTTTCTGGTCCAAAAGTGGAGGGTCCAGATATTGATGTTAGCCTTCCCAAAGGAAGTATTGATATTGCTTGTCCAGATGTAAATGTTAAGGCCCCTGATGTAGACATTGAAGGACCAGAGGGCAAATTAAAAGGTACAAAATTTAAAATGCCCTCAATGAATATTGGTCTACCAAAAGTTTCAATGCCTGGTGCTGATCTAAATCTGAAAGGACCAAAGTTAGAAGGAGATTTGAAAGGTCCCGAAGTAAACATCAAAGGCCCAAAAGTTGACCTTGAGGCTCCAGATGTAGATATTGATGGTAAAGTTAAAGGTTCCAAGTTCAAGTTACCTTCAGTGCATATGCCAGAAATGTCAATGCCCGATATTGACCTTAATTTTAAAGGTCCTAAGATTGGAGGTTTCAAAGGCCCTAAAGCGGACATAAAGGCCCCAGAGCTAAATGTTGAGGCTCCAGGAGTGGAAATAGATGCTCCAGATGTTAATTTAAAAGGCCCTGAAGGAAAATTTAAAATGCCCAAATTTAAAATGCCTACATTTGGTGCTTCTGGTCCAAAAATGGAAGGTCCAGACATTGATGCCAGTCTTCCCAAAGGAAGTATTGATATATCGGGTCCAAGTGTAGATATTCAGGCTCCTGATGTAGACATTGAGGGACCAGAGGGCAAATTGAAAGGCCCCAAATTCAAAATGCCCTCAATGAATATTGGTTTACCAAAGGTAACAATGCCTGATTTTGATCTAAATCTGAAAGGTCCAAAGTTAGAAGGAGATTTGAAAGGTCCTGAAGTAAACATCAAAGGCCCCAAAGTTGACCTTGAGGCTCCAGATGTAGATATTGATGGTAAAGTTAAAGGTTCCAAGTTCAAGTTACCGTCAATGCCAAAAATGTCAATGCCTGATTTTGACTTAAATTTGAAAGGTCCTAAAATAGAAGGAGATTGGAAAGGTCCCGAAGGTAACATCAAAGGCCCAGAAGTTGACCTTGAAGCTCCAGATGTAGATATTGATGGTAAAGTAAAAGGATCCAAGTTCAAATTACCTTCAGTGCATATGCCAGAAATGTCAATGCCCGATATTGACCTTAATTTGAAAGGTCCTAAGATAGGAGGTTTCAAAGGCCCAAAAGCTGACATAAAGACCCCAGAGCTAAATGTTGAGGCTCCAGGAGTGGAAATAGATGTTCCAGATGTTAATTTAAAGGGCCCAGAAGGAAAATTCAAAATGCCCAAATTTAAAATGCCTTCATTTGGTGTTTCTGGTCCAAAAATGGAAGGTCCAGACATTGATGCCATTCTTCCCAAAGGAAGTATTGATATATTAGGTCCAAATGTAGATATTCAGGCTCCTGATGTAGACATTGAGGGACCAGAGGGCAAATTGAAAGGCCCCAAATTCAAAATGCCCTCAATGAATATTGGTTTACCAAAGGTAACAATGCCTGATTTTGATCTAAATCTGAAAGGTCCAAAGTTAGAAGGAGATTTAAAAGGTCCGGAAGTTGAAATCAAAGGCCCAGAATTTGACCTTGAGGCTCCAGATGTAGATATTGATGGTAAAGTTAAAGGTTCCAAGTTCAAGTTACCTTCAATGCCAAAAATGTCAATGCCTGATATTGACTTTAATATGAAAGGTCCTAAAATAGAAGGAGATTTGAAAGGCCCTCAAGTTGACATTAAAGCCCCAGAGCTTGATGTTGAAGCTCCAGGAGTAGAATTAGATGCACCAGATATCAATCTAAAAGGACCGGAAGGCAAATTTAAAATGCCCAAATTTAAAATGCCCAAATTTGGTGTTTCTGGTCCAAAAGTGGAGGGTCCAGATATTGATGTTAGCCTTCCCAAAGCAAGTGTTGATATATCTTGTCCAGATGTAGATGTTAAGGCCCCTGATGTAGACATTGAAGGACCAGAGGGCAAATTAAAAGGTACAAAATTTAAAATGCCCTCAATGAATATTGGTCTACCAAAAGTTTCAATGCCTGGTGCTGATCTAAATCTGAAAGGACCAAAGTTAGAAGGAGATTTGAAAGGTCCCGAAGTAAACATCAAGGGCCCAAAAGTTGACCTTGAGGCTCCAGATGTAGATATTGATGGTAAAGTTAAAGGTTCCAAGTTTAAATTACCTTCAGTGCATATGCCAGAAATGTCAATGCCCGATATTGACCTTAATTTGAAAGGTCCTAAGATTGGAGGTTTCAAAGGCCCTAAAGCTGACCTAAAGGCCCCAGAGCTAAATGTTGAGACCCCAGGATTGGAATTAGAAGCACCAGATGTCAATCTGACAGGTCCAGAAGGAAAATTTAAAATGCCTAAATTTAAAATGCCTAAATTTGGGGGTTCTGGTCCAAAAATTGAAGGTCCAGACATTGATGCCAGTGTTCCCAAAGGAAGTATCGATATATCAGGTCCAAATGTAGATGTTAAGGCTCCTGATGTAGACATTGATGGTAAATTTAAGGGCCCTAAATTTGAAATGCCCTCTATGAATTTTAATTTACCAGACGTATCAATGCCTAATTTTGATCTAAATCTGAAAGGTCCCAAATTGGATAAGGATGGAAAAGGTCCTAAAGTTGACATCAAAGGCCCAAAAGTTGACCTTGAGGCCCCAGATATAGATGTGGATGGTAAACTAAAAAGTCCCAGATTTAAAATGCCTACAGTACATTTTCCAAAAATGCCTGATGTTGATCTTAGTCTGAAGGGCCCTAAAGTTGAAGGAGATTTGAAAGGCTCCAAAGCTGATGTTAAAATGCCAGAGCTCAATGTTGAAACACCTGATATTGATTTAGAAGTTCCTGATGTAAATCTCAAAGGCCCAGAAGGAAAATATAAAATGCCCAAGTTTAAAATGCCAAAGTTTGGTATGTCCAGACCAAAAGTTGAAGGTCCTAATATAGATGTCGATCTAAATGTAAAAGGGCCTAAATGGAAAGGAGGGGTAGATGTTGATCTCCCAAATGTAGAAACAGAATTGAAAGGTCCTAATATTGAACTGGAAGGTCCAGAGCTGGATGTTGACACAGGACTTGATGTGGAGGGCCCAGAGGGAAAACTGAAAATACCTAAATTCAAAATTCCAAAGTTTGGGTTTTCAGGACCCAATGTTGAAGGCTCTGAAGTGGATGTTAACCTTCCAAAAGCAAACCTTAATCTCTCTGGCCCAGATGTGGACATTGAGGGACCTGAAGG
This sequence comes from Lithobates pipiens, assembly GCF_037356315.1. Classification (NCBI taxonomy): domain Eukaryota; kingdom Metazoa; phylum Chordata; class Amphibia; order Anura; family Ranidae; genus Lithobates; species Lithobates pipiens. The sequence goes on along the minus strand of NW_027507686.1, from coordinate 71,156,307 downwards.
TAAACTGAAAGGTTCTAAATTTAAGATGCCATCAATGAACATTCATTTCCCTAATGTAACTATGCCTGATATTGATCTGAGTATGAAAGGCCCAAAATTAGGAGATATCAAAGGTCCTGAAGTTGACATTAAAAAACCTGAGGTGGATCTTGAAATTCCTAATGTAGATGTTGACGGAAAAGTTAAGGGACCGAAATTCAAAATGCCATCAGTAAATCTCCCTAATGTGTCTATGCCCAATATTGATTTGAATTTAAAAGCTCCAAACTTGAAAGGAGGGGCTGATGTTTCTCTCCCTAAAGTAGAAGGCAAGTTAGAGGGCCCGAGCATTGATGCTGATCTTGATGTCTCAGGGCCAGGATTAGATATTGAGGGGCCAGAAGGTAAAGTTAAAGGTCCCAAATTTAAGATGCCCTCAATGAATTTTAATATGCCCAAGGTATCTATGCCAGATTTTGATTTAAATATGAAAGGTCCCAAAGTAGAAGGAGATGTGAAAGGGCCTAATGTTGATGTTAAGGCACCTGAGGTGGACATTAAGGCTCCTGATTTGGACCTTGATGGAAAAGTAAAGGGTCCAAGATTCAAGATGCCAACAGTAAATCTTCCAAGTCTACCTGACTTTGATTTGAATGTCAAAGGTCCTAACTGGAAAGGAGATGCAGATGTTTCTTTACCCAAGATAGAAGGAGAAATTAAGACACCTAATGTTGACCTAAAGGGCCCACAACTTGATTTAGAGACATCCGATATTGCTATAGAGTACCCTGAAGGTAAAATTAAAATGCCTAAATTTAAAATGCCAAAGTTTGGGTTTTCAGGGCCCAATATTGAAGGAGTGGAAGGTGATATAAAAACACCTGAATTGGATATTGAGGGTCCTGATGGCAAGGTTAAAGGCCCCAAATTTAAGATGCCCTCTTTGGATATTAATATGCCCAAGATTTCAATGCCTGATGTTGATCTTAATTTAAAAGGTCCAAAGCTTAAGGCAGGAGGAGACCTATCCATGCCAAATGCAGAAGGAAGCATCAAGGGCCCAGAAATTAAGCTTCCACAAGCAGATGTTGATCTTTCTGGACCAAATGTAGATATTAAAGCTGGATTAGATGCTGAACTTCCAGGGGGGAAGGTAAAAGGTCAGAAAATTAAGATGCCATCAATGAACATGAATTTGCCACATGTATCTATGCCTGATATAGATCTTGGTTTAAAAGCCCCCAAACTAAAAGGGAGCGTGGACATACCTGAGGGAAATCTGGAGGCTGATATAAAGGCTCCAAAAGCTGATATTAAAGGTCCTGGTTTTGATGTACACAGCCCATCTCTATCTGCAGAACTACCTGAAGGCAAAGTTAAAGGTCCCAAATTTAAATTGCCATCATGGGGATTTTCAAAGCCAAGTGTATCTATGCCAGAGCTAGATATTAATGTGAAAGGTGGAAAGGTTAAAGGTGACATTGATGCATCAAAGGGTGGTAGTCTTAAAGGCCCAGAATTAGGCATAGGTTTGCCAGAAGCAGACATTGACATACCAGAAACAAAAACTAAAAAATCAAAATTTAGGCTGCCCAAATTTAATTTCTCAGGTCCCAAGGTACACACACCCAGTGTTGAAGTAAAAGCTCCAAAAGCAGATATTGAAGTCAGTGGTCCTGATGTAGAAATGCCAAATCTGGAGGTAAAAGGTAAAAGTCATAAATTTAAAATGCCTTCATTAAACATAACAAGTCCCAAAGTGTCGATGCCAGATGTTGAATTAAATATGAAAGGACCAAAATTAAAAGGAGATATGGATGTGTCTGTTCCAAAGGTTGAAGGTGAATTACATGGCCCCAAGCTTGATATTAAAACACCTGACATAGACCTGGAGACACCAGATGTTTCTTTAGATGGTCCAGAAGGCAAAGGAAAGCTTAAAATGCCAAAATTTAGTATGCCTAAATTTGGATTTTCTGGTCCCAAACTAGATGCTCCAGATATTGATCTAAAATATCAAAAACCCGAAGTTAAAATAGGTACTGCAGATGTAAATATTGAAACTCCAGATATGGATATTGAAGGACCAGAAGGAAAACTTAAGGGTTCCAAAATGAAGATGCCTTCTATGAATGTCAACCTACCAAAGATGTCTTTGCCAGATGTTGACCTAAATCTTAAAGGTCCTAAGCTCGAAGGAGACTTAAAAGATCCCAACTTAGACCTAAAACACCCAGAAGTTAATGTAGATATTGATGGTAAAATAAAAGGTCCCAAGTTTAAGCTACCTTCAGTGCATATGCCAGAAATGTCAATGCCTGACTTTGACCTTAATTTGAAAGGTCCTAAGATAGGAGGAGAGCTGAAAGGCCCCAAAGTTGAGGCCCCAGAGTTAGATATTGAAGCCCCAGATGTCAATCTAAAAGGCCCAGAAGGAAAACTTAAAATGCCAAAATTTAAAATGCCCAAATTTGGCATTTCTGGCCCAAAAGGGGAAGGCCTAGATTTTGATGCTAGCCTTCCAAAAGGAAGTATTGATGTATCAGGCCCAAATGTAGATATTCAGGCTCCTGATGTAGACATTGAGGGACCAGAGGGCAAATTAAAGGGCCCCAAATTTGAATTACCCTCAATGAATATCAATCTACCAAAGGTCACAAAGCCAGATTTCGATCTGAATTTGAAAGGTCCCAAAATAGAAGGAGATTTAAAAGGTCACAAAGTTGACATCAAAGGCCCAAAACTTGACCTTGAGGCTCCAGATGTAGATATTGACGGAAACGTAAAAGGTCCCAAGTTCAAGTTACCTTCAATGCCAAAAATGTCAATGCCTGATTTTGACCTAAATTTGAAAGGTCCTAAAATAGAAGGAGATTTGAAAGGTCACAAAGTGGACATCAAATGCCCACAAGTTGACCTTGAGGCTCCTGATGTAGATATTGATGGAAACGTAAAAGGTCCCAAGTTCAACTTACCTTCAATGCCAAAAATGTCAATGCCTGATTTTGACCTAAATTTTAAAGGTCCTAAAATAGAAGGAGATTTGAAAGGTCCCAAAGTTGAGGCCCCGGAGTTAGATATTGAAGCCCCAGATGTCAATCTAAAAGGCCCAGAAGGAAAACTTAAAATGCCCAAATTTAAAATGCCCAAATTTGGCTTTTCTGGCCCAAAAGGGGAAGGCCTAGATATTGATGCTAGCCTTCCAAAAGGAAGTATTGATGTATCAGGCCCAAATGTAGATATTCAGGCTCCTGATATAGACATCGAGGCACCAGAGGGCAAATTAAAGGGCCCCAAATTTGAATTACCCTCAATGAATATCAATCTACCAAAGGTCACAAAGCCTGATTTCGATCTGAATTTGAAAGGTCCCAAAATGGAAGGAGATTTAAAAGGTCACAAAGTTGACATTAAAGGCCCAAAACTTGACCTTGAGGCTCCAGATGTAGATATTGATGGAAACGTAAAAGGTCCCAAGTTCAAGTTACCTTCAATGCCAAAAATGTCAATGCCTGATTTTGACCTAAACTTTAAAGGTCCTAAAATAGAAGGAGATTTGAAAGGTCCTGATGGTAACATCAAATGCCCAGAAGTTGACCTTGAGGCTCCTGATGTAGATATTGATGGAAAAGTAAAAGGTCCCAAGTTCAAGTTACCTTCAATGCCAAAAATGTCAATGCCTGATTTTGACCTAAACTTTAAAGGTCCTAAAATAGAAGGAGATTTGAAAGGTCCTGATGGTAACATCAAATGCCCAGAAGTTGACCTTGAGGCTCCTGATGTAGATATTGATGGAAAAGTAAAAGGTCCCAAGTTCAAGTTACCTTCAATGCCAAAAATGTCAATGCCTGATATTGATCTGAATTTGAAGGGTCCTAAAGTTGACATAAAGGCCCCACAGTTAGATACTGAAACTCCAGGAGTGGAATTTGAAGCCCCAGATGTAAATCTAAAAGGCCCAGAAGGAAAACTTAAAATGCCCACATTTAAAATGCCAAAATTTGGCATTTCTGGTCCAAAAGTTGAAGGCCCAGAATTTGATGCTAGCTTGCCAAAAGGAAGTATTGATATATCTGTCCCCAATGTAGATATTCAGACTCCTGATTTAAATATAGAGGGACCAGAGGGCAAACTTAAAGGTCCTAAATTTGAGATGCCCTCATTGAATATCAATCTACCAAAATTCACAAAGCCTGATATTGATCTGAATCTAAAAGGTCCAAAATTGGAAGGAGAGTTGAAAGACCCGAACATTGTCGCTCCAGATGTAGATATTGATGGTAAAATGAAAGGTCCCAAGTTTAAGCTGCCTTCAATGCAAATGCCAGAATTATCAATGCCCAACATTGACCTTAATTTGAAAGGGCCTAAAATGGGAGATTTTAAAGGTCCTAAAGTTGACATAAAGGCCAGAGATCTAGATGTCGATGTTCCAGGAGTGGAAATAGATGCCCCAGATGTCAATCTGAAGGGCCCAGAAGGCAAATTGAAAATGCCCAAATTTAAAATGCCTACTTTTGGTGTTTCTGGTCCAAAAATTGAAGGTCCAGATATTGATGCCAGTTTACCCAAAGGAAGTGTTGATATATCAGGTCCCAGTGTTGATATCCAGGCTCCTGATGTTGACATTGAGGGACCAGAGGGCAAATTGAAAGGCTCCAAATTTAAAATGCCCTCAATGAATATTGGTCTACCAAAAGTTTCAATGCCTGGTGCTGATCTAAATCTGAAAGGTCCAAAGTTAGAAGGAGATTTGAAAGGTCCCGAAGTAAACCTCAAAGGCCCAAAAGTTGACCTTGAGGCTCCAGATGTAGATATTGATGGTAAAGTTAAAGGTTCCAAGTTCAAGTTACCTTCAATGCCAAAAATGTCAATGCCCGATTTTGACTTAAATTTGAAAGGTCCTAAAGTAGAAGGAGATTTTAAAGGTCCGAAAGGTAACATCAAAGGCCCAGAAGTTGATCTTGAAGCTCCAGATGTAGATATTGATGGTAAAGTAACAGGACCCACATTTAAGCTACCTTCATTACATATGCCAGAAATGTCAATGCCCGATATTGACCTTAATTTGAAAGGTCCTAAGTTAGGAGGTTTCAAAGGCCCCAAAGCTGACATAAAGGCCCCAGATCTAGATGTTGAGGTTCCAGGAGTGGAAATAGATGCCCCAGATGTCAATCTGAAAGGCCCCGAAGGAAAATTTAAAATGCCCAAATTTAAAATGCCTACATTTGGTGTTTCTGGTCCAAAAATGGAAGGTCCAGACATTGATGCTAGTCTTCCCAAAGGAAGTATTGATATATCAGGTCCAAATGTAAACATTGAAGATCCTGAGGGTAAGCTAAAAGGCTTTAAAGTTAGCATGCCATCAACTGATGTCCATTTACCAAAAGTGTCAATGCCAGATATAAATGTGAAAAGCCCCAAAATTAAAGGAGAGGCAGATCTTTCCACTTCAAAATTGGAAGCAGATTTGGGTTTTAAGGCTCCCCACTTCAAAGGAGACATCCGTGCCCCTAAATTAGAAGGTAAACTTGAAGGCCCAGGAATTGACTTGTCAACAGGTGGTGTCAATGTGGAATCTCCAGACCTCACAGTAAAAACTCCCACCTTAGATATTGAAGGCCCCGAAGGTAATTTAAAACTACCCAAGGTAAAGAAACCAAAGTTTGGCTTTGGCATTAAGTCACCTAAAGCAGATATCAAATCACCTTCTGTAGATGTTAACGCTCCTGATGTAAAATTTGATTCTGAAGTACCTGAGTTAGGTGTTGGGGGTAAAGGAAAAAAGGGGAAATTTAAAATGCCCAAAATTCATATGAGTGGTCCAAAAATAAAAGGCAAAAAAGGGGGTTTTGATGTAAGTGCACCTGAAGTAGACAGTGACATAAATCTTAATGCTCCAGATGCAGACTTAAATGTTGGAGGTGGGGATGTAGCAGTTTCCACAAATCTTGGTATAAAAGCACCTAAAACAAGAAAGCCACTCTTTGGCAAAATTAATTTCCCTGATGTTGAGTTTGACCTCAAATCTCCAAAGCTAAAAGGAGAAACTTCACTGCAGAGCCCTAGTGCAGAACTAAAGACTCCAGATTTAGACATCAGTGGTGGATTTAAGACACCTGAAGCTGAATTAACATCTTCTAGGGTTAGTATTGAAGGCCCCGATCTAAAGGTCAAGAAGCCGAAATTCAAACTTCCTAATTTTAGTATGTCAGGTCCAAAAGTTGAAGCAACAGCTCCTGATATTGGTGTTTCACTTCCTAAGGTAGAAACGGATCTGTCTGGCCCCAAAATTGCCACAGATATAAAAGTTCCTAGCGTAGATGTGACCCATGGTACAATTAATATTAGCAGTGAAGTACCTGCTCTTGCAGCTAAGACATCTGTACCAGGGATAGATGTTAATTTGAAAGGACCAAAAATCGAAAGTGATATGCTTACTTCAGGAAGTATTCAGTTTCAAGCTCCTAAGGTAGGAATTCCAGGGTCAGGAGGGAAAATTAAATTGCCAACAGTTGATATATCTTCCCCAAAAGCCTCTGATTCAGAGTTTGATATTAATTTAAAAGGACCAAAGATTGAAAGTGATGTGGACATTTCTGGTGGAGTGAAGCCAAGCATACGCACTGCGTTGCCATCTATTGGTACAAAAAGTTTAGATACTCACATTACAGTACCTTCTTTAGATCTATCTGGTTCACACCTGCAAGGGCCTAAGTTGCCGAAAGGGGACATTTCTCTCTCTGGGCCAGATGTTGGTCTTGCTAATGTTTCTGGCAAAATTGAGAATGCAGACTTGAGTATAAAAGGACCTTCTTTTCAGTCATCAGCTGCAGTTAAAGGTTCAGCTCCAGGCATCAACATTTCTCTGAAAGATTCCAAGATAAAGGAAGGCATTTCATTAGGACAAAATATAAATCTGTCAGGAGATATGCAGGGGTCAGAAGGTTTTGAAGTAGGGTCAAAAATGAAAGGTGGGATGACTGGACCCAAAGTAAAAGGAAGTTTGGATGTTCAAGGAATAGGTGGAAATCTAGAAAGTTCGGACGTTAAAATTACTTTCCCACGACTTTTAATGCCCAAATTTACATCATCTGGACCAGATTTGGCAGGAAGAGAGGTGGGAGTTGATGTAGACTTTCCTTCTGCAGATGTACTGGTGAAGAAGTCTGGTGAGACTGGCTTGGAAATTGATGAAAGTGAGATTAAAATAAAGAAATCCAAGATAAAAATGCCAAAACTGAACTTCAAGTCTAAAGCAAAAGAAGATGCTAGCCTTTCGAATGTCTCAGTTTCTGGTTCAAAAGGGGACCTCAAAAGTCCGAAAGCTAGTTTAGGGTCAGCTGAAGGTGGTCTGGTATCCACAAACTTAGACATGGAAAAGGCTCCAAAATATGAGTTTTCTCTGTTTACAAGCAAAAAGACAAGACAGAGATCATCTTCCTTCAGTGAAGAGAAAGATGAATCAACACACTCCTCACCAAGTGGTACATTAGAGGCTGGCAGTTCTTTATCTGCTGAGGGGGGCAAAAAGAAGGGAAAGCAATCAAAAATAAAATTTGGCACTTTTGGCGGCTTGGGGTCCAAGTCAAAGGGTTCTTATGAGGTCACATTAAGTGACGATGAAAACGTCCAAGGAAGCGGTGCATCGCTTTCCTCCCGAAAGTCTAGAGTCTCTTCTTCCTCAAGCAACGACAGTGCAACTAAGGCAGGTGTCCGCCTGCCAAAGCTAGAACTGACAGTTGCCAAAAAGAAAGAATGAATTTTCCCCATCCCCAAAACTCAGCATGTATATAATTATATATATCAGTGTGTTTGTACATACATTTGCAGCCTTTATATAATGCTAACCTTCCTGAGTGAAGAATAGAGATATAAAAGAAAGGTGAAAAAATTTAAATCAACAAATCTTCAGCTGTTTATTAAATTCCTTGCACATTTAACCCTCTCACCACCACATATACTTCACTTGGAAGCCAGATGCTGGTCATGAGAGGTTTACTGATCTATTTTAATATAACAATTTGTACATGGAAATCTATTTTTCCATCTATTTTTTTAACTTGCTTTTACAGTCTATATTTTCTTTCCCAGGGCTTTACAGATAGTTGCAACCTGTTGTATTAAAAACACTGTAAAGTGCATTGAACTAGTTATATGACTGAAATTCATCACCCTCTCCTAACACATAATAGCAGATTTCATTAAATATTTTAATGCAACAGTACCCTGCTTAATTCAGCTATCAGTTGGTAATATCTTAATTTGTTTTCTAGTACACGGTTTGCATGATGCTCATTTTTTATGGTTGTTATGGCCAGAAGTGGTGAGCATTATGACAGCAACAAGGACATTTTGTATGAAAATATTAGCTGTAGTAAACTGATTTGTATTGAACAAAGTAACTCTGGAAAATGGTATGCTATATAAATAAATCTATTTTACTGCTAAATAAGAATAGTTTGTGTATGTTTTTCCTAGTAACTTTTCCAGCTTGCGAATCATATTACTTCTACTGTTCAGTCTGATAACTGTATACACATAAATGCTGATACTGTTGCTTTAAAATCAGAGCTATGAAAAATATATATATATATATATATATATATATATATATATATATATATATATATATATATATATATATATATATATATATATATATTGTGTGAATTTTTTTAATTTAAGTAGTACACTGAAATGCCCCCCCCCCCTTCTTTTTTCTTTTTAAGATGTGATTTCAGCTCTGTTTTCGACATCTGATGGTTCAATGCTGTTTTTTTTTTATTATTATTATTTTAAAATTGTATTATATTACTTTTATTCTGTAACTGTCATCCCTAAACTGCCGCTTTTTTTTTTTTTTTTTTTTTTGTATTGTTTTGTTTTGGACATAAACAAGATTTGCTTCTATTTCTGGTTAAAAAAAATAAAGATTGAAATAAAACAGTTTAACATCATAAATTTGTAAGCACTTCCTGAATTAGAAATGTGTTACGGTGGATTGTTCAAAACCAAATAAAGCTTCTAACATTTATAAAAATGATGCCTCCTTATGTTTTGTCCTTTAGCTACTTTCTTCATTATGATTCATTCATAGTATTTCCTCCTAAACATTCCACTAGATCAGTTGTAACTATCGCTGTTTTCTCCCTGGTAAAATGTAAACTTTATTACTGAAATCTGCCAATCATCCTTTCCCTCTTTGTACTTTTGTAGGATAATTTTGCAAAGTAGAAAAGTGCATTCATCTAAGAATAAAAAAAAATTACTTAAAATTATATATATATATATATATATATATATATATATATTCACTTGCTGCCCGCCATATAGCAGAATGACGGTGGCAAGGATTTATCAGTCAGTCCGACACACTGCAACTCCAGTCGTGCAATGAAGCCTCTGAACCAGGCTTCTTACCATGTGATCAGCTGTGACCAATCACAGCTGATCATCGCGTGAACCAGGAAGTGCCAGTAAACGGCTTTCTTCGGTTCAAGCTGACAGGGAGAGCCGATCGGCACGATCGGCAGCTCTCCCGGTCAGAGGGGGGGGTCTGTGCTGATAATCAGCACATTGATTATCAGCAAAGCCCCCATCAAAAGGCAAAAGGTGCCTATCAGCTGTCAATCAGTGCCCAACACCTGCCAGCCTGTCCAAATAATAAATGCCTGTCAGTGCCCATAACAGTGCTGATCAATGCCCCATCAGTAATCCCTGTCAGTGCCCCATCAAAGTGCCACTCAGTAATGCCTGTCAGCAGCTCTTCATCAATGCCACCTATAAGTGCTGTCAGTGCCGCCTATCAGTGCCCATCAGTTTTTTGTTTTTTTTCGTTTATAGCGCAAAAAATTAAAACCACAGAGGTGATCAAATACCACCAAAAGAAAACTCTATTTGTGGGAAGAAAAAGATAAAAATTTAGTTTGGGTATAGTTTTGCACGATCACGCAATTGTCATTCAAAGTGCAACAGTGCTGAAAGCTAAAAATTGTCCTGGGCAGGAAGGGGGGAAAGTGTCTGGTATGGAAGCGGAGATCAGTGAAAGCTCAGTACAAGAGGCCTTAAAAAGCAGAGTTCCACCCAAAATTGTAACTTCCATTTTAAGGACATTTTTTTGGAGGGGGGGAGCGGCTACCTAGTTTTGACAAGTACCCAGCTCCCACTTCCGCTTGGGCTGCCTAGGCAGCCTCTACCTCCCTGTAATCTTCGGGGAAATGTCACAGGTCCCAAAAGATTGCCCGGCCATTCATGACATGCAGCGTGACTCTCACATCTGCAGTGCGCACCCGGCTAGTCCAACCTATGTGTGTGATTATATGTCAGTATTACATTGTATATCCCTGTATGTTTTGGTAGTTCAGGTGCTTATCTAATAGTTTCTTGAAACTATCAATGCCCCTCGCTGAGACCACCACCTGTGGAAGGGAATTCCACATCAAAAGGCAAAAGGTGCCTCCAAAGACATGCAGGTAGGTTAATTGGCTTCTGTCCAAAATTGGCCCTAGTATATGAATGGGGACCTTAGATTGTGGGCTCCTTGAGGGTAGGGACTAATGTGAGTGTGCAATGTACAGGGATAGGGGTAGACACTCACTCAGGCTGAACTGGATGGACTGATGTCTTTATTCAACCTTACTAACTATGAAACTATGAAACTATCCTTGCCGCTCTTACAGTAAAGAACCCTCTATGTAGTTTAAGGTTTTTTCTTCTAATTTGAATGAGTCGCCACAAGTCTTGTTAAACTCCCTTTTGAGAAAAAGTTTTATCCCTATTGTGGGGTCACCAGTATGGTATTTGTATATTGAAATCATATCCCCTCTTAAACATCTCTTCTCCAGAGAGAATAAGTTCAGTGCTCGCAAACTTTCCTCATAACTAATTTCCGCCAGACACTTTATCAGCTTTATTGCCATTCTTTGTACTCGCGACATTTCCAGTACATCCTTCCTGCGGACTAATGCCCAGAACTGGACAGCATACTCCAGGTGCGGCCGGACCAGAGTCTTGTAGAGTGGGAGAATTATCGTTTTATCTCTGGAGTTGATCCCCTTTTTAATGCATGCCAATATTCTGTTTGCTTTGTTAGCAGCAGCTTGGCATTGCATGCCATTGCTGAGCCTATCATCTACTAGGACCCCCAGGTCCTTTTCCATCCTAGATTCCCCCAGAGGTTCTCCCCCCAGTGTATAGATTGCATTCCTATTTTTGCCACCCAAATGCATTATTGAACCTCATTTGCCATGTAGTTGCCCATCCCATCTATTTGTTCCGATCTTTTTGCAAGGTTTCCACCTCCTGCGGAGAAGTTGCCCTGCTTAGCTTAGTATCATCCGCAAATACAGAGATTGAGCTGTTTACCCCATCCTCCAGGTCGTTTATGAACAAATTAAATAGGATTGGTCCCAGCACAGAACCCTGGGTGACCCCACTACCCACCCCTGACCATTCCGAGTACTCCCCATTTATCGCCCTTGTAGTCAGTTTTCAATCCATGTACTCACCCTATGGTCCATGCCAACGGATCTTATTTTGTACAGTAAATGTTTATGGGGAACTGTGTCAAATGCTTTTGGAAAGTCCAGATACACCAAGTCTACAGGTCTTCCTTTATCTAGCTGACAACTCACCTCCTCATAGAAGGTTAGTAGATTGTTTTGGCAAGAACAATTCTTCATGAATCCATGCTTATTACCGCTACTAATACAGCTCTCATTACTAAAATCTTGTATATAGTCCCTTATCATCCCCTCCAAGAGTTTACATACTATTGATGTTAGGCTAACTGGTCTGTCATTCCCAGGGATGTATTTTGGGCCCTTTTTAAATAAGGGTGTTACATTGGCTTTTCTCCAATTAGCTGGTACCATTCCAGCAGTAAACTGTGAGTAAAAATTAGGAACAATGGTTGGGCAACTACTTCACTGAGTTCCCCAAGTACCCTCGGGCGCAAGCCATCTGGTCCCTTCAGACAAAAGGCTCCGATCGGACATACTCCGATCATGTGTAGAGAATTCCGATCGGACAAAGTGCCACGCATGCTCAGATCAAATTCCTACACCAAAGCTATTGGCTACTAGCGTGAATGTAGTCCCATCGTAACAGAATAACGTAATCACGTCGGATTTTCCGACAACTTTGTCCAACCGTGTGTGTATGCAACAGTTTAGGACAAAATCCAACGGATTTGGTTGTCAGAATCTCCGACCATGTGTACAAGGGCTTAGAGGTCCGGTCCACTCCACTCCCAACGCCATGCCAGGATGGATTGGTAAGCCAACACCTAGGCGTCAGCTACCAATGGGAGTGCGCATGCACAATGGACTCCCGTCCATCCAAGATGACAAACTGCACTGCCACTGGGTGAAAGTGCATTTTTACATTGTACTTAACACATTTAAATCACAATTAGTGTCTGTGTATAAATAGTCAATGAGTTTGTTAGCTCTCACTTGGATGCCCTAAGCAGGTTAGACACTGAGCCATGAAAAGGTAGAAAAGAACAGTCAAAAGACCTGCATAACAAAGTAATTGCACTTTATAAAGATGGAAAAGGATATAAAAAGATACCCAAAGCCTTGAATAGGCCAGTCAGTACTGTTTAATCCCTTTTTAGGAAGTAGAAAATTTGGGGCTCTTTGGTCAGCCTTGGTCAGGTAGATCAAGAAGCCGCAACTGGTGGAAGAATTGCACAGGATATAAAGAAAAACCAACAGGTAGTCTCAGGGGAAATAGGTTGCTCTCCAAAAAGACGGTGTGGTTGTTTTCAAGGAGCACAATTCAACAATACTGAACAAAAAAGACCTCCATGTTTGAGCTGCCAGAAGGAAGCCATTACCGCACCGATGGCACAAAAAAGCCTAATTAGGCATGTCAAGGTATTATTGGCCATATTGTAACCAGGCTTTTTTTTTTTTTTTTGCAGTAAAGGCTTCTTTCTGGCAACTTGACCATGCAGCTCTTTTTTGTTTAAGTTTCATCGTATTGTGCTCCTTAAAAACAACCACACTATCTTTTTCCAGAGCAGCCTGTATTTCCCCTGATAATAAAACTTCCTGAAGATGGCCTGTTTAATCGGCTGAAACACACGTAGAGGTCAGTCCACAGCACTGTGTCATCGTGACACAATTCCCGGAAATCAACCGGTATACCGCAGTGGGGGCAGCATACCACTGCATTTGGGCAGATTCCGCTCGGAGCTTACCTGCTCTTCACACTGGGTTTACAGGCACCCTTACATGTGAGTTGAATTACTATGTTTTTTATACTGAATAAATGTTTTAAAAACGTTGCTGCACAATGAGGCTTTTTCTGTCATTTGCATAAGGGACATCTATGCCAAACAACGCTAGTATATAGAGGAATGAAGCCCTCTTTATCATATCCAGTCATATGAGGAAGTATCAATCCCGAACCACATCAGTCCATAGAAAATCCACGGGGACTGCCCCACATTCGTGTTTGACCAAACTAGAAATAGTTGGTCCATTTGGAGGGGTGAGTTCACATCCAGGTGGGGGACTGTCCTGTGAACACTTATCAAGCATGGATTTGTATCCACTTTGTAGAGCACGATTTAATTGGGATTTGGAACTTTTTTTTGCTTCAAGTTTACTGATGTTTGCAACAAATCTTCTGTATGGGACTTTTTAGCGACTTTTTTAAAAACGCACCAGGTTTCAAATGTGATATCTATCTAATCTTTGTGGCACTCAGAGTAAATTATCTGCATGGGACTTTTTAGCGATTTTTCAAAGTCGCATCAGTTTTCAAATGTGATATTTATTTAACATTTGTGGCACTTTGCGCGGTATATTTATTTTTATTATTAGTATCATTTTGCACTTGCAAGGTCTTATTCATTGTAGCTGTTAATTTATATGGTATCACTTATTCATACCAATAGTTAGATTCTTTTGGCGCTTTGGATTTTTTATTTTTACTTGTATTTCCCCTGAGGTTACCTGCGAGTTTTTCTTTGTATCCCGAACAATTCATGTGTCAGTTGTGACTGAAATCTTTCTTGATCTACCTGACCTTGGCTTGGTATCAAGAGATCCCTAAATTTTCCACTTCTTATTAAATGATTCAAAAGTACTGACTGGCATATTCAAGGCTTTTGATATCTTTTTATATAATTTTCCATCTTAGTAAAGTCTCATTACCTTGTTACGCAGGTCTTTTGACTTTTTTTTCTGCTCCTCATGGCTTAGTATCTAGCCTGCATAGTGCATCCATGTGAGAGCTAACAAACTCATTGACTATTTATACACAGACACTACTTGTGATTTAAAAAGTCACAAATGTGGGAAATGAACCTTTAATAGTAATTTTAACCTGTGTGTGCCACCTTCTGTGTCTATACCAAGGCCAAACATTCCAGGGTATGTAAACTTTTTATCAGGGCCATTTGGGGGATTTCTGTTATCATTATGATTTTAAAAGGAGCCAGAAACATATGTGATAATAAATGACTTCATGTGATCACTAGCCTTGAATCAAAGACAGTTTTTTGGAATGATTAGTCATATTTTCAACATAAATGCCAAATATCTGCCAGGGTATGCAAACTTCTGAGCACAACTGTATATATATATATACATGGACATCCGCAGCAGGGGGCAAGGGGGGTCAAGTGCCCCCCCTGGAATCCCCAAGGTGTTGCCACTGCCGCCGCCGCTGCCATGCTGCATTATTTTTTTTTCTGAGTCCGCTCTCTCCTGTGTATCACAGCGCTGGATGGCTGGGTTCGGCGGCCGCTCTGTAACACAGTCCCGCCCCCCCAGACCATCTCGTGTGATAGTAGAGAGAATCAACGCTCCGCCTATCACATGAGCCGGTCTGGGGGGGGCGGGACTGTGTTACAGAGCGGCCGTCGAACACAGCCATCCAGCGCTGTGATACACAGGAGTAGATGCCCATGATCCGTGCTAAAGTGCCTGGATAGGAGGATCGAGGGGGGGAGGGGGGCTGCAGTGCTCTCCTCCACCACCGCACTCTCCTGCCCCCCCCCCCCTGCTCTTCTCTTCCACCACCGCACTCTCCTGCCCCCCCCTGCTCTTCTCTTCCACCACCGCACTCTCCTGCCCCCCCCCCTGCTCTTCTCTTCCACCACCGCACTCTCCTGACCCCCGTGCTCTCCTCCACCACCACACTCTCCTGACCCCCCCCCCCGTGCTCTCTTCCACCACTGCACTCTCCTGCCCCCCCCCCCCAGTGCGCTCCTCCACCACCGCACTCTCCTGCCCCCCCCCAGTGCTCCTCTCCTCCACCACCGCACTCTCCTGCCCCCGTGCTCTCCTCCACCACCACACTCTCCTGCCCCCCCGTGCTCTCTTCCACCACCGCACTCTCCTGCCCCCCCCGTGCTCTCTTCCACCACCACACTCTCCTGCCCCCCGCTCTTCTCTTCCACCACCGCACTCTCCTGACCCCCCCAGTGCTCCTCTCCTCCACCACCGCACTCTCCTGCCCCCCCCAGTCCTCCTCTCCTCCACCACCACACTTTCCTGACCCCCCCCCCAGTGCTCTCCTCCACCACCGCACTCTCCTGCCCCCCCCCCCCTGCTCTTCTCTTCCACCACCGCACTCTCCTGCCCCCCCCTGCTCTTCTCTTCCACCACCGCACTCTCCTGCCCCCCCCCCTGCTCTTCTCTTCCACCACCGCACTCTCCTGACCCCCGTGCTCTCCTCCACCACCACACTCTCCTGACCCCCCCCCCCGTGCTCTCTTCCACCACTGCACTCTCCTGCCCCCCCCCCCAGTGCGCTCCTCCACCACCGCACTCTCCTGCCCCCCCCAGTGCTCCTCTCCTCCACCACCGCACTCTCCTGCCCCCGTGCTCTCCTCCACCACCACACTCTCCTGCCCCCCCGTGCTCTCTTCCACCACCGCACTCTCCTGCCCCCCCCGTGCTCTCTTCCACCACCACACTCTCCTGCCCCCCGCTCTTCTCTTCCACCACCGCACTCTCCTGACCCCCCCAGTGCTCCTCTCCTCCACCACCGCACTCTCCTGCCCCCCCCAGTCCTCCTCTCCTCCACCACCACACTTTCCTGACCCCCCCCCCAGTGCTCTCCTCCACCACCGCACTCTCCTGCCCCCCCTGCTCTTCTCTTCCACCACCGTACTCTCCTGACCCCCGTGCTCTCCTCCACCACCACACTCTCCTGACCCCCCCCAGTGCTCTCTTCCACCACTGCACTCTCCTGCCCCCCCCCCCAGTGCGCTCCTCCACCACCGCACTCTCCTGCCCCCCCCCAGTGCTCCTCTTCTCCACCACCGCACTCTCCTGCCCCCCGTGCTCTCCTCCACCACCGCACTCTCCTGCCCCCCCAGTCCTCCTCTCATCCACCACCGCACTCTCCTGACCCCCCCAGTGCTCCTCTCCTCCACCACCGCACTCTCCTGCCCTCCCAGTCCTCCTCTCCTCCACCACCACACTCTCCTGACCCCCCCCAGTGCTCTCCTCCACCACCGCACTCTCCTGCCCCCCCCCTGCTCTTCTCTTCCACCACCGCACTCTCCTGACCCCCGTGCTCTCCTCCACCACCACACTCTCCTGACCCCCCCCCAGTGCTCTCTTCCACCACTGCACTCTCCTGCCCCCCCCCAGTGCGCTCCTCCACCACCGCACTCTCCTGCCCCCCCCAGTGCTCCTCTCCTCCACCACCGCACTCTCCTGCCCCCGTGCTCTCCTCCACCACCGCACTCTCCTGCCCCCCCGTGCTCTCCTCCACCACCACACTCTCCTGCCCCCCCGTGCTCTCTTCCACCACCGCACTCTCCTGCCCCCCCCCGCTCTTCTCTTCCACCACCGCACTCTCCTGCCCCCCCCAGTGCTCCTCTCCTCCACCACCGCACTCTCCTGCCCCCCAGTCCTCCTCTCATCCACCACCGCACTCTCCTGCCCCCCCCCCAGTGCTCCTCTCCTCCACCACCGCACTCTCCTGCCCCCCGTGCTCTCCTCCACCACCACACTCTCCTGCCCCCCCGTGCTCTCTTCCACCACCGCACTCTCCTGCCCCCCCCAGTGCTCTTCTCTTCCACCACCGCACTCTCCTGCCCCCCCAGTGCTCTCCTCCACCACTGCACTCTCCTGCCCCCCCCAGTGCTCTCCTCCACCACCGCACTCTCCTGCCCCCCCAGTGCTCTTCTCTTCCACCACCGCACTCTCCTGCCCCCCCAGTGCTCTCCTCCACCACCGCACTCTCCTGACCCCCCCCCCCAATGCTCTCCTCCACCACTGCACTCTCCTGCCCCCCGTGCTCTCCACCACCACACTCTCCTGCCCCCCCCCCCCAGTGCTCTCCTCCACCACCGCACTCTCCTGCCCCCCGTGCTCTCCTCCACCACCACACTCTCCTGCCCCCCCAGTGCTCTCTTCCACCACCGCACTCTCCTGCCCCCCCAGTGCTCTCCTCCACCACCGCACTCTCCTGCCCCCCCCAGTGCTCTTCTCTTCCACCACCGCACTCTCCTGCCCCCCCAGTGCTCTCCTCCACCACTGCACTCTCCTGCCCCCCCATGCTCTCCTCCACCACTGCACTCTCCTGCCCCCCCCAGTGCTCTTCTCTTCCACCACCGCACTCTCCTGCCCCCCCAGTGCTCTCCTCCACCACCGCACTCTCCTGCCCCCCCAGTGCTCTCCTCCACCACCGCACTCTCCTGCCCCCCATGCTCTCTTCCACCACTGTGCTCTCTTCCACCACCGCACTCTCCTGCCCCCCCCAGTGCTCTTCTCTTCCACCACTGCACTCTCCTGCCCCCCCAGTGCTCTCCTCCACCACCGCACTCTCCTTCCCCCCCCCCAGTGGTCTCCTCTACCACCACACTCTCCTGCCACCCCCTCCAGTGCTCTCCTCCACCACCACACTCTCCTGCCACCCCCTCCAGTGCTCTCATCCACCACCACACTCTCCTGCCTCCCCCCAGTGCTCTTCTCCACCGCCACGCTCTCCTGCCCCCCCCAGTGGTCTCCATCACCACCACCCTCTCCTGCCACCCCCTCTAGTGCTCTCCTCCCCTGTTCTTGCTGCTCTCCAGCTCTCCCCATCCTTCTCTAGCCACCATCCCCAGTGCTCTCCGCCCCTGTTCCCCCCAGTACTCTCCCCCCCCGTGCCCTCCACTCCCCCCAGTGCTCTCCTCTCTCCCCCTGTTCTTTCCCCTCCAGTGCTCTCTCCTCAGTGCTCTCTCCTCCCCCCAATGCTCCCCCCTGTTCTTTCCCCCCCCAGTGCTCTTCAGCTCTCTCCATCACTCTCTAGCCCCCACCCCAGTGCTCTCCAGCCCTCCTTACTCCCCACCCCTGTTCTATCTGCCCCCCTGGTGCTCTCCAGCCCCCCCCCCAGTGCTCTCTACCCTCCATGCTCTCCAGTCCCCCGTCCTTTTTGGCTCCCCCTTAGCACCCTCCACTCCCCACCCCTGTACTCTCCTCTCCCCCTGCATTTTGCGCACACCCATGTGCTCTCCACCCCCCATAGTGCTCTCCAGTCCTCCGTGCTTTCCACCCCTGTTCTTTCTGGCCCCCACTGGTGCTCTCAAGCTCCCCCCCATTGCTCTCCACTCACCCCTGCTCTTTGTTCCCCCCCCCCCCCAGTGCTCTTCACCACCCCACACTCTTAGCCCCCCCAGTGCTCTCAGCCTACCGTGCTCTCTACCCCTGTTCTTGTTGGCCCCTCCAGTGCTCTCAAGTTCCCCCCCAAGCGCTCTCCGCTCCCCACCCCTGTGATCTCCACTCCCCCTCACTCTTTGCCCCCACCCATGTGTTCTCCAACCCCGCCAGTACTCTTTGCTCCCCCTTCTCTCCAACTCTTTGCTCCCCCTTCTCTCCAACTCCCACTCAGTGCTCTCCACTTCACTCCACTTCCCCAGGACCAGAGGGCAGGCAGACTGGGGCCAGAAAATGAGGACGGCTGAAGGTGCAGGTGGCCAGGGACCACTCCATCTCACAGCAGACAGATCCTCTGGAAGGAGCACCGTCCCCATCCAAAACGAGAACAGACCCTGCCTGCTGCTGGCCGTCATGGATATCCTGCTGGCATGCAAGGTACTGTACCGAGCATAAACAACACACCTTCCCACAGACAGGGACTGCAGACTGGGACATGGGGCACAGGAGGGGCTGCAATGATGTGCACAGTGAGACTGCATTCACGGCACAGTAAAGCTGCATTTTATAGACACGGTGAGGCTGCATTTGATGGACACAGTGAGGCTGCATTTGGTGGGCACAGTGAGGCTGCATTTGATGGGCACAGTGAGGCTGCATTTGATGGGCACAGTGAGGCTGCATTTGATGGGCACAGTGAGGCTGCATTTGGTGGGCACAGTGAGGCTGAATTTGATGGGCACAGTGAGGCTGCATTTGGTGGGCACAGTGAGGCTGAATTTGATGGGCACTGGTGAGGCTGCATTGAGCTCTTGCATCAAGTCTGCAGTCTCTGTCCATCTCCTGTAGCATGTCTGAAGTCTCTGAGGGAGTCTGGAGAGGAGTCAAAAGTGGGAGCACCGCCGGGATGGGGGTCATGGGAGAAGTCAGATTTGTGTGGACTGTGGATAGGAGACTATAGGATAAGACCTCCAAGCTGGAGCCAACTGACTGAGCCCTGCACAGTGCACCTGAGAGGAGGTCAGTGAAAGCACCGCCAGGCCAGTCGGGGGTCCCTGATGTAAGGGGGGAGTGAATACGATAATTTAAGGGGCACTGATATAAAGGGTTTCCTCCTTATATTAGTAACCCACCCCCCTTACCTTAGAGTATTCTTTCTGCAGAAGGTGGTTCCCCCCCCCACGTTCAGAGTTTCTGGGGTCCCCCTTGATGATTGATCACTTACCACTATTAACTGGAATTTGAATATATATATATATATATATAAGCCCTATGTGATTTCATATCTATATCTAATACTCTCTTCATCAAATGTGCTTTAAAATGCATGGTTTTTCCCTTTCATGAACAAGAAAATAATGACGTTATGCTGTTGGGCTGGTATAATAATGCTGTGAGGCTGGTATGAAATTTTTTCCAGGGCTGGTTTTTGAAAGCATGGGCGTCCGCAAGGTTACTCAGGTGGCTGCGTACCATGCCCATATAGCCTAGAGAATGTACATCTTTTTACATTGCAATACATCTGTTGTGGCCATATTTTTATCTTGATGAAAACAGCCTATACAGTGACAGTATGAGATCAAAATATGGCCACAACAGATGTATTGCAATGTAAAAAGATGTACATTCTCTAGGCTATATGGGCATGGAACACAGCCGCCAGAGTCACTTCCAATACAAAGTGAAGATGAATTATCTGTTATATAACACATATGTATTACCAGTGTAAAGATTTTCATGAGATTGTCGAAAAGGGGCGGAGCATGAGTGGCCTTGAAATGATGCCCCCCCTTAGAAAAAGTTCTGCGGATGCCCATGTATATATATATATATATATATATATATATATATATATATACTATATCAGTATATAACATGCACAGGAGTATAACACACACCCCAATTTAAGGGGGACATTTTAGGATAAAATTCTGTGCAGCCTGATCTGCGCCCATCTCCCCCATCAATGCAGCTCACCATCTCTCATCTCTCGCAGGAAATCACAAGCCATCATCTCCTGTTTACTCGGCTCTCAGTCGGCAGTCACATAAACAGTCCCGCCTTTGCCATCGGGATTGGACCACTTCCTGTGATAGACAGAACACTGGTCCAATGCCAGTGGCGGAGGCGGGACTGTGTGCGTGATGTAAGAGCCGAGTTAGAGCCATGTGGAGAGGAGATGGCGGCTCGATGAATTCCGGCAGCACTCGCTCCCCTTTGAGGTGCGCTGTCAGCGTATAATGCGCACCCACGATTTCCCCCCTATTTTCAGTGTAAAAAAGTGTGTGTCATACGCCGATAAATACAAATATATATATATTATATATATTTATATATATGTAGCGGTCACTACCTAAAGGTAGGTGATCTAGAAGTGTTTTAATGACAGAATTCAGCTTCAGGCAAATTTAGCCAGGCCTGTGACTTCAGGCAGGCCTGGTTGTTTTGATCTGGGGAATGGGAGTGTCAGTGTAGTGGGGGGTGTGGCCCTGGCTCAAAGATGCCTCCCTATGCTTCCAGTGGAATTGTTCTGGAAGAGGGGCAGGACTTGAGACCTGAGTGTCAGGCAGCTCATGTGGAAATCTCTGATTAATCATTAATTTGCTTTGGCAGGGGCAGGCCTCTGCTGGGGGTCGCATGCTCTCAGGGAGGAGTCTGGCAGGAGAGGAAGATGGCATGGAGTAGCTGGTACAGCCTGGGCATTCCCCTGCAGGGAGGGGAATGCGCCATGTAGAGAGGAGGGATGGAGGAGCCATCAGGAGGAAGTAGGAGCAAAGTGGAAGAAGACGACTGGGTGATCGACTTTCTGTGAGTGAAAAATGGACTGTTGATCGGGAAGACAAGTGAGTGGAAGCCCAGGGAAACTAATGGAGGAGTGGATGGAGATACATACTGTGAATCTACGGACCACGGTATAAATTACATAACAGTGCTTCCAAAGACTGAGGGATGTTGGCACGTGAGTCATGGAAATAGGCGGTAATGGCCTGTGGCTTTAGGTTCAACACCCAAGGAAATCTAATCAGTCAGGCAGGAGGGAATTATTCAGAGTAATGCCCTTTTGTTTAACTTGGGACTGCAGTAAAAAGGGATTAGCGGTCAACTGGCAGATGTAGATCAGCAAGTATGACTGGAGAGGACACAGAATTGTTCTAAAGGAAAAGGTCCAGGGGTGAAGGGTTATTCAGAATGACTCTTTATTATATTAGCATTGCACTAAGAATTTGCACAAGAAGTCAAAGGAAGAATTGATAAGCAGAAAAAAGCATCTCAAACAATCCTTCTCCTATCCAAGTTCAAGTTCTGCAAATAAAACCAAGTATAAAATTCTTATATGGACTGTCTCAATTTTTATGGGTTGTGATGTGTATGGCAGTAGGGGTGATTGGCAAATTGTACAACTAATGCAGCAGCTCCTACTGGAGTAGTATGCTGTTGATGGCTAGATGGAAGAGCAGAGTGGGCACTGTCACAATTAATAGGTGCCACTTCTGAGTTGTCCTAAAAGTACTGGAACCGCGCTGTGCATTCCAGATGACAACCCCATGACTTACTGATGTCCGGACTAGGAAGTGGAAATCTCAGCCATAGGGACCAGCGAACGTCACTACCAGGCTCTCAACTGGCATGGAGACATCCGAGAACCATCCAGCTGGTGCCACGGTGTGATGAGCGGGCCGCAGTCCACATCCACAGAGAGCCAGAGTAAATCTCAAATGGACGAGTCGCCTGACACTACAGTCAGTGGGATGCAATTAACAACCACCAGAGACTGACCACATAGGATGTGTCACCGCACATATGCTGGGAATTGTAAAAGACAAAGAATAAATATGTGGAAAATACATACAATTATATTCATATATACATTTGTGTGCAAAAATGGGGGGGAGAGAAGGGTGAAAGAATGCATATGCATACATGCATGTAACGGCAAAGGTGCAGACTTTATATGCATGATAGCAATGCCATTGCAAAGTGCCTAGTTCTGGCCAGCGAAACCATCTACCTGTTTAAAGGTGTAAAGCATGGATTTACAGTAATATAAACAGAACAAGTATTTAAATATGCAAAAAACACTCACTATTGCACCAGAAAACACAAAAACACAGAAATCTAAAAAAAAAAAAATATATACATAAACAAACAGGAAAAATAATTTGTAAACTTTGGCTCCTATTATTGAAAGATGTTGATTTAATTCAAATTGTATCTATAAGACCACAGTTTATCTATACCAAACCTCCCACCTTACGTTTAAAACTAGCACCCAATGTGATAGACCCCACCCAAGAAGGTTTGTACTTTCTTGGACCAAGTGGGTTTTTCCAGCTGTGGAAGGTGTGTGATGTGTAGAACTTCCAGATTCAGGACAAGGAAGACTACACATTTCACCTCTTATACCTCTGGGGAGTCCCACAAGATTAGGAAGTTCATCACTTGTGGGACCACACTTGTAACATATCTCTTAACATGTCTACGTGGGTTGCAATATGTGGGTAGAACCACAAGAAAATTAGGAGTCGGACTTCGTGAACATGTAACTAGAATCAGAAAGGGTTACAAACACCACAGTCTGTCTAACCACGTTAGACTCCATCATAGGAGAGATCTGAGTGGATTGACATTCTATGGTATTGACAAAATTGAGGGTGATTGGAGAGGAGGTAACCTCAAGAGGGCCATTTCTTGTAACAATACCCAGTGGATCCATCGTTTAAGAACGTTGAATCCATTGGGGTTAAACATTGATTTGGACCTTAATTGTTTTCTGTCAAATTGGTAATAACTGCCATTAAATATTCTTCATATATTTTAACTAATTGTTTATTTTTTCACCTATTTATTTCTTTCTGTTTCATTTTATTATTATTTTTATTTTATTTTCATTATTTTTATTTTTATTTTTATTCATTTTTATTTAAATGTTATTATTATTCATATATTTTTATGTTTATGTTATTTTCGTTTGTTTATTTTTTTAATTTTTTATTTCATTTTATTTTCATTTTAATCTTTATTTTATTTTTATTTATTTAATTTCATTTTATTTTATATATGGTGTTGGTATTTTATTTTATTTTTATTTTTTATTATTTTTATTTTCACATATTATATTTCATTATTTTTTTCTTTTCCTTTTCTTCTTTTTACGTGTTTTATTTTATTTGATTTTATTTTTTTAGCCTTTGTATTTGCACTTTTTCTAGTTTTCATTGCATTGCACTGAATCAATTTAATTAAGAAACTATGTGTACATATTTTTATATACAGTATGTTAATTTTAATGTTTTTGCAAATGATGTAAAATGTAGTGTTCCACATGAATTGATGTCTTTTGGATTGATTGTTGTTCACTGATGGGTATCAGCCTCGTTATGTGAGGAATGGACATCAAACCAATATAATGGCCACCAGTCTCCTTTAATGGAATTTAGCAAATGATGGAGGGGACACTTTTTGCCTAACGAGAAAATGGCCCCCATGTGTTATTCCATTGGTCGATTAAGGGTGAGGTGTCCATCATTCTGTATATATAGGTGGCTCTTCTAACGAGAATTGAGGTCCTTGATGATGCCCTGTGGGAGGGCGAAACGCATTGATGCCTTTTTCCGGTTTGAAGTCCAAACAACGTAATTTCCAATTGACAGTGAAACGCATGCCACCAGCGGCATTTCCTATTGTAATCGCTTGCCATTACATGCTTGAATTTACCTACCTTTTTGTAAGTACTCATTTTTAATCTACACAATAAAACAATTGCCAAACTGTACTTCGCTATTATGCTCCTCTTTTATCTCTTTTTGGGCACTATTATCCACGTATGACTGATATGATATGGGAGATCTTCTTTGCATCCTGACGTTAATCTGCCATCCCTGGTCAACTTTTTAAGCCTGTACGACTCATAGACTGAAAATCTAGGGCTCCATTTCATCCGGTGAGTGGGGACACAGGAGGGGGTGTGGCACACCTTGAAATTTGGAGCACTATTGCACTTTATTGATTGGAGCACATCATTCACTATAATATGTACATTCACTCAACGAGTAATTTTTTTCACTTATGTATTTGTTTATTGATATTTTTTGCACTATTGTGAGTGCTGTAGTTTATCTTTTAATTTGTGTTTAGCACCTATGTGTGTACAGCAGCTGCAACTTATATATCATTTAACAGTTTTGTTCACATTCTCACTTTGAGTTTATATATTTAGAATATATTTTGTTAAATATATCGTAACAGCTGCTACTTATAACATAAAATCAATAATAATAAAAAGCACTTGAAGTCCTAGGAGTGAACAGCAGCGCTAAATGTACCAAAAGCAATAAATGCCAAAAAATGAAAAGGTGTATGAAATGGAAAATCAGTGTTAACAATTCAAGCACTATTGGATTCTTTTTCTCTGCATATACTCTGCTGCTGATATACTGAGGAGGAGAAGTTTGAGAGCCAACTGTGTTGGATACCTCACTGAGTCCTGGGGATGCTGACATGCGTTTTTGACCCTGCTTAGTTGGGGGGGTCGCATTCCCAGAGGTGAGCCTATACCCATGGGGGGGAGCACGAGTGAGGTGATTTGTTGGTGGTCTGGAGGTTTTACATAGGATTTTACTATTACATTTAGTTGTTCATCAATCAACATCCATTTTTGAAATTTTCACTGTTTTAATACGGACTTTTTTGCACTTTATTGCATGGACATTCAGTTATGCACTTTATATGTTGTTTGATTCAATTATTTTTGACATTTGTTTATATTTCATGATTCAGCGCTGCACTTTTATATATTGATTTTTGTGCATATGGGGATGTGATCAGTGCTAGCAGCTGGTCTTTTAAATAACACACACACACGTTGATTTACTAAAGGCAAATCCACTCTGCACTACAAGTGCACTGCAGCTGCACTTGAAAGTGCAGTCGCTGTAGATCTAAGGGGAAGTGCTGCTGATTTTATCATCCAATCATGTGCAAGCTAAAATGCTGTTTTTTATTTTCCTTGCATGTACCCCTCAGATCTGCAGCGACTGTACTTTCAAGTGCACTTTCAAGTGCACTGGCATATAGCTTGAATTAGATTAAGCAGGCAGGTTATTTAGTTAGTGGCAGTTTATTTGATATATACAGTCAGTCTATTATATATATATATATATATATACATACTCTGCATACAGTGTAGCTTATATATACAGTGCATTCGGCGGTGTACAGTATATAATACACTTCAGGCGATGTATCAATATATTTATGGTCGTAGCCCTAAGACAGCTATGGATCAAATAAACACGTGACAAGACATACAACATAAATAGACCTGAGGTGTGCCTTGGTGGTTTGGTTGGTATGCCAAGAAAAGGGGGCATACCCAAGGTAAGTAATTGGTAATTATGTAAAAGGATGTGTTTGAGAAGAGCCCTGAAAAAAATGGAAGGAAGGGTATCACGCACTGTAACCAACAAAGAGCATGGGCGAGTGGGCTGCTTAAATACCCCCGGGCCCCTCCCATAAATTCAGGCCTTCTTACTTATGGTCGTGGCCCTAAGACTGAGACTGATATGGATCACATAAACACATGACAAGACATACAACATAAATAGACCTAAGATGTGCCTTGGTGGTCTAGTTGGTATGCCAAGAAAAGGGGGCAAAAGGCAAAAGGGTAATAATTATTGATTCAGTGGTTTATTAAGCTAGCTTGGTGAAGGCCTGTGCCATTTCCAGTTGAGGATTTGGAATGTACGTAGCGAAGAAAGTGGACTTACATTTGCCTAACTGATCACGTGGTCAGGTACCCCTTGCTGGGATGCTGCAGAAGCTGCTCCAATCCGGAAGGAGTGTCCCGAGAACCATCTGGGGTCAAGGCCCAAGTTGACTAGAAGGATCCTGACATGTTTGATGAACTGGCTGCCAATCAGGGGGCTGTTCAGAAAGTGTAGCAGCAGGCTACTACTAGATGGGCTGGGTAGCTGGGACAGTAGTCGGTCAAGTACTGCCACTGGGCACCAAGCATTGTTGATGTCGACCCCGGGCCCGGTTTGTTGGGTTTTAGAGACTGTAAGATGCAGAGAGTAGTGGTCCTGAAGGTGAGTTAGGTGACGTCTGAGCAGTGTTTGACTGCCAATGCTGTTAACCGTAAATTCACTAGGTCGCAGAAAACCATAGAAGTAGATGGCCACTTGGATGACCAGGGCAAAAGCCCAAACAAACAACGGGTAAGAATTTCAGACAAGCCTGTGAAGATGGCACTCGTGACAGGTAGGTGTTTGCCTATGATTACTGGCTGTTGTTTCTGGATGCCCCTGACGGCATGGGCCCTAAACACTGATGGTTTACTAGGGTTCTGTGAGGACAGAAAGTGCTGGGTGCTGGCTATGTATAGCCTGATGGCATAGGCGTGTGCAGCCGAAAGCGCTAGCACACATACGTGTGTATGTGTATGTATGTATGTATACATTCAAAAGCCTTTACCCGCACATGAACTTTAATGCCATCTCAGTCTTAGTCCGTAGGGTTCAATATTGAGTTGGCCCATCCTTTGCAGCTATAAGCCCTTGTGCACACGGTCGGACATTCCGACAACCAAATCCATCGGATTTTGGTCGACGGATTTTGTCCGAAACTGTTGCATACACACAGTCAGACAAAGTTGTCAGAAAATCCGATCGTACTTAACGTGATGGCGTTATTTCGTTAGGACGGGACTACGTTCAGGCTAGTAGCCAATAGCTTTGGTCTAGGAATTTGATCTGAGCATGCGTGGCACTTTGTCCGATCAGAATTCTCTACACATGATCGGACGAAGTCCAATCGGATCATGTTCTCGGAAAATTTTATAACCCAGCTGGAAAACTTGGTCCATAGGATACTCAGACGGAAACAGTCCAATGGAGCCCACACACAGTCAGATTATCCGACAACACGGTCCGATCGGACATTTTCCATCGGAATGTCCGACCGTGTGTACAAGGGCTAAAAGCTTCAACTCTTCTGGGAAGGCCGTCCACAAGGTTCAGGAGTGTGTCTACGGGATCGACAACTACAAGCATTCTTTTTTTATATGTGAAATTGTGACAATTCAGGACTGTGGAGCGCATGAAGGCAATGGAGGAGAGGGAAGGTCAGGGTAGGCAAAGAAGAGGGTGCAGGAGATGATCATTAGCACCGTGATATAGAGCACTGACACCTGCACCGTGATAGAGTCATCTGACACCAGCACCGTGATAGAGAGAACTGACATCAGCAGCGTGACATACAGCAATGACACCTGCACCGTGATAGAGTGATCTGACACCAGCACCGTGATAGAGAGCACTGACATTACCAGCGTGACATACAGCAATGACACCTGCACAGTCATAGAGTGATCTAACACCAGCACCGTGATAGAGAGCACTGACATCAGCAGCGTGACATACAGCAATGACACCTGCACAGTGATAGAGTGATCTGACACCAGCACCATGATAGAGAGCACTGACATCAGCAGCGTGACATAAAGCACTGACACCAGCACCGTGATATACAGCACTGACACCAGCACCGTGATATACAGCACTGACACCTGCACCGTAAGCAGCCCCAGGAGGAAGTCAGCACAGCACAGGGATGGTGGGAGCCCCTCATAATGAGCATAGCATAGGGATGGTGGGAGCCCCTCATAATATGCACAGCAGAGATACAGCCCCAGGAGGAAGTCAGCACAGCACAGGGATGGTGGGAGCCCTTCATAATAAGCAGCCCCAGGAGGAAGTCAGCATAGCACAGGGATGGTGGGAGCCCCTCATAATAAGCAGCCCCAAGAGGAAGTCAGCATAGCACAGGGATGGTGGGAGCCCCTCATAATGAGCATAGCACAGGGATGGTGGGAGCCCCTCATAATAAGCAGCCCCAGGAGGAAGTCAGCACAGCACAGGGATGGTGGGAGCCCCTCATAATGAGCATAGCACAGGGATGGTGGGAGCCCCTCATAATATGCACAGCAGAGGTACAGCCCCAGGAGGAAGTCAGCACAGCACAGGGATGGTGGGAGCCCCTCATAATAAGCAGCCCCAGGAGGAAGTCAGCATAGCACAGGGATGGTGGGAGCCCCTCATAATAAGCAGCCCCAGGAGGAAGTCAGCATAGCACAGGGATGGTGGGAGCCCCTCATAATGAGCATAGCACAGGGATGGTGGGAGCCCCTCATAATATGCACAGCAGAGGTACAGCCCCAGGAGGAAGTCAGCACAGCACAGGGATGGTGGGAGCCCCTCATAATAAGCAGCCCCAGGAGGAAGTCAGCACAGCACAGGGATGGTGGGAGGCCCTCATAATGAGCATAGCACAGGGATGGTGGGAGCCCCTCATAATATGCACAGCAGAGGTACAGCCCCAGGAGGAAGTCAGCACAGCACAGGGATGGTGGGAGCCCCTCATAATGAGCATAGCACAGGGATGGTGGGAGCCCCTCATAATATGCACAGCAGAGATACAGCCCCAGGAGGAAGTCAGCACAGCACAGGGATGGTGGGAGCCCCTCATAATAAGCAGCCCCAGGAGGAAGTCAGCATAGCACATGGATGGTGGGAGCCCCTCATAATAAGCAGCTTCAGGAGAAAGTCAGCATAGCACAGGGATGGTGGGAGCCTCTCATAATGAGCATAGCACAGGGATGGTGGGAGCCCTCATAATATGCACAGCAGAGGTACAGCCCCAGGAGGAAGTCAGCACAGCACAGGGATGGTGGGAGCCCCTCATAATAAGCAGCCCCAGGAGGAAGTCAGCACAGCACAGGGATGGTGGGAGCCCCTCATAATGAGCATAGCACAGGGATGGTGGGAGCCCCTCATAATATGCACAGCAGAGGTACAGCCCCAGGAGGAAGTCAGCACAGCACAGGGATGGTGGGAGCCCCTCATAATAAGCAGCCCCAGGAGGAAGTCAGCATAGCACAGGGATGGTGGGAGCCCCTCATAATGAGCATAGCACAGGGATGGTGGGAGCCCCTCATAATATGCACAACAGAGGTACAGCCCCAGGAGGAAGTCAGCACAGCACAGAGATGGTGGGAGCCCCTCATAATAAGCAGCCCCAGGAGGAAGTCAGCACAGCACAGGGATGGGGGAGCCCCTCATAATAAGCAGCCCCAGGAGGAAGTCAGCACAGCACAGGGATGGTGGGAGCCCCTCATAATAAGCAGCCCCAGGAGAAATATGACACCGCTCAACCTCTTCAAACAGGAGGGTACCGGCATATAGTATGGTGTGCTTTTTTTGTACAAGGAAGTGAGCCAAATGAAGAAAGAAGGTCTGTGTGCTCGATTAAAAAAATTGTTTATAGACATATACATGGTCTACTGGTCACATGTGTTGAATTCCTCCGAGATCCATGCCTCATTCATTTTTAGAAATGTGAGGTAGTTAACACTGTCGTGAGCTAGGTGAGTACGCTTATCGGTCATGATCCCCCCTGCTGCGCTGAACGTCCTTTCGGACAGGACACTGGACGAGGGGCAAGCCAACAGTTCGATTGCAAATTGGGCAAGCTCTGGCCAGAGGTCAAGCCTGCCCACCCAGTAGTCCAGGGCTTCATCACTCCTCAGAGCGTCCACATCGGCCGTTAACCCGATGTAGTCGGACACCTGACGGTCTAGGTGTTCCCTGATGCTGGATCCGGATGACACCTGTCGATGGGTCGGCTGAAAGAATGACCTCATATCAGAAGTCACCAACACATCTTCAAACCGGCCTCTTCTTGCAGGTGCTGTTGGATTGGTACCCGCAACTCCTTCTCTGGGAGTGAGAATTGCTCCTCTGCCAGCGCAAGCAAAAGCAGAATGCAGCATTTCTCGAAGCAAGTCCTGGAAGTGCTCCATTCTGACAGCCCTCTGTGACGGCGGTAACATTTCCGCCATTTTGTGTTTGTACCGGGGTTCTCAGTACGTTGCCACCCAGTACTGGTCCTTGACCCTTATGCTTTTTATACAGGGGTCCCTATTAAAACACTGGAGCATGAAGGCCCCAATTTGCACTAAACTGGAAGCGGTGTGGTGGCCTGGCTCCTGCTCATCATCCAGGATAATGTCGCCTCTTCATTCTCCTCTCCCCATCCACGCACAACAACAGGGATCCCAGAAAGGTTTAAAGCATGCTCTTCTTGCTCCTCCTCATCCGGCCCGGCACCATCCTCCTCTGACTCCTCTTCCGACTCCTGTTGTTCACTTGTCTCAGAGAGAGTAGCCCCCCCCTGGGAATTCATCCAGCATTGCGACTTCCTCATCTTCCCGCTCCTGCTCCTCCACAGCTTGATCAATGACACGATGCAATGCACGCTCCATAAAGAAGGCATTGTAAGGGTTAATCCTGTGTCTAGGGTGGTCCCTTCAACCTCTCAGACCTTAGATCCAATGTATTGTATAAATTCAGATATATCTGGAATCAATTCTCAAAGGACAAATAAAACCACACACACACCATGGCGTCCTTCGAGAAATAATTGTATTGAGTTGTTACAAAGCAATTGATATAGTATATTTTACGTCATACAGAATAAGACATGCGCAGTAGACATCAAGACGATTACAGCTGGTCAAGACAAAAACGCTATTGTTCTTTGTTCTAAGCTAGCTGAATTAATATAAGAAAAGATACATAATTCCTTCTGTAGCTAAAAGATGCTGAGAAACAGTGTGAAGGTTATAGATAAGTGTGTGAGAACACACGAGTTAGAAGAATCTCATGTTGAGACAGTTATCTGAGAAGTTAAAGGGGTGTTCAAACTGTACATATTATTGAAATGGAAGTTTGTGAATATTAAGATGGCTGACAGAAACAAGATGGATGCTTAACATAACCTTTCAACCCCCTCTTAAGTCATGGAATGACTTCTACAGATCCGCAGCCTCCTGAAATCTACGGTTCTTGCTACGTTTGTTATATTCTTTTACATAAAGCTGCAGATATTGTGTATATGCGTGAGAAGGTTGGTCTGGTGTAGTACACTTGCTAATACAAAGTAGAATAAGCTTGAAAATCAGGTAGCCTATCAATCCTAACAATAGTACTATGATAATCATAATCACTATGTCCTTTAACCATGAAAACATTCCACCTAAACCCAAACTAGAAAAGGGGTTCCATCCATAATTACCTATGTCCCTTGCTTGTTTCATTAATTCATTTACCTGTGTTCGGTGTTGATTAATAACATCATAGTAGTCTGGGATTTCCAGGCTGGTATTGTGAAACCATGTACAACATTCATAATCTTGGGTCATTTCGCATAAACCTGTCAGAGCTGCACTCATGCTTTCAATAGCTAATTCGTGTAACTCTAGTTGTCTTCTAATTGCTTTGAGCTCGACATTGAGTAGTCCTATATCTTGGGAGTTTTTTTCCATAACATCATTTATTAAACTAGTGTAGTTATTTAATTTGTCCATCATGGTTATGCCCCATCCTGTCCAGGATGGAAACCATGTCCATGACTTATCTGAAGTAGAAAACATAGGTGGGGCTTCTCTCTTGTATTTATAAGTTAACCTATGTACTGGACTTGAAGTAACTTGTATGTGATGTTCCTGATTCTGGCCTAGGGCTGACATGACTGGTATCAACTGTGCTAAATAACACCATCCTTTCACTCCTGCGGGGATCCATGGGTAACAAATTTTAGCACAGCATACATATGTATTGTTTCCCAATGAAAAGCTTCTTAGAGAACTACGTTGGGGCTCAGTACCAGCCTCAAATGCAGCACTAACAAGTTTACTCACAAATATCCCAGAGGTTGTGTTCCTGTATGTAGTAAGTTCACTAATGGTGTTGTTAAGGGATTGATTTTTGTAACTACACATATGACCTATGATAATGTTACTGGTGTGGAAGGGAATACCCTTTGAAATGTTAAATACAGACTTGGAACACATACCTATTCCGTTGGATGTATTGCCTAACTGAACACACCACTCAGGTTCATGTGTCTTTCCTAAAGTGTAAAACATAATACTCTGATTGCGGTACCCTTCCGAGACATTCTTAATACTTAAGACTAGAGTATTTTCCAATAATGACATGAGGTTCAGAGGGACAGCTAAGAGTGGGATTTTAGCAGTTTCTGGGTGCAACTTACTACAAATCCAGCATTTTTCATATCCTGACTTTCTAGCGTAAGCATATTTAAATTTTAACAGTAACATTTTTCCAGAAAAACTTGTTTCTTTGATCAATTCATTAGAGACATCTCTTTTACTGCGATTTCTGAGGTGAAAGTCAGTATGGTTGGTGTGTATTTCGCTTTTACCACATATGAGTTTCAAGGCACCTAAGTCTTCAGGATGAAAAATACAGTTAGTTATTATCCACACTGGGACAAAGATCAGAAGTAGAAACATCACCAGAAGGCAAAAGGCCTTCCCAGAAGTCTGTGGTGAAATGAGTGACATCACTGTCCTTTATGTCTGTGCTTGTCTTTTGAGGACTTAAAACACCTGCTTCACCTCTTTTCAGCCTTTCTTGAATTCCTGGGCTTAGATCAACCTTCTTTACTCTGCTGGCATGGATCCAAGTAGGACTTTCCTCTGTAAGGATGGCGGTCCTGGTGACGGCTACCACTTTGGTCACTGGTCCGAATGGAACCTCTTGTGGCTTTCGACCTTTCTGAAGCCTCTGGACCACAACTTGATCACCGACCTGGAACGGGTGGGTTGGTACCTGTGAAGAAGAAGGAGAGGTGCGAGCAACTCTTCTTTCGACAATATCAAGAGTTTCAATCAGTTTTTTTACATATTCCTCCTGTATTTGTTCCAAATCACCTTTCTCTACCATCAAGGGATGATTAGCCCACGGTGTGGGGAATGGCCTACCCATGAGTACCTCAAAGGGGGAATAACCCGTCACACTGTGAGGGGCCATTCTGATTTCAGCTAATACAGCTGGGAGAACTTTTTTCCACTTGCCAAAATTCCCACCCGTAGCTTTCCTTATCCTGTCTTTAATTGTTCTATTCATTCTTTCTACAATTCCTGAACTCTGTGGATGGTAGGGGAGGTGAAATTTCCAGTCTATTTTTAGTACTTTTACAAGATCTTGGCAGATTTTAGCTGTGAAAGCTGGGCCATTGTCTGAATTTATTTGCAATGGACACCCCCATCTAGGAATAATTTCCTGTGTGAGGATCTTCACTACAGTTTGTGCGTTTTCATTGTTGGTGACAAAAATTTCGGGCCAGCGTGACATCATGATCACTATGACCAAAAGATATTATTGCTTCTTTCCTTCTTTGGGCATATGTGTAAAGTCTATCTGTAAATGGGTAAACGGTGTTGTTGGGTACTCAAGATGTTCATGCTTTGATTTCTTTGGGTTTGTTGGATTGTTCCTAATGCAAGTGACACATCTCCTT
Organism: Lithobates pipiens; assembly: GCF_037356315.1. Taxonomy (NCBI): domain Eukaryota; kingdom Metazoa; phylum Chordata; class Amphibia; order Anura; family Ranidae; genus Lithobates; species Lithobates pipiens. Next base: position 71,122,327 of record NW_027507686.1, on the reverse strand, counting down.
ACAAAAGCTTTGACTAGATTAGGTAATCCTGCAATGAAAAAATCTGCATCTAGAAGTTCACATGTGGCATGCCATCCCTTGTGACCCAGTCCATGGTATTGTGCAATGAACAGGGGGGCGCCAGCAACAGGAATACACGGCTTCCCCTCTTTGCAGATTAATCCTGTTTTAGGATCCTTTTGTACCATCCCATCACAGTTCCACTGCGCAATATCATCAGGGGTGGCAAAAGCCTGTAGTTCCGTGAGCCAATGTGTCTCTTTCAGGGAACATGGCTGAGGTGTTAGCATGGGCATTTGAATGTTTGCCTTTTGTGTAGATGCAGCTTCTTTAGCTATTCTGTCAGCTAGTGCATTACCTTTGGCTATATCAGTCATTTGGCCTGTATGTGCCTTACAGTGCATGATAGCTAGTTTTGAAGGCAACTGAATTGCATCTAGTAATGCTGTGACTAGGTCAGAGTGTGAGATGCTCTTTCCATCTGCTGCCACATATCCTCTGCGAAGCCATATTACACCATGGTCCCAAACCACACCATGAGCATACCTGGAATCAGTGTAAATGTTTACTTCTTTTCCTGCAAACAGCTGGCATGCACGGGTTAATGCTATCAATTCAGCAGCTTGTGCAGACTGATAGGGTATTGGATTGGCCTCGAGGACAGTATCCGGCAGTTGGACAACAGCATATCCTGCATGATAGACATTATCACTTGGTCTGCTGCAAGAGCCATCAACAAAAACTGTTTGTGCAGTAGGAATTGGTACTGAAAGCATGTCTGCTCTAGGTGAAGTGTCTTGATGTATTGATTGTATACAGTCATGAGGTGGTGGTAAGTCATCCTGTTCTCCTTTAAGACCTAATAAGGCATTCAAAATTGGAGCTGGGCCAGAGTTTATGTTTGAACTTTTTATTTTCAGGTTTGGATTGGACAGGAGGATGACTTCATACCCACTCAATCTTTGTGCTGACATATGCTGAGTATGTAAAGTTTTGAGGAGTGTGGTAACGCTGTGTGAGGTGTATAAAGTAGTGTTATGGCCCAAGGTAAATGGTGCTGCCAACTCTGCGACCATAGAACAAGAAGCCAACGCTTCAAGCTTCAATGAGACAAGCAGGCATGCCTTGCACCTGTACTGGAACCACCTTTGAGAAAAAAGCTACAGGGCGCAGTCTCCCACCATGTTCCTGGGCCAGTACTCCCGCCATGGTTCTGCAATTTTCCCTAGCAAACAAGTGAAACATTTTGCTAAAATCAGGGAGGCCGAGGCTCGGGCTGGTAACCATTGCACTTTTCAACATGGTAAAAGCATTTAACATTTCATCAGACCATTTTACAATATCAGACATTTCAGAGAGGGTTGCTTGTCTCAATATATTGTCATAGAAAGAGCAGTCAGGTATCCATTGGCGGCAGTAACCAATCATTCCAAGAAAGGTTAGCAGGTCTTTCTTGGTAAGTGGGCGGGGCAGACCCACTATAGCAACAATTCTTTTGTGACTGACTTTCCTAACTCCCGGAGACAGCACAAACCCTAGGTACTCAACCTCCTGTTTACACCATTGTAATTTTTTCTTAGACACTTTGTGACCACACGTATGTAACCATTTCAATAAGGATAGGCTATCAGCTCGGCAGTCCTCCTCTGAAGAACTACAAATCAAAAGATCATCAACATATTGCAACAGTACAGAACCATGAGGGGCAGTCCAAGGCCTGAGGGTGGCTTGGAGTACTATAGAATAGACCACAGGTGAGTCTATATATCCCTGGGGCATTCTACACCAGGTAAACTGGCGATTGTGTTGGTCAATCGACACAGTAAAAGCAAAGAGTGGCCTTGTCTCCTTGTCTACAAGGACAGAGAAAAAAGCATTCTTTAAATCAATCACAGTAAAACATTTGGCTGTTGCTGGAATGGAGGACAGTAGAGATGGAACATCAGGTACAATGGGTGCTATTGGGACTATGAGGTCATTTATGGCCCTCAAGTCCTGTACAAATCTGAAGGAGCCATCCGGCTTCTTTACAGGGTTAACAGGTGTGTTGTATGGAGAAATAATTTCCTCCAGGATTCCATCCTGCAGAAACTTTTTCACCATTGGCACTATGCCATCCATCTTTTCTTTAGAGAGTGGATACTGTTTGTAATAGATAGGAAATGCACCTTCTTTGAGAGTGGCCCTGTATGGTGTGCATGAAACAAGTCCTACATCCAGATCTGATGTAGACCAGACCTGGGGGTCTATATCCTCAAAATCTTCTTCACTATTTTGTTGTGACAGCATCAATGAACCTGGTTTGCATGCTACTATAGTGATTTTATCTGAGGAAATGTCTAGACCTCCTTCTGAGTTGGTTCTAATTGTGATTCCTAGTGGCCCAAACAAGTCTCTTCCCAACAAATTTACAGGACACCTTGGTATTATCCTGAAAAAATGTGTGCATATGGTGTACCCTTCATCATCTTCTATTGGTAGGGGTGGAGTCCTATATGTTTTTGTCAGTATCCCATTAATTCCCAAAGAGGGTTCCGCTGGTTCCCATTTGCCTCTGAAATGATCTTCACAAATAGTACTCCTAGTGGCCCCGCTATCAACGAGATAGGGGAGGAGTCTCCTATTTATTGAAATAGCAACCATTGGACTGTCAGTGAAATCATCTGAGACAAAAGGAAAAGCTGGGACACTACCCTCCGGGCCCCATCATTGTTGTTGATTTCCCCATTTGATTGGAAATGTTGGACCTTGTTGGATGGATGCCTGTGGTTGTTGTGTCTGGTTAGGGACAGAGCTGGAATCGGGAGTCTGAGAAGGGGTGGGGTGAGGACACTGACTCACCCAGTGATCCTCAGCACCGCAATTGAAACATCCATTGTTTCTACAGCGACTCATCCCTCTTCCATTTCTGTCTTTAAATCTGCCTCTAAAACTTCCTCTGCCTCTAAAGTTCCCCTTCGTATGGGATTTGAGATTACTCAGGAAAGTCTGGATCAATAATGGATCCAAAATTGTCAGAATACCCAAACCGGCTTTCTGTCCATCCTGCCATATGATCCATCCAAGGGTTAACTAGGCATTGCTCCGCACATTTCATTTTCCTATGAAAGCAAAACAATTTACCTTGCTTGACTGCCACCTAGCGGTGCAGACAATCAGACAACAGTGTGAATCAGACAATTAGACGATACCTCAACTTAGATTCCTTTACCAAAAAAAATCAGTACTGTCCGTGATAATTTTTTGTACTAATACAGCTACAATCACTTCAAGACTGTAACAGAATAAATTTGGAACAAGTTCAAGAGTATTTCAGACATACAATAAACACACAATCTTGCTCATGGAGCTGCTGTTTTGTTTCAGACAAATTAAAACCACAGATGAATTTAACTTGCAATGTACATTAATCTGTTTACCTTTCACAAAATAACTTTACCCAAATTATAACTTTATAACCTCCGGGAATACTACTCACCAAGTATGCCTTTTGGTTCTGGAAACAAAATAGCAGTCCACATATACACACTCAGCGCAATTCATTCAGCGTGATACATTTAAAGCGAAAGCAGTTATACAATCATACACAAAGTTTACACAATACATTGATCATCAGTCACCAGTTCTGTCCCGAACAGAACTAAAACTCTAGAGTACTCTGTAAATTTTTCTAGGTCCCCAAAACCTATTCTTCTAAGATCGCCAAGATCTTTTCTTTTAAGGTCACCAAAACCTTTACAAGTGTCCCCAAAACACTATATGACCTCCAAGGTCATGACCGGTCAACTTATGTATACTTATGAGAGGTTCTATAACCCAACAGCAATCTCTGTGGGATGGAAGCCAAGTCACACACCTGACACCTGGACTCCGGCAAGTCAATTTCACTCAATAAGAATAGAATTCACTTACCGAGCCGTTAAAAGTAGCTTTCCACGTCCATTAAGGGTAAATAAACATCCATCCCGGGACGAGCTCCCAGTTCTGTAAGGGTTAATCCTGTGTCTAGGGTGGTCCCTTCAACCTCTCAGACCTTAGATCCAATGTATTGTATAAATTCAGATATATCTGGAATCAATTCTCAAAGGACAAATAAAACCACACACACACCATGGCGTCCTTCGAGAACTAATTGTATTGAGTTGTTACAAAGCAATTGATATAGTATATTTTACGTCATACAGAATAAGACATGCGCAGTAGACATCAAGACGATTACAGCTGGTCAAGACAAAAACGCTATTGTTCTTTGTTCTAAGCTAGCTGAATTAATATAAGAAAAGATACATAATTCCTTCTGTAGTTAAAAGATGCTGAGAAACAGTGTGAAGGTTATAGATAAGTGTGTGAGAACACACGAGTTAGAAGAATCTCATGTTGAGACAGTTATCTGAGAAGTTAAAGGGGTGTTCAAACTGTACATATTATTGAAATGGAAGTTTGTGAATATTAAGATGGCTGACAGAAACAAGATGGATGCTTAACATAACCTTTCAGGCATAAGGTACCATGTCACTGATGGCGACATGGATGCGACTGACCAGTTTGGTGATCTCCTCAAATGGCCGCAGAAGTCTGCATGCGTCGCGCATGAGCAGCCACTGGCGCAGTGAAAAAAAAACCAGCTCCCCAGAACCTGTTCTGCCGCAGAGTTCATACAGGTAGACGTTAACTGCATGTTTCTGCTGGAGCAGCCTATCAGGCATATAGAAGGTTGAGTTCCATCGCATCGGGCAATCGCAATTAAGACATCTGACCGGCAGATTGTGTTTCCGCTGAATGTCAGCAAGGCGAGCCATGGCCATGTAAGATCTTCTGAAATGGGCCGAGATTTTCCTTGCCTGCCGCAAGATGTCCTGGACCCCAGGGTATTTGACAACGAATCGCTGCACGACCAAGTTTAAGACGTGTGCCATGGATGGCACGTGCGTGATTTTGCCGTTTCAATGCGCTAAGCAGATTGGCACCATTGTCACACACCACTTTACCAACTGTCAAATTGAGCGGTGTTAGCCACTGATCTGCCTGTGAACGCAAAGCTGAAAGGAGTGCCGGGCCAGTGTGGCTCTTGGCTTCCAGGCATAACAGACGCAGCACGGCATGGCAACGTCTCACCTGGCATGTCGAATAGGTTCTGGGGAGCTTGGGCGGTGCAGCGGAAGAGATGCTAGCAGCAGAAAAGGAGGAGTCAGCCGAGGAGGAGAGGGAGGAGGATGGAGTAGGAGGAGGAGGAGAAGAAGAGCCAGGCCTGCATGCAATCTGTGGCGGTAAAACCAAATCTACACGGGTGCCACGGGTTACATGCTTGACGGCCATCAGAAGGTTCACCCAGTGGGCAGTAAAAGTGATATACCTTCCCTGCCCGTGTTTGCTAGATTGCTAGACCACGTGTCTGTGGTCAGATGTATCTTGGCACTGACACTGTGTGCCAGAGATACATTTACTTGCCGCTGAACATGGCCATATAGCTCTGGGATGCCCTTCTGTGAGAAATACTTCCTTCCTGGGACCTTCCATTGTGGTGTTGCAATGGCCACAAATTTTCGAAAGGCCTCTGAGTCCACCAGTTTATATGGCAGTAGTTGGCGGGCTATCAGTTCTGACAAGCCAGCCGTCAACCGTTGGGCAAGAGGGTTATCCGGCATCATAATTTTTTTACGCTCGAACATTAGGCCCACGGAAGACTGCCTTTTTGCAGAAAAATGTGAGCTTGGCGTGATGGAAGGTGGAGTGGAGGACAATTGTGAGGAGAGAGGAGAAGAAGTAGAAGACGAGGCTGGACGGTGAGAGCCTGGAGTGTGGCTTTGTGTGTTCCGTTGCTCCCACTGGGCTCGGTGATGGCTGCTCATGTGCCTTCTTAAGGCGGTCATCCCTAGGTGAGTGTTGGGCTTACCGCGACTAATGCGTTGACTGCAAAGATTGCAGATGGCAACACTATTGTCAGCAGCGGACACGTTATAAAAAGCACACTGCGGAGCCATGTGCCGGCGTCCTGGGAGCGCCAGATGTGACCGTACATGGTCGATGACTCGCTCCTGATACATTAGCAGTCTGCTTTGTCCCTCCTGTGCAATGTAAGTTATTCCTGCTTCTCCTCCCTATCTGATGGTCCATATCTCCCTCTGATCTCCCCTCCTCTTCCTCTCTTGTGGGCACCCACGTGACATCACTAGACACGTCATCATCGACGTCACCTTCCCCACGGCTATAAGTAGAGATCTCGGAGTAGGCAGCAACACCGGGGACCAACCTCCTCCTTGGGCTGATCTGGGTACTGTCGTCAGACTGCTGAGTGGCGGTTGTTGCTACCTCCTCTTCCTGATCCAATGCCAAGCGGAAGGTATGTGGTGGTGGTGGTGGTGTTGTTGGTGTTTGTGTCTTTGGGGGTGCACATAGCAGAGAGTGAAGAAGAGGGTGCAGATCGAAAGGATGAGGAGGGTGCAGAAGAGTAAGGCTGAGTGAGCCACTCAACCAATTCTGGTGCTTCCTTTGACGTAATCGCACACACCTTCTGCAATTTCCCACTTTGGCTCAAGCCTGTTGCTCCTGCCCTACCCCTACCACCCCTGCGGAAGGGCCTGCCTCTTCCTCTGCCTGTCATTTTTTAAATGACCCTGTGACAAAACTCTCTAGAGATGTGCAGTATGTATGTGGAAGAAGGTATATAACACCCCGCTTCAATCTGTTGTTTTTGGGGGCCACTGGTCTATCACACCAGTTACAATACTTTTTTTTTGGATTGCGTTTGTCACTCTTTGTAGTATCGCTGCAGAACCGCTCAGCAGTCACAATGCTGCACAGTGGAAACGCACTATACTATGCTTTCTATATGTGCAAGTATTTTATACGTGTATTACACAACTATATACTGCACACCAAATAGTACACCCTTACCAGTCCTTACAAGGACCTTTGTGGAACTAGTATGTCGGGATTAGCAGACTGTACCTCACTCAACCCTATATACTGTACTACGCTATACCTTACCAGTCCTTAGAAGGACCTTTGTGGAACTAGTAGGTTGTGATTAGCAGACTGTACCTCAGTCCCTATACTGATAAAGGACTGCTGCAGAATAGGGCAGCAGTCGGCAGTAGTGCACCTCAACCCTATATATTGTGGACCTATACCAGTCCTTAAGGATTAGCAGACTGTACCTCACTCAACCCTATATACTGTAGTACACTATACCTTACCAGTCCTTAGAAGGACCTTTGTGGAACTAGTAGGTTGTGATTAGCAGACTGTACCTCAGTCCCTATACTGATAAAGGACTGCTGCAGAATAGGGCAGCAGTCAGCAGTAGTGCACCTCAACCCTATATATTGTGGACCTATACCAGTCCTTAAGGATTAGCAGACTGTACCTCACTCAACCCTATATACTCTAGTACGCTATACCTTACCAGTCCTTAGAAGGACCTTTGTGGAACTAGTAGGTTGTGATTAGCAGACTGTACCTCAGTCCCTATACTGATAAAGGACTGCTGCAGAATAGGGCAGCAGTCGGCAGTAGTGCACCTCAACCCTATATATTGTGGACCTATACCAGTCCTTAAGGATTAGCAGACTGTACCTCACTCAACCCTATATACTCTAGTACGCTATACCTTACCAGTCCTTAGAAGGACCTTTGTGGAACTAGTAGGTTGTGATTAGCAGACTGTACCTCACTCAACCCTATATAGTGTAGTACACTATACCTTACCAGTCCTTAGAAGGACCTTTGTGAAACTAGTAGGTTGTGATTAGCAGACTGTACCTCAGTCCCTATACTGATAAAGGACTGCTGCAGAATAGGGCAGCAGTCAGCAGTAGTGCACCTCAACCCTATATATTGTGGACCTATACCAGTCCTTAAGGATTAGCAGACTGTACCTCACTCAACCCTATATACTCTAGTACGCTATACCTTACCAGTCCTTAGAAGGACCTTTGTGGAACTAGTAGGTTGTGATTAGCAGACTGTACCTCAGTCCCTATACTGATAAAGGACTGCTGCAGAATAGGGCAGCAGTCAGCAGTAGTGCACCTCAACCCCATATATTGTGGACCTATACCAGTCCTTAAGGATTAGCAGACTGTACCTCACTCAACCCTATATACTCTAGTACGCTATACCTTACCAGTCCTTAGAAGGACCTTTGTGGAACTAGTAGGTTGTGATTAGCAGACTGTACCTCAGTCCCTATACTCATAAAGGACTACTGCAGCAGAAGGGCAGCAGTCAAGTATAATATTCTTTCTATATTTGGAAATAAGAATATTATACGTGTACAACCCTATTACCATACCAGTCCTGAAAAGGATTTTTGTGGGCCTAATAGTAACAGCTACTGATTAAACTGACTGTCCCTCACTGCCACACACAGCTTCCTGTCTGTCCATATTTAAACTGACAAAACACAGGCTGCTGCAACAATAACTTGAATAGCAGTCAAAACTATATCCTGTACTACTACACCATACCAGTCCTGAAAAGGACTTTTGTGGACCTAATAGTAACAGCTAATTATTAAACTGACTGTCCCTCTCTGCAACACACAGCGTCCTATCTGTCCCTCTCAGCACTGACAAAAGACAATCTGCTGCAACAATGACTTGAATAGCAGTGCCTCAAACCTATATCCTGAACTACACCTATACCATACCAGTCCTTAAAAGAACTTTTGTGGACCTAATAGCTAGCGATTTGGGTCACTGCAGTCTCTCCCTGCTCCACACAGCAACCTCTCCCTATAGTGACAGTAGAAAGAATGTAAAATGGCCGCCGGATCGGGTCTATTTATAAGTTAGGGGGAATGTCCAAGTGTCCATGTGCTGTAATGTCTCAATTAGCTGTCCTGTACCACATGATGGATGTGTCATCATAGGTCAAAGTTTTTTTACACAGTAAACACGTAAGTCCGCCGGGCGAACAGTGGCAATAGTCCGCCGATCGGGCGGACCACGAACAGCCGAAATTCGCTGCGAACTGACCGCCGTGCGAACCGTTCGGCCATCCCTAGTCAGCATACCAAGACATTTTGTACAATTTCATGCTCCCAACTTTGCAACAACAGTTTGGGGATGGCCCCTTCTGGTTCAACATGACTGCGCACCAGTGCTCAAAGCTCCATAAAGACATGGACTTAGCAGGGGTGGTGGGAAATTAACTTCAAATGCAATAATTCACATTATAACCATAACAAAAACATATACAACTAAGTGTAACACTAAAAAAAATAAAAATTCCAAAGTGCTATAATGGTTTGAACCTTCCAACTAAAAAGTTGTTACAATTATCTGTAGAGGGCTTTCCACCATCCCTGCTAAGGCAGCACTAATGGGCACTAATAGGCTGCATTGATTGGCAGCGTTGATGGGCACTAATTGGTAGCACTGATGTGCACTGATGGGTGGCACTGATAGGCAGCACTGATTGGCATTGATGGGCAGCACTGATTGTCAGCACTGATTGGCGGCACTGATGGGCACTGATATGCATCAATGATGGGCTCTGATTGGTAGCACTTATGGGCACTGATAGGCTCTGATTCGCAGCACTGATGGTCACTGATTGGCACTGATAGGCAACACTGATTGGAAGCACTGATGGACACCGATGGGCACTGAGAGGCAGTACTGATGGGCACTGACTGTCATCACTGATTGGCACTGATAGGTGATACTGATGGGCACTAATTGTCAGCACTGATTGGCACTGATAGGAAGCACTGATGGGCCCTGATATGCAGCACTGATAGGCACTGATTGTCAGCACTGATGGGCAGCACTTATGGGCACTGATTGGCACTGCTAGACAGCACTGATGGGCACCGATATGCAGTACTGATAGGCAGCATTGGTTGGCATTGATTGACAGCATTGGTTGGCACTGATTTACAGCATTGGTTGGCACTGATAAGCTTCACTGACTGGCACTGGTTGGCACTGATAAGCAGCACTGGCACTGATAGGCAGCATTGGTTGGCACTGATAAGCAGCACTGGCACTGATAGGCAGCACTGATGGGCACTAATAGGCAGCATTGGTTGGCACTGATTGACAGCATTGGTTGGCACTGATAGGCTTCACGCACTTTTCTGCATCCTAGGAAGGCTTCCACCTCAAACTCATCTTCTCCATCAATCTTGATGGGTGGAGGTGGAGGCACCTCTCTTCCAGGAAAAGGACTAGGGATCAGTGGTTTCAAAAAGGAGGCATGAAAAACAGGATGTATCCTGTACGATCCAGGGAAGGTTAATTCAAAGGCTACAGGGTTTATCACTTTCTTTGAATGGCCCTATGAATTTGGGGCCCAGCTTGCGTGTGGGACAAGGAAGCTTGAGATTAGTGGCAGATAGCCAGACCTTTTCTCCAACTTTAAAGGTAGGATTCTCCTTCCTTCCCCTATCATGGTACTTTTTGTAGTCATCCTGGGCCTTTTGTATGGTCTCCTGGATCCTTTGAAAATTAGATTGGATGGAGGTTATTCGATCCTGGACCGCAGGAACAGCAGATTCTGGGATGGAGTTAGGGAGGAAAAAAGGGTGAAACCCAAAGTTTATCCAAAAGGGAGTCTGGTTGGTGGTTGCATGTACTGAATAATTATAGGCGAACTCCGCATACGGCAAAAGGGACGACCAATCGCCTTGGGATCCTGAACAAAAACAACAGAGATACTGCTCAAGGGTTTGATTTATCTGTTCAGTTTGCCCATTACTCTGGGGGGTGGTATGCAGATGACAAACAGATCTTGATTTCACGTGCCTTGCAGAGTTCCTTCCAGAATTTAGAGGTAAACTGGGAGCCTCTATCTGACGTGATACTACTGGGGACCCCGTGGAGCCTGACAATCTCCTTAATAAAGAGATTGTCAGTTTCCAGGACAGAAGGGGTACCAACCATGGGCAGGAAATGGGCCATCTTTGAAAGGCGCATTGTGGTAAAGCCTTCCGATGGCGGTAACTTAACGACGAAGTCCATCGAAACATCTGCCCAAGGTCGGTCAGGAATGGGCAATGGCCTCAATAGGCCCCAGGGCTTGGTCTTGGGGCCCTTGTTACGCTGATACAGTACACAGGAAGCAATGTCTGGCAGTCCCGTCTCCAACCCGGCCAACAGAAGGAATGAGAGATCAGTTCTGCTGTTTTCTGTGTCCCAAAGTGGCCGGCCAAATTGTGATCATGGAAAGTTTTTAGAACTGAGTCCTTGTCTCAAGGGGGACGAAGACCTTGTTTCCGGCCCAAAGCAGGTTGTCACGATTCTCCAAGGTGGACAAGACTGGGTCATTGCAATGGGCTGAGGCTGTTCTGATGGCCGTAATCAAGGCTGTGGAAGCAGGAGGAAGTTTTGAGGTGATAAAATAGTACTGGGCTCCGTTACCTCGGAGGACTCAGGGAACATGCGTGAGAGCGCATCTACTTTATTGTTCTTGGACCCGGGCCGATACGAGATATGGAAATGGAATCTCGAAAAGAACAGCACCCAATGGGCTTGGCGAGGTCTTAAATGCTTGGCAGTCCACAGGTATTTGAGATTCTTGTGATCTGTGAATATCGAGATGGGATGGGTGGCTCCTTCCAGGAGGTATCTCCACTCCTCCAGAGCAAACTTGATGGCCAATAGCTCTCGGTCACCTGTATCATAATTTCTCTCCGGTGGGCTCAGCTTCTGAGATGCAAAGGCCACCGGATTTAACAGAGCTTTAAGCCCTCGACGTTGCGAGAGAATGGCTCCCGTGGCTGTTTTGGAGGCATCCACTTCTAGTACAAAGGGTAGTAATGTATCAGGATGCTGCAAAATAGGTGCTAAGGTAAACAGAGTCTTTAGTTTAGTAAAGGCTTCTTGGGCTTCTTGAGACCACTGGAATTGGGTGTGTTGGCAGGTTAGCTGCGTGATGGGGGCGACTATGGACGAGAACCCGGCGATCAATCTTTGGTAGAAATTAGCGAAGCCTATAAATCGTTGTACGGCTTTCTTGTCCCCTGGAGCAGGCCATTCCAAGATTGCTTTGACCTTTTGGGGGTCCATGGAGATACCTTCGGTGGAAATGATGAATCCTAAGAATTGACCCGTGGTTGCTTCGATTTCTCTATTCCCCACCTTAAGGTACAGCCAATGTTGTCGGAGGATGGTAAGGACTTTTCGCACCTGGACCCTGTGAAGTTCAAGAGAGGCAGAGAAAATAAGGATATCATCCAAATACACAACTACAAAATCATCAAGATAGTCTCTGAAGATATAATTTACTAAGTGCTGAAATGTGGCCAGAGCATTGCACAGGCCAAAGGGCATGACTAAATATTCGTAGTGGCCGAATCTAGATCTGAAAGCCGTCTTCCGTTCATCACCAGCGCGGATTCGGGTGAGATTATAGGCACCCTGCAAGTCCAATTTGGAAAACACCTTGGCCGGCCCGATAGCACTGGAATAGCTCAGGAATGAGTGGAAGTGGGTAACGATTTTTGATTGTAATTTTATTAAGTTCTCTGTAATCAATACACGGCCTAAGAGAACCATCTTTTTTCCCACAAAGAAAATACCTGGCCCTGCTGGAGAGGAAGATGGGCGAATTAAACCCTTTTCAAGATTTTCATTGATATAGGCTTTGGAGCCTTTAGTTCAGCCTCAGATAAGGGAAATATTCGCCCAAAAGGGATTTCAGAGCCGGGCAGCAATTCAATGGGGCAGTCATATGGTCGGTGTGGTGGCAGACGGTCAGCCTTCTTTTTATCAAAGATGTCCTTGAACTCGGAATAGGCCTCAGGAATGTGCTGTAGGTTATTAGCTGACCACTGTCATACAAGGAGCTGGAATGGAAACAAAACAGTGCTGCATACAGTAGGAGGATGTAAAGGACACTTCATTCTTGTCCCAGCTGATCTGGGGATCATGAGCCTGCAGCCAGGGAAGTCCCAGGTAATAGGAAACATGAGAGAAGATATTCAATCAAAACGTAGAAGTTCTCTATGGCCGGAATCTGTAATGGTAAGTATAGGCAGTGTTTCCTGTGTCACTGGACCAGAGTGTGGCAGGGGTCCGTCAGCTAAGTAGACTAGAAGATGTGTTGCATGCATGAGTAGCTGCTGTGCAATAGAGATGTCCAGGAAGCAACTGCATGCCCCTGAGTCAATCACGGCTGGAAGTGGGATCTTCTCTTCCGCCAGCTGTAGGGAAACAGAGAGAGTCACATAAGTTTGAGCAAGACCTGTAGTTTGGTAGTTCATTACACACCGTGAGGACAACTTACAGGGTCTCACGGGGCAGTTGCGAATGAAATGTCCAAGCCCCCCCTCAGTCTTAGGTGGGATGTACACCCACAACAAGGAGAACTAGAATTTGATACTTGGTTTAAATATTTTAATGACGCCGGGACTAATCTTTTAGGCTTCCTAATTACTAGGAAGAATAACAGATTGAGCCTCTTGGATAAAGAGATTAAGGAACTGAGAGATAAACTTGGAGCTTTTAAAAACACTCCCGAATATAACTTCTTATCTGCTAATTTATTGAATCATCTGGAAAAAGAGGACAGGGAACAAAAATATAAAAAACAGAAAAAATATTCTAGAGATATTAATGATTATAAAACAGTTTTAGTTGGCAAAAATTATTACAAAGTACATCCAATACGGACTCACAATCTATAAATGGACCCCAATATGTAGGCCCCACCATGCCCCAAACTAAGGAGATACCCTCTATATTGTATAGCGAAGCTGTACAAAGAGGATTGGATGAGGGCCCATCATCCCTCCCACAAAGGGTACAACATTACACTCCATATACTCCTGGTAACCCACAGAGGGGAAGGGGTAATTTTTGGGGTAAGAGAGGTGGGGGGGGACAAAATAGGGGACGTCCGCATAACCAAGATGGATACTATCGTAGGGAGTATAATGAATCTCCATATTATTCCCCATCACCTAGACGTGCCCCTCCCAACTCTCAATATGGGGGACCCCAGCATTACAATGTAACTACAGTCCCCACATATAATAGGTTCTCCCCATTGATGGACCCTAGAGATCCTGATAATAGGAACAGTTTATATGAACCACCTATATACAATCAATCTAATGGTAACTATAGGAATCAGGATTTTCATGAGGATCCGTACCCCCCCAAAAAAAGAAGTCAAGATCCAAGAGAGGGTGCAGAGGGGGAGAACGACTACAAAGGAGGAAAAAGAAGGCGGGTCTAGTAGGACAGGCCATTTTTAATTTGAGCAATAAGACTTTCTCTCGGGCTGAACTATCAGTATTAGATAAGGGGCTTAAATATGCACCCCCTAAACAACTGAATAAATTCAACACCTTTATAGACGTACATAAATTTATTAGAAGAATTAATATCCAAAGGTATTTAACAACAAACCCCTTTAGAACGGACTATGTGGCGGCCACATCTGGCACGGTGCATTCGGGGTTAGCTAATCCATCTTTGTTTATACCCCCGGTGGCTACAGCTCCGGCTGTAAAAATTTTTAAGAACTTGGTATTAAAGGATTTAGAGAAACTTCCAGTCAAACGTGTAAATAGATCTTTCTTTTCAACGACTGGTTTTAGTTCCCTTTGTGAACAAAAAGATGTCGTTATACGGCCAGCTGACAAGGGTGGGGGGATTGTCATCTTAGACAAAGAACAATACAGGGTTGAAATGCAAAAGATATTAGGGGAACCAGGCACCTATAAGCGACTTCCCAATAATCCTACTAATACATATAAGAGACAACTTAGAGATCTTGTTATAAGGGGGCATGATTTGAAAATCTTGAATAATAAGGAAAAATCATTTTTGGTTCCCATTGCCCCAAGGATCCCTACAATGTATTATCTCCCAAAAATTCATAAGGATGAAGTTAACCCTCCCAGCAGACCAATAGTCAGCGGCATTAATTCTATTACTTCCCGTATAGGCCGCTACATAGATTTTTATCTACAGCCCCTTGTCAAGAAAACCCCCTCATACCTTAAGGATACCGGTGCCACTATTAGAAGACTTGAGAATATAACACCTCACGAGCAATATATTATTGCCACAGCAGATGTGGCTTCCCTTTACACCTGCATACCACATGGCAGAGGCATAGAGGCCGTTCGATACTTTTTAAATTTAGAAGACTCTTTGGTACCATTTCAACGTGATTATTTAATTGAACTCCTCGAATTCGCCACGGAGCATAACTATTTCTGGTTCGATGGTAATTATTATTTACAACAAAGAGGCGTGGCAATGGGGGCTAAATTTGCCCCCAGCCTCGCTAATTTATTTATGGCTAAGTGGGAGGAGGATGTCGTCTATGCCCTACAGAACCCTTCTCTGGTTATGTGGGCAAGATATATAGACGACATCCTCCTCCTGTGGAGTGGTACATCAGACTCCCTGAGGGAATTTTTTGATATCCTGAACCACAATGACAGAGGCATTTCATTGTCATACGAGATGAACACATCTAAGGTTAATTTTTTAACGCGTTTATCAATGAGGGATAAGACGGTGGCATTCATGTCTAACCAGGTGCTCTATCACGTTAGTAATTTTTCTATCAGAATAAATGTTTTATGAACATATCTGTTTAAATTAATATTTAGGCTTTTATGCCTTGCTCGTGGATTGTTATACAGGAATTACAATGTCTTCAGTTTTGCGAAGATGATTTAATTTATTTCTGTGTTTAAATAATGGTTAACTCTTTCGACGCTGCCGTGTGAGGGATGGACACATGGCAGCGCCATTAGAGTGCCTCTTATGTACATTGAATATTGTATAAATGGTGTTGAATTTATAGAAAATATGTTTATGGTAGCTTAGTTCTACATAAATGGCTATTTTTTGATTAAATAGCTATAGATGTTCAAATTCTTATTATAGCCCATTAAAAGCAATATTATCATTGTTTTTTTCACATCAATATCTTGGTATTTTTGATACTAGGTTAATACCTGCTCATATAGATATAGTGTTTTTTACATGCATCCATCTACTATGATGTTTTGTGAAATATATATAACCTAGTTTGGGAATGTGACATTCTTGGAAATACATGCAATTTATTTTGTGTTATTGTCGTTATTTAATAAAGTATAGACATAGGTTGGCCTGGTGTCTCCGCTGTCGCTCCTCTTGGGTAAGACGAGGACAGACCAGGCCCAGCTGCACTGGCTCCCCCTCCGGAGCTGAGGGTCCTGAAGGAACCGGAATGGGCGGATACGGGGCAGTGGCCTTAGGGAGCATCCAACTGGGCCGAAGGGCCTGGAGGCATTCAGAACGCCGCTCACGCATCCGTCTGTCTAGTTTTGTGGCTAGCTGGATTAATTCCTCCAGGGAGGCAGGAGTCTCTACTCAGGCCAGCTCATCCTTTAGGTTTTCTGAAAGCCCTAACTGGTATTGGTAGCGCAGGGCCGCCTCGTTCCAGCCAATGTCAGCTGACCATTTGCGAAACTCAACGGGGTAGTCCTCCACTGGTCTTCTCCCTTGCGAGAGGGCATGCAGGGTAGCCTCAGCTGTGGCAGTGCGCTGAGGATCATCATATAATTGTCCCATAGCCTCAAAGAAGGTGTCCATAGAGTTCAAAAGGGGACTTCTCTGCTCCATAAGGCTGTGGGCCCAGGCTTGGGGTTCCTCAGTCAAGAGAGAAATAATAAACCCGACCTTGACAACCTCTGAGGAAAAAAGTCCTGGGTTGCAATGCTAAATACAGAGAACAAGCATTCTTGCAAATCGCTCAGGTGTAGGTACTCGGGGTTCAGGTGCTGCCATCATCACAGCGGGTGAAGGCTGGACTTGGAGTTCGGAGGCACCACTGGCGGAGGCTTCTGTAGGATTTGTGGGTGCAGGAGCTGTGGCTAATTGCTAAAGCCGGCTGTCAATCTGTGCATAGCCATCTTGCAGCTTCTGTACTGCTTCAGTAAGGGCTGAGACTTGCTGACACAGGACTTCCAATGGAGAGCCCGCTCTGTTGGCCTCTGTCATGGCTGGTTCGTACTATCATAAAAGCGTACTCACTGAGGCCAAGTTGCAGAGAGCGGTCGTTGTTGCGACCCTGCGCAGACCACCCCTGAAGGTGGCACAGAGGGTGGTTGACACCAAGAGACACAAGCTACCAGCGGGACAGTCACTTGCTAGCAGGTCAATGAGTTGCTTGAGTGGAGCAGGTAGTTAGTGACCCGTGGGGGTCCAGGAACAACAGTTGTAAGTCCGTTAGGCAAAAGCAGAATCCAGGAAGCAGGCCGGGGGTCAAGCACAGTTCAGATCAGAAGACAACAGGTTCCAGGAACGCTGAGACAGAAGGAGAATCCAAGAGCAAGCCAGGGGATATCAGACAAGTCCAGGTGCAGGCCGAGGGTCCAAGATCAAAGCCAGAGGTTGGGTCAGGAGAAGCTCAGCAAGGTGTCAGGGCTGGCTTAGCCCTTGCTTCTCTGGGCTGACTGCTCAGCTGTCTAATGGGGCCATATTTCTGTTATATTTGCTATATTTCTGACCATCATAACAACTGGTCAGACCTATTACCTTGGGCAGAGTTTGCTCACAACAGTGCCTTGAATTCTGCCTCCTGATTGTCTCCATTTATGGCGAATTATGGTTTCCAACCTTCCATGTTGCCTGACTCGTTTGTTCCTCAGAGTATTCCTGCATTAGAGGATCATCTCTGTGGTCTTCGTTCCACTTGGGTACAAGTCCAGGAGGTTTTGCGTCATGCTAATGATAGGTACAGACTCCATACTGACCGCAGACGCCTGCCTGGATACAGGCTCTAATCGACTCTGGGGCTGCAAGCCTGTTCATTAATGCTGCATTTGTTTTGCAGCACTCGATTCCGCTGCAGCTGCGTGACACTCCACTTGCCATTGAGGCTCTTGACGGGAGACCTTTACAGCCTGCCCATGTGACTCATGAGACGGTTCCATTGTCCATGGCCGTAGAGGCTCTTCACCATGAGATAATCTAATTCCAAGTTATTTCCTCACCCAGGTTTCCACTTGTTATTGGTTATCCTTGGTTACAGAGGCACAACCCATCTTTTGATTGGCTCCGTGCTGAGGGTCTCTCCTGGTCACCACAATGCAGTGAGACATGCTTCCTGAAGGTATCCAAGGTCCTGTGCACCTCTTCACTCCCCTCCCTGCCGGAGGAGTACCACGATTTTAGCGATGTCTTTGATAAAGGTCAAGCCGGTAGTTTGCCTCCACACCGGTTTTATGATTGCGCAATTGACCTTCAACGTGTTGCCATACCTCCTCATGGCCGGGTTTACCCTTTGTCGGTCTTGGAGGATAAGGCCATGGAGGAGTATGTTGCTGACACACTTTCTCGAGGTTTCATCAGCAAATCCTCGTCTCCTGCTGGTGCTGGTTTCTTCTTTGTGAAAAAGAAGAGCGGTGAACTGAGACCTTGTATAGATTATACATATTATACGTGTCATGATTAAGAATGCCTACCCGATTCCATTGATTACAGAGTTATTTGACCGCCTGGAGGGAGCAACGGTTTTCACAAAGCATGACTTAAGAGGGGCATACAATCTTGTGCACATTAAGGAGGGCGACGAGTGGAAAACTGCGTTTAATACCAGAACAGGCCATTATGAATACCTGGTAATGCCTTTTGGTCTTTGTAATGCCCTAGCAGTTTTCCAGGAATTTATTAACGATGTCCTCTGAGATTTGTTGCAGTTATGTGTGGTGGTATATCTCGATGATAGCCACATAGTTTCCAAGTCCCTGGAGAGCCACCACACAGATGTCTGTCGTGTGCTTCAGAAACTAAGAAAGAACAATCTCTATTGTAAACTGGAGAATTGCGAGTTCCATCGTGAACAGGTTACATTCCTGGGCTATGTAATTTCCACTGCTGGTTTTTAGATGGACCCAGAGAAACTTTCGGCAGTCCTAAAGTGGCCTCAACCCATGGGTTTACGTCCTCTGCAGCATTTCCTGGGCTTTGCCAACTACTATCGGAAGTTTATTCGTAACTTCTAGTCTCTGGTCAAGCCCCTGACTGATATGACCAGAAAGGACGGTAACCCACAGAGTTGGTCTCCGGAGTCGATTAAGGCCTTTGAGACTCTCAAGGCTGTCTTTGATTCTGCTCCTGTGTTGGCACATCCTGATCCTATGTTGCCTTTTATCCTAGAAGTTGATGCTTCTGAGACTGGAGTTAGCGCCCTTCTGTCTCAACGTCCTAACTCTGAGAGCGCTATGCATCCGTGTGGCTACTTTTCCAAGAAATTGTCACCTGAGGAGTGCAATTATGAGATTGGTGACAGAGAGCTGTTGGCAATCATTTTAGCCCTGAAAGAATGGAGACATCTCCTTGAAGGTACCACTGTGCCTGTTCTTATTCTTACTGACCATAAGATTCTTACATTCTTGTCTGAGGCTTATCGACTCTCTCCCAGAAGGGCACGATGGGCTCTTTTCTTGTCGAGCTTTAATTACATTGTCTCATTCTTACCCGGTACTAAGAATGTAAGGGCTGATGCCTTGTCACGACAATTTTCCTCCACTTCCAAGTCGGAGTCGGTTCCGGTTCCTATGATTCCTCTTGGCTACGGTTCGCACCAGTCTTACTTCTCTTTTGGGTGACAAAATTCTTGCTGCTCAGGTCCATGCTCCTCCTGATAAACCTTGTGACCGCTGCTTTGTCCCAGAGAGTCTCCGTACTGCTGTGCTCCAGACTTACCATTCTCCCAAGGCTGCTGGTCATCCTGGGAAGAATCAACTCATTTGGGCCATTTCCCAACCATTCTGGTGGCCTAGTCTATGGGCTGATGTTACTGCCTTCGTAGCTGCCTGTCCCGTGTGTGCTCAGAGTAAGAATCCACGACACCTTCCAGTGGGCCTCCTACAACCCATACCCAATGGAGAGAGGCCCTGGACTCACCTGTCTATGGATTTCATTGTGGAGTTGCCCAACTCCCAAGGCAACACTGTTATCCTTATGGTGGTTGACTGGTTCTCAAAGATGTGTCATTGTATTCCACTTAAGAAGTTGCCTACCTCTAAGGAACTGGCTTCCATTTTTGCTCGGGAGATCTTTTGCTTACATGGGCTACCCAAGGTGATTGTCTTGGACAGGGGCAGTCAGTTTGTCTCCTGGTTCTGGCGAGCCTTTTGTGCACAGTTGGGAATCCAGCTTGCGTTCTCTTCTGCGTATCACCCGCAGTCTAATGGGGCCATATTTCTGTTATATTTGCTATATTTCTGACCATCATAACAACTGGTCAGACCTATTACCTTGGGCAGAGTTTGCTCACAACAGTGCCTTGAATTCTGCCTCCTGATTGTCTCCATTTATGGCGAATTATGGTTTCCAACCTTCCATGTTGCCTGACTCGTTTGTTCCTCAGAGTATTCCTGCATTAGAGGATCATCTCTGTGGTCTTCGTTCCACTTGGGTACAAGTCCAGGAGGTTTTGCGTCATGCTAATGATAGGTACAGACTCCATACTGACCGCAGACGCCTGCCTGCGCCTTCCTACCAGGTTGGGGACAGGGTCTGGCTGTCATCTCGCAACCTCCGGCTTCATGTTTCCTCACTGAAGTTTGCACCTCGGTTGATTGGGCCTTTCTGTATCCTTCGCAGGATTAACCCAGTGGCTTACGCGTTGGACCTTCCTCCTAGTATGCGCATCTCAAATGTGTTTCATATCTCCTTATTGAAACAGTTGGTCAGTAACCGATTTACCACCTCGGTGCCATGTCCTCACCCTATTCAGGTTGAGAATCATGAGGAGTATGAGGTACAATCCATTGTTGACTCCCGTAGGTTCCGTGGGCGCATACAGAACCTGGGGCATTGGAAGGGTTACGGTCCGGAGGAACGTTCCTGGGTTTCATCCTCTGACGTACATGCCCCAGTCCTCCTCCGCGAGTTCCATAGATGGTTTGCCCTCAAGCCCGGTGGCCCTCCAGGGAAGAGGGGTCATTGAGGAGGGGGTACTGTCAGGGCTGGCTTAGCCCTTCCTTCTCTGGGCTGGCTGCTCATCTGTCGGCTAATTGCCAGCTCTCTTCTCTCTCCACAGTTACCAGCTGTTCCTGATGATGCTTGTCTGACCTGCCTACTTAAAGCCATCCAGCTCACTTCACCTCTGCCTTCACCTTGATCACATCACAAGAAACCATCTCCTGCGATTTGTTTAAAGACTGGCTTGCTGACATCCCTTCTGGCTCCTTATCCTGCCTGCTGTTGCTCTACTTGGATCCCTGACTTCTGGCCTGGCTGACTACCCAATCTGGTTATTGAACTCTGGCCTGACTGACTACTCTATCCGGTTACTGGACTATGGCTATGCTCTGACTACGCTTTTTCTATTTACCTTTTTATTTTTATTAATAAACAAGTGTGATTTAATTGTACTTCTGTCTCAGTCTGATTCATGGTTTCTGACAAGGTCAAAAGGCAATCCGGGTCACAACAGGTAAGACAGGAGCAAACATGGAAATCACAGGAAGCTGAAGACGAACCAGCAGTTTGTTTGGATGCCACTACTTCCTTTATAGGTCAGCGAGGGGTCACGCCCTGCATGTACGCGACGCTCAATGGCGCCGCGCATGTGCCTCAGCGCATTCCTATTGCGCACAATTGTGCATCAGAGAGCCGAATGTGCAGTCTATACAAAGTCCCACGCTCCTGATTCCTGGTGTTCTTCATTTTTGGTTGCGCCAGGCTGTTAGAAAGCATTCTTTAATCCAATTATCTGATATTCATCAATTTTATTCAATCAACTTAAATATTAACACATTAATCAATGGATGAGATCTTTTTAGAATAATTGAGTTGAATATCTATATATTTATATCTCTTCTATGTATGGATAAGGTGACATTTTATAGATTCTTATATTTGTAAAAATATAACTTCATAAGCAGCTCTGTGGATAGCAAGCATGCTAGTGTTAGTAATTTAAGAATCTTGAGCTGGGTTCACTTTCCCCTATCTGTGAGAAGGAAGGATTCACATACTTTAAGATGCAAAAGTTTTAGTTAAGATCATAAATTCTTTATACTACAATATTTCTTGATTAAGATATTTTTATTAACATTGGGTTTTAACCACATGCCGACCAAGCCATAGCCGGAAGATGTTCTGGGAGGGTGTCCATGAACATCCTCCGCAACTCGCTCTCCCCGCATGCACCAACACGGATCCCGGTAAAGGGCAAATGACAGCGGCCCTTTACCACGTGATCACTCCCTCCAATGAGGGAGCGATCAGAATATCAACAAACTGGGGTCATGCAGAGGTCCAGCTCTCTTCTCTCCTCACACCGATACAGCGTGAGAGGTGAGAAGAGAGATCGAGTGACAAACAGTGAGTGTTCAGTGATTTGCAGAGTGCAACAGTGCCCAGCAGTGCCATGCAGTGCCATACAGTGCCACACAAGTGCCACTACAGTGCTAATCTGTGCCCTACAGTGCCACCAGTGCCACTACAGTGCGCATCTGTGGCACCAGTGCCACTGAACTACCCATCAGTGCCACTACAGTACCCATCTGTGCCACCAGTGCCACTACAGTACCCATCAGTGCCACTACAGTGCTCATCAGTGCCACTACAGTGCTCATTGGTGCCACCAGTGCCCATCAGTACCACCTCTTGTACTCCAGTACCCATCTGTGCCACCAGTGCAATGTCAGTGCTCCATCAGTGCCACACCAGTGCCACTACAGTGCTCATCTGTGCCACCAGTGCCACCTGTGCCACTACAGTGCTCCATCAGTGCCACATTAGTGCCCCTACAGTGCAGTGTAGTGCCCAAAGGCATTACAGTGCTCATCAGTGTCACATTAGTGCCAATACAGTGCTAATTTGTGCCAACAGTGCCACATCAGCATCGCTAGAGTGCTCATCTGCACCACTACAGCACTCATCTGCACCACTACAGCACTCATCAGTGCCACTACCGCACTCATTGGTGCCACTACAGTATCAATAGTGCACATCAGTGCCACCATATCAGTGGATCCCCATCAGCGCCCATCAGTGCTACCTTATCAGTGCACATCAGTGCCAGATAATCAGTGCATCCTCAGTGTGGTGCATTAGTGTACATCAGTGCACCCTCGCTCATCAGTACCCAGCAGTGCACCCTCATCAGTACCCAACCCTGGTTCAAGTTATGCCTGTCCCTATGAATGGAGAGCATTAACAGTGGAGGATTTTAATTATTTTTAGGCCTAACGTTCAATATGGGACTAACAAAAAAAATGAAGTATACTCCTATTGGTCCGCCAACCCCATCCACCCACATGCCAATCTATTCAGCCATTATGCCAAGATCAAGATACTTTTCCTCCATTACAATGACAACACCCAATGCCCTCCCTGAAATGACCCATCATGTGACAAATTATAAAAAATTTGGCCATTTATAATTTTTTTCTCTGAAAAATTCCCCCCAGTTATTTATCCCCGACCAAAATATCTCCGTGGATAAGTCATTGGTCCACTTCACAGGCAGGCTTGGATTCAAGCAGTTTATCCCCAGCAAAATGGACTTATATGTGGTTAAGCTCTACAAGTTATATGACCGAGCCACGGGGTACATCTACGCCTTCCGGGTATACGAAGGGAAGGACAACCAACTGCAGCTCCCTGAATGTCCAGAGTACATTGGAGACAACGGAAAAGTGGTTTGGGAGCTTGCATATCCAATCTTTGGAAAGGGATACTATCTTTATGTGGATAATTACCATACAAGCTTGCCCCTCTTCCGCAATCTTTACCGCAAGGACACTCCAGCATGTGGAACACTCCAGCATGTGGAACAGTGCGAGCCAATAGAAGGGCTTCCCCAAAGGCTCGTTATTGAAAGACTACAACAAGGGGAGATGGCGATATTGGCTCTCAGGTGGAGGGACAGGTGGAGGGACAGATGAAACGTCCACATGCTTACGATCCACAACGACACCTGCGTGGAAATCCCCAGTAGAAACAGCCCAATCTAGAAACCAAAATGTGTCCTTGACTATAATTTGTTCATGGGGGGAGTCGACTTCAATGATCAGATGATCGAACCCTACCTTCCCACAAGAAAAGGCCGCTATTGGTATAAAAAAAGTCTCCATATATCTTTTCAGTTTGGCCATTTACAATAGTTATTATTTACCGTAAATCTACAGAGAGCCCATATCTTATCTTCAGTACTAAGAAGAAATTATCTCCACCCTTTTGTACCCTGGAGGCCCACCAGAAAGTGTGCACCAGGGGAGGAACTAGAAGAGACACCGTGTATTATTGTCTCCAATGTCCTTCCCAACCAAGCCTTTGTATAGGTGAATGTTTCCGCCGTTACCATACTTCTCTACATTATTAGGGAAGTATGGTAAATGTAATTGTACTTGGAGTCACTCTGTGGATAGTAAGGAAAGGAACAAAGAGCAACAAAGAACAAAGACCTGAAGTGTGCCAGGGTCACGCGGTCAGTATGCCTAAAAGGGGGCATACCCAAGTATGAAATGTAATGAATTAAATAAAAAGAAAAAGGGAATGGGTGGGTGGGAAACGAGAGCCAATGTCCACGAGAGGAGGAGGAAGAGGAGGGCAGGCTTTAAGCAGCCTTACAACTTGTACTTGGAGTCACTCTGTGGATAGTAAGGAAAGGAACAAAGAGCAATAAAGAACAAAGACCTGAAGTGTGCCAGGATCACGCGGTCTGTATGCCTAAAAGGGGGCAAAAAATAACACAGTAGGATGAAAGCTTAACAACCAGATTATACAGTGAATAACGTCTAACCTGGGGTGGTGGCAAATGAGGTATGTATTTAGCTGCAGGAAAAGGAAACACTAGGAAAGGCAGTAGAGGACCAACCCAGCGTTAGACAAAATGTCACACTAACACGCTTGGAATAAAACCAACACCAAGCACCACACCTAGCCAGGCTTCAAGAACCTGACAACAGTGCCGCCCCGAATGCTGTGACCTGTGAGCATGCAGATGTGACAAAAAGGGCCGGGTGCCAATCAGTAGATTGGCTAAAGTAAGTGAGACCTTGGGCCAGAAGCACCACTCCCCTGGCTTTAGGAACCACAAAGCCAGCTATAGGACCCCCTTGAGCCCCAACCAACGCAAAAGGAGACCTGAGAGTACGTCAAAACGTCACGAAAATAAAACTAACAATGGAAAGTCAGCTGAGCACAGCAGGGAGTCTACTCCGATGGAACCCTGGACGGCCTCAAACGAAAGTGCAGAAAAATAAAACAACCTGACGGATCATTCAACATGAAATGCTGAGACTTAACTCGATACGCCCAGAAAAAGCTGAGGGCCAATACAAGCTGGAGGAGGCAAAAAAAGCAAACAAAAACAAAACAGAAAAGCAAAAAGGAATTGGATGTTAACCTTCAGGACTGGAAACCTAACCTGGAAAGCCCAGAACACATGCCAAGCAGTGTCATGAGCCTTCCTGGTATGCAAAACAAAACCCAATGATCAAGGCTGCTGCGCCAGCCAAATGGAAAACCAATCTACCACAACTGGAACTGAAAAGAAAGTGCAACGCTGATAACTGCTTCTGAGACCCGAGCCTACAGATACTGGCCCGGTCCCCGAGAGGTCCCCGGGATCCACGAAAGCCCCTGAGCCAGTAGAAGCTGCGGAGCAGCGAAAGGCTGACTAACCAATCGTTCTATACCCTAGCGCAACTCCTGGCCAGACGCAGCTAGGAAATTTAAAGATAGTGAGGAATGACACCCAACTGGACAGGAACACAACTAGCAAAAGAACCCGTGAGCAGACAAAGAAAACCTGCGACAAGAACGTAACCTGCGAGAAGGAAACGTGGCTGAACGAGAAACATGAGTAGCGTGATCTGATAACCGTGAGCAGCATGAGAACCGAGGCTGCTAGAAAACACGACCTGCCTAGGAAATGCAGGTTGCATGAGAAACGCGAATCAATGAAACCACAAGAGAAAGCCCTGGGGGTACAAGAGAAAGCCCTGGGGGTACAAGAGAAAACCCTGGGGGTACAAGAGAAAACCCTGGGGGTACAAGAGAAAACCCTGGCAAACGAGAGAAACCTGGAAAACGAGAGAAACCTGGAAAACGAGAGAAAAGTGACATAGCATTAGAAAAACTAACATAGCATGAGAAAACGTAACATTGCATGAGAAAACGTAACATTGCACAAGAAAACTTAACAATGCATGAGAAAACGTAAAGTGAAAAATCAACCAGCGCTAAAAACACAACAAATACAGTGAAAAAAATATATATAAAAATGCAGCTAGAATACTGTAGGTCAAATTACCAAATCCCACATCTCAAAATCAAAAAATATCAGTACAGCGCAAATACACAATAATACAATAAATATCATAAAGTGAAAAAATGAAAAGTCCATATAGTGAAAGAGAAATTCAGAAAGAGTCCACTTGTGTAATGTATCTTCAATCAATATATCAAGTGACGATGTGATCCCTTCACCATTGAGCAAGTTGAACTCTCACCTCAACAAGTGGACCTCTGATATATCAGATAGGTCAAAAACGCATGTTCCCATCAAGGGTAGATCATAAGGTTACAGCAGACCAAGCGGAAGCATTTCCAGGTAAGGTTCTCCTCCGTATCATCAGATCAATGTGATATCATATATGAAAAAGAACAAGCAAATCTAGTGCTCTCCGTTGATGTAAATTTATTAAACAAACAGATAAAAGACAAATACCACTTACATTTGAAAGCACTGATCTCCAGTGCTGAGTGCTCAGATAAAAAGTACCATGCATGGATCAGTGTGTCAGCTGGCGGATGACGTCACGACGCAGGTCACGTGGTCCGTACGCGTTGCGTCCCAGAAAGTAGGCGGGACTTCATCAGCGGTGACGGAATGACGTCGGACGGCCGCTTTTATACCAACACACCATTAGAAAACCAATAGCAAGCGGAGTTATGCGCAAGACAGATACCGTAGACAGCACGTATCAAACGTGACACCGGAACATAGATCTGCGCTCACTCCAAACACAGGAAGGAGAGAGAAAGCATCAAAAAATATATATGCTATGGAGACGTTAAAACCAAACCAGAGAAAGGCAAAATAATAGTCTGCTAATTGGCAATAAGATACAATCCTCTAATTATTCTCACATAAACTATGTGAAGAAAGAAAAAGGATATTGCCTAAAAAAACAGTACAATATAATCCCCTGGTAAGTCAAAAAATAAAAATCTAATAAATATACCCGCAATGCCGCTGACGTCATCAGAAAGCTACACTGATCCACACATGGATTAATAACAATAAGTACAAAAATATAAATCAGAACTAAAAATGAAAATAAAAATAAAAATAAAATAAAAATAAAAATAAATAAAAATAAAAATAATAAAATTAAAATAAGAATAAAATACAAATCCAAGTGTAAAAGGAAAAAATTCTAATGCAATAAAAATAATTTAACTATCTGTCCGAAATGAAACAATTTAAATCAAAATCCACGTTTAGACCTCTCGGGGCAAGAACCCTTGTTTCATGGATCCAATAAGATTCACGTTTGCTTAGTTGGCGTATGAAGTTACCTCCACGCCAATGTTTGGTTACCTTCTCAATCCCCCAAAAACTTAAACCTCTGGGATTCTGAGAGTGCACCAATTTGAAATGGCGAGACACATTGCTCTACCATAGGGGTGGTATATATGTTACAATGTGAATGTGGTCTCCAATATATTGGCAGAACCTCCAGACCCCTACACGTGAGGTTGGGTGAACACGTAAATAATATCAAAAAGGGTCTCAAGACCCACAATGTGTCTCGCCATTTCAAATTGGTGCACTCTCAGAATCCCAGAGGTTTAAGTTTTTGGGGGATTGAGAAGGTAACCAAACATTGGCGTGGAGGTAACTTCATACGCCAACTAAGCAAACGTGAATCTTATTGGATCCATGAAACAAGGGTTCTTGCCCCGAGAGGTCTAAACGTGGATTTTGATTTAAATTGTTTCATTTCGGACAGATAGTTGAATTATTTTTATTGCATTAGAATTTTTTCCTTTTACACTTGGATTTGTATTTTATTCTTATTTTAATTTTATTATTTTTATTTTTATTTATTTTTATTTTAATTTTATTTTTATTTTTATTTTTATTTTTATTTTCATTTTTAGTTCTGATTTATATTTTTGTACTTATTGTTATTAATCCATGTGTGGATCAGTGTAGCTTTCTGATGACGTCAGCGGCATTGCGGGTATATTTATTAGATTTTTATTTTTTGACTTACCAGGGGATTATATTGTACTGTTTTTTTAGGCAATATCCTTTTTCTTTCTTCACATAGTTTATGTGAGAATAATTAGAGGATTGTATCTTGTTGCCAATTAGCAGACTATTATTTTGCCTTTCTCTGGTTTGGTTTTAACGTCTCCATAGCATATATATTTTTTGATGCTTTCTCTCTCCTTCCTGTGTTTGGAGTGAGCGCAGATCTATGTTCCGGTGTCACGTTTGATACGTGCTGTCTACGGTATCTGTCTTGCGCATAACTCCGCTTGCTATTGGTTTTCTAATGGTGTGTTGGTATAAAAGCGGCCGTCCGACGTCATTCCGTCACCGCTGATGAAGTCCCGCCTACTTTCTGGGACGCAACGCGTACGGACCACGTGACCTGCGTCGTGACGTCATCCGCCAGCTGACACACTGATCCATGCATGGTACTTTTTATCTGAGCACTCAGCACTGGAGATCAGTGCTTTCAAATGTAAGTGGTATTTGTCTTTTATCTGTTTGTTTAATAAATTTACATCAACGGAGAGCACTAGATTTGCTTGTTCTTTTTCATATATGATATCACATTGATCTGATGATACGGAGGAGAACCTTACCTGGAAATGCTTCCGCTTGGTCTGCTGTAACCTTATGATCTACCCTTGATGGGAACATGCGTTTTTGACCTATCTGATATATCAGAGGTCCACTTGTTGAGGTGAGAGTTCAACTTGCTCAATGGTGAAGGGATCACATCGTCACTTGATATATTGATTGAAGATACATTACACAAGTGGACTCTTTCTGAATTTCTCTTTCGCTATATGGACTTTTCATTTTTTCACTTTATGATATTTATTGTATTATTGTGTATTTGCGCTGTACTGATATTTTTTGAGCATGAGAAAACGTAACATTGCACGAGAAACGTAAATTGCACGAGAAACGTAAATTGCATGAAAAACGTAAATTGCATGAGGACAAAGCGTATGAGAAACTAACTGCATGAGAAACGTGAGTTAGAACAAAATGTGAGTGGTGTAAGAACAGATGAGAAGACTTGCGACCGACCAAGCCAATTAAAAACGATCACCTCAATCTGTTAACCCATAGGCGTGATGGGTAACCCGCGGTGGAAGAACACGGACAACCCAACTGTGTGTGACAACCAGAAAACCTAACAACAACCCACCCGTGACACAACAAACCCCCTGGTACTTGACAAGTAAAGGACGTAGGACCTAAAGTGTAAGGACGTGGGTGCCAAAATGACAGGACCAACAGCGCATGAATGTGAACCTGATGACACCACCTTGATGAATGCAGAAGTAAGCCCGAGCAACCTGGAGCGCCAAGACAGGAAATTAAAAATGAACACTCAGGGCTATGGTAAGCACAGACCGTGGTGGGTATAAGTAAAAGGTGTAACGATGAACGTATACGTATGATGTGTGGACTACAGGCAAGAAGATTGTGGGACGACAATCAATTAACAACAAAACCACAGCCCGTATGGACCTGTAAATGTGACAGATCCTGGATGTAAGTACTAGCTAATGGAAATGCCGCAAACGAAGGGCAACATGAAACATACGACACATGGGAAAACGTAAACACATGGGAAAAACGAAAGAAACATGGGAAAAACTAAAGAAACATGGGAAAAACTAAAGAAACATGGGGAAAAAAAACAAAAGAAACTTGGGGAAAAAAAACGTAAGAGACATGGGAAAAAAACGTAAGAGACATGGGAAAAATGTAAGAGACAAAAAAAACATAATTGCCCGAGACGCGTAAAAATTGCATCAGACACGTAAATACAACACAACACGTAAATTGCATCAGACACGTAAATACAACAGACACGTAAATTGCATCAGACACGCAAATTGCATGCGAAAATGTAAAACCTGAGAACCAAAAAAAAAACATGAAACCATATAAGAACTGTAAAACGTCACCTGAGAAACGCAAAATGCATGAGCAATGCAAATTGCATGAGAAACGCAAATTGCGAGAAAAACACGTAAATTGTAGAAACTGTAACCTGCGTAAGAAACCGTAATTTGCAGAAAACTGTAATTTGCGTAAGAACCGAAAATTTAATGAACCATAAATAGCACGAGAAACCGTAGTTGCATGAAACCGTCAACTGCATGAGACACACAAATTGTATGAGAACCGTAACCTGCACAAAAACGTAATTTGCATAAAGCCGTAAATTCCAGAAAAATGAAAATAGCGTAAGACCCGCAAATTGCACGAGACCGTAAATTGCATGAGAAAAACCGTAAACTGCATGAGAAACCAAAAACTTATGAGAAACCGTAAAATTGCATAAGAAACCGAAAAAATTGCATGAGAAACCGTAAATCGCATGAACACGGAACACTGGGAGAAGTGGGGTCAATGAGAAGAGCTGGCGGGGGACGAAACCCCCCCCCAGCATGAACACTGGGAGAGGAGGCGGGCGGCTGAAACAACATGGGGAGAGAGAGGCGAACCAGCCCCCCCCTCCCTCCGGCTGTATCACACATTCAGTAATGGTATACCTAAAAAATTATAGCAATAGACCTTAATAAACCTTCCCCCCTTCCCCCGGCAGAATCACCAGGAAAAGGAGGTGGGTGGGAGAGCCCGCAGCTGACACTTCCCACCCCCCTCCCCTCCAGTAGAGGCCGCGGAAGAAGGGCTCGAGGAGACCAGCGCTGCGGGCAAACCCCCCCGGCAAAACCACACGGGGAAGGCCTGTGCTGAACCCTCCCTCCCCCCTCCCCTCCGGCAGAGGCAGCCAGGGAAGGAGGCGGGCGGGAGAAAGGCTCCCTCATGGAGACAGGAGCCACCGGCGAACCCACTCCCCCTCCCCAGGCAGAACCACACGTGGGGAAGCCTGTGGCTGGCACTTCCCTCCCCCCTCTGGCAGCGGGAGAAGGAGGCGGGCGGGAGAAGGGCTTGAGAAATGCAGCGCTGTGAGGTAGAGGCAGGTGACCGAATCCTCCTTCCTCCCCCCGGCGGAACACCGGGAGAAGGAGGCGGGCAGGAGAAGCGGCTCCCCCCGCAGCCATCCAATGGACTACCCCCCCTCCTGAGGCAGGTGAAGCGCATCCTCCCCCTCCCCCTGGCGGAACACCGGGAGAAGGAGGCGGCGGGAGAAGCGGCTCTCCGCAGCCACCCGGCGGATGACCCCCCTTTCCCCGACAGACCACCAGGAGAAAGGAGGCGAGCGGGAGAAGCGGCACCCCGCAGCCTCTCCAAAAACATGAGACATAAAGACAGATGCTACTCAGCCACTTGAAAGCAGAAACAAACGGGTGCCCTCTCGTGGAGCCAGACGAGTCGACACGAGAGCCAACATCCACGAGAGGAGGAGGCAGAGGAGGCAGAGGAGGGCAGGCTTTAAGCAGCCTGACTCCTCCTACAAATACAGCCTTACAACTTGTCATTTACCGTCGCATCACTTGTGCCACTTTATATACCGAGGCCTTCTCCGGAATGGACCCTGGCTTGCTAAACGACCACGCTTCTGCCTAACGCTAAACTATACCTACCTCTGCCTGCTCTGGAACTGACCCTGGCCTGTTTTACGACCACGCTTCTGCCTAACACTAAACTGTACCTACCTCTGCCTGCTCTGGAACTGACCCTGGACTTTTTGACCATGTTTTTTACCTGCCTCTTGGACTGATCTTTTACTCTGCTACTGGAGTAGTGGGCTTCATAACACAGGGGTCTCACATATGTAAGGGGCTCCAGAATTGTTTTTCTGGATAAAGAAAACAAATGTTTTAGTTTTCCCATTCCCGGATTAGGGTCTGGAGACTCTGAGACTTCAAAGAGATTTGGGTGGGAGAAGCCTCTACCCCTGCCCCCATTCTTTCCTGGCCTGCTACTTGTATTATGGACCATGTTCCTGTTTACTACCAGGACCAATATTTTGGCACTGCTGGCAATATCTCTACCTGCACTGACCCTGAACTGTATATGGACAGTATCCCTGCCTGTACTGACTATGGACAATATTCCTGCCTAGACAATTCCATTCACTGTCGATGACCACGTCCCTGCCTGCTGCCTGGATCAGGGCTCTCCTCCTGTGGAGAACTGCACTACTAAAACCACAGGTAATCTTTTATTTACCCTTTGCTCAGCAGAATGTATTTTGGCGTGTAATTCTTGGCATGTACAAGCTATCTGTTAGAAATATCAAGGGCCTTCATAACTGTGATAGATTGTCAGAAAATTAGATGTGTAATTTTTTTTTTTTTTTTTTTTTTTTAATTATCGATTTGTTAATTTTATTTCTATAACTTTCGTTTGTTATTGCCATCTAGATATGAGGATATGGCCTGAAAATAGCACAGGTACGGAAATGGTTTTCTGACATGTCACTTTCAAAAGCATAGAGATTATAATATAACCTTCCTTATGACAGCTCTCAGTGTAATGCCTCTTTTATCTTTTTTTTTTTTTTTTTTCCAAGAAAAGTTTTATTGTAAAGGTTGCAAAAAACTTACAATTCAGCACATCAGAGCAGTATATTACAGTGATGTCACATTCGATTAATAACCCAGGAACATTGAAGTAAACAAAACACATGTCTACAAGATAAGGCAAATACCTTTAGAGGAGACCAGGGTCATGATCATACTGCCCCGTATACCTAAAAGCTCCTCTAGATCAAGAACCAACACAAGAAAAATTCGAACAATGCATGTTCATAGAACCAAACAAAACAGGAAAAGTACGTGCTAAGGCATACTGAACAAACTTAACAATGGGTCTTCATGTGTCCAGCATAAAGGTGACTGGAAACTTTAATGCCCAAGAGCTTGGGGATTTAATTGGCAGCAATTATGTCGTATTACTATGCCTGGAGAGGTGAGGGGGTGCGGTCACGGACCTCTAGCGACCCCCCTGTGAGTGCTACCCGCGAGTGGACATACAGCTAAGCACCAGAAAAATCAAAAGAAAAAAAAGAAAAAAGAAAAGAAAAAACAACTAACAACGGAACATTGGAGATGAAGGGGAACGGGAAGAGAAGGGACATGGAGAGATCCAAGAGTGAAGCATACAAGGGGGATACCCAGACTAAAAAATAAATGCTCTTCTTACATACATACACGTCAGATATGGTAACACTTCCAAGGGAAGACAGCTGCCCTCAGAGCCAGCCTGAGGGTGGTAGGGGGGGCAATACCATGTTTACCCTAAGCTTTCGAAAGCTGGGGAAGCATTCTCTCATTGTGAAAGTAGAAGTTTATATTCATTAGAGAACTTAAAGTGGTTCCAGCAGGACCATATCTTCGTGAATTTAGACGCTGTGTCTTTAGCTTGGTGTATGAGATCTTCCATTTCCGCAATTCTAGAAATGCGTTTAAACCAATCCGCAATTGTCGGTACTTTCGTGGAGTTCCATAATGTGGGGATACACATCTTGGCCGCATTGATTAGGTGGAGAGCTAATGAACGATGATAATGGTTAAAGGGGATCGAAGAGTAGTGTAATAACATTTGCCCAGGAGTGTAATCCAACTGGTAAGTCGTGATCTTGGAAGTCAGTCGGTGTACAGTTTGCCAAAAGGGTTGGAGTTTAGGGCAGGACCACCATATGTGTAGCATGGAGCCTGTCTCCTGCGAGCAGCGCCTAGATGTGTAATTTATGTCCCTAGAACACCTGATAGTGCTCCTTGGATGTTGGGTCTCTGTATGTGGCCAAGCTGTGTAAAAGTCTCACACATGTGGTATCACCATACTCAGGAGAAGTAGCAGAGGCTCCAGGGCCTTCAAAAGTAATAGGTGGTTGAGAAATGAGATATGTAATTCATGCTCCTGGAACGCCTGAAGGTGCTACTTTAATATTGGGCCTCTGTATGTGGCCACACTGGCCAGGCTGTGCAAAAGTCTCACACATGTGTATCGCTATACTCAGGAGTAGCATGTATTTTTGGGTGTAATTTTTGCTATGTTCACACTATGTGTTGGAAATATTTTATAAATGGACAACTTTGTGCAAAAAAAAGTGTTTTCATTTTTTTCCCACATTTTACAAAAACGTCTGGAAGAAGTTAACCATTCAAAAGACTCATTATGCCTCATAGATTATACGTTGGGGGGTTTGCTTTCCAAAATGGGGTCATTTTGTGGGCGCTTCCTTTGTCCTGGTGCTCCAGGGCCTTCAAAAGTGTAATAGGTGGTTGAGAAATAAGATGTGTAATTTATGCTCCTAGAATGCCTGAACGTGCTACTTCAATGTTGGGCCTCTGTATGTGGCCAGGCTGTGTAAAAGTCTCACACATGTGGTATTTCCATACTCAGGAGGAGTAGCAGAATATATATTAAGGGTGTCATTTTTGCTATATACATGCTATATGTTAGAAGTATGTTATAAATGGACAATTTTGTGTAAAAAAGCGTTTTCATTTTATTTCCACATTTTGCAAAAACTTCTGGAAAAAAATGAACCATTCAAAGGAATCATTATGCCTCATAGATTATACGTTGGGGTGTTTGCTTTCCAAAATAGAGTCATTTTGTGGGAGTTTCCATTGTCCTGGTGCACCAGGGCCTTCAAAAGTGTAAAAGATGGTTGAGAAAGGAGATGTGTAATTTCTGCTCCTAGAACACCTGAAGGCGCTATTTCAATGTTGGGCCTCTGTATGTGGCCAAGCTGTGTAAAAGTCTCACACATGTGGTATTGCCATACTCAGGAGGAGTAGCAGAATGTATTTAGGGGTGTCATTTGTGGTATGCACATGCCATGTGAGAGAAAAAAAATGGTAATGTTCAATTTTGTGAAAAGAAAAAAAAATCTTCATTTTGCAAAGAATTGTGTTAAAAAATTACAACTTCAAAAAACTAACCATGCCTCTTACTAAATACCTTGGAATGTCTACTTTGCAAAAAGGGGTTATTTGGGGGGTATTTGTACTTTCCTGGCTTGTTAGTGTCTCAAGATACCAAAGATATGTAGCAGTATAAATTTTGTCGAAAATTTATGAAGAAAAATTACTAATTTCCAAAAACGAAGAAAAATGCATAAAAAAAATGTGGTATTTTTTTCATTTATAGTGCAAAAAAAAACAAAAAAAAAAAACACAGTGGTTATCAAATACCACCAAAAGAAAGCTCTATTTGTGTGAAAAAAGGACAAAAATGTCATGTGCATACAGTGTTGCATGACTGAGTAATTGTCATTCAAAATGCGAGATCACCAAAAGCTGAAAATTGGTCTGGTTAGGAAGGGGTATTAAGTGCCCAGTTGTCAAGTGGTTAAATGAATATAATATACATACTAATATATGTAGTATTTGATTTAGAAGTTAAAGGAAACTTCTGTTGTTTATGTTAAAATAGGTTTACAGACTCTTCTTGGCCCAATCCTCAGGAATGTCAAAGTTTAGTGACTAAATAACCCTTGCCTGAGAGGAGGGAGGGAAGCTATGTCTCATTAAAAGCTTGCAGTTTTCTGTGGGACAATATAGCTCAGAGGAACCTTTAACCACTTGCCGCCCGCTCTATAGGCAATTGACAGCTGCAAAGTGGTTGCATAATCCTGACCGGACGTCATATGACGTGATCAGGATTATGAGCCGCTGCGCGCCCCCGGGGGCGCGCATCGCGGCGATCGTTGTTGCAGGGTGTCAGTCTGACACCCGGCAACTACGATCTCGGTAAAGAGTCTCCTACGGAGACTCTTTACCACGTGATCAGCCGTGTCCAATTACGGCTGATCACAGTATAAATGGGAAGAGCCAGTGATCGGATTTCCCTCACCTGTGCCGCCTATGAGTGCCCACCTGTGCCGCCTATCAGTGCCCACCTGTGCCGCCTATCAGTGCCCACCTGTGCCGCCTATCCATGCCCACCCATGCCCATCTGTGCCGCCTATCCATGCCCATCTGTGCCGCCTATCCATGCCCATCTGTGCCGCCCATCTGTGCCGCCCATCCATGCCAATCCGTGCCAGCTATCAGTGCCAATTTGTGCCACCTATCAGTGTCCGTCCGTGTCGCCCATCCGTGTCGCCCATCCTTGTCGCCCATCAGTGCCGCCTATCAGTGCCACATATCAGTGTCCATCAATGCCACCTCATCAGTGCCATTTCATTGGTGCCACATTGGTGCCCATCAGTGCCGCCTTATCAGTGCCCATCAGTGTAGCCCCATCAGTGCCCATCAGTGAAGGAGAAAACGTACTTATTTACAAAGTTTTGAAACTGAAACAAAAAAAAACATTTTTGTTTTCAAAATTTTCGGTATTTTTTTATTTGTAGCGCAAAAAATAAAAACCATAGAGGTGATCAAATACCACCAAAAGAAAGCTCTATTTGTGGGAAAAAAATGATAAAAATTTCATTTGGGTACAGTGTAGCATGACCGCGCAATTGTCATTCAAAGTGCGACAGCGCTGAAAGCTCAAAATTGGTCTGGGCAGGAAGGTGTTTAAGTGCCCTGTATTGAAGTGGTTAAGCCAGCCTTTATGGTAGAAGGTGGGAGCTGAATTTAGGAGTAAAAAGCTAGTAGAGGAAAGAAAGGCAGATCTGCTACAGACAGACATCACGAGCACAGCTACACGGACACACATACACACATTCAATCTTCATCTTAAGAATATAATACATTATTAATGATATTTTTACATTGATATTTTGAAATTGTTCTCGTAATATTTTGCTATTTTATTTTTAAATCAATTTTTGAGTTTTTACATGAGAACTGAACTGACTTTCTTGGAACTTTCTTCATCAATATGAATTAATGAAATATCGATATTAATACCGTTAATATGTGAAATTAACAGTGACGAGCCTTTGCCAGCTTAATTTTGTCCGAATATCGAACATTTTTGAATTATTGCTCTGCTTGTCGAGAGGGAATATATGCCATATGATGAGAGAACCCAGAGGAAGAGCACAGCTATTCTGCTCACAGGACATGCAGGGAGAGAGGTGAGGTGAGGGAGAAACATCAGTTTGGGGGGGGGGGGGGTAAGCTGAGCACAATACCTGGCAAAGTTTAATGCCAGGAGGGAAGTTTAAGTGGAAATATGTGAAGGGTTGGAAATGCAGCGAGTGTGTTGGAGCAGTGCAGAGTTTGCAGCCCCCC
This sequence comes from Lithobates pipiens, assembly GCF_037356315.1. Taxonomy (NCBI): domain Eukaryota; kingdom Metazoa; phylum Chordata; class Amphibia; order Anura; family Ranidae; genus Lithobates; species Lithobates pipiens. Next base: position 71,085,029 of record NW_027507686.1, on the reverse strand, counting down.
AAGCTAACATACATCTCCTAAGCAGGAGCACATCACTATCTCCCCAAGCATTCTGTCCAGATAATGTGCAGTTAATTTATGACCTTTCCGTTTAACTCTGTGTTATCCAAACGCTGTTCAATGAAAAGTGTAAACTCACCACATAAACACTCTATATACAGTGGTGTGAAAAAGTGTTTGCCCCCTTCCTCATTTCCTGTTCCTTTGCATGTTTGTCACACTTAAGTGTTTCGGAACATCAAACCAATTTAAATAATAGTCAAGGACAACACAAGTAAACACAAAATGCAATTTGTAAATGAAGGTGTTTATTATTAAAGGTGAAAAAAAATCCAAACCATCATGGCCCTGTGTGAAAAAGTGATTGCCCCCCTTGTTAAAACATACTATAACTGTGGTTGTCCACACCTGAGTTCAATTTCTCTAGCCACACCCAGGCCTGATTATTGCCACACCTGTTCACAATCAAGGCATCACTTAAATAGGAGCTGCTTGACACAGTAAGGTCCACTAGAAGATCCTTAAAAGCTACACATCATGCCGAGACCCAAAGAAATTCAGGAACAATTGAGAAAGAAAGTAATTGAGATCTATCAGTCTGGAAAGGGTTATAAAGCCATTTCCAAAGCTTTGGGAATCCAGCGAACCACAGTGAGAGCCATTATCCACAAATGGCGAAGACATGGAACAGTGGTGAACCTTCCCAGGAGTGGCCGGCCGCCCAAAATTACCCCAAGAGCGCAGCGACGACTCATCCAAGAGGTCACAAAAGACCCCACAACAACGTCCAAGGAACTGCAGGCCTCACTTGCCTCAGTTAAGGTCAGCGTTCATGCCTCCACCATCAGGAAAAGACTGGGCAAAAATGGCCTGCATGGCAGAGTTCCAAGGAGAAAACCACTGCTGAGCAAAAAGAACATCAAAGCTCGTCTCAATTTCTCCACAACACATCTTGATGATCCCCAAGACTTTTGGGAAAACATTCTGTGGACCGATGAGACAAAAGTGGAACTCTTTGGAAGGTGTGTGTCCAAGTATATCTGGCGTAGAAGGAACACTGCATTTCATAAAAAGAACATTATACCAACAGTAAAATATGGTGGTGGTAGTGTGATGGTCTGGGGCTGTTTTGCTGCTTCAGGACCTGGAAGACTTGCCGTGATAAAAGGAACTATGAATTCTGCTGTCTACCAAGAGATCCTGAAGGAGAATGTCCGACCATCTGTTCGTGTACTCAAGCTGAAACGAACTTGGGTTCTGCAGCAGGACAATGATCCTAAACACACCAGCAAGTCCACCACCGAATGGCTGAAGAAAAACAAAATGAAGACTTTGGAGTGGCCTAGCCAAAGTCCTGACCTGAATCCTATTGAGATGTTGTGGTATGACCTTAAAAAGGCCGTTCATGCTCGAAAACCCTCTAATGTAACTGAATTAGGACAATTCTGCAAAGATGAGTGGGCCAAAATTCCTCCAGGACGCTGTAAAAGCCTCATTGCACGTTATCGCAAACGCTTGGTTGCAGTTGTTGCTGCTAAGGGTGGCCCAACCAGTTATTAGGTTTAGGGGGCAATCATTTTTTCACACAGGGCCATGATGGTTTGGATTTTTTTTCACCTTTAATAATAAACACCTTCATTTACAAATTGCATTTTGTGTTTACTTGTGTTGTCCTTGACTATTGTTTAAATTGGTTTGATGTTCCGAAACACTTAAGTGTGACAAACATGCAAAGGAACAGGAAATGAGGAAGGGGGCAAACACTTTTTCACACCACTGTACAAGATAACATTCCCCAATAAAGATCAGAACATGATGTTCACATTTGCATGGAAGCACGATTGAATGAAAGCTGATTATTCAGAGAATTACCGTATTTATGTTTATTGAGGATTTTTTTTTCTATGTACTAACAGTTAAGCTTCATACACACAATATGAAAATTGAATGAAAAATACCACTTTTGAAGTGTTCATGCATATGAACGTATCATTTTTTTTTGGTGGGGAGTGGATCTAGGGTGGGAGTTCCCACACTTTTTTCCCCAGGACTTGACCCCTGCCATCAAGCATGTACCAGCAGAATAGAGAGGGGGAGGTTTCTATTCTTCAATCTTCATGGTGCCAAAATCTTCAGGGTCCCTGAGGCCTGTGTTGGATTTAAGAATATTGAACATTGTTTTTGACGAGATACAGTTACGCAGGGGCACTAGCACAGGATGCCTTTTCGATCCGATGGGCCTTTCCGATGGCTTACATTTTTCCACCAGCCCCGTTATTAATGAATGTTCTATTGAAAATCAGGGCAGAGAAGGTCCACATGGTGTTGGTGGCTCCCCAATGGCCAAGTAGGCCTTGGTTTCCTTTGATCATACAGATGTCGTCGGCCCTGCCAATCCCGTTTCCAGCCAAGAGGGACCTTTTGGCCCAGAACCAGTGGCAACACTCCAACCCGGTGAAACTAAGACCAGCAGCATGGCTGCTGAATCAGCACAACTAAGGGCTCAGAGACTTTCTTCACTGGTGGTACAGACGTTACTGAAGGCCAGAAAGACCTCAACCAACCTCAATCATATGAATGTATTTGGAGAAAATTTGTAGAGTTCGCTGAACACAAGCACTTTTCTCCTGAATCTCCTTCTCGGCCAAACATACTGGATTTCCTGCAGTCAGTCTTAGATAAGGGGTCAATTAGAGTGAAGGTCCCTTCCCTGTCATCTCTCACCGGGCATAGGTGGGCTGAAGATCCTCTAACCTGGCGTTTTCTGCAGGCTGCAATTTGCATTAAACCACTAAAGAACCTTATACTATACCTTCCTGGGATCTCAGCTTGGTCCTCAGGTCACTCACACCAACCTCCATTTATACCTCCAGACTCTTGCTCCTTATTGTGTTTTGTAGTCTCAGCAAGGAGAGTTTCAGAATTGTCAGCTCTGTCCTGCAAAGAACCTTACTGTGTGATCCTTCCAAAAAAAGTCATATAATACAGCGCAACCGGTTTACAGTTTCTAATACAGTGCAGACGGTGTATTAATATATATATACAGTCTAGTGTGTGTGTGTGTGTGTGTATATATATATATATATATGTATATATATATATATATATATATATATATATATATATATATATATATATATATAAATATACTCTGCATTCAGTGTAGCCTATATAAACAGTGCATTCAGTAGTGTACAGTTTCTAATACACTTAAGGCGGTGTACACAGTATATAATACAGTGTGTAGAGTTTCTAATACACTTCAAGTGGTGTACACAGTATATAATACAGTGCAACCAGTATACAGTTTCTAATACAGTGCATACACTTCAGGCGGTGTATTATTATATATATATATATATATATATATATATATATATATATATATATATATATATATGTATATATATATATATATATATATATATATATATATATATAGTCACGGACATGGTGCATGCTCTGCAGGTGGCCGTAGGGCACCCTTGTCCTTTTTTTCTGCCTCTGGCCGTGTTATTGAGCCACAACATGCAGAAGAGTTGATGGAGTGGATATAATAGTTTGCCTTCCAACGCAGCTGCCAAAATGGCCTATTCCACCGGCTCCTTGTCCACAGTTACTCCTTCCATACCCCCACTATCATGCATGGAGGAGTCACCAGAATTATTCGACCATAGTGTCGGTTACATGCTGCTGGAACACAAAACAAAAGGAAACCCTCTTGTGGGACTTTGAAGGGCAATGACTCCAAAAAATGCGTATACAAAATAAGTAAAATACAATTGTAATATTATAAAATATAAAATAGGACACAGCATTAACTATGTCAGACAAGATACAAAAATACATGAAAAATGTGTAACGTAATTGTTCATCACAACCACAAATTGAAATTCCTCTTGTGCTAATAGACAGAGTGATACCTAACGTGTTTTGAGGTTATTCCTCTTCATCAGGAAAAAGTTGTAGAGGTCTCTATGATATCTACAGTTTATAAAGCATAAAAGAAAGCAATAAGTAAGAAGTATATATAGGCATATAATTATACAAAAATAGATACACAAGCAAACAATTTATTACATTAAGTAGAGCCAGTATTTACTGACCATAGAGAAGCAGGTGTCTTGCTATGTCACATCAATAAATTAAAAGCAAGGAGATATGGCTGTGCTGGCCCTGCATGGCCCAGGAACAATGGAGAAAAAAGCAGCCACTCTGAATGACGAACAAAAGGGGGGGGGGGGCAAGGGGGGGAACCCAACCCAGCAGGTGAACCTACTCCAAGATGGCAGAAATCTGACAATAAACATGAAATAAATACAAATAAAGCAATCAGCGCAAAAAAATAATTCCTATATAAGCTAATAACTAATGCAACTAGCAAAAAAAGATCATCACATAATCCAAGTAAAATGCATACGGTGCAGCACAAAAAAGGTAAAGTAAAAAACAATGATAAATGCAGTATTAATAAAGCAATCACAAAAAAGTCCAACAAGAGAGAGGAAGAGGACTAAAAGCCCCAGCAAGCAACAAAAGGATTCCACATTACAATCGCACAATTCAAGAAAGATAATGGTGACAGACCCTCCACCTTCAGAGCAATCGCTTCGCTTACCTTAATGACTGGACCACTGAATAAACAGATGGTCAAATAGGCAGGTCCCTTCATAGGGTAGATGATCCAGGCAAAGACAGGAACTCCAGTTGATTCCCCGGAATATACAAAAGGCGAAGCAAAAACAACTCTTAAGTGCTCACTGTGGATCAGTTACAAAGCAGCTTTATTTTAAAAATGGTTACTCACAAACGGCTATTTAAAAAACAGCATTTCCATCACAGATGGCTGAGTGGTGTGTAAGATGCTGGTCGGCAGCGGGTGACATCAGTGCATAGCTCCTCCCCCGAAATGCTTGGAGACATTATGGGATCTGAGTCCCTTTTTGATATCATTCACGTGTTCCCCCGCGCACACTCAGGGGTCTAGAGGTCCTATCAATATACTTGAGTTCACATTTGCACTCAAGCATATATACCACCCCTTGTGTGCTACATGTTATCAGGTTGGAGTGGGGACTTCTCTGCGTCAGTGTTTAGGAAGACACTTGGGGTGTTCGTGGACTGGGCTGTATGTAGAAGATTAAGTACTTTAGAGGTACTATCTCTTGCCTCTCGAGAGGCGATAAATCCCACCTGGTCTAGGTAGATGAGTTTTTGCAGGTGTTGGGCTATGCGGGTAGCTATGACCTTTGCGTAAAGCTTAAGGTCCGTATTTAATAGTGATATAGGTCTATAGCTACCGCATCTCGTGGGGTCCTTGCCTTCCTTATGGATTACAGAGATATGAGCTCTCAATGTGTCTCCAGCAAAAGTTGAGCCCGAGTCTATCGTATTAAAGAGCCGGATCATGTGTGGGCCTATAATTGGAAATAGTGTTTTGTAGTACTGTACTGTGTACCCATCTGGGCACAGAGGTTTGCCGTCGACCATCATTTCTGATGATTTGCAGGATATAGGAGGAAAGTTTACGTTCCTTGACCCATCTCGCAAGAAGCCTCCCGCACTTGTCTCCTGATTCGTAATTTACTTTGCGGCAGAGCTGCAGGGCCACTTTAGCCTTAAACAGTAGCAAATCTGAGATCTGTCTCCTGATTGTCATGAGATCTAATTCTGAGGCCAGGGAGGGGGCATGTTTATGTTTGGATTCCGTTCGTTCTAGTGTTTGTAGTAATTGGGAAAGTTGTTTTGCCCTCTCTCTCTTAATGTGAGCCCCGTGCTTAATAAGAATTCCTCTGATGACTGGCTTGTGAGCTTCCCAGTGTATGCCTGGGTTGCAATCTAGATTGTCGTTTGTCTGAAAATATAACTTTAGCTCTTCTGTTGCTTCCTCTAGTACCTCCAGGGTCTGCAATAGGCTTTCGTTGAGGTGCCAAAAGCGGTGTCTAGGTGAGGAGGTGCCAGACAGAGAGTACGTCAGAAATATGGGTGCATGATCAGACCAAGTGATGTTGCCTATTGACGTGTCTCGTACAGCATGCAACTGAGTGTGAGGGATCAAGAAGTAATCTATTCTGGTAAATATTTTGTGTAAGGAAGAATAATATGTGTAATCTTGCTCCACTGAGTGTTGCAGTCGCCAAATGTCAATCAGTTGGGCTCTGTGTAGCGTTCTGGCTATACGTTTGAGGTGGCTCGATAGTATGGAAGATGATCCAGGCGAAGTATCTGTTGATGGTATCAGGGGAGTATTAAAGTCTCCTCCTAAAATTAATTGACCTTGTGTAAAGTCTTGTAGTTTCCCCAGGGTATTTTCCAGAAATGTAACCTGCTTCCCATTAGGGGCATAGATATTCGCTAGTGTTACTTGTATTCCTCCCATAAGTCCATAAGTCCTTTGAGAAAGATGTAACGACCCAGGGGGTCCATTATAGCTTTTTGGAGCTGCCAGGGTAATTTACTGGAGATCAGTATGGTTACCCCTTTAGACTTAGTCGCCGGGTTAGTTGAATGATATGCTAGTGGGTAATATCTATTCTGTAGATAGGTCAGTCTGTCGGTCTTGAAGTGTGTCTCCTGTGTTAAACTTTTTAAGGTCATGTAACAGGATTCATCTTTTCTCAGGCGTTTTAAGCCCTTTTGCATTGAGAGAGAGCATCCTGATGTTGTCCAGTGCATCTTAGTGGAGGGGAGGGGGGGAGGGGGAAGGGGGAAGGGGGAAGGAAGAAGGTTGGTGAATGAGTTTAGTTTGTGAAAGCTTGAGTAGAAAGGGAAGTGAGCGAATTATCAAGGACTCAAGTAGCGGAAGAAAAGAAGAAAGAGTAGCAGTAAGATAGAGAAGAGGAGAACAAGTTGAGTAGAATAAATCTCTAATCTGTGCAAACACACAGTAACTGCATATATTGTCCCAGGTGCCAAGATTGTACCCCCGGGAAAAATGCAAACCTAATTGGGAGAGAGGGAGAACAAGGCCAAGTACAAGCTTTCTGATAGTAAAAGAGCATGGGTGTCAGGTCACCTTGAGGCGAGGTGACAGGTGCACACCGTAGGATCAGGAGTGCACCGCAAGGTTGTGGACCCTACGGCTGACTGCTGCAGACGGGGGACAGATCCCACTGGGGTTAGAGCGTAAGATTCCCTGGGGCGCGGAGTCTAAGAGCCAGCAGGTGTTCACCAGCGCCTCTGGTGGTGAGGATGGACTTGGCTACAACTGGCTCCAGGTCGCGACCCCCAGGGTCCCCCAGCTCACACCCACAGTAGGCGACAGGAGGATAGGGATGGTGAAGGACAAAGCCAAGGTCGGGGCCACAAGCAGACAAGAATAGTCGGGGACACGCCAAAAGGTCAGGATCACAGTCAAAACACGCCAGTCGGTAACAGAAACCAGTAGCAGAGCACACGGCAGGAAACAGGAAGCTAACACACAAAGGAATACACAACGGTTGATCAGCACTGATAGCCTGCAGTGCACAGGGTAATATAGGGCTCCCTGATAGGGCCTGGGGTGGAGCCATGCTTAGAGGAGAGGTTCTAAAAACCACCAGGTGGAAGTGGCTGGCCTCTAGTCTGAAGACATGAGGGGAGGTAAGCAAACACAGGAAGATCACTGCATAACCATGACAGTACCCTCCCTCTTACGAGACCTCCCCCTCCCCCGCCTGGGTCCAGGCTTAAAGGGAAACTCCAGATGGAACCTCCTTAACAGACAGGGAGCAAAGACCTCAGATGCAGTGATTCAAGACCTCTCCTCAGGACCCAACCCTTTCCAAAGTACGAGGTATTGAAGAATGCCTTTACGGAGCCGGGAATCCAAAACTTGACTAACCTCGTATTTTAGATTATCCTCAGAGACCGAAACAGAGGTAGGGAGAGGATGAGAGGACTTGAGGACAAAAGGCTTTTTAGGAATGGGTAAGGGCATGAGAAGATCAGGAGTCTGAGCAGGGACCCCCACACCCTTAAAGATGAGCTGGGCATCCATAACAGGACCACCAGACTGGGCAGAGGTCAGTGAATCCCTGAGGTCATGTTGGTTAGAAAGTGACATGTCACAAGAGTCAAGCTGGATAGCTGCAACACAAACAGAATGCAGAGAACCCTGAGAAAAAGATTGAAAACCCCTCCTGGCCGAATGAGGTATTCTATCCAAAGGATGGATTGAGCCTCTTAAACGGGTTTGAACGGACATAGTAGCAGTAGGGTGAGGCCAGGTCACCGAAGGTGCTAAACAAGAAGCAGGAAGCTCATTGGGCATGGGCTGGACTGGCATAACTGGTGCAGAGGTCGACTGAATAGTATTGTCAGGTGTAGCGACCATCTCATTCGCATCACAGGGCATAGCAACTGTGGAACTTGCAGACAAGTTAGTCTGGCTGTGTGTCCAAGGGAAATTAGGGACAGGCAAAAGTAAATGGTTATGCGAACTGGAGTGAATGATCGACTCATCCAGAGTACCACATGACCTAGAGAGTGCATCAGTCCGACTATTACAGGACGCATCCCAGAGATCGCTATATACAGCGGGAAGAGCAGAAGATACTGGGATGGTGGTAACAGGAAATTTCTCCTTTGGGGTACCCTTGAGTAGGCTGGAAGAGGAACAGGAGGAACCCCAAGCCAGGACCTGACCGGCAGACCAGTCAACGTGTGGAGAATGGAGTCGTAACCAAGGAAGACCTAATATGATAGGAGATGAAGTCTTAGGTAAGACAAGGAAGGATATCCACTCCTGGTGGAGTGTCCCTACTGACATCTTAACAGGAGGAGTCTGGAAGCAGATAGGGCCCCCTGGGAGAACAGTTCCATCAATCGCCAAGACCACCAATGGCGTTGTAAGGGGCAAAAGGGTAAGTCTCATGGAGGATGCAGTTTCCCAATCCATGAAATTGGCAGCGGCTCCGGAATCCAGATGTGCTGAGACCGAACGAGAGGAAGCACTGACATAAAGCAACACGGAAAGGAGAAGACGAGAAGGTGAAGGTGATATTTCAGGGTCTAATACTCCACCTTCCAGATGTATTAGCCCTGAGCGTTTTTCCGGACGAAGAGAACACGTATCACGGAAATGACCTTTGGCCCCACAATAGAGGCATAGGCCTAGAGTTCTGCGCCTAGCACATTCTTTGGGAGATAACTTTGTCTGGCCCAACTGCATAGGTTGCTCAGCAGGCAGGGGGTGCTCCTCGGATCGAAGAGAAGGGACTGGGGGCTCAGGCTGCCTAAAGAACAGGGAGTGCTGGCGTCTTTTTTCCAGGGCCCTCTCCTGAAAGCGAATATCGATCTGGTTACACAAGGTGATGACACTGTCCAGATCAGCAGGAAGGGATCTTCCTGCTAATTCATCCTTCACTCTATCAGAGAGGCCATGTAAAAAGGTTGCAACTAGGGCCTCATTATTCCAGCTCAATTCAGCTGTGAGGATACGGAACTGAAGAGCATACTGTCCCACAGACGCGGACTCTTGACGGAGACGTAAAAGAGCGCTAGCCGCTGAGGAGACACGACCCGGTTCCTCGAAGATATTCCGAAAAAGTTTCAAGAAATCAGACAGGCTAGAAACCACTGGATCATTCAGTTCCCACAGAGGGGCAGCCAAGGCTAACGCCTCGCCGGACAGGAGGGATATGATATATGCGACTTTTGCCCGATCGGACAGGAAGTTTTGGGGCAGAAGTTCAAAATTAATTGTACACTGGCTAAGGAACCCCCTGCAAGCCTTGGAGTCCCCAGAGAAACGGACCGGAGCTGGTAGTTGTAATGAATGTGTGGCTGCGACTGATGCGATAGGTGCAGCGGCAGATAGCGGTTGAGGTTGTTGAACCAGGGGTCCTAATGAGGCCTGAACCTGTTCAAAACGGGATGCCAAATCCTGAAGGAATCTCATCACCTGTGTCTGATGCGATTCTTGGGTCTCAAGTCTGCAAACTAAGCTCTGCAATGGATCATCTGCAGGAAGCGGCACATCAGCCGGGTCCATGGCTGATCAAACTGTCAGGTCACCTTGAGGCGAGGTGACAGGTGCACACCGTAGGATCAGGAGTGCACCGCAAGGTTGTGGACCCTACGGCTGACTGCTGCAGACGGGGGACAGATCCCACTGAGGTTAGAGCGTAAGATTCCCTGGGGCGCGGAGTCTAAGAGCCAGCAGGTGTTCACCAGCGCCTCTGGTGGTGAGGATGGGCTTGGCTACAACTGGCTCCAGGTCGCAACCCCCAGGGTCCCCCAGCTCACACCCACAGTGACAGGAGGATAGGGATGGTGAGGGACAAAGCCAAGGTCGGGGCCACAAGCAGACAAGAATAGTCGGGGACACGCCAAAAGGTCAGGATCACAGGCAAACAGGGATAGTCAAGACACGCCAAAGTCGGTAACGGAAACCAGTAGCAGAGCACACGGCAGGAAACAGGAAGCTAACACACAAAGGAATACACAATTGTTGATCAGCACTGATGGCCTGCAGTGCACAGGTTAATATAGGGCTCCCTGACAGGGCCTGGGGTGGAGCCATGCTTAGAGGAGAGGTTCTAAAAACCACCAGGTGGAAGTGGCTGGCCTCTAGTCTGAAGACATGAGGGGAGGTAAGCAAACACAGGAAGATCACTGCATAACCATGACAATGGGCGGTTAACGAGTTGTTCTGTGTCTACTTAATCTGGCCATTGCCCGCACACCGCATCCACACAATCCAACTTAGGGGGGGTTGGAGGGGAGTCTGGGGAGGGCAGGTAGTCTCTGTTGCACCTTAAGTGTTCCCAAGTGTCGATTGATTTTGACGACTTGTGTGGCGTGGGAGTAGTGCTAGCCAGTTGGGTATCTCAATCGGCTCCACATCCAAGAATTCAAACAGTGCAGGCAACGAAGATGGTGTCCTCAGCGTAAAAGATCTTTGAACTTTGCGGAAGGTCACGGAGAGCGGATAGCCCCATCGATACATGGCATCCTGGTGTCTCGCCAAATCCAGCATCCAGCAGGGGTTTTAGTAGAGCCCGGTGGTGTAAGGTGGCGCGTGAGAGGTCTGGGAGTATTTTGAGGTTAGCGCCATCAAATTCTATTTCCCCTGCTTCCCATGATCTCCGGATGATCCATTCCTTGTGTGTATAATGGTGCAGCCTGCAGATCACATCTCGGTGCCGCACTGGGTCAGACGATTTGGGACCAAGTGCTCTGTGTATACGGTCCAGCACCACATGTTCTGGGAGCTCCACTCTTTCTATGCCACGGAAGATAGTGATAGCTGTATCTGTTAGATCCTCCATGCCCGTGGCCTCCGGTAGTCCCCGGATCCGGAGGTTGTTCCTCCGGCTCCGGTCCTCCAAATCCTCCTGGTGCAGTTGCTGTTCAATAAGGGCTTCCATGTGTGTCTCTTGTATTGCCTCTAGTGCTTTAACACGGTGATCCAGGGATGTCATAGAAGTCTCCCCTTTAGTAAGCCTATTTGTCAGTCCCTTCAGCTCCGACTTTACCTCCGCAATCTCCTTTCTATGGGCTGCCTCCACAGTGCCAATCAAAGCCACAATGTCGGCTTTTGTGGGGAGCGCCTGTAATAGAGCGCAGAGTTCATGGACTGCCGTATATCCCGATGAGCAGGACTGTGATGCAGGATACGATTCTGAATGCAGGGCTAGCGGTGTGCCCATAAGGGAGTTTAAATGCTCCTGTTCAGTGTCCATGTCTGACCTGCTGTGGGCAGGTTGGGCTTCCTCCGTTCCCCCACATGCGGCCGCCATGTTGAATACCAGTGAGGGCTGCTGTGACAGACGGAATAAGCACCGTATTTCGCTCGGTGGCAGGGCTACGGTCTTGTGGACTAGGTCTGTTTGGATGTCCTCTTTATGGAGGAGTGCATGCTGTGCTGGATATCGCCGTATCAGCTGGATTAAGCGGGAGATGGCCAGGAGCTCTAGAGGAAAGCTTTTTTATTCAGCCATGTCCAGGCCACACCCCCTGCTTCCCTTTTAAAGACAGCATCATCTGTACAGCTGCATCTAATCCTCAGATACTGACTATAAGGTATTGAGGTGGAGGAGAGGTGTCACCCCTGTCTGAAACTAATTTGTCAGTGAGCCCACATCCCTAATATCATAGAAAAAAATCCTTTTACTCAAAAAGAGTGTAAATCCTCTAATGGGGATTTAAATAGGGCTACTGCAAATAAATAATAGTGTAGAAGTAGAAAAAAGTCGTATTTATTAAAATTGATATTTATTTATAAAAATATAAAATAAGTGACTATGATATAAACCAATATAAAGTATTTACAATGGATACATGGACAAGAATGAAGGACATACCCTATACTATTGAAACATAGTGGTATATAATAGATAGAACCCGATGTTTTGAGGTGTTGACATGTGAACCTCTTCTTCAAGGGTAGTTGGCTTAGTCGCAACAACCATAACAAAGGAAGAAAAAAAGACAAATAAAAAGAAAGAAAGGTACATGCAGCAAGTACTTTCACTATAATATCAAGTTACTGTTCAGTGTGCAAAGCCTTATTAATCATTTTGATAACAATCATATTATAAAAACATGTGTTCAATTACTAACCCTGTATGTATGAAAGCAGAGCTTCTCCAGAACATACACCGTATCCAATGATTGATCGATTAGCTGCAGCTCCACAGAGGCCAGGGAGATGTAGAAAGGGGAGATGAAAAAGCGAGGGGGAAAGGGAAACAGGCAGGCAGAGTCAAACCCCACAGATCAAGATCCTAAATTTGGAAAATATGAGGAGAACGTCAAAGAAGGGTCGTGGTGCTGCTGGTAGAGCTCCTGTTGCAGGGAGAGGACGTGGTCGATCTATGCCAGCTACACGCACAAGTGAAACACCTTTCTCAGGTGCGAGTAGATGACAGAGCCTGCAGCGGTATTTGGTCGGGCCTAATGCGGCTGTACGAATGTTGAGGCCAGGACAAGTACAGGCGATAGTAGATTGGGTTGCTGACAGTGCCTCCGGTTCCTTGACATTGTCTCCCACCCAGTCTCCTGATGAAAGATCAGAGTTGGCCCCTGCAGCCGATGTCCATCAGTCTTTCAGATCACCCCCTTGCAAATCAGCCAAGCAGTCTGAGCCCCAAATCATGCAGCAGTCTCTTCTGCTTTTTGATGACTCTGTTAGCAGGGTTTCCCAGGGCCATCCATCTAGCCCTGCCCCAGAAGTGGAAGAGATTGAGTGCACTGATGCCCAACCACTTATGTTTGAAGATGAGTACATGGGAGGACCATCGCAGCACGTCTCGGATTATGACGAAACACAGGTGTCAACTGATGCTGCTTTCACAATTGTGCAGACCGACAAGGAGGGCAGGGGTGAAGACTAGGTGGAAGATGATGTGGAGGACGATGAGGTCCTGGACCCCACATGGAATCAACGTCATGCAGGTGACCAGTGTAGTTTGGAGGAAGAGGCGGTGGTCGCACAGAGCCACCAACACAGCAGAAGAGGGAGCAGGGTGCAAAAGCGGAGCGTCCATCCCCTAGACAATACGCCTGCTACCGCCCAACACAGCAAGGGACTGAGCAGACCAAAGCCAGGTCCAAGTCATTCCCTAGCATTGCAGTTCTTCAGACAATGTGCTGATGACAAGACACGAGTGGTTTGCACGCTGTGCAATCAGAGCCTGAAGTGAGGCATAAACGTTCTCAACCTGAGCACAACCTGCATGACCAGGCATCTAAGTGCAAAGCACGAGCTGCAGTGGAGTAGACACCTCAAAAACCAAGAAAGGTCTCTGGCTCCTCCTGCTTCCTCTTCTGCTGCAGTCTCGACCTCTTCATCCACCTCTGTAGTGACAGTGGCACCTGCCAACCCGCAAACAGAGGATCTGCCAGCAACACTACCACCTGGGTCACCAACCATCTCCACAATGTCCCATGGAAGCGTTCAGTTCTCTTCAGTTCATCTCCCAAACACTGGAGCGGAAGAGCAAGTACCCCCCTAGCCACCCACGATCCTTGGCCCTGAATGCCAGCATTTCAAAATTCCTCGCCTTTGAAATGCTGTAATTTAGTCTGGTGGAGATGCAGAGTTTTAAAAACCTGATGGCATTAGATGTCCAACAGAACGTCGTGCCCTGCCGCCACTACTTTTCTAGGCGAGCCATTCCTTCCCTGTACAACCAAGTGGGGGACAAAATCAGGTGTGCACTGCGCAACGCCATCTGTGGCAAGGTCCACCTAACTACGGATGCGTGGACCAGTAAGCACGGTCAGGGACGTTATATCTCCCTAACAGCACACTGGGTAAATGCAGTTTCGGCTGGGCCTGAGGCGGATAGCAGTTTGGTGCATGTCCTTCCACCACCGAGGATTGCAGGGCGCTTCAGTTTGCCTCCTGTTGCTAACTCCTCCTACTCCGCTTCCTCATCCTCTACCGCCTCCTCATCCAGTCAGCGTAACACCTTCACCACCAACTTCAGCACAGCTAGGGGTAAACGACAGCAGGCAGTTTTAAAACTTTCCTGTTTGGGTGAAAAAACCCACACTGCGCAGGTGTTGTGGAGGGACATGGAACAACAGACCGATGAGTGGTTGGTGGCAGTGAGCCTCAAGCCCGGCATGGTGGTGTGCGATAATGGGCGAAATCTCATAGCAGCTCTGGGCCTAGCCGGTTTGACGCACATCCCTTGCCTGGAGCATGTGCTGAACTTGGTGGTCCAGAGGTTCCTTAAAAATTACCCCCATATGCCAAAGCTGCTGAAGAAAGTGCGGGCTGTCTGTGCGCACTTTCGGCGTTCTCACCCTGCTACTGCTCGCCTGTCAGCGCTGCAGCGTAACTTCGGCCTTCCCGCTCACCGCCTATGTGACGTGCCCACAAAGTGGAACTCCACCTTGCACATGTTGGCCAGACTGTGCGAGCAGCAGCAGGCGATGGAGTTTCAGCTGCAGCACGCACGCATGAGTCGCTCTGCGGAACAGCACACAGACAGAAGACAGAACAGAACAGAACAGAAGACACAGACGATACACCTCCCACAGAGGACAGCTTTTCATTGCCTCTGGGCAGCCTGGCACACATGAGCGGATTACATGCTGCAGTGACGACTGCCGAGTTGCCCACATTCTAACTGGTGCTGATTACTGGGTGGCCACCCTGCTGGATCCCCGTTACAAGACAACGTACCATCCTTAATTCCCTCACTGGAGCGCGATCGTAAGATGCGCGAGTACAAGCGCACGCTGGTAGACGTGCTGCTGGTGGCATTCCCACCTGACAGCGGGGGTACGGTGGAAGCACAAGACGAAGGCAGAGGAGGAGGAAGAGGTCACCAACGCAGCCGGGGGACCGCCAGCACCTCAGAAGGCAGGGTTAGCATGGGGGCGAAATCTGGAAAAGCTTTGTCAGCACACCACAAGAACCAGCACCACCAGCTGAGATGGAACATCTTAGCAGGAGGCAGCATTTCACCGAACATGGTGGAGCAGTATGTGTGCACACGCTTACACGTACTGAATGATGGGTCTGCCCCCTTCAACTTCTGGGTCTCCAAATTGGGCACATGGCCTGAGCTTGCCCTTTAAGCCTTGGAGGTGCTGGCCTGCCCTGCAGCCAGTGTATTATCTGAACGTGTATATAGCACGGCAGGGGGCGTTATCACAGACAAGCGCAGCAGCTTGTCCAGAGCCAATGTGGACAAGCTCACTTTCGTTAAAATGAACCAGGCATGGATCCCACAGGACTTGTCCGTACCATGTGCAGAATAGACATGTATACCGGTGTTCTGACAAAAACTGTCTGGCCATCAGATAGTGTCCGGCCCGAGGACAAGGAGATTTCCCTCACAGGCTCACTTCGCTCGCCGCGCTTCGGGCACGGCCTCGCTTCGCTCGGCTTGAACCTCGGATAGTGTGGCTTGAACCTGGACTCACCGTGCAGCGCCGTTTCGTCTTCGGAGATTTTCAAGATCCCCTTGTCCTACATACTGAGCAAACACAGTAGAGGACGGACACTATCTGATGGGGGACAGAATTCGACACATCACTGGCCTTACCCAGCCATTGTTGTATTTTTGAACCAGTGTTGGCTACCTCGTCCTCCTAGACCGCCTCTTCCACCTACACTGCCACATCAACCGCCACCTCAACCTCCTACTCCTCGTCCTCCTAGGTCAAGATTATCATTTTTTATTTCAAAGTATTTTATTTTTCCACTAGCTTATCCATTAAATTGAATAATTTTTTTCCAAAAAGCACGTATTCTGGGGCATTCCCACCATATGTATGGCATCATGCTGTTGAGTTTCTGAGGTTCTTAATCACTTCCTGTACCTCTTCTTTTGAGAAGGGGGCCTCCAGCATATATATATATATATATATATATATATATATATATATATATATATATATTTATATATATATTTATTTTTATTTTTTTTATGTTATTTTAAGTTATTTCCCTATCCACATTTGCTTGCAGAGCACTTGCCATGCTCTTAATATTTTGTTGCCATTTGCAGCCCTCTAGCCCTTTCCATTACTTTTTTAGAGCCATTTTAGTCCTCAAAAGTTCAGGTCCCCATTGACTTCAATGGGGTTCAGGTTCGGGGTCAAGTTCGGTCCTGAACCCGAACTTTTTTCCGAAGTTTGGCCGAACCCGTCGAACCCGAACATCCAGGTGTCCGCTCAACTCTAGTCAGCAGCCACTGCCTGCCAAAACTCTTGCACTCATGGGCAAAGCCATACCATATGTATGTAATTGCCCACTTCTCTATTGCATTTAGGACAATTCTCATCAGGGTTATGAAACATTAATGCCAAACTTTGGGGCGTGTAGTGCACCCTATGGAGGAATTTTAACTGTATAAATTTGTCCTTTGCAGAAATCATAAGAGATAAATTATTGTAGGCCCTCAGACCAGTCCTCCTCAGTCAGTGCCGGAAGGTCATGATGCAAGGCCGAAAAGGCCCTAGTAGCCCCAGAGTCTCCCGCGCATGTAAGTCAGAGATAGACGGAAGATAATGTTCTATCTATGATGCGGGATGTAAGCAGCCTCTCCACCGAGTGGGGTTCCACCTTCACAGAACAGGAGAACTGTGCCCTAAGGGCGTGTCTTAACTGTAGGAACCTAAAATACATCCAGGGGGAAGCCCAAATTTACCCTTCAGCCCTCCAAAGGAGAGCAGACGTCCCTCGGGCAAGACATTTCTCAATGTTCTCACTCCGTATCTGGCCCACACCTGAGGGCCAGGTACATTCCGCAAATGGGGCCTTGACGGATTGCTTCATAGGGGTATATGGGGTATATGGGGAGAGAATGTCTGCGGCTCCGCTAGATGCTTTGAGACTTGTTTCCACAGCTTTACCATGGTCCTCATGGGGGTGGTGATTTGTGTAGTGGATCTATCTCCTCTCTAAACTAGATTGCTTAGTTCAGAATAGGAACCGACTATAGCTGCTTCTTGAGATTGATCCTGTGTGAACCACCACCTCACTGACACCAGGACCGCAGCCCAAAAGTATTTCCTAAAGTTGGGGAGGGCAATGCCGCCTCCTGAAAGTGCAAGCTGTGTGGACATATGTTAGGTACCTGGTAGTGAGCCTGACTGGTAGAAGAAGACCTCTCTTACAACTCTGGTTCAAGAGCCACTGGAATGGAGACAGTGGTCTCATGAGCACAGTGGGGTAGGAGTGTCTGAGCAAGTTGTAGCTGTAGCAGAATGAAGATCTTCAAGGGAAAGCTGGAACTGCAGGAGGCAGCTGAGACGACAGCAGGTCAGCGACCCGAAGAGCTGGTGGATGCAGAAGCAGCGGCTACTGGAACTGGATGAGACAAGCCAGATGATACAGCACACATGGAGCAAGGCAGTAGAGAGGTCAGGCAAGCCGGGTTAAATGGGTAGTTAGGCAGGCAGATTCAGCAGGCTGAAGCAGGGTCAGATAACAGGCAGAGCTTCGGCAACAGGTATCAAGCAGAAGTCCATAAACAGGGTCAGGCCAGCCGGGATTGAGATAGGATAGAGCAGATAGGTCAAATAGGAGCCAGGTCGGTAATCAAAAGGTCAACAGGCAGATTTCAGGATACTAGGGCACAGAGCTGCAGACGAAACATCACTGCACAAGTGCAGCTGTAATTATTTTAAAGGCCCCTTGGCGCGAAATGACACTAGTGGGAATGCTTGTGTGCCCGCTGTGCACTCACTGCCGCGTACGTGCATGCGTCTGAGGCTCGTTCCAGCGCACACACAGGCGCTGATGTTCGAACAGAGGTGCGCATGTGCGCGCACATTCGCCCGTTCTGTGCTGGTAGACCCCTGACATTAACTCGGCCTACAGGTGTGAGTGGTAAGTGCTTCCAGACAGAGCTCTTCTGCATAAACTTCTGAAGGACCGGGTGTATGTTGGACTCTAGGTGTTTTGGCAGGTGTCTATGAATCTGAATGCCCAGGTATTTGAAGCCATCTACCCATTGGAGGGGGTCGGGAAGGTCCGGGAGGGGCTCACTTTGATATAGGGGGAATAGGACTGACTTATCCCTGTTAATTCTAATTCCTGAAAATCAGTTTTAGGGCTGCCGACAAGGATTGGTGTTGGTCTTTAAGGTAGAGGAGGGTATGGTCAGCATACATAGACACTTTCTCAACAATGGGGTGGACTGATATGCCAGCGACCGTCAATGAGGACTGGAGGATGATGGCCAGGGGCTCAATGGTAAGGGAAAATAGAGTTGGGGAGAGGGGGCATCCCTGCCTGGTGCCTCGGTGGAGTGGGAACGGTGCAGAGAGGATGCCATTCATCTGAACTCTAGCTGTTGGGTCAGAGAATATCATCCGAAGCCACGATATAAAGGTTGGACCCAGGCCAAATCTCTGGAGTAC
The DNA here is from genome assembly GCF_037356315.1 of Lithobates pipiens. Taxonomy (NCBI): domain Eukaryota; kingdom Metazoa; phylum Chordata; class Amphibia; order Anura; family Ranidae; genus Lithobates; species Lithobates pipiens. The sequence goes on along the minus strand of NW_027507686.1, from coordinate 71,066,216 downwards.
ATTCCACAGGTAGTCTCTCACTTCACCGATCAAAGGCTTTTTCAGTGTCTAAAGATGCTATCACCTCCTCTCCCCTCTTCCCAGCCACCCGGTCACTGTAAACAGTCTCCTCAGACTAATATCTGTACCCTTGCCTGGCATAAAGCCAGTCTGGTCTCCATGTATCAAGAAAAGTATCACTGCATTGATATGATTAGTGAGCACTTTAGTTAAAATTTTTGCATCCACATTTAACAGTGAAATTTGCCTGTATGATGGGCAGAGCTCGGGATCCTTCCTAGGCTTGGAAATGACCACAATCATGGCCCTCATCATAGAAGGCAGCAGAGCGTTTTCTTTAAGAGAAAATAAGAGGGCCCCTCTAAGTCTGGCAGCCAGCGAGGCAGTGTGCCTTGAAGAACTAGGCTGGTAGGCCATCCTCCCCCGGGGTTTTGCCGGCCTACATAGAGGAAATTGCTGTGTAATCCTCCTTCAGAGTGATTGGAGCCTCCAATTGCAGATGTGCTTCTTCTGATAGAGTGGGAAATTGGAGACTGTGAAGGAAGGACCGGAGCTCTGCAGGGGTGTATTCAGCTCTAGAGGAATACAAGTCTCTGTAGTAGGCAGAAAAGCATGTATTTATTTCACCTGACAACAACCTCCCTGACCCGTCCTTAATGTTAACAATATGGGTAGTATCCGTAATCTCTCTAGAGAGCCAGACAAGCATACGACCCGATCTCTCACCCTGCTCAAATACTCTATGTGATGGATAAAGTAGTTGTTTCTTTGCTGCTGAGAGTCTGAGAAGCTGAACCTCCCTCAGGGCCACAAGTAAGTCTCTCCTCTGGCTCTCCCCCCACCCCCAACATATTCGGTCTCCAACCTCCGGGCAGTAGCCTCAGCCTGGGCAAGTGAAGCCTGGGAAGATGAGCGTGCCGATCCTAAGTCTTCCCATCTGGCAGGTGTCTCCATCCCAGTGGGGTCAGGAGCCCAATAAGCCGTAATGACTGATTCCACCACAGACTCGACACGCTCATCCGAAACCCAGTATCTCGACAAGCACCACAGGCAATCACCCGGGGCCACTCTAGTGTGCAATTTCAGGAGGATGGGCGTATGATCTGAAATCCCTCCAGGGAGAACGGATATCTCCTGTACCCTAGATAAGACAGGGCTGCTGACATATATAAGGTTGATATAAAAACAAAAATGAAACGCGCTGGTAAAAAAGAAAAGCAGCAGTAATGCAGTGCGATAACACAGAAAATACTAATACAATCAAAAAAAACTGCGCTATACAAAAAAATGTAAAATAACGAATAATAAAATTGAATTACAAATAGTCCATATATTGTATCAGACCAATCAAGGCCAAAAGGGTGATCACAAGTAAATAGAAAAAAAAAAAAAATCATAAAGTCTCTAAAACACCGCAGTGCACATGCATGAACTTCAAAAGTGTGCCCGATCACCCAGAAGTAGATTGTGCTTACCAAATAGTAAGCAGTAAAAGCGATCAGCTAAACCCAGCGTAGGGCCTCTGTGCTTACAGATATCCACACCTCGGATAGGGACCACAAGTGGTTGAAAGCCGTGTCCACCAAACAAGGTCCGTACGCTCAGATAGGGACCACAATTAGTTGAAAGCCGCGTCCACCAAACAAGGTCCGTACGCTGTCAGAAATGGCTGTCTCCATGTGTTCATCTCTAGAGCTATATATATATATATATATATATATATATATATATATATATATATATATGGTTAATATGTGACATAGCCATGTACGTAGCGGAAAACTACAGATGTAGCCCCTGGTCCCGGGATATTTCCATCTCAAAACGTCCGTGAGGCCTAACGTTGTCCCCCAACAGGAGAGTGGAGAATCCATAGCCGGCTCAGGAGACAACTTGTCCATATTTGGGCATGGTACCATATTGAAGTCCCCAGATAAGATTACCGCGGCGACCGAGTGGGACGCCAGTATCTGTGTTATCTTATTGAGGAGTCCAATGGAGGCTGGGGGAGGATTATACAGTCCCGCCAGAATTAATGGCATACCATCAACACTCGTGTGGAGAACCAAGTATTTACCTTTGGGCTCCATATGCAGGTCCAGAAGTGTGAATGGGAGAGATTTACAGATTAAAATACTAACCCCCCCTAGTGTGAGTGGGGTGGGTGGCATGGTAATAGTGGCCAACCCAGGGTTTCTTAAGGCTAAGAACCCTGCCCCCCACCAGGTGTGTTTCCTGCAAAATGCAGACATCAGGGGAATATTGTTTAGGGAATTTAAAAACCAGGGTATGTTTAATTTCAAGGGGGCCATAAGGGAAGGTGTGGGTACATATCAGAGGACCTCATCTGGATCACCAAAGACAGCCCCGGAAGGGGATCTCCACCACTTACAGCCTTCTAGCACCTGCAGATGTGCCTGCAGCATTCGCGTTACATACAGAAACAACATTCCTTCATTAACTAGCATATAACTTGAAAAACTGAAAACAAAAAGAACAGCAAAAAAATACAAAACATATACCCCAACTCCACCCCACCCTGTGCATCCATTCCAACTTGAGTGCACCTGGATCCCCCCAACAAGCGTGGCTAACAACCACATGGGGTTGGGAACATAGAACAAGTAGGTGATGAACACCCGGGCACTGAGTGCATAGGGGTGTAGCAGAGATGCCACCAACAGAGCGGGATAGAAACTTCAGGAGTCTCCTGGCTGAGCCAGGGGTACAAACTTGAACTACTCGTGCAAAGTAACAGTTTGTGTATACAACAAAGCATAGGGCTAGCGATTAACAAATAGATTCCCTTGGGTTGACCATACAGTCGGGCTGTGTGTCCACAGAGCCTGATGTACTGGCAGGACTAGTAAGCGTATAGGCGCCTGGGGCATGGGTACAGAAAGGGGTGTAGAGCGGAGAAAAGTCACTGCATGGCCACAGGGAGAGGTATCAGTCCAGCATCCATTAGTTCAAGGTACAGGGGTAGTATTTACCTGTGTGCAGCAACCCATCCTCTCCCAGAGCAGGTTTAAAAGGCATTGGAGGTATGTATAAAGATAGCTTCCAATCCCGCATTGCCAGTATCGATCAGAGTGGCGAGCAAAAGATAGAAAGGTAGGATATGTTGCTCAGTGGAGAGTTGCCCAGCCTCCAAGGGCAGGGAAGAAACATACAAGATTACACAGCAGGTATTAACTCACGCGGCCCAGATGGTATCCGTCTTCCGGGCCTCTCGGAGTATGAGATCTCGATCTCTGAAGTTCATTCATTTAAAGATAAATGTGCACGTGGCGCTCCTGGAGGTCTGCAGGTAGGAGGCATTCTATGAACCCTCTCCACAACAAAGTGTGTTGGGGCCCTCAGTCCCTTCAGGGAGGCCAATGATCCAGAGGTTATTGCGCAGATTACGGTTCTCGGCATCTTCAGTTTTAGCCTTCAGGTTTTTCAGGTGAATTTGGACCGTGTGAAAGATGGCAGTGTGATCTCTCACAGTGTCCTCCGTGTTCCCCACATGGCTCTTGACCTCAACCACCCGCCGGCGGATCTTTTCATAATCCTTTCTCATAAGGCCCATCTCATTCTGCAGGGAATCAATCTTAGTAGTAAGTGCTGCCTGGCATCCGTTAATAGCCTGCATGAGTGTCGAAAAGTTGGCCTTTTCGGTGAGGGCTGGGTCAGCCTTAGAAGTTTGTGTCACCATATTGGAAGTTGTCTTCACGTGTGCAGCCGCTCTGGAGAATCGGGCTGGGGTTCCCCTGCAGTGCGATGTACAAGTGCTCCCTTTGCTCTTCCGAGTCTGGACCATTTACACAAGCCTGTGAGGAGAATTAGATGGGTCTCAGACAGGTCAGGATGAGATAGCAGGATGAATTCCCCTCCGTTGGTGCAGAGCTCTGCTCCTAGATGTGTGGCCCGGTGGCCATCTTGGTCATGCCCCAAGTCTTTCATATTTAATTGGGGAGTTGACCTGTGACCACAGTACTTGATTCACACTGTCAACAATTGTGTTGAGCCTCTTAAGGAGATCCATTCCAATTATCATGTGATGGTGTGGGAGATTTACATAACAGGGTGCCTAATTTCCTTATTACCTAATTTGAGTTTAACGGCTTCGCGCCCGCCCTATAGCCGAAAGACGGCTACAGAGCGGACGCTAACTGCCGGGAGGCCGTCCCTGGACGCTCTCCTGTTTACTTTCGCAATGCGTGCTCCCGGGAGCATGCATCGGGGAAGTTCTGTGTTGGCCATGTCCCCCGGACACAGCCAGTCACAGATCGCTGTAAACGACCAATCACATCAGCCGTTTACAGCGCGATCGGCGTGTCCAATGAGAGATGATCTCATATGTAAACATATGAGATCACCTCTCAGCGCCGCTCTCCCTCCTCACACAGATGGCATGTGAGAAGGGAGAGATCAACGGCTGCAGCGGCCGTGAGTTAAAACAAAAAAAAAGTTTAAAAAAGTGCCATCCACCCCAGTGCCATCCTCCCGCAGTGCCATCCGCCCCCAGTGCCATCCTAGTCCAGTGCCATCCTAGTCCAGTGCCATCCGACCCAGTGCCATCCGACCCAGTGCCACCTGTTAGTGCTATCTGTCCCCAGTGCCACCTGTTAGTGCTATCTGTCCCCAGTGCCACCTGTTGTCAGTGCCATTTGTCCCCAGTGCCATCTGTCATCAGTGCCACATGTCATCAGTGCTACATATTAGTGCCATCTGTCATCAGTGCCACATATTAGTGCCATCTGTCATCAGTGCCACGTATCAGTGCCACCTGTCAGTGCCACGTGCCATCTGTTGTCAGTGTCATGTGTCATCAATGCCACTTATCAGTGCCATCTGTCATATGTGTCACGCATCATCGGTGCCACGTATTAGTGCCATCTGTCATCAGTGCCACGTATAAGTGCCATCTGTCATCAGTGCCACATATTAATGCCATCTGTCATCAGTGCCACGTATAAGTGTCATCAGTGCCACGTATCAGTGCCATCTGTCATCAGTGTCATGTGTCATTGTCCTGGTGCTTCAGGGCCTTCAAAAGTGTAATAGGTAGTCAACAAGTTAGATGTGTAATTTATGTTCCTAGAACACGTGACAGTGCTCCCTGCATGTTGGGTCTCTCTATGTGGCCAGGCTGTGAAAAAGTCCCACACATGTGGTATCAAAATACTCAGGAGGAGTAGCAGAATTTATTTTGGGGCATCATTTGTGGTATACTCATGCCATGTGAGAGAAATAATCTATTACAATGACAATTTTGTGGAAAAAAAAAAGTCTTAATTTTGCAAAGAATTGTGGGGAAAAAAATTACAACATCAAAAAACTCACCATGCCTCTTACTAAATACCTTGGAATGTCTACTTTCCAAAAAGGGGTCATTTGTGGGGTATTTGTACTTTTCTGGCTTGTTCAGGTCGCAAGAAATGAGACAGACCACCAGTACATCAGGTGTGATCAATTTTGTGCGATTCGCACCACAGCTTGTAGACTCTCTAACTTTCACAAAGACCAAATAATATCCACTGATTTGGGTTATTTTTACCAAAGATATGTATCAGTATAAATTGTGGCCAAAATTTAAGAAGAAAAATTAATAATTTGCATAATTTTGCCACAGAAACAAAGAAATATGCGTTTTTTTTCAAAATTTTCAGTCTTTTTTCATTTATATCGCAAAAAATAAAAACCCCAGAGGTGATCAAATACCACCAAAAGAAAGCTTTATTTGTGGGGAAAAAAGGACAAAAAAATTATTTGGGTACAGTGCTGCATGACTGAGTAATTGTCATTCAAAGTGTGAGAGCGCCGAAAGCTGAAAATTGGTCTGGGCAGGAGGGGGGTTTAAGTGCCCAGTAGGCAAGTGGTTAAGCGAGGCAGTACCCATGACTTGCAGTGATTCTCCCCCCACTCTGATTATTGAGCACTACGTTTTGGTTTGTTGGGCATTGAATTTATTGCTCCTGTGACAGTATAGTGACTTAGGATCTCGTGTCAATTAAACCTGAAATGGGGTGATCACCGGCCTCATGTACCTTTACGGTAGTGAAATATCTTCCACCAGATTCAGTCAACTCACACATGAAATTAACGTGGTTGAGGATCTGTGGGCTTTCCAATAATTTACATTTGGCATTTATCTCACCGCATGTCACAGCTTTTTTGTGTTTATGATTCCCGCAGGATGGCCTGGGGGGCCTACTTGAGAGGGAAGCACACAGAGGCATCCCACCCGATTGGTCAATTACAATGACTCCCAGTGGCTTAGCTACATTATAGGGGTTAGAAGGATACTGAAAAACAGGAGCAGATTAACAATCCAACACTGATCCCCCCGTTTAGGGGCATGTCAGGAGTGTGGTGTGTGTCTCCTTTCATCGCACCCAGGGTTGTCCCCTGTTGGAGGACTGTTTGGGGCTCTAAGCATTCTGTGACCCTGGGTTGGTCACAGGAGTGGCCCCTAAAAAAGACAGGTTGGCAGTTAATTAGGTGTGTCATTTGTTCGCACATCCGATTAATCTGTGTCTCTACCTGTTCAATGCACCGGCTCATGGCACTTTCACGACCTGCCCCGATTGCATTCAGGGCGGGACTGCAGCGATGCATCAGACTCATCGGCACTCCTCTGGTCTGGATGCTGCGGCCTTTCTCTCGGGGGTTTCTGTGGTTCCCTTTAATTTTGGGGAGTTTGGGGAGCTACACCAGCCCTAGGGTTATTGACGTGTTCCTGATTGGGAGGTGACCTTCGGTTATCAGGATTTCCATTAAAATTAGGGTCTCTCATGACGTTGGGGTTTCTGTAATAACCAGGGTGCCCACGGAAGTTGGGGTTTCTGTTGAAGCGTGGGTACCCTTGAAACTTGGTCTCTGTTAAAATTAGGGTTCTTGTTAAAATAGGGGGACCTATTAGAATTGGGATCTTGATTCAAATTTGATTGTTGGTTGTTCTGGAACTCCTGAAGCTATCCCCTCTGGCTGTTTCTGTGCTCAGGGCCCCTTTCACCCTCACTACCATAACCTGGGAACCTCTGTTTGTCCTCCATCATCTGCTGTGGCTGGGGCGAAACTCTGGGAGGTCCCAAGGATTTCCCATCTTGTACTGCCTCAGCATATGATTTCCTCTCTGTTTGTAGACCAATAGGTTGGAGGGTCACAGTAGCAACTGCTATGGTTTTAGGGTTAGGGTTGGCTTCTCTTTTCACCCCACCTTTGCTAGACTGCTGGATTGAGTACAGGTGATCACTCTCTCTCAGGGGTCAAGTCCTAGGGAAAAAAGTGTGGGAACTCCCACCCAAGATCCACTCCCCCACCAAAAAAAAATTAAAAAATAGGACATCGGGGCACATCAAAGCACGGGGCATATCAGGGCATGGGGCACATCAGGCCACATGGCACATCAGGGCACGGGGCACATGGCACATCGGGGCACATTATGGGGCACATAGCACATCAGGGCATGGGGCACATCAGGGCATGGGGAAAATCAGGCCACATGGCACATCAGGGCACATAGCACATCAGGGCACAGGGCACATCAGGGCACAGGGCACATAGCACATCAGAGCATGGGGCACATCGGGGCACATTATGGCACATTATGGGGCACATCAGGGCACATTATGTGGCACATTGGGGCACATCAGGGCACATTATGGGGCACATAGCACATAAGGGCACGGGGCACATCAGGGCATGGGACACATCAGGCCACATGGCACATCAGTGCATGGGAGAAACGTTGGCACATCAGGGCACATTATGGCGCATCAGGGCACATTATGGGGCACATAGCACATCAGGGAACATAGCACATAAGGGTGTGGGCCACATCAGGCCACATGGCACATCAGGGCACAGGGCACATAGCACATCAGGGCACATGGCACATCAGGGCATGGGGCACATCAGGGCACATTATAGGGCACATAGCACATCAGGGCACATAGCACATAAGGGTGCGGGGCACATCAGGGCACATGGCACATCAGGGCACATGGCACATCAGGGCATGGGGCACATCAGGGCTCGGGGCACATCAGGGCACATTATGGCACATTATGGGGCACATAGCACATCAGGGCACATTATGGGGCACATAGCACATCAGGGCACATAGCACATAAGGGCACAGGGCACATCGGGGCATGGGGCACATCAGGCCACATGGCACATCGGGGCATGGGGAAACGTTGGCACATGGGGGCACATTATGGCACATCAGGGCACATTATGGGTCACATAGCACATCAGGGCACATTATGGCACATCAGGGCATGGGGTACATCAGGGCTGGGGGCACATCAGGGCACATTATAGCACATTATGGTGCACATAGCACATCAGGGCACATTATGGGGCACATAGCACATCAAGGCACATAGCACATAAGGGCACGGGGCACATCAGGCCACATGGCACATCAGGGCACAGAGCACATCAGGGCACATGGCACATCGGGGCACAGGGCACATAGCACATGAGGTCACATGGCACATCAGGGCATGGGGCACATCAGGGCACATTATGGGGCACAGTGGGGCACATAGGACATCAGGGCATGGGGCACATAGCACACCAGGGGGCACATTATAGGGCACATCTTACTAGCCAGTATGCAGAGTAGTACAGGAAGTGTTTGGCTGTAGTAAGTTCTCCCTCACTTCACGCAGTGCTGTTCGCTCCCCGGAAGCCCCTCCTCTCTTCTCGTCTATCCCCATTGGCTTGTGACATCATCTGGGATAGACGAGAAGAGAGGAGGGGCTGCCGGGGAGCGAACAGCACTGCGTGAAGTGAGGGAGAACTTACTACTGCCAAACGCTTCCTGCACTACTCTGAATACATCTCATTCGGGCGGCTCTAGTCCTGCAAAGGGAATGGCGTTCCTGCTGTGAAAATAGTGCAGGGACGCCGTTCTCACGCGTTCCTGCAGGACTCGAGCCCTTCTCTCTCTAACCAATCCAGGAAATGTCCTTTCTTAAAATCCCTTGCTAGTCCCAATTTTATATAAGCAGGTAGCTCTTCATAAAATAGAGTCTGGAATTTTGGCTGGTCCGGATTAGGGTCCTTTTCAGACAGAAAGTACGTGCTTCTCAATACAGCCAGAATGATATAGGACTCTGATTAGGACCACATTTTAAATTGTAGACTGCGGCTTTGGCAGTGGTAATAGTTTTGTAGAGCCAAAACTCCATTTGACAACTATGTTTAATCTTCCTCCATGACTGATCATATAGGGCCTGTAATGAATCAAAGAATTGTCTGTACTTTCCTTCAAATATCCATGGCAGTAACTTTTGGTACGATCGTCCTTAATGCCCTTCTTGGAAAAAACGGGAACGGTTTCTTTTAAGAATTTTATCATTTTAGGGGTGTCATATCTTTTAGCTATGGTCCTAGGCTTCCTTTTCTGCCCATATGAAGCTCTTTCTACTTCCTCCTCTGTACATTCTGGGGCGTATATTTTCAGGTTAGGAGGTGACCTGTCTTCTGATCTTGTCTTATCGTAACTGACCTGTGTCCCCCGGAAATATGAATATTTCCGTCTTTCCATTTCCCATTCCTCTTCCTCTAAGCAACTTCAACTCATGGATTCACCAGTCTATCTGGTCTGGTCTCTATCCATCCCTTCATTGCTCTCTGCTCAGATTCGGTGTCTCTCAATTTCTGCTTGACTCTCTTTATCTCTAGCAGCAGAGTTTGCTTCAATGGGGCCTTTTCTCTCTCATTTGTAATATGCTATTTCTTGTAGTTTTTTAAATAGGTGACAGGAGTCTTCATATAATACCTAAGCATTTTGGATCTGGGCTACTAACTCTTCCTAACCTTCTCTACATTGTCTACTCTCACCCCGTTGGATTTCATTTGACAGGGATTCTATCTTTTCTGTTTTATTATTTAAGGTTATTTAGGGTTCCAGCAATTCTCTCTTTGAGGCTGGCATTTGTCTGGCAACTTCATTACAGAAAGACCACAAGATCGGCCAAGACTCCATAATGAGCCGGTCTAGATTTTTGTGTCTTTTGCGCTAGCAAAAGCCATAATCATTTGGTAAACCCGACCATCTTCAATAAAAAAAATTATCACTTAACCTCTGGGTCTGTTCTTTGTCCTCTTTAATAAATTTATCTAAATTGCCTCCCAGGTCTAATCTTTTACGAATGTATTCGGTCACTCCATAGTCAAGGACCCCACTTCAATTTTCTTGCTGAGGCCCAGTAGCCTTTTTCTGGGTTGAGGTAGCTACAGCTGAGGCGTTATTACATGCCAGCTGTTTCTAGATGAACTCGATTCATTATCACTTCCTGTCATCAAGGCACGGGGCATATCAGGGCATGGGGCACATCAGGCCACATGGCACATCAGGGCACGGGGCACATGGCACATCGGGGCACATTATGGGGCACATAGCACATCAGGGCATGGGGCACATCAGGGCATGGGGAAAATCAGGCCACATGGCACATCAGGGCACATAGCACATCAGGGCACAGGGCACATCAGGGCACAGGGCACATAGCACATCAGAGCATGGGGCACATCGGGGCACATTATGGCACATTATGGGGCACATCAGGGCACATTATGTGGCACATTGGGGCACATCAGGGCACATTATGGGGCACATAGCACATAAGGGCACGGGGCACATCAGGGCATGGGACACATCAGGCCACATGGCACATCAGTGCATGGGAGAAACGTTGGCACATCAGGGCACATTATGGCGCATCAGGGCACATTATGGGGCACATAGCACATCAGGGAACATAGCACATAAGGGTGTGGGGCACATCAGGCCACATGGCACATCAGGGCACAGGGCACATAGCACATCAGGGCACATGGCACATCAGGGCATGGGGCACATCAGGGCACATTATAGGGCACATAGCACATCAGGGCACATAGCACATAAGGGTGCGGGGCACATCAGGGCACATGGCACATCAGGGCACATGGCACATCAGGGCATGGGGCACATCAGGGCTCGGGGCACATCAGGGCACATTATGGCACATTATGGGGCACATAGCACATCAGGGCACATTATGGGGCACATAGCACATCAGGGCACATAGCACATAAGGGCACAGGGCACATCGGGGCATGGGGCACATCAGGCCACATGGCACATCGGGGCATGGGGAAACGTTGGTACATGGGGGCACATTATGGCACATCAGGGCACATTATGGGTCACATAGCACATCAGAGCACATTATGGCACATCAGGGCATGGGGTACATCAGGGCTGGGGGCACATCAGGGCACATTATAGCACATTATGGTGCACACAGCACATCAGGGCACATTATGGGGCACATAGCACATCAAGGCACATAGCACATAAGGGCACGGGGCACATCAGGCCACATGGCACATCAGGGCACAGAGCACATCAGGGCACATGGCACATCGGGGCACAGGGCACATAGCACATCAGGTCACATGGCACATCAGGGCATGGGGCACATCAGGAGCGAACAGCACTGCGTGAAGTGAGGGAGAACTTACTACTGCCAAACGCTTCCTGCACTACTCTGAATACATCTCATTCGGGCGGCTCTAGTCCTGCAAAGGGAATGGCGTTCCTGCTGTGAAAATAGTGCAGGGACGCCGTTCTCACGCGTTCCTGCAGGACTCGAGCCCTTCTCTCTCTAACCAATCCAGGGAATGTCCTTTCTTAAAATCTCTTGCTAGTCCCAATTTTATATAAGCAGGTAGCTCTTCATAAAATAGAGTCTGGAATTTTGGCTGGTCCGGATTAGGGTCCTTTTCAGACAGAAAGTACGTGCTTCTCAATACAGCCAGAATGATATAGGACTCTGATTAGGACCACATTTTAAATTGTAGACTGCGGCTTTGGCAGTGGTAATAGTTTTGTAGAGCCAAAACTCCATTTGACAACTATGTTTAATCTTCCTCCATGACTGATCATATAGGGCCTGTAATGAATCAAAGAATTGTCTGTACTTTCCTTCAAATATCCATGGCAGTAACTTTTGGTACGATCGTCCTTAATGCCCTTCTTGGAAAAAACGGGAACGGTTTCTTTTAAGAATTTTATCATTTTAGGGGTGTCATATCTTTTAGCTATGGTCCTAGGCTTCCTTTTCTGCCCATATGAAGCTCTTTCTACTTCCTCCTCTGTACATTCTGGGGCGTATATTTTCAGGTTAGGAGGTGACCTGTCTTCTGATCTTGTCTTATCGTAACTGACCTGTGTCCCCCGGAAATATGAATATTTCCGTCTTTCCATTTCCCATTCCTCTTCCTCTAAGCAACTTCAACTCATGGATTCACCGGTCTATCTGGTCTGGTCTCTATCCATCCCTTCATTGCTCTCTGCTCAGATTCGGTGTCTCTCAATTTCTGCTTGACTCTCTTTATCTCTAGCAGCAGAGTTTGCTTCAATGGGGCCTTTTCTCTCTCATTTGTAATATGCTATTTCTTGTAGTTTTTTAAATAGGTGACAGGAGTCTTCATATAATACCTAAGCATTTTGGATCTGGGCTACTAACTCTTCCTAACCTTCTCTACATTGTCTACTCTCACCCCGTTGGATTTCATTTGACAGGGATTCTATCTTTTCTGTTTTATTATTTAAGGTTATTTAGGGTTCCAGCAATTCTCTCTTTGAGGCTGGCATTTGTCTGGCAACTTCATTACAGAAAGACCACAAGATCGGCCAAGACTCCATAATGAGCCGGTCTAGATTTTTGTGTCTTTTGCGCTAGCAAAAGCCATAATCATTTGGTAAACCCGACCATCTTCAATAAAAAAAATTATCACTTAACCTCTGGGTCTGTTCTTTGTCCTCTTTAATAAATTTATCTAAATTGCCTCCCAGGTCTAATCTTTTACGAATGTATTCGGTCACTCCATAGTCAAGGACCCCACTTCAATTTTCTTGCTGAGGCCCAGTAGCCTTTTTCTGGGTTGAGGTAGCTACAGCTGAGGCGTTATTACATGCCAGCTGTTTCTAGATGAACTCGATTCATTATTAGTGATGGACGAACGTTTCGCCCGGCGGTCGTTTCGCGGCGAATTTCCGACATTCGCGGTCCGCACGTTCGAACGCCTTTTTCCGTCGTTCGCCGCGGCGGACTTACGTGTTTAATGTATACAAGAACTTTAACCTTTGGTGACACGTTTATCATGTGATACAGGACAGCCAATTGAGACATGACAGCACATGGACACTTGGACATTCCCCCTAACCTATAAATACACCCGATCCGGTGGCCATTTTACATTCTTTCTTCTGTTACGATAGGGACAGGTTCCTGTGTGGAGTAGGGAGAGATAAACCACTAGCTATTTGGTACACAAAAGTTCTTTTCAGGACTGGTATAGGTGTTAGGTGTTGATAGGTTTGCTGTGCTGCTGATTCTTGCAGCAGCCTGAGTGTCTTTTGTTAGTTTAGAGAAAGGGAAAGGACGGTGTATGCTACAGGGACAGCCAGATTAGTCTTTCATCATCATCATCATCATCATCATCATTAGCTGTTACTATCAAGGTCCACAAAAGAGCTGTTCCAGTAACCACTAATCGTTCTCTTTTTTTGCCAATTTGTATAGGGACAGGAAGGAAGCAGTGTTGTCAGGCAGTGAGGGTAATTTTAAAGACTTGCTGTTATTATTAGTTCCACAAAGGTTCTTTTCAGGACTGGTATCAGTGGTACAGTAATAGGCTTGTACATGTATAATATTCTTTCTTCCAAATATAGAAAGGATATTATACTTGACTGCTGCCCTTCTGCTGCAGTCTGCTAAACATTCACAACTCACTTGTTCCACAAAAGTTCTTATAAGGACTGGTAACTTGGTATAGGGTGCTACGGTACATAGGCTTGAGTGCGGTACAGTCTGCTGTTCTGTAAGGACCGCTATCGGTCCACAATAGATAGGGTTGACGTGCACCACTGCTGACCGCTGCCCTATACTGCAGCAGTCCTTCAGCGGTATAGGGACTGACGTACAGTCTGCTAATCACTAACACACAACCTGCTTGTTCCACAAAAGTTCTTATAAGGACTGGTAACTTGGTATAGGGTGCTACGGTACATAGGCTTGAGTGCGGTACAGTCTGCTGTTCTGTAAGGACCGCTATCGGTCCACAATAGATAGGGTTGACGTGCACCACTGCTGACCGCTGCCCTATACTGCAGCAGTCCTTCAGCGGTATAGGGACTGACGTACAGTCTGCTAAACACTAATACACAACCTGCTTGGTCCACAAAAGTTCTTATAAGGACTGGTAACTTGGTATAGGGTGCTACGGTACATAGGCTTGAGTGCGGTACAGTCTGCTGTTCTGTAAGGACCGCTATCGGTCCACAATAGATAGGGTTGACGTGCACCACTGCTGACCGCTGCCCTATACTGCAGCAGTCCTTCAGCGGTATAGGGACTGACGTACAGTCTGCTAAACACTAATACACAACCTGCTTGGTCCACAAAAGTTCTTATAAGGACTGGTAACTTGGTATAGGGTGCTACGGTACATAGGCTTGAGTGCGGTACAGTCTGCTGTTCTGTAAGGACCGCTATAGGTCCACAATAGATAGGGTTGACGTGCACCACTGCTGACCGCTGCCCTATACTGCAGCAGTCCTTCAGCGGTATAGGGACTGACGTACAGTCTGCTAAACACTAATACACAACCTGCTTGGTCCACAAAAGTTCTTATAAGGACTGGTAACTTGGTATAGGGTGCTACGGTACATAGGCTTGAGTGCGGTACAGTCTGCTGTTCTGTAAGGACCGCTATAGGTCCACAATAGATAGGGTTGACGTGCACCACTGCTGACCGCTCACCTATACTGCAGCAGTCCTTCAGCGGTATAGGGACTGACGTACAGTCTGCTAATCACTAACACACAACCTGCTTGTTCCACAAAAGTTCTTATAAGGACTGGTAACTTGGTATAGGGTGCTACGGTACATAGGCTTGAGTGCGGTACAGTCTGCTGTTCTGTAAGGACCGCTATCGGTCCACAATAGATAGGGTTGACGTGCACCACTGCTGACCGCTGCCCTATACTGCAGCAGTCCTTCAGCGGTATAGGGACTGACGTACAGTCTGCTAAACACTAATACACAACCTGCTTGGTCCACAAAAGTTCTTATAAGGACTGGTAACTTGGTATAGGGTGCTACGGTACATAGGCTTGAGTGCGGTACAGTCTGCTGTTCTGTAAGGACCGCTATCGGTCCACAATAGATAGGGTTGACGTGCACCACTGCTGACTGCTGCCCTATACTGCAGCAGTCCTTCATCGGTATAGGGACTAAGAGTTTTGTCACAGGGTCATTTAAAAAATGACAGGCAGAGGAAGAGGCAGGCCCTTCCGCAGGGGTGGTAGGGGTAGGGCAGGAGCAACAGGCTTGAGCCAAAGTGGGAAGTTGCAGAAGGTGCGTTCAATTACTTTAAAGGATGCACCAGACTTGGTTGAGTGGCTCGCTCAGCCTTACTCTTCTGCACCCTCCTCATCCTCTCGATCTGCACCCTCTTCTTCACTCTCTGCTATGTGCACCCCCAAAGACACTACCACCAACAACACGACCACCACCACCACCACCACATACCTTCCGCTTGAGTCACTGGAATTATTTTCCGATCCATATCAAGAGGACATTTCTGATGCGCAGCCACTCTTGGTATTGGATCAGGAAGAGGAGGTAGCAACAAGCGCTACTCAGCAGTCTGACGACAGTACCCAGATCAGCCCAAGGAGGAGGTTGGTCCCCGGTGTTGCTGCCTACTCCGAGATCTCTACTTATAGCGGTGGGGAAGGTGACGTTGATGATGACGTGTCTAGTGATGTCACGTGGGTGCCCACAAGAGAGGAAGAGGAGGGGAGTTCAGAGGGAGATATGGACCAGCAGATAGGGAGGAGAAGCAGCAATGACTTACATTGCACAGCAGGGACAAAGCAGACTGCAAATGTATCAGGAGCGAGTCATCGACCATGTACGGTCACATCTGGCGCTCCCAGGACACCGGCACATGGCTCCGCAGTGTGGGCTTTTTTTAACGTGTCCGCTGCTGACAATAGCGTTGCCATCTGCAATCTTTGCAGTCAACGCGTTAGTCGCGGTAAGCCCAATACTCACCTAGGGACGACCGCCTTAAGAAGGCACATGAGCAGCCATCACCGAGCCCAGTGGGAGCAACGGAACACACAAAGCCACACTGCAGGCTCTCACCGTCCAGCCTCGTCTTCTACTTCTCCTTCTCCTCTCTCCTCACAATTGTCCTCCACTCCACCTTCCATCACGCCAAGCTCACATTTTTCTGCAAAAAGGCAGGCTTCCGTGGGCCTAATGTTTGAGCGTAAAAAAATGATGACGCCGGATAACCCTCTTGCCCAACGGTTGGCGGCTGGCTTGTCAGAACTCATAGCCCGCCAACTACTGCCATATAAACTGGTGGACTCGGAGGCCTTTCGCAAATTTGTGGCCATTGGAACACCACAATGGAAGGTCCCAGGAAGGAAGTATTTCTCAGAGAAGGGCATCCCAGAGCTATATGGCCATGTTCAGCGGCAAGTGAATGTATCTCTGGCACACAGTGTCGGTGCCAAGATACATCTGACCACAGACACGTGGTCTAGCAAACACGGGCAGGGAAGGTATATCAGTTTTACTGCCCACTGGGTGAACCTTCTGACGGCCGTCAAGCATGTAACCCGTGGCACCCGTGTAGATTTGGTTTTACCGCCACGGATTGCATGCAGGCCTGACTCTTCTTCTCCTCCTCCTACTCCATCCTCCTCCCTCTCCTCCTCAGCTGCCTCCTCCTTTTCCGCTGCTAGCGTCTCTTCCGCTGCACCGCCCAAGCTCCCCAGAACCTATTCCACATGCCAGGTGAGACGTTGCCATGCCGTGCTGCGTCTGTTGTGCCTGGAAGCAAAGAGCCACACTGGCCCGGCACTCCTTTCAGCTTTGCGTTCACAGGCAGATGAGTGGCTAACACCGCTCAATTTGACAGTTGGTAAAGTGGTGTGTGACAACGGTGCCAATCTGCTTAGCGCATTGAAACAGGGCAAAATCACGCACGTGCCGTGCATGGCACACGTCTTAAACTTGGTCGTGCAGCGATTCCTTGTCAAATACCCTGGGGTCCAGGACATCTTGCGGCAGGCAAGGAAAATCTCGGCCCATTTCAGAAGATCTTACACGGCCATGGCTCGCCTTGCTGACATTCAGCGGCGACACCATCTGCCGGTCAGACGTCTTATTTGCGATTGCCCGACGCGATGGAACTCAACCTTCTATATGCTTGATAGGCTGCTCCAGCAGAAACGTGCAGTTAACGTCTACCTGTATGAACTCTGCGAAAGAAACGGTTCTGGGGAGCTGGGTTTTTTTTCACCGCGCCAGTGGCTGCTCATGCGCGACACATGCAGACTTCTGCGGCCATTTGAGGAGATCACCAAACTGGTCAGTCGCAGCCATGGCGCCATCAGTGACATGGTACCTTATGCCTTCTTTCTGGAGCGTGCATTGCGTCGTGTCATTGATCAGGCTGTGGAGGAGCAGGAGCGGGAAGATGAGGAAGTCGCAATGCTGGATGAATTCCCAGGGGGGGGCTACTCTATCTGAGACAAGTCAACAACAGGAGTCTGATGAGGAGTCAGAGGAGGATGGTGCCGGGGCGGATGAGCAGGAGCAAGAAGAGCATGCTTTAAACCTTTCTGGGATCCCTGTTGTGCGAGGATGGGGAGAGGAGAATGAAGAGGACGACATTATCCTGGATGATGAGCAGGAGCCAGGCCACCACACCGCTTCCACTTTAGTGCAAATGGGGGCCTTCATGCTCCAGTGTTTTAATAGGGACCCCCGTATAAAAAGCATGAGGGTCAAGGACCAGTACTGGGTGGCAACGTACTTAGACCCCCGGTACAAACACAAAATGGCGGAAATGTTACCGCCGTCGCAGAGGGCTGTCAGAATGCAGCACTTCCAGGCCTTGCTTCGAGAAATGCTGCATTCTGCTTTTGCGTGCGCTGGCAGAGGAGCAATTCCCACTCCCAGAGAAGGATTTGCGGGTACCAATCCAACAGCGCCTGCAAGAAGAGGCCGGTTTGAAGATGTGTTGGTGACTTCGGATATGAGGTCATTCTTTCAGCCGACCCATCGACAGGTGTCATCCGGATCCAGCATCAGGGAACGCCTAGACCGTCAGGTGTCCGACTACATTGGGTTAACGGCCGATGTGGACGCTCTGAGGAGTGATGAACCCCTAGACTACTGGGTGGGCAGGCTTGACCTCTGGCCAGAGCTTGCCCAATTTGCAATCGAACTGTTGGCTTGCCCCTCATCCAGTGTCCTGTCCGAAAGGACGTTCAGCGCAGCAGGGGGGATTGTGACCGATAAGCGTACTCGCCTAGCTCACGACAGTGTTAACTACCTCACATTTCTAAAAATGAATGAGGCATGGATCTCGGAGGAATTCAACACATGTGACCAGTAGACCATGTATATGTCTATAAACTATTTTTTTAATCAAGCACACAGACCTTCTTAATTCATTTGGCTCACTTCCTTGACCCAAAAAAGCACACCGTACTATATGCCCCTACCCTCCTCTTTGAAGAGGTTGAGCGGTGTCATATTTCTACTGGGGCTGCTTATGATATCCCTGTGCTGTGCTGACTTCCTCCTGGGGGTTCTTATTATGAAGGGATCACACTATCCCTGTGCTGTGCTGACTTCCTCCTGGGGGTTCTTATTATGAGGGGATCACACCATCCCTGTGCTGTGCTGACTTCCTCCTGGGGCTGCTTACGGTGCTGCTGTCAGTGCTGTATGTCACGGTGCTGCTGTCAGCGCTGTATGTCACGGTGCTGCTGTCAGCGCTGTATGTCACGGTGCTGCTGTCAGCGCTGTATGTCACGGTGCTGCTGTCAGCGCTGTATGTCACGGTGCTGCTGTCAGCGCTGTATGTCACGGTGCTGCTGTCAGCGCTGTATGTCACGGTGCTGCTGTCAGCGCTGTATGTCACGGTGCTGCTGTCAGCGCTGTATGTCACGGTGCTGCTGTCAGCGCTGTATGTCACGGTGCTGCTGTCAGTGCTCTGTATTACGGTGCTGCTGTCAGATGCCTCTATCACGGTGCATGTGTCATTCCGGTATGTCACGCTGCTGGTGATCATCTCCTGCACCCTCTTCTTTGCCTACCCTGGTCCCTGACCTTCCCTCTCCTCCATTGCCTTCATTAGCTCCATAGTCCTGAATTGTTAGAACAATTTCCCAAATAAAATAAAAATGCTTGTAGTTATCGATCCCAAATTCACCTCATACATGTATTATGTCATTGTCCAGATGGTGGGACTACGTTTTACCCCCTAATAATTACCACGTGGCCGCAAATTCGACATGAAGGTTTGCAAAGTTCGCCTCCCATTGAAGTCAATGGGGCCCGCGGCGAACGTTCGGTTTCGCGAACGTTTGGGTCCGTTCGCATTTCGCTTTCGCGAAACGTCCCGTCGGAAGTTCGTCCATCACTATTCATTATCACTTCCTGTCATGTTATTATACAACAGATATCTTTCACAATGTATATGCAAATACAATCACCAGTATGTTCTGTAATGTGGTAAGATTCCCTCTTACAAAATATCTCAGCAGTGCTTGCCAATTGTATGTTGTGAGTGTGGTATGGAATCTTAATAATGTATATGGGGAATTTCAATTAAGATCTCAGTGTTTTTTTTCAGTGCCTTCAACCTTACGGTAAAATTGTGAACTTGGTCCAGGTAATCAGTACATACCTCAACACAAATCAGGGATATTAAAAATATACCTGAACCCTGCGCACCAATGGATAAAACTTATCAGGAAAAACTCCAAATAAAAACTAATACCATGAGGCAATCACTCCTCTCTGGTCCCTAGCAGCTGTTATAAATAAGACTATAATATACAATGTGATTGATTCAACAAAACCATCACTAAAGCCTCATACACACGGTCGGACTTGTACAAACTTTTCCGTGGACTTTTGTACAAAGGGCGTGGTCCACAAGTTTGTATTGCATACACACGGTCGGACTTTTTGACAACAAACACGAACGTAATGACGTCACAACGTACTGACGCCGCTTCAAAAGAGGACGTTCAATGACTCCAGCGCCACCTTTGGTCAACTTCTGTATTGTAGTCTGATCTTTTGCATTGGTTCTGAGCATGCGTGTTTGTACCTTGTACAAAAGTCCGATGCTTTTGCATACACACGGTCGGACTTTGCTCCATCGGACTTTTGTTGCCAGAAAGTTTGTCCGTTCGCACAGCCAACAAAAGTCCGATGAAAACAGAAAAAGTTTGTCCGATGGAGCGTACACACAGTCGGATGTTGCTCCAAAACAGCTAATTTGCATGTTTGTTGTCAAAAAGTCCGACCGTGTGTACGGGCCTTAACAGCGCTCTGTTTTTCAATCTGATCAATTTCTCAAACCTCTCCTGTGGAAAAATACAATAAAATACACTTATAAAAATGCTTTAAAGATAAACAATTTTGTCTCTAGCACCATTAATCACTTCACGGACATCATATTTAACTTTTGTCAATGAAAAAGTCCTTAATCAAAGATGGCTAGCGGAGAAAATGCAAGTAGAGAGATGCCTTGCACCGTGGGAGTGCGTTTCAATGATGGTAAGAAACTGTCCTACACCATCACCATTTACACCTGCGTACAACCCCACATAGTTGTCCACTTACCAGAACTTCTCTGCAAGCTGGCTTTTTTTTTTTTTCAAATATAATTTTATTAAACACAAAGAGGAAGGAATCCCAGCAATACATAATGAATAAACAGAAGTACAGACAGAGAATATATAGCTTGTCACCCAAAACATTAGACGTTTATCCAGGATCAATAAAACAAGTCATGTTACATGCAGGATGGAGAAACTTGGCGGCAACTAAGGGGCAGCTGGGTATTCTAAGCTTTGATGGTAGCCGGTTTCCCTCCCCACTTTTTCCATTTTCTGGTGAAAGTAGCGAGAGAGCGGGTGGGAACAGAAAAGAAAAAGGGGGGGGGAGCGTGGGTAGAACAAGAAGGACGAAGGGAGGGGTAGAGAGGGGAACAAGAAGAGAAGAAGAAGAGAAAAAAAAAGGGGGGGGGGGAATAGAGGGGGGGGAAGGGGGTTGGGAAAGGGGAAGGTTGGGGCAGGCTGACAGCAGCCAGGGCGCGGACGAGCACCACACCACCGAGAACAGGTCTCGGAGGACACAGGAAGTGCATGATCAATTAGGGATGCAGCAGTGCAGTCCCTTCATCGGAAGAGATGAAGATTTTCCATTGGGTCCAGGTTTTCACATATTTCTCATATTTGTGTTGCGCCGTGAGGACCAGGTCTTCCAGCTTACTGACCTCCTCCACTTTCCTCAGCCAGTCCGCTATGATGGGGGGGCAAGATTGTTTCCAGCGCAGGGGTATGCAGGCCTTCGCAGCATTGAGCAGGTGGCGGGTAAGTGAATTTTTATATTTTTTGAGCGGGACTTCAGTTAATTGAAGAAGGAAGAAGGCAGCATCCTCTGGTATTTCGTAGTCTGTGAACTTCTGG
This sequence comes from Lithobates pipiens, assembly GCF_037356315.1. NCBI lineage: Eukaryota > Metazoa > Chordata > Amphibia > Anura > Ranidae > Lithobates > Lithobates pipiens. The sequence goes on along the minus strand of NW_027507686.1, from coordinate 71,044,642 downwards.
GTGATGCGCCTAACTTCCTTCCAAAATCCCTGCAGGCCGGGACAGGACCAAAACACATGCAACAAAGTGCCCTCCTCCCCTCCACACCACCAACAGCGATCCGAAGAGTTGGGGAAACACTTAGACAGTCTAGAGGGCGTGAGATATCAGCGCGTCATAATTTTGTAGTTTGTTTCCTGTATTTTGGTACACATGGAAGTTTGGAGGGCACAGCTAATAATTTTTTGTTGTTGTGTCTCAGAGAACGTGCGGCCGAGGTCCCTCTCCCATTTAGTAAGGTAGACCAAGTGTGGAGGCGGCGTGGCATTGCCTAGCATGGAATACATAGTGGACAAAGTGCCCGATATCGGGTCATTCTGCAGGCACAACTCCTCAAATTCCGTTGGGGGTCTAATGAAATCCTTAGGATTGGGCAACGAGTGGAGAAAATGGTGGAGCCGTAACGCTTCCAAAAGGGAAGTCGGAATCTCCCCTCCCCCGCAGTCAGGGCCGCTATAGAGGGCCATTGTCCGTCAATCACAAAGGCAGAGGCACAGTCTAGACCGGCCTCCCTCAGAGAGTAGTACTCATGGGGCTCTAAGCCTGGCACGAAATCCGGATTGCCCAACACCGGGTACAAAGGTGAATGTGTAGAGGTGATGGAAAGCTGAAGGGCGCACCGATTACCGTGTTGCAGGGTGGTGCCTATCAGAGGATGACTCCTCGGTTCCCCAGGGAGGGCCTCATAACACCAGAGCGCACTTTTCAGTATGGTCTTCGTTTGGGCCTGCTCAATATCTACCCAGAGCTTAAGATGCTTGTTACGCCTCCAGTCCAGAATGCAGCCTAGGTGCGAGGCCATATAGTATTGCCTGACATCTGGCAACGCCAGACCCCCCTGTCGTTTTGGAAGGAAGATATAAGACCTGCCGATACTGTGTTTTTTATTCGCCCAGACAAACCGGGTGAATAACGTGTGGACTTGTTTGAAGAAGGACAGGGGTATATGAATAGGAAGAGCCTGGATGAGGTATAAAAATTTAGGGAGGATACACATCTTTAGCAGGTTGCACCTACCAAACCAAGAGTGCAATCCACTATTACACCCGTCCAGCAGGACACGGGTCCTTGTCAGAACGGGTGGAAAGTTCAAGGCAAAAGTATGCTTAATATCTGGTGGGATAAAAGTACCTAGATATTTCAGTGCTTCACTCGTCCATTTGAAGCGGAAGTGCGTTTGCATGGCGAGCGCCGCTTTGGGGGGTACAGCAATACCCATGGCCACGGATTTGTCAAAATTAATCTTTAAATTTGACAGACCACCGTATGTGTCAAATTCTTTAAGGAGGTTGGGGAGAGAGATCGTAGGGTTGGACAAGGTAAATAAGAGGTCGTCAGCGTAAGCAGCAATCTTGCAGTGCATATCCCCAACCACCAGGCCCTGGACGTCCGTATTCAGTCATACCTGACACATGAATGGCTCCAATGATAGGGCAAAGAGGAGAGGTGATAGAGGACACCCCTGCCTCGTGCCATTAGCAATAGTGAAGGTCGAAGAGAGAATACCATTCACCTTCACTTGCGCCATGGGATTGGAATAAATTTGTTGTATCCAATTAAGCATTCTATCCCCTAGACCTATATGTCTGAGCACGGCGAGCATGAATTCCCAGTTAACTCTATCAAACGCCTTTTCAGCGTCCATGCTCAGAAATACACAGGGGGAATTCCCTTTATTGGCTACGTGGAGGAGGTTAAGGACCCGTATCGTATTATCTCTGGCTTCCCTGTTGGGTATGAAACCCACTTGGTCCTGGTGTACTAAGGATGGGAGATGGTGCGCTAGGCGCGAAGCCAGGATTTTGGAGAATAGCTTCAGATCTACGTTTAGTAGGGAGATGGGTCTGTAACTACCACATAAGGTCAGGTCTTTGTCCTCTTTGGGGATCAGGGAAATATGGGCTCTCAGCATTTCCCTAGGGATGGGCACTTCCGGCCCAAGTGCATTAAAGAAAGATATCATGTGCGGGCCTAAAATGTGGAGGAAAGTCTTATAGTATGATATTGGGTACCCGTCCGGGCCCGGGGCTTTACCCGGTTTCGTATATCCGATGGCAGTGCGGAGTTCCTCTATAGTAATGGGCGCTTCTAGGTCTTCCCTAATATCTGCGGACAGAGAGGGCATATATGAGGACGTAATATAGTCAGCTATAGCAGTGTGGGAGGGCCGGTTGGATGTCAGATTGTATAATTTAGAGTAAAATTGCCCAAACTCATCTGCTATCTGTTCAGGGAGGGTAACTCTTTGGCCATCAGGCTTAGCGATATGGGGGATGTAGGAAGCACGTTTCTGTTCCCGGACCACTCTAGCTAGAGTTTTGCCGCATTTGTCGCCAGACACGTAGGCAGTCTGTCGGCAACGTTGGAGTGCCGCCTTGGCTCTGTAGTACAGCAAGTCAGTTATCTGTCTACGGACTGACCCCAGTTCAGATTCCAGGGACCGGGTGGGGGCGTGCTTATGGCATGCTTCCAGAGAGGACATGGTGGACAGCAACCTGGCCAACTGTTACGTTCTTAATCCATGAACCATGGCTGATCAAAATCCCCCTAATGACCGCCTTGTGCGCTTCCCATAAAGTACCCAAGTCACAGTCTGGGGAAGCGTTTTCTTGAAAATACAGGGACAGCGCCCTCGTAAGCTCAGCCACGAGTTCAGGGACCTGGATGAGGCTCTCGTTTAGCCGCCAGAACTTTGAGCCCGCCCTGTGGCTCCCTGTCAGCGTGTATTCTAAAATAATGGGGGCATGGTCCGACCATGTAATATTCCCTATGGAGGCATTTTTGACCGAATGTAGCTGACTATGGGGCACCAGAAAGTAATCAATCCTAGAGTATAATTTATGAGTGTGCGAGAAAAACGTGTAGTCACGTTCGCCAGAGTGCGTTAAGCGCCATACATCCACCAATTGGGCTTTGTGGAGGGAATTAGCTATGCCCTTCCTGTGTAATGGGGGAATGGAAGAAAGTCCCGAGGACGTGTCGGAAGAGGGAATCAGCGGGGCATTAAAGTCTCCTCCAAGGATTAAGTGTCCCTCCGTAAAATCTCCAAGCTTATCCAAGACCCTCGCTATAAAGGCACTCAGATGCTCATTCGGCGCGTAGACGGATGCCAGAGTGAAGGGGGTTACTCCCACCAGACCCTTAATAAACATAAAACGACCTTCTGGGTCTCCCAATACTGCTTGGCATTGCCAGGGAAGTTTATTTGATATGAAGATGGAGACTCCTTTAGACTTGGCTGAGGGATTAGTGGAGTGGTAAACGGTCGGAAAGAATCTGTTCTTAAGGATCGGGTATTTCTCCAGTCTAAAATGTGTTTCTTGGATAAAAGCCACGTCCGCATGTAATTTGCGGAGGTCATCCAACAATACACGTCTCTTTTTTGGGATATTTAGACCCTTGGCATTAATTGATACAATTTTCATGGAGTCCATCGCCCTGGCTACTGACAGCAAAACAGGAGAGGGAGGGAAAAAAAAAAAAAGGGGGGAGGGGGGGAGGAGGGGAGGGAAAGAAGGGGTCAGGGGAGGGAAAAGAAGGGGGTGTAAAGAGTGGGGTAGCAGAAGAGTAAGAAAGAAAGTGATAAGGTAACGCAGGTCCCAGCTACGAGACCTGCCAGCTAACAATGCAAGTGAACACTTGAAAAGGCACAGTGCCTTCACCCATGCAAGCGGAGGCAAGTGCGGGCCTATTTGGGGGTGGAGACGGACTGTGGCCGGAAAACAGTGCAAGGCTTCAGCCGCCCCCCCCCAACCGACTTAACACAAAGATGAACATTACAGCGTGTCAACATTATTCAATATTTGCAAACGGCAACATATTAATAAGTACAGATTAACTCCCGTAAAGAAATGCAAGAACCTAGAATATGCAGACAGGTGAGCTCCGATAACGTGAGCTCAATAGTATCCAGAGCTAATTGCACCTCCCCTGAATCACAACATACACGTCTCCCTCCTTTCTACTCTGAATAGGCTGAAGGCTCCGCTACAACCCAGCAACAGGGGTGCCTCCATTCACAATCCTCCCCCCCACTGCGTCATCTAGTAGGTTCCGTTACCCAGCGCTTTCGAGGTAGTTAGCCCGCGCTTCCACCACTCTAGAGCTTCTCGTGCTATCCCAGAAATACCGTTCATACCCCCTATGGCTGCGCACCCGCCTCGGGTTCCAGCCCGGCAACCCCGCTGCGCCACCCCCCCCAGGGTCCACATTGCCCCAAGGACTTCGATCACCCTTCAAGTGTGTATAGGAGAGTAAAAAGAGCCGGCACATCTGGTACCCAGCCACAGTCCCCCCATTCCGGTCTAAGGGGGCCCCACACGGGAGCACCCTCGGCCAGAAGGAGGGCCAGGATCTGCCTTCCCTCCAAAAGTCCCTACCATAACCAGCCAAAAGGACCAGAGCACGGGTAGAGCGGGGGAAGGGGCACCTCGCTGCTAGAAATCAGGGTAGTAACAGTGTGCCCCACTACTGTGCACGGTCTCCCGCTGTGCCACCCACGTATGCCCCCAAGGTCCAATCCGGGTAACCCCTAGCTGTCATACCTCAGGATCCCCACTCCAGTGGACCCATCAAACCCCAAGAGCACCAGGAGTAAAAAGTACCAACCCGATGATGCTGTGAGTCTCGCACATCCGGAATACCCATGATCCTGCTGTGGGGCTAGGCAAACGTCTCGTAGGGGGAATCTCTGTGCAGTGAGTAACGTCCAGTAGTACCAGAGAACAGGGGGCCTGGGAGGGGTAGCCGAGGGGGGGGGGGTCCGCAAGCCAGTGTCTCGGTAGCAAAGCGTCATACCTGTGTGTCCAGGAAGTCCGTGAAGAGGCGTGGGCATGCGGGATCAGGGAGAAAAGTGTCCTCAGTGAGCATCATGTCCGGGGGGAGATGCAATCTTCACTCGCTCAGAATTCCCTGTCTGCTCCTGGCGATTCTACCCGGGAGCGGCGGCGACTCCTCTGTGGTCTAGGGGGTGGTCCGTCCCTGGACACGGGGATATTCCTGCGGCCCCGGTGCCCCGGCATGAAGTCAAGCCAGTTCGGAACAGCGATTGGATCCGTACCTAAGAAGGAGAATAGGGCCAACAGGGAGTCTGGTGATCGCAGGACAAACGACCGTTGCTCTTTCCTAAAGATCACTGCCAGGGGGAAGCCCCAGCGATAAGTAAATCCCCGACTCTTTGCCAGATCTAGCAGTGGTTTCAGGATCGCCCGGCGCTGCAAGGTCGCCCTGGAAATATCAGCCAGAATTGTTAACGGCGCGCCATCCAGCTCCAGGTCTCGCATTTCCCATGCTTTGCGTGCGATTATTTCTTTATGTGTATAAAGATGCAGGCGGCAGATCACATCTCTGGGCCTCGCTGGGTCATCTGACCTGGGACCTAAGGCTCTATGTATCCGGTCAAACTCTAAGCGGCCCTGAATTTGGTCACCCGCGACCCTGCGAAAAATGTCCGCTACTGTGGCCTCAAGATCCGCCGTCCCTGTGGCCTCGGGGAGGCCACGGAGCCGCAGGTTGTTCCTGCGGCTCCTGTCCTCCATTTCCTCCAAGGAAAGTTGGAGTTCAAGAGAGCGCTCCGTCCGGGATGCCTCACGTGCCTCCAGAGCCGCCACCCTGCTGTCTAGCGCCGTCAGGTTGGACTCACCCGTTGAAAGTCTCCCCGAGAGCAGGTGTACCTTCTGTTTCACCGCTTGGATTTCTTTGCGGTGTGCTGCTTCCACGCGGCCCACCAGGGCTTCTATGTCGGCTTTGGTGGGGAGGGCCTTAAGGATGGCTCTCAGCTCCGCATCTGCCCCACAAGCCTGGCATGGCTGCGGGGCTCTTCCAGGGTCTGTCGAGTAGTTGTATGGGGTGTCCGGGCAGAACTCTGAGCTGTGAGAGCTCGCCGGAGACACTGGCTGTGCCGGGAGGTCACGTGTAGCATATGTGTCTGCACCATGTTGGGATCTTCAGCGCCCGGCTGGCTGCGGCCGAAAAGTCTCTGGATGCTTCCCGATGGTGAGGTACGGGGAATCCGTGTGCTGTTGCCTTTGTTCCTCTGCGATGGGCGCCGCTTAGCAGAGAGCATTCTGCGGGCAAACGAGCTGTGTCAGTCGGCTGGGGAAGGATTCGGCCGGGAGCTCGGTTTAAGCGTGACCTTCCTCAGCCATGTCCAGGCCACGCCCCCAAGCTGGCTTTTATATAAAAGATCTTTCAGTAACAATGCTTCTTCAGTTCTCCTTACTCATCCACTCTCCAGCCCAATCTCCTCATAACACTTAAGCATGTAAGGATACACAAGGGCATCGCCCTCTGAAGACGTAAACACGAAACGCATCAGAGCGTGACCACGTGAGGTGTATGGTAGGCAACAGCTAATGAATCCCAGGACTCTACCAGCGGACACTTTACAGGAAATATCGGCCTGCGGTGTGATGTTCGTGATGCTGTGCTGACATGCTGTTAATGTTGTTTTTATTTCTTACACATGTAAGCGCAATATGTAAGGGGGGAAGAGGGTAATTCTAATAAAGGGTATAACACTATACTAGTCCCCTTGTGTATCCTTACATGCTTACGTGTTATGAGGAGATTGGGCTGGAGAGTGGATGAGTAAGGAGAACTGAAGAAGCAGTGTTACTGAAAGATCTTTTATATAAAAGTCAGCTTGCAGAGAAGTTCTGGTAAGCAGACAACTATGTGGGGTTGCACGCAGGTGTAAACGGTGATGGTGTAGGACAGTTTCTTCCCGTCATTGAAACACACTCCCACGGTGGAAGGCATCTCTCTACTTGCATTTTCTCCACTAGCCATCTTCGATTAAGGACTTTTTAATTGACAAAAGTTAAATATGATGTCCGTGATGTGATTAATGGTGCTAGAGACAAAATTGTTTATCTTTAAAGCATTTTTATAAGTGTATTTTATTGTATTTTTCCCCAGGAGAGGTTTGAGAAATTGATCAGATTATAAAACAGAGCGATGTTAGTGATGGTTTTGTTGAATCAATCACATTTTATATTTTAATCAGTACATACCATAATAAATTCCTGAGTTCATGAATCTATGGGGAATTTTTACCAATGCATAAATATCTCCCAATAAAATTAATAAGTAAATAATTTGACTTTATTAATTAACAAGTATAGTTACACAATTTCAATCAGAACCGGGATTACTAGTGATTAATATTTCACACACACATTATCAAAAATATCAACATGGCAATAAAACAATTTTTCTTAATATATACAATTAACTCAGGGGAGCCCAAATGGTTCTATTTGAAAAATATTTGTGGTAATCATGCCTTACGTTCAAGAACACAATATGTGAAAACAGTATTCCTCCTCTAGACAAAAATGTTGGAATAGTGGCGCTAAATAAATCGATACATATGAACACCACTACCTATAAACATAAAGTGCAATGCGCATAAATAAATACTGTCACTAAATGACAATTGATACAGTGATAAATACATATACGGTATTAAAGTGAATAAATCAATCAATAGTATAACATAAACACACCCAGTGAATCAAGTGACAATGTTTCAATCTCTTGTTTAAAAAGTGTTTAAAAACAGTTCATATCAATTAAACAAAAGTCGGATGGATGGCAAAACACCAAAAAAAAAACAATAATAGTGATTGATCTATAGCTCCAGCAATCTTCCACCACACCACAGTGCTTATAACTCCATTCCCCTTATGCTCTCAAACTCACCAGCTGCATTTGCCACACACTTTCGTGTTTGGCTCAAACCGCTTTAACCCTCTAACACATGGGGGTTTAAGATAGACTTCAGCACTTTAGCCACAGTAAGATGAATATCTCTTGAGTATTCCACGTGATTTACTCCACATGTAAATAAAAAATGCTTCCAATAGTGTAATAAAGTATTATACCATTTATTAAAACTAGAAAATCCCACAGCATTGCACTCTCATGTGTAAACTTAAATCACGCCAAAGATATCAAATCACAGCAATCCATGCATCTGTAACTGCGTATGTGAAGGTCACGGTGGACCCAGGGTGTGCGAGCATATATCTCACTATCTCACCACTCCTTGTCCCTGATAAGCACTGTCCGGTACTGTGTATCGTGTAACTACTTCCTATGTCTCACTCAGATGATCGCCAAATAGCCACGCCCCGACATGTTTCGTCATGAATTACTTCCTCATGGGATTCACAAGAACACAATATCCCTTGTCGCTCGGGGAAACAGTCCTCTGAATTTCTCCGGCCAGAAGGAATCCAAAGTATGTCTCAACAGATAGATATTGTCCATTTGAAAGAAATATTAAACCGACAGAGCTACTAAATTGAATGGAGCGATAATTATTTTCCCTGGGACCACAGTAATTTAAATTTTTGTAAATACGGGTTTATATCTGAATTCCCCCAAACACAGCTTCAATACACACAGCCTAGACAATTAATAGGGGCAAATGATTACTTATGAATACCCTATACACTGTACATGATAAGGTTACCACATAAACTGCAAAATACAATCCCTTCAATTTTGAGAGAAAAAAAGATTAATTAATAATTGTATGGTCTGGATCTCACCAATAGTTTAAAAGGGAAAGATATCCGACAAGTTATCAGTACTTCAAGTGGCTTCAGTAACAAGGTCCAGCAAGATGGTCAGTGGTCAATTATCAGCAGGCCACTTGATCATCTAGAGCAATCTTTCTCAACCTTTTTACCCCAGAGGGGTAGTCTCGAGGAACCCTTACTAAAACCAATTCATTGGTGGTCAGTGGAAAAAATTCCCCTTAAATATGTGGTCATGTGAAATGAGGCAGCCCTTACAGTGGTGGTCAAAATTCAATCCCTACAGATGGCTTAAAAGATTGTTGGCTTCATGCAACTGGCTCTACCAAGTGGCATTGACCCCAGAACTATTCAGGCACCCTAAAATAGGAGGTTAATCAGCCACAGCTCAAGGAACCCCTAGCAATCTTTGGAGGAACCCTGGTTGAGAATGGCTGATCTAGAGGGTGCATCCGGTGTGTGGGTCTGTACTCACTCTCTATGGCTCTTACATCCTTTATACCATCTGGGACAATAAGCTCATAAAATTATCATAAGCTCAGCCCAGAAGGTTTGGCTTATTCTCCATTGGGTGGAGAACTCTAATGATTTACCTGGTGAGCTCAGGTAATATCATATTCAGCCACTAGGTGTGTCTGAGGACAGAAAATGTATTCTAAACTATTTGTTAAAAGAAAATATGTTTCTTTCATGATGGGTATCTACCTATATATTGGGGCTAATGAATATATGTCTATATTACTCAGGGACTCTGGTAACTGGTACAATATACAATACACTCAGTATAATTCCAATTGATCAATATCACACAAAATTATTGTCTATATGGGTAAATGTATAACTCCTGCATATTCTGTGAAGACCTATTTATATTGGGACAACACATGCTAAATGGGTATTTTTATGTACAGTGGTGTGAAAAAGTGTTTGCCCCCTTCCTCATTTCCTGTTCCTTTGCATGTTTGTCACACTTAAGTGTTTCGGAACATCAAACCAATTTAAACAATAGTCAAGGACAACACAAGTAAACACAAAATGCAGTTTGTAAATAAAGGTGTTTATTATTAAAGGTGAAAAAAAATCCAAACCATCATGGCCCTGTGTGAAAAAGTGATTGCCCCCCTTGTTAAAACATACTATAACTGTGGTTGTCCACACCTGAGTTCAATTTCTCTAGCCACACCCAGGCCTGATTATTGCCACACCTGTTCACAATCAAGGCATCACTTAAATAGGAGCTGATTGACACAGTAAGGTCCACCAGAAGATCCTTAAAAGCTACACATCATGCCGAGACCCAAAGAAATTCAGGAACAATTGAGAAAGAAAGTAATTGAGAAACGCGTGGCTCAGTCCCTTCACAAGGCCCAACTAGTTGACGTTTGGCGGTTGCAGCATTCGAGTGAACGGGACTATACCTATTTCTCGAACACCCATAAACTTTACTCCAGAATTGACTTTTTCTTGATCCCTCACAATCAACTGCACGCAGTGGTAGACTCGGCTATCGGACACATTACATGGTCAGACCATGCCCCTATCTACCTTACATACACTCTCACGGGTCGAACGGCGTTGCATTCGCGGTTCTGGCGGCTGAACGAGAGCCTCCTCCAGTCACCTGAGATACTAACTGAAGTGAACAAATCGCTGGACTTATATTTCCAGGAGAACGACACCCCTGACTGTGATCCGGGTTCGCTGTGGGAGGCGCATAAGGTGGTCATTCGGGGGCTCTTGATCAGCCACGGGGCACGTATAAAAAAAGAGAGATCCGCAACTTTGCGTACACTCCTCGATACTCTAGCCTCTCTAGAGGCGCGACACAAACACGCCCCTTCCCAGTCCTTAGAAGCAGACTTGACCATGACACGCAAACAGATTACGGACTTGCTTCACTACAGGGCTAAGGCAGCGGTGCAACGTAGCCGGCAAATTGCATATGAATCCGGAGACAAATGCGGGAGGTCGTTAGCTAGAACGATTCGGGTACAAAAACAGGCAGCCTACATTCCCTATATCGTGGGTCCGGACGGCCGGAGAGTTGCCCTGCCGCAACATATCTCGACGGCCTTTCGTGACTATTACAGCGATTTATACAATCTCCCACGAGAAGGCCCCTCCCAGACGGTGCTTGATGCTTACGTAGCATCTTCCCAGATGCCCTCTCTCCCCGCGGAAGTTCGGGAGGAACTTGAAGCACCGATAAGTTTAGTGGACTTTCAGACTGCCATTAGTGCTATGAAGCCGGGGAAAGCCCCGGGTCCGGACGGATACACCATTCAATATTACAAGACGTTGTTCCCTGTCCTGGGTCCACGCATGGTGCGATTCTTTAACGCCGTGGGGGCAGACACAGCCCTACCTAGGGACCTGCTAACCGCACATATTTCTTTAATCCCCAAGGAGGGTAAAGACCCCTCCAGCTGCGGTAGTTATAGACCCATCTCCCTGTTAAACACGGACTTAAAACTATTCACTAAAATTCTAGCGACACGCCTTGCCCGCCACCTGCAGACGCTGGTCGACTTAGATCAGGTCGGCTTTATACCTGGCAGGGAAGCGCGTGATAACACTATAAAAGTTCTAAACCTACTTCATGTGGCCAGTACTAAAAAGTCCCCATGTGTGTTTCTTAGCACAGACGCTGAAAAAGCGTTCGATAGGGTGAGCTGGGCATTCCTGTTTTCAGTACTCCGACATATTGGCCTTGGAGATAGAATGATCACCTGGATCACCAAATTGTATTCCTCCCCCACGGCTCAGGTGAAGGCTAATGGTATCCTATCTACGCCCTTCCCTATCACAAACGGAACGAGGCAGGGGTGTCCCCTATCACCCTTACTCTTCGCACTCTCCCTAGAACCCTTCCTATGTAACATCAGACGAAACCCTGATATTCAGGGTATTCAGGTGGGCGCCTTGCACTGTAAAATATCGGCGTACGCGGACGACTTATTGTTCACTTTGACCAACCCCACAATCTCACTACCCAACCTCCTTAAAGAATTCGGGACGTATGGGGAGTTATCGAATTTAAAAATCAATTATTCCAAATCGGCAGCCATGGGTGTGGCTGTTCCCCCATCGATTATGCAATCTATGCACACCCACTTCGCCTTTAGATGGACGAAGGTGGCTCTGAAATATTTGGGGACTCAAATCCCCATGGACATCACGCGAACGTTCGAGTTGAATTTCCCGCCACTCTTGGTTACAATCCGCTCACTCCTGGATGGCTGGTCCAGGGGTCTCCATTCGTGGTTTGGCAGGTGTAACCTCATTAAAATGTGTATACTGCCTAAGATCCTCTTTCTGCTCCAGGCCCTTCCAATACATATCCCATTAGCATTCTTTAAGCAAACGCACAACCTTTTCATAAGCTTTATCTGGGCCGGTAAAAAGCCGAGGATTAATAGACACCAAATGTCCCTCCCCAAACACCAGGGCGGTCTGGCAGTGCCTGATATTAAGCGGTACTTCCAGGCGACACACTTGGGTCGTTTTCTGGATTGGAGACGGAACGGTGGAGTCAAATTATGGGTACAGTTGGAGCAAGCTCAGTCCATTGTCCCACTGAAAGGCGCGCTGTGGTGCTACGACTCCCTCCCCTCAGATATGAAACATCACCCCCTCCTGGGAACCACGCTGCGACACGGTAGACAGGTAGCTGTACAACGCTCACTAACCTCGCTTACGTCCCCTCTTTACCCAATCTTGGGTCACCCTGACTTTGCGCCGGGCCTTCACCCCAGGGAATTTGTTGCCCTGCGTGACAAAGATTTCGATCATGCGGCGAAATTTGTGATACGGAACCGCTGGCCTACTCTCGCGGAATTGTCCGACGGCACGGGTGAGTTCCGCCTCAATTTCTGGAAGGCGGTGCAGATACACCACTTCCTGCACTCGATCCCTGAGCCCCAGGACTTCTGTCGTCCACGGACAGTATTTGAAGAACTTTGCGTGGGCACTGAACCCTTGTCGGGTACGCTATCCAGTATGTATGTACTACTTAATTCACCCGCCGCTCAGCCACGCCTGCTTGGCCTGGAAAAGTGGGAGAAAGACCTAAACCGAACGTTTTCAGACACACAAAAACAGAGGGTGATTAGCTGCGCGGTTACAACGTCAATTTGTACCAGAATACAGGAGACAAACTATAAAGTGCTTTATAGGTGGTATCTCACTCCTTCAAGACTTCAAAAATGTTTCCCTGACGTCTCGGACCGATGCTGGCGATGTGGTGAGGAAGAGGGAACCATGCTCCACATTTTTTGGACTTGTTCCAAACTTGGAGATTATTGGGGAGCTATAAGGCGCATTGTTCAGAAATTTGCGGAATACACAATTCCAGATGACGCCGCCTTCTTCCTCCTACACCTGTCAACTATCCCCCTTAAAAAATATAAAAAGTCATTAGTACGCCATCTTCTGAATGCAGCGAAGTCATGCATTCCGCTTAGATGGAAGCAACAGTCCCCGCCCACTGTTGCGGATTGGTTACGCAAAGTGGAGGAAATCAGGAAGTTAGAGGACTTGGCCCTTACGGCACAGCATAAGAGTGAGCAATTTACGGCGACGTGGGCCATATGGATTACCTTTATTTATTCGGAGGAGGGGACTACCCTCCTGGGCTCGTAATGGACTGGCGGCGGTGAGGACCCGAGGATGTGGATGTCCATCTCCCTGGCTGATACCCCCCCCCCCTTCTTTTCACTCCCTCTTTTCTCCCCCCCCCCCTTTTCCCTGAAGAGTATATGGAAAATGGAAGGGAGGTTCCCGTCTTGGACATGAGTGCATACGGTGGGATGATGCATGGTTTAGCGCATTATCCCGGTTTGCTGGCAGTTCACTGTGAGACGCTTGGTCCTGTGACCTTGCTAGTAATGTTTTTGAAGTCATGCAAGCGCTTCACATGTTTGTATCTCTGTATTGATTGTACTGTCGGGATGTCTCCCTTTATGTGGTGTTTAATAAAAATTTATAATTGGAAAAAAAAGAAAGTAATTGAGATCTATCAGTCTGGAAAGGGTTATAAAGCCATTTCCAAAGCTTTGGGAATCCAGCGAACCACAGTGAGAGCCATTATCCACAAATGGCGAAGACATGGAACAGTGGTGAACCTTCCCAGGAGTGGCCGGCCGCCCAAAATTACCCCAAGAGCGCAGCGACGACTCATCCAAGAGGTCACAAAAGACCCCACAACAACGTCCAAGGAACTGCAGGCCTCACTTGCCTCAGTTAAGGTCAGCGTTCATGCCTCCACCATCAGGAAAAGACTGGGCAAAAATGGCCTGCATGGCAGAGTTCCAAGGAGAAAACCACTGCTGAGCAAAAAGAACATCAAAGCTCGTCTCAATTTCTCCACAACACATCTTGATGATCCCCAAGACTTTTGGGACAACATTCTGTGGACCGATGAGACAAAAGTGGAACTCTTTGGAAGGTGTGTGTCCAAGTATATCTGGCGTAGAAGGAACACTGCATTTCATAAAAAGAACATTATACCAACAGTAAAATATGGTGGTGGTAGTGTGATGGTCTGGGGCTGTTTTGCTGCTTCAGGACCTGGAAGACTTGCCGTGATAAAAGGAACTATGAATTCTGCTGTCTACCAAGAGATCCTGAAGGAGAATGTCCGACCATCTGTTCGTGTACTCAAGCTGAAACGAACTTGGGTTCTGCAGCAGGACAATGATCCTAAACACACCAGCAAGTCCACCACCGAATGGCTGAAGAAAAACAAAATGAAGACTTTGGAGTGGCCTAGCCAAAGTTCTGACCTGAATCCTATTGAGATGTTGTGGTATGACCTTAAAAAGGCCGTTCATGCTCGAAAACCCTCTAATGTAACTGAATTAGGACAATTCTGCAAAGATGAGTGGGCCAAAATTCCTCCAGGACGCTGTAAAAGCCTCATTGCACGTTATCGCAAACGCTTGGTTGCAGTTGTTGCTGCTAAGGGTGGCCCAACCAGTTATTAGGTTTAGGGGGCAATCACTTTTTCACACAGGGCCATGATGGTTTGGATTTTTTTTCACCTTTAATAATAAACACCTTTATTTACAAATTGCATTTTGTGTTTACTTGTGTTGTCCTTGACTATTGTTTAAATTGGTTTGATGTTCCGAAACACTTAAGTGTGACAAACATGCAAAGGAACAGGAAATGAGGAAGGGGGCAAACACTTTTTCACACCACTGTAGATGTGGTCACGATTTATATGTCTTTGTAACAATGATGGGTACTTTACCACATCTCTTCATTTTTTCTATATCAAACTATAAAATCATAGTTGTATCTGTGACCTGGAGTCTAATATTTGAATTTGAATTACTTATGTTCACATATATTTAAAATACCACATGCATACCACATGTATACAGGAATTAAATGTTTTCCTAGAGCATTTGAAATTAACCTTGGACAGGCTCAATGAAGATTTATATCAGGGTTTAGCTGTCCAAACAATTTCTCCTTTCAGAATTTTTAGACACATGTTCATTATCGGCTGTTCAGATACTTGTGTCTGTTTGTCATGCTGATTTATCATTAACCTCATATCTAAGTCATTGACTGAGGGAAAGCTGAGTCTACTTAGTATGGGGGCGATCTCACCCTTTGCAACAATAGGGTTATTTACTCATGCTTTTCCTTTAATTAAAGACTTTGTTACTTGGATCTG
Organism: Lithobates pipiens; assembly: GCF_037356315.1. Lineage (NCBI taxonomy): Eukaryota > Metazoa > Chordata > Amphibia > Anura > Ranidae > Lithobates > Lithobates pipiens. Next base: position 71,029,372 of record NW_027507686.1, on the reverse strand, counting down.
AAAACACAAATTTGACCATTGTCAGCTGGTTTTGTGTAAAGTGGCATTATTGTTCAGGATTACACTGTTTGAACAAAAGTTTTGTCTCTTGACTTCAGCTCTCCTGGAGTGATGATTAAATTAGCCTGTTTTGTTGGGGGAAGGGGGGGGGGGGCGCTCCTGGAGTGATGACTCCTAAGCTGAAGGCTATATGGAAAATATAATATTTTGATGTATCTCAGCCATGATAGGGTCATAGTCAGCATTTTTCTTCCTCCAAACACAGCAAGTCCCCCTCCTTCACTGGCATGTACAGTCATGCCAATGAATATCTAAATGATTCCGAAAAGGATTGTGAGAAAGTGCTGTGTTCAGATGAGACCGCAATTGATATCTTTGGCATTAAGTCGACTCGCCAAGTTTGGAGAAAGAAAAATGCTAACTATGAGCCTAAGAACACCATCCCTACAGTCCAGCATGGAGGTGGAAACGTGATGCTTTGGGCCTGCTTCTCTGCTAAAGGTACAGGCCAACTTTGCTACATTGAGGGGCCAATGGACAGGGCCATGTATTGTAAAATATTGGATGAGAACCTAATTCCCTCAGCCAGAACACTGAAGATGGGTCGTGGATGGGTCTTCGAGCATGGCAATGACCCAAAACATAGCACCAAGGCAACAAAGCAGTATCTCAAGAAGGAGCACATTCAGGTCATGGAGTGGCCAAGCCAGTCTCCAGACCCTAATCCTATAGAAAATTTAGGGAGGGATCTGAAACTTTGAGTTGCCAAGCAACAGCAAAGAAACCTTAAAGGGGTTGTAAAGGTAATTTTTTTATTTTCTACATAGGTTCCTTTAAGCTAGTGCATTGTTGGTTCACTTACCTTTTCCTTTGATTTCCCTTCTAAATGTTTTTTTGCTTTGTCTGAATATCTCACTTCCTGTTTCTCCTCAGTAAACTTCTCACCATCATCCAAGCTGGTGGTTAGTCAGCCAGAACAGCTTACTGAACAGCTTACTGAGGAGGAACAGGAAGTGAGAAATTCAGACAAAGAAAACAAAGAATAAAAAACATTTAGAAGGGAAATCGAAGGAAAAGATAAGTGAACCAACAATGCTCTAGCTTAAAGGAACCTATGTAGAAAATAAAAAATTTACCTTTACAACCCCTTTAAAGATTTAGAGAAGATCTTTAAAAAAGAGTGGACCAAAACCTGAGATGTGTGCAAACCTGGTCGCCAACTACAAGAAACGTGCTTGCCAACAAGGGTTTCTCCACCAAGTGCTAAGTCATGTTTTGCTTTGGTATCAAATACTTATTTCCCCCACTGTATATATGTAGCCCTATCAGTGAGTGCGCCCAGTATAATCACTTAAATGAGTGTACCTCAGACCCACCTCAATCAATGGGCACACAAAGAAAAAATTGAGTAATTCCAAAATGGGAGATCCAGGGACCAAGATGGGAATCTTTATATTGGTATGACTTATCTAAAAATAAAGACACTCAAACATTGGTGTGTGGCAGAACAAAAATATATCTATGTATACTTCTAAGGTTAGGGATAGAGAGAATGGCAGAGGGGAGGTAGTATGTATCCACTCACTAAGAAGTATTGTAGCATGTTGCAGGCGAACCGATATCCATTTAAATGGAACCTAGCTGGTCGCATTTGTATGCGCCGGTAATGGGATGTACCTAGAGGGGACAATGCATGATTGTCACAATTGAGTATTTGCCGTACACATGGTCCATGCATACATGCATATACAGAAAGTGTACATACATATATACATACATCCATATAGATATGCATGAGACATCTATGGTAAACAGGTTAGGGAATCAGAAACAGGTATACAGAGTAATACCCAGTCCTTGGGTATCCCTGGCTGGGAAGCTTCCTGGTCGCCATGTCACCATTCTGCGCTAGTGGGCGGGTGATGTGGGTTCTCGTCGCTCTGACGCAGGGCGCGGCTTCCACCCTTGTTGGGTGTTGCCTGAGTGCCTCGTGTTCTTGGCTTCTCCTGCACTGTCCACCATCGCTGGGTGCCCTTAAAACGGCACCACGCGCCACTCGCCCCGGGGGGGGTATCCGAGGATTCCCCTCCCATGTCTGTCACACCTACACCAATCCCTTCCCATGTCTGTCACACCTACACCAATCAGATGCCTCAACTTTTTGCTGTACCCTCTCTTCCTGCTCTTCCATCTTCACGCCCAAATCGTTTAAATGGCAGCAGGCTCATTGCAACACTTCTGCTGGCTTTTTGGAGCAAACCTACCCAGACCTTGGGACATCTATATCGAAGCTAGTTTATATGGTATTTTGTACTTTTTATATTTGCACTGTTTCATGTTGGGATACATGGAAGAGTGTACTTCATCCACTCCATTTGGACTGGGTAATACTCTGCATACCTGTTTCTGATTCCCTAACCTGTTTATCATAGGTGTCTCATGCATATCTATATGGATGTATGTATATATGTATGTACACTTTCTGTATATGCATGTATGCATGGTCCATGTGTACAGCAGATACTCAATTGTGACAATCATGCATTCTCCCTTCTAGGTACATCCCATTACCGGCGCATACAAATGCAACCATCCATGTTCCATTTAAGTGGATACCGATTCGCCTGCAACATGCTACACTACTTCAAATGCCACGTACACACGATCAGACTATCCGGCGGACTTAGTCTGGCGGACAAACAGCTGCAAAGTCCGCCGGACTTTCCGAATGAGCGGACCTGCCCACACACAACCGGACTATGGCAGAAGTCTGCCGTACTTTTGAAATGAACGGACTTGCCCATACACGAAGGAAAGTCTGTTCATTTTGAACGAGGCACCAGGTAGACGGGACTAGCGCAGGAGGTCAATGTCGCCGCCTCCATGTGCAAGATTGACACTTCGTTGGTCCCATCACCTGGTATGGACTTAAAGGGGAAGCCCTACGCTACAAAAACGGCGTGGGGGTCCCCCCCAAAGTCCACGACAGTCATGCAGACCAATTTGATGCAGCGTGCGGTGTATGATCTGAGCATTGACAGGCTGAACCCCCCACCATTTCAACCTCTGCAGCAATGTTGTCAGCATTCATATGTCTATTTCAAAAAGACAGCCTCTGGATATGACACTGAGCATGTGCACTCAAGTTCTTTGGTCGACCATGGCGAGGCCTGTTCTGAGTGGAACCTGTCCTGTTAAACCGCTGTAAGGTCTTGGCACCATGCTGCAGCTCAGTTTTAGGGTCTTGGCAATCCCCCCTCATGCCATCTTTTTGTAAAGCAACATTTCTTTTTTTTTAAGATCATCAGAGAGTTCTTCGCGTGAGGTGCCATGTTGAACTTCCAGTGAACAATATGAGAGAGTGAGAGCAATAACACCAAATTTAACACACCTGCTTCCCCTTCACACCTGAGACCTTGTAACACTAACGAGTCACATGACACAGGGGAGGGAAAATGGCTAATTGGGCCCAATTTGGACATTTTCACAAAGGGGTGTACTCACTTTTGTTGCCAGTGGTTTAGACATTAATGGTTATGTGTTGAGTTATTTTGAGGGAACAGCAAATTTACACTATTATACAAGCTGTACACTCACTACTTTACGTTGTAGAAAAGTGTAATTTCTTCAGTGTTGTCACATGAAAAGATATAATAAAATAATTACAAAAATGTGAGGGGCATACTCACTTTTGTGAGATATTGTGTACACACACATATATATATATATATATATATATATATATATATATATATGTTTTCTGCCACACACCAATGTTTGATTGTCTTTATTTTAGATAAATCATACCAATATAAATATTCTGATGTGGGTCCCTGGATCCCCCATTTTGGAAACACTACATTTTTTCTTTGCGTCCCCATTGATTGAGTTGGGTCTGAGGTACACTAATTTCAGTGACTATACTGGGTACGCTCACTGATGGGTCTACATATATATATATAACTTTTTACTAATTTACTTACCATTTTATGTTTATTGTCAGATTTCTGCAATCTTGATCCTTGGTGTGGGTTCACCTGCTGGGTCGGGTTCCCCCCCCCTTTTGGTCATCATTCGGGGTAGCCGCTCTCATCTCCAGTCCTCCTGGGCGATGCAGGGCCAGCACGACCATATCTCTATGCTTTTCATTTTTTGATGGGACATAACAAGACACCTGTTTCTATATGGTCATTGGATACTGGCTCTACTTAATTTAATGATTGTTTGCCTCTGTATTTATTTTTGTATAATTATATGCATATATACACTTTTTACTTATTGTATTCTTTTCTGCTTTATAAACTGTAGATGTCATAGATACCTCTACAACTTGCTCCTGATGAAGAGGAATAATGCATGACCTCGAAACACGTTGGGTATCACTCTATCTATTAGCACAAATGTGATTTAAGTTAGTGGTTGTGATCTCATGATGAACAATATGTTACACATTTTTCATGTAATTTTGTATCGTGTCTGACATAGATAATACTGTGTCCTATTTTATATTTTGTAATTTTAAAATTATATTTTACTTATTTTGTATACAACTTTTTGGATTCATTGCCCTTCAAAGTCCCACTAGAGGGTTTCTTTTTTTTTTGTACTCCATATCAGGGATGCGGGCAATTTCTCCTATACCCCACTAGAATTGAACTATACTATCGTTACATGCTGCTGGAGGATGCGCAGCAATTTGAATGCTCCGATGTTGGTTCCCAGGTTGAGGAAGGGAGTAACGTGAGCCTAGAGAGAGGGGGTGCCACAAAAGGGCAAGAAACTGGCAGTCATGTTCCCCCAACTGCAGCATACTGCCAAGTTTGCTACAGTGATGAGGAGGGAGGGGATGATGAGGTCACTGACTGTACTTGTGTGCCGAGGAAAGTGAGGCAGAGGACGAGGTGGAGACACAACTCTAACGAGGCAGGATGTCTTTCAAGGGGCAGCTTAAGGGCAACCACCCTATTGCATCACACCACATCACATCACTCTGCCCCCTTTCGTGAATTTGTGGAATGCGCTGTACCACAGTTGCAGGTTCCCAAATGGCATTTCTTTTCACGTAGGGCCATTCCAGCTCTCTACCGTCATATTTTTTGGCCTCGTGAACAGGGTGGTCAGTAGCAGGGTTCATATTTCCGTTGACTCATGGCCCAACAGGCATAGGCAAGGACATTACCTTTCCTTCACGGCGCACTGGGTAACTCTGCTGGAAGGTGGGAAGGATGCAGGACAGGGTTCAGTGTTGTTGGAACTTGTTCCGCCACCATGCCTCCAAAAAGATGGTGGTGATTCTGCCACAGCTCTCTGCTCCACCCCCCTTCTTCTTCCTCTATGGCCTTTTCTGCAGAATTGTCCTATGAACCAACAGTGCTCTGTAAGCATTCAAGGGGCTACGCAAGCAGTCAGGCCAAAGATGCCATGCGGTGCTTCAGTTGGTCTGCCTAGGGGACAGGAGCCACACTGGGTCAGAGATTCTGTCAGCTCTGCAGGGGCAGGCTCAGAGGTGGTTAACACCATGGCAGCTTGAGACAGTAATGGTTGTATGAGACAATGGCACCAACCTTTTCTCTGCCCTCCGACAGGGACACTTGACCCATGTTCCATGTTTGACATACATCCTGAATTTTGTGGTAAAGCATTTCTTGAGCAGGTACTCAGGCTTACAAGATCTCCTGAGGCAAGCCAGAAAAGTCTGTGGTCATTTCCGCCAGTAATACAATACAATGCCAGTGCTTGGCTGCCTGACATTCAATGGGAATGCAACCTGCCTACCAACCGCCTCAGTTGTGACATGCCCACCAGTAGGGATGAGCCCGATGTTTAAGTCGAATGTAAGTTCGACTCCTACATCGGTGTTCGGGGAATAGCGAACAATTTGGGGTGTTTGCGGCAAATTCGAAAGCCGCGAAACACCCTTTAAAACTCTTAGCAAAAGTGCTAATTTTAAAGGCTTATTATATGCATGGTATTGTCATAAAAAGTGTTTGGGGGTCTGGGTCCTGCCCCAGGGGACATGTATCAATGCAAAAAAAAGTTTTAAAAATGGCAGTTTTTTCGGGAGCAGTGATTTTACCAGTGATTTTTACAGGCCTGAAGGGCCCGGCATGGAATTTGGGGGGACCCCCACGCAATTTTTTTTTTCATTTTGGTTCGGGGCTCCCCTTAATGTTAATACCAGACCTGAAGGGTCTGGTAATTGACTTTGGGGGAATCCCATGGCGTTTTTTTTTCAATTACTTTTATGTGTATAGCCGGAACCGACAATTTATTTTAACTGCGAGTACTTTTTTTTCTTTAGAAATGTCATTTTGCTCTTGGACTGTTCTAAACACGGGAAACATGCGCCAATTTACAGGCATACTACAGACACCCCCCAGATACATAATTTAAAGGAATATTTCACTTTTATTGTTTCACTTTAAGCATTATAAAAATCACTGCTCCCGAAAAAACTGCAATTTTTAAAACTTTTTTTTTACTTTGATACATGTCCCCTGGGGCAGGACCCAGGCCCCCAAACACTTTGACAATAACTTGCATATAAGCCTTTAAAATGAGGAGTTTTGATTTTGCATGTTCGTGTCCCATAGACTTTAATGGTGTTCGTGTGTTCGAACTAATTTTTTTCCTGTTCGCATGTTCTGCTGTGAACCCAACTGGGGGGTGTTCAGCTCATCCCTACCCACCAGGTGGAATACAACATTGGCAATGCTGCAGAGGCTACCTACACAGCAGAGGGCCATCCATGAGTACCCAAGTGAGTATGGCACCAGGACTGAGTCAGGGGAGATGGGCTTCTTTTTGCCACGCCAGTGGCTACTAATCAAGGATGCATGCACTCTCCTGTCACCATTTGAGGAAGCCACAAGGATGGTGAGACAATGTATACATTAGTGACACTGTCCCTCTAGTCTTCCTGCTGGAGCACACGCTTCATGGAATAATGTACAGGGTACTTGAGGCAGAACAGGGGAGGAAGAGGAGGACTTTCTTTCCTCTCAAGGCCCCCTTAATCCAGATAGCATTCCTGTGGGGCTGCCAAACACACAGGAAGAAGAGAAGGAGGAGGATTATGTCAGCATGGATGTCGAGGATAACACGCAGCAATCTTCAAGGGATGGTTTTCAGTCCCCAGAAACCCAAGCAGTTGTACATGGCTGGGAGCAGGTAGTTATGGATAATATGATCCTTAGTGACCCAGAGGACTCAGAATCTCATGCCTCTGCAAATTTACGCTGCATATCCTCCCTGATTCTGCAAAGCCTGCAAAAGGACTCTAGGATTTGTGGTATCAAGGAGAGGGATCATTACTGGCAACCCTTCTTGTTCCACGGTGCAAGGGTAAAATTGCAGAACTCATTCTGCCTTTGCAGAGGGAGCAGAGAATGAAACATCTTCAGGAGGCCTTGAAGAAAAGTTTGTGTAATGCATTTCCAGACCCTAGGAGATTACCATTTCCTGGTGCTGGACATCGTGTTTCTGAGGCTTTATTTGGTCAGAAGAAGAGCGGTGGAGAAGGTGGTCGCCTGACAGATGCCCTTAAACTATTTTTCAGTCCTTAGCATCAAGGTCTGATAGGTTCAAGCAACCATCGCCAGCATCTGCATTATATGGTGAAGAAATATCTAGGGGCAAGAGCAGACTTGGAGACCTTTCCAACAGAGCATACACTGGGTTACTGGGTCTTGAGGATGTACCACTGGCTAGAACTTGCTCAATATGCAATCCAGCAACTGGCATGTCCTGCATCCAGCGTGCTTTCTGAACACACATTCAGTGCTGCTAGAGGGTTTGTAACAGATCAAAGAGTGCATCTGTCCACAGACTCCATTGAGAGGCTCACATTTATAAAAATGAATCAGTCCTGGATCGGTAGCTATTAAGCTCCTGATGCTGATGTAACTGTTTGAATTTGCCAATTTACACTCACTACTTTACATTGTAGTATAGTGTCATTTCTTCAGTGTTGTCACATGAAAAGATATAATAAAAAAATTACAGAAATGTGAGGGGTGTACTCACTTTTGTGACATACTGTAGCTTATGGAATCATAATAGCTAAAATAATTGTGAGATGTGAGGAGAAAGGAAAAAAAGGGGAGAAAACAACATACCATAAATTCTGAAGTATGCGGAGGATCCAATAGCTATTGTATATCATCAAAATATATGGTGATGTTTTTTTTTTTTTTTGAATACATGATGTGTTTGCACATGATGTTTTTATCATATAGTGTGACCATAGAGAACAAACACAGACACCCTCTAACAGGAAGTCAGATCACAGCAGCAAAAAAAGGGAATCTGGATATTCGTATGCAGCTGAGAACAGTAGAAGGTACTTTCTTGGGTCAAGAATTTATTCTTGTATAATTTTTAGAGTTTAGTGTCACTTTAGGAACAATTATTCCACAGGTCCCCTACCCTGACAGGGCTGTGCTGTCAGGGCACTGATCAACTCCAAGACACCAGTGAAAGCAACAAACAGCACCACTTTGCCGCCTGTGACAGGCAATAACAGGGCTGGTGAGTCACCTCAGTCTGAAGGCTTACAGGGGGTGACCTGCTACAGTGAAGCACAGTGAGTACACAAGACACTGGGGCACAACAGTAAATCCCATCCAAACAAGAGACCACCTCACAGGCAGCCAGAGGCACATGGCACCCAGACCTGGCATCCACCTTGAAAGAGCTTTTTTGTTATCAATAAATACAGTGCTTCTATGGCCTTACCCTAGATTCACATCTCTGCATTTCTGCGAGCCGCATTTGCACCCACATGGCAGCCCATTAATTTCAAGGGGCTATAGTGTCTGCGTTTTCCATTTTGACCATGCGATTTTCCTGCGGTTCCTGCCCAGTACACGCACTGCGATTTTAAATGCGTGAGGGTGCTATTTAGACTGAATGGCAGCCCTGCACATTTTCTCACAGTTGTGCGTTTTCACTGCGTGTTGTTTGCGGGTGCGAGAACTGCTGTGATCCCCGCACCCGCAGCCACATGCATTGAACCAAGTCTTAGTTGGGGAGAGAACTGGGGGGCACAGGGGAAGCCTTGGCACTGCCTAAGCTGGGTACACATGTATCTTAATTTGGCCAATTCAGTAGAAACTGGCCAAATTTTGGTACATGTGTACCACTGTCTGTTCAACAGAAACCGATTATATGACTGGCTTCTGTCGGATGTCCTACTGGAAAACCAGCATTCGATCAGCGCATATACCAAATGGTTGCAGCACTAATCCATGTATTCTGATGGGGAGATTCTCCATTGTCAGAATATAACGCAGCAGGGGAGATCTTCCTTTCCACATCACTTGTGTGAATGTGGGGATCTGTGAGTTTTTACACGTTCAACCTGCTGGTTGAGAGAAAAAAAATCCCTGCCTTTATACCCAGCTTTAGATAGTACTTTCAGAAAATCCAAGAAAGAACTGCTGTATTAGAGTGGGTAGGGCAAGTGATATTGAGGGCAGAATAAAGTCATCATTAACTAGGGAATCTCTCTACTCTCTGTCTGGCTAAAAACACAATAATGTGCATATAGTAGGACTGCCAGGGTAATGACCCCATGGAATTTGTGGAGCAATGGCTCCTTAATACGCTTGGGCAGTATTCCAGTATCCCTTTATTTTCAGTAGAGAGGGCCCAGTGAACTCTCATGCAGCTGTAAAGGTGCTTGTGATTGGCTGTATGTTCGCACAAAACTGTTCAAGTCCCCACCCCACATCTTAGATAGGACAGCTACCCACCAGCTGGTAGATGTAGCTCTTTGCCATAGTGTGTTGAGCTCCTGGTCGTAGGTCTGCTTACGCCATCCCTGGCCTTAACATTCAAGAATAATGGAATTTCCACACATGAAATATATTTTCCATACTTTACTGTAACTTCTCAAAGATGGCTGTGACATTTAACATCATATTGACATACTGACAGAATTATTAGTTGCAGAACCCCATACTCAGGAGCAGACATTCTGTACCTGTCATTTAGTTACAGAACGCCAGCACATAATTTTAAGGCATCTTCCCTTATCACCTCCTCTCCTGGGGAGCACCACAGAGTTGGGACCATCTTCCCCATGTATACTACGTCCAAAGTATTTAGCTTCCATCAAGGAGTATAGTCAAGATGCACCTATTAGTATACCTGTCTCTCTCAATGTCCCTTCTGTAGTTCTGTCCAGCCAAGCACACTCCTAAATTACATATTCACTACCAGATATACTAGTACTCACTGCCTTTTTTATCCTGCTCACGGTGACTACAGATGGCCCTTCTGGATGAAGAACTACTCCACCTGGGGTTGCAGCGCTGGTAAGGCCCTAGGACAGTAGCCATCTACATCCATATAGCTCTGGGGCGTTTGGCACTCATGTGCCAATTCACAAGCCCCCTCTCATCCTGGCATTTATGTGGGCGCTAACTCCACCCATTATATCACTAGAGGAAGGTTTTCTCGAAAAGGGGCCTAACACCCAATTACCACTTTCCCACTTTTGGCAAGCAAGCTATCTGCAAATGTTAACACAGCTTTGCCCCAAGTGATTCTCTCAGGCTTATCCTAGCCATATTCTTGAATTTTAAAGAGAAAAAAAACTCATCCTAAAATATGCAAGGCAATGCGAAGAGATTCTGCGTGTTGGTGCCCAAATTTATGTCCTTTACTGACATCTCTGCACAGGTGCAATGAAACAGAGCTGGTACACTGTGGGTTAAAAGGGGTCTGCAGTGCCTTTAGCTTCCATATGTAATGTTATACACTACAAAGTTGAGGGTCAGATCCGAAAAGGTAAGACCTAGCAAAAGGCCGAACACCCCTCGGTTCGGTTTGGTTTGTGCCAGAACTCTCGAACATCACAAAAGTTTGTACCCGAACGATGAACCATATTAACCACTTAAGGACCGCCGCATGCCAATGTACATCATCACAATGGCATGTACAGGCACAAGCACGTACATGTACTTGCTTGCCTTCCAGCTCGTGGGGGGTCCGATCGGACCCCCTCCCACTGGATGCGGCGGTCTGTTTCGCTTCAGGAGCGATCCGGGATGAGGGGATGGCCGTTGGTTTCTGGCCATCCCCTCTCGATCGATCCTGGCGAATGAGAAGCTTCCTCGCACTATGTATAGTAAACACAGGCAGGGAGGAAGTGATGTCATTCTCCTCGGGGCGGTCTTTTTGACCGGACTACGAGGAGAAGAGTGAAAGTAAGTGTGCACCAACACTACACTGACATGTAGGTACACATAGGCACACAAACCCCCCCCCCCCGATCACCCCCCTCCCCCCCAGTCACAGTGTCACTGATTGGAGTGATCATTTATTTACTGATCACTGCATTCAGTGTCAGTTGTGACAGTAAAAACTGTCAGGGCAGTTAGTGTTAGGTCCAGGGTAGCCCCCTACCACCCCCAATAAAGGTTTAACCCCCTGATTGCCCCTAGAGTTAACCCTTTCACCCCCTTTTGCCAGTGTCACTAAGCGATCGTTTTTCTGATCGCTGCATTAGTGTTGCTAGTGTCGCTATGTAGCTAGTTATTTTTTTAGGTTCACCGCCAGGTTTTTATAGCGCTAGGTACCCCGATATACTACTCAATAATGGTTTTAACCCCCTGATTGCCCCTAGTTAACCCTTTCACCCCCTTTTGCCAGTGTCACTAAGCGATCATTTTTCTGATCGCTGCATTAGTGTCGCTAGGTAGCTAGTTATTTTTTTAGGTTCACCGCCAGGTTTTTATAGTGCTAGGTACCCCGATATACTACCCAATAATGGTTTTAACCCCCTGATTGCCCCTAGTTAACCTTTCACCCCCTTTTGCCAGTGTCACTAAGCGATCATTTTTCTGATCGCTGCATTAGTGTGACTAGTGCTGCTAGGTAGCTAGTTATTTTTTTAGGTTCACCGCCAGGTTTTTATAGCGCTAGGTACCCCCATATACTACCCAATAATGGTTTTAACTCCCTGATTGCCCCAATTAACCCTTTCACCAGCGATCACCGTATAAGTGCCACTGGTGACGCTGGTTAGCCAGTTAGTTATTTAGGTTCCCCGTCAGGTTTTTATATAACGCCAGGGACCCCCATTCACTACCTAATAAAGATTTTAACCCTTTCACCCCCCCTTTTGCCAGTGTCACTAAGCAATCATTTTTCTGATTGCTGCATTAGTGTCACTAGTGCTGCTAGGTAGCTAGTTATTTTTTTAGGTTCACCGCCAGGTTTTTATAGCGCTAGGTACCCCCATATACTACCCAATAATGGTTTTAACCCCCTGATTGCCCCTAGTTAACCCTTTCACCCCCTTTTGCCAGTGTCACTAAGCGATCATTTTTCTGATCGCTGCATTAGTGTCACTGGTGCCGCTAAGTAGCTAGTTATTTTTTTAGGTTCACCGCCAGGTTTTTATAGCGCTAGGTACCCCGATATACTACCCAATAATGGTTTTAACCCCCTGATTGCCCCTAGTTAACCTTTCACCCCCTTTTGCCAGTGTCACTAAGCGATCATTTTTCTGATCGCTGCATTAGTGTGACTAGTGCTGCTAGGTAGCTAGTTATTTTTTTAGGTTCACCGCCAGGTTTTTATAGCGCTAGGTACCCCCATATACTACCCAATAATGGTTTTAACTCCCCGATTGCCCCTAGTTAACCCTTTCACCAGCGATCACCGTATAAGTGCCACTGGTGACGCTGGTTAGCCAGTTAGTTATTTAGGTTCCCCGTCAGGTTTTTATATAACGCCAGGGACCCCCATTCACTACCTAATAAAGATTTTAACCCCCTGATTGCCCCTAGTTAACCCTTTCACCAGTGATCACCGTATAAGTGTTACAGGTGACTCTGGTTAGTTTGCTTTTTATAGCATCAGGGCACCCACCATTTATTACCCAATAAAGGTTTAACCCCCCTGATCACCCGGCGGGTGATATCAATTAGGTTTTAGGGTCAGGGTCTGCGTCGCCCCAGGCGGCCCTAGGTTAGTGCCAGTACCGCTAACACCCACGCGCAAAGCATACACCTCCCGTAGTGGTATAGAATCTGAACAGATCAATATCTGATCTGATCTGATCAGATCTATACTAGCGTCCCCAGCAGTTTAGGGTTCCAAAAAACGCATTGTTAGCAGGATCAGCCCAGATACCTGCTGGCACCTGCGTTTTGCCCCTCCGCCCAGCCCACCCAAGTGCAGTATCGATCGATCACTGTCACTTACAAAACACTAAACACATAACTGCAGCGTTCGCAGAGTCAGACCTGATCCCTGCGATCGCTAACAGTTTTTTTTTGTAGCGTTTTATATTTAAATCCGGAAGGCAGTGCTTGGTTTTCGGGGTCCCGTACATGGCTAGACTCCCAAAAAGTCCCCCACATGTGGTATCCCCGTACTCGGGAGAAGCAGGAGAATTTATTTTGGAGTGTAATTTGACTTATGCCCATAGCATGTGTGAGCAATATATCATTTAGTGACAACTTTGTGCAAAAAAAAAAAAATTTAATATTCCTGCAACTTGTGGCAAAATATAAAATATTTCATGGACTCAACATGCCTCTCAGTAAATAGCTTGGGATGTCTACTTTCCAAAATGGGGTCATTTGGGGGGGTTTTGTGCTATTTTGGCATTTAATGGCCTTCGAAACTGTGATAGGTAGTGAGGAGTGAAATCAAAAATTTGCACCCTAATGCCGCATACACACGACCGGACTTTTCAACATCAAAAGTCAGACGGAATGATTCCGGCAGACCATTTGATCGTGTGTGGGCTGCAGCGGACTTTTGATTTGCAAAAGTCTGACAGACTTTAGAAATGGAACATGTTTCAAATTTTTCCGCCAGAACTCCGCCGGACCCAGTTCCTACCGAGAAATCCGCTCGTGTGTATGCTAGTCCGACGGACAAAAACCGATGCGAGGGCAGCTATTGGCTACTGGCTATGAACTTCCTTATTCTAGTCCAGTCGTGCGTCATCACGTTCGAATCCGTCGGACTTTGCTGTGATTGTGTGTTGCCAAGTCCGTTCATTCGGAAAGTCCGTCAGAACTCTGTCAGAACTCCGTCAGAACTCCGTCGAAAGTCTGTCGGACCTAGTCCCTCGAAAAGTCCGGTCGTGTGTACGCGGCATTAGAAATCCTGAAGGCAGTGATTGGTTTTCGGGGTGCCGTACGCGGTTAGACTCCCAAAAAGTCCCACATATGTGGTATCCCCGTACTCAGGAGAAGCAGCAGAATATATTTTGGGGTGCAATTCCACATATATCTATGGCATGTGTGAGCAATATATTATTTAGTGACAACTTTTTGTAAACTTTTTTTTTGTGTCATTATTCAATCACTTGGGACAAAAAAAATATTCAATGGGCTGAACATCCCCCTCAGCAATTTCCTTGGGGTGCCTACTTTCCAAAATGGGGTCATTTGGGGGGGGTTTTGTGTTATTTTGGCATTTTATGGCCTTCGAAACTGTGATAGGTAGTGAGGAGTGAAATCAAAAATTTGCACCCTTAGAAATCCTAAAGGCAGTGATTGGTTTTCGGGGTGCCGTACGCGGTTAGACTCCCAAAACGTCCCACACATGTGGTATCCCCGTACTCAGGAGAAGCAGCAGAATATATTTTGGGGTACAATTCCACATATAACTATGGCATGTGAGAGCAATATATCATTTAGTGACAACTTTTTGTAAACTTTTTTTTTTTTGTGTCATTATTCAATCACTTGGGACAAAAAAAAAATATTCAATGGGCTCAACATGCCCCTCAGCAATTTCCTTGGGGTGTCTACTTTCCAAAATGGGGTCACTTGGGGGGGGTTTGTACTGCCTTGCCATTTTAGCACCTCAAGAAATGAGATAGGCAGTCATAAATTAAAAGCTATGTAAATTCCAGAAAATGTACTCTAGTTTGTAGACGCTATAACTTTTGCGCAAACCAATAAATATACACTTATTGACATTTTTTTTTACTAAAGACATGTGGCTGAATAAATTTTGCCCTAAATGTATGACTAAAATTGAGTTTATTTGATTTTTCTTATAACAAAAATTAGAAAATATATTTTTTTCTCAAAAATTTCGGTCTTTTTCCATTTATATCGCAAAAAATAAAAATCACAGAAGCAATCAAATACCATCAAAAGAAAGCTCTATTTGTGGGAAGAAAAGGACGCAAATTTAGTTTGGGTACAACATTGCATGACCGCACAATTACCAGTTAAAGCAGTGCAGTGCGAAATTGTAAAAAGACCTCTGGTCCTTAGGCTGAAAATTGGTCCGGTGCTGAAGTGGTTAAACTCTGCCGTTGTTAGGGGTCGCCATTCAAAAGGGCGGGCATAGCTGGCGCTGGGGTTGGCTGCGATGAATTGTTGAGCAAAAAGGTTGGTTTGGTCCACGATGCCTTGAACCAATTCGTCGGGGAAAAATAAATAAAAAAAATCAATTTCGGAAAAACCCGCAGTGTTGACCTGCACACCTGGCTGTGCTGTAAAAGGGGGGATCGTGGTTGACCCTGTGGTAGAAGGCAGCCACATTGGGTTTGCCAAGCTTTCTGGAAGCTGGGTTTGGGCCCTAATTCTTTGGCGTGCACTGGGCCTTTCCTCCTGGGGTCTAGCAGTGATTGTACTGGGCCTCTCCTCCTGGGGTCTACCGCTGTTGGCACTGCTGGGAGCTGCCTAGTGCTCAGACGGTCTTCTTTTAGGACGGACTGCTTCCTCCTCCAATTCGGATCCCGATGTGCTGCCTTCAGGGGGCTCATATTCTGAAACAGAATCGGAACCAGAACTGAGCGGTGAGAGCCCCCCGTTGCTCTCATCGGTCAGGCTGAGTATTAGGTATGCCTCTTCTGGGGTGTACACCTTTCTGGACATAGTGGCTCTAGGTACTCTGGTGGCAGGTGGTGAGGTGGCGGGTACTCTGGTGGTACTCTGGCAGGTACTCTGGTGGCAGGTGGTGAGGTGGCTGGTACTCTGTTGTAGGTGGTGAGGTGGCGGGTACTCTGGTGGCAGGTACTTTGGCAGTACTAGTACTCTGGTGGCGGGTACTCTGGCAGGTGGCAGGTACTCTGGTGGTGGGTACTCTGTGGCAGTTACTCTGGTGGCAGGTACTCTGGTGGCAGGTACTCTGGTAGTACTCTCGCAGGTAGCGGGTACTCTGGTAGGTGGCGGGTACTCTGGTGGCGGGTACTCTGGTAGTACTGTGGCAGGTGGCGGGTACTCTGGTGGCAGGTGCTCTGGTAGGTGGCGGGTATTCTGGTGGTGGGTACTCTGTGGCAGGTACTCTGGGGGCAGGTACTCTGGTAGCAGGTACTCTGGTAGTACTCTCGCAGGTAGCGGGTACTCTGGTGGCAGGTACTCTGGTGGCAGGTACTCTGGTGGCAGGTACTCTGGTAGTACTCTCGCAGGTAGGGGGTACTCTGGTGGCAGGTACTCTGGTAGGTGGCGGGTACTCTGGTGGCGGGTACTCTGGTAGTACTGTGGCAGGTGGCGGGTACTCTGGTGGCAGGTGCTCTGGTAGGTGGCGGGTACTCTGGTGGTGGGTACTCTGTGGCAGGTACTCTGGGGGCAGGTACTCTGGTGGTAGGTACTCTGGTAGTACTCTCGCAGGTTGCGGGTACTCTGGTGGCAGGTACTCTGGTGGCAGGTACTCTGGGGACAGGTACTCTGGTGGTGGGTACTCTTTATTTAGGGGGGGCAATCTGGGCACAGTAAGGCAATTACTGGGGTACAGTAGTGGTAACTCACTGTTAGCTGATCTCCTCCTCACACTGGATCGGTGTGTGAAGAGGAGAACTCAGCAACAGGAGTTACACACACCTTTTGTTTACATTTAGTGACTGGCTGTCATTGGGCACAGACAGTCACTAAATAGCCAGTGTCTTCTCTTTTTACACTGATCGGGGCTGGGCTGTAGCTAGGGAAAAAGCTTCAGCCAGCCTCAGCCCCGATCACTACTTGTCTCCTCTCCGGGAGCGCGCAAGTGCGCCGTGCACACCGCTCCCGGATGTTGTTATGCAGCACCGGCTTGTGACAGATCACAGCCGGTAAAGCGGCTCCGCCACTCGCCGCCACCGCTTCAATACCCCCCATCGGGAATGGCTGTGTCCCTAGGGACACACCGGATCACCGATCGCCGCTCTGCAGGCCCCCGGGAGCCCGCAGTAGCAGCGGGAAAGCCGAGGACGTCATTTGACTATGGCTGGGTATTGAAGTGGTTAAATAATGTGAAAACCACTTGGCACTACAAGTGCACTAGGAGAACCTAGGAGACAGATAAAAGAAACACAAGCAGTAAATCCAAATCAATATTTTATGAGATCAATTTTTTTTTTATTTAAAAAATATTTACAAATTAGCTGGCATAGCAATGCAACCCCCTACCCATAAAATATTCCACATATTTTTCACGCACTTCACGGGCGCTTTGGCAAGCAAGGGCGGACAGCTTGCCAGGGCTGTCAGTGTTGGTTCCCGAAGTCCGGCCTCAGGCCCAACTGAGGCTATATAATTTGGAGCATTTCTTTTTAAAAAGTTGTGCAGAATGCAGTAGCATAAAACAATGTGGTTCAGTTTGTTCTCCGCCAGGTTGATTGCCATTAGAAATAGGCGGAAGCGGCTGGCCATTATCCCAAAGATATTCTCCATGACTCTTCGGGCTCTGGCCAGCTGGTAATTAAAAACCCTCTTCTCCTGGGGGAAGGGTCCTCTGGGGGAATGGCCCATCACGTGATTGCCCAGACAAAATGCTTCAACAGCTATAAAAACAGAAGTCCTTCAACGTTCTCTTCTGCAGGTGGCAATCCCAAGCCACCGCTCTCTAGCCATTCTTCCCCACGTTCACATAGAGAAACTCATATTTCGCCGACACCACCACCATCAACACAATACTATGAAACCCCTTATAGTTAAAATAGTATGACTCCGAATGGGGTGGTTGGACGATGTGGTCGTGTTTCCCATCTATTGCCCCTCTGCAGTTGGAAAAGTCCCAACGATGGGCAAAGTGGGATGCCACAGTATGCCATTCCTATGGCATTGAAGGAAACTGTGAAGTCAAAACAGAAATAAAAATGTGTAATTTTGCACATAAACATTGCAAGCAGATTAGACACAAACATTATTGGCCAACATCAGTATAACATTGATTTTAATGCGTATTTAAAGCGAGGTTCCACTGCCTAAAAGTTTTTTTTTTGTTTTTTGCTGCAATGACATAGATTAAGTTATTTAAAATTAAAACTCACTTGTTCCACATTTTATGTCTTTAAGATGTCAGTTTTCTGTTTAAAAAATAACTTTAAAATCTTCTTATTGGCCGTTCTCATCTTGCCTGTGGGCATGTGAAGCCCACAGGCATCCTCTTCTGGGATACAGTGCTGCTGATCGAGCAGCATGCACTGCGTGTTGTATCCCCGATCTTGAGCATGCGCAGAAACTTGAATTCGTAGCGCCAACAGCTCAGGTTGCCATCGCAACAGGTGGCGTCGTCGGAAGTCCCTCCCTGTTATGATGGCAACGTAGCTGAAATCCCGTGATAACTCGTGCCAGGTCGCCGCACTGACTCCTGGAAACAATGACACAAGCTCCCAGGAGCCAGTGCGGCTATCAGGAAATTACGAAATAGCCGCATTAGCCACGCCTATATCCAAACACTTGAGAGACAGGAAATACAGAGGATTACAATGACAGGTAAGTTACAGGGACAAAAAAAACAAAAACCTTCCGTTTTTACATTAGGAGATTAGTTGATTGTATTGGTCTAATGTATTAAAATCAGGTGCAGCTCCTCTTTAAAGACAAAAAAAAAAAAAGGTCCACTTATCACTGATTCCTCGCCCCCTCTGATGGCCCATTGTCCAAATTTTAGGGGGGAGGGTTTCAAATGAGTTTGTGACCTCAAAAAAAGCCTCTGACACTCTTCATGAATTTAAGGACAATGATAACATTTGTACACATTATAGGGGGTGTTTAGGGTAAAGCAGTACAATGGAGCTGACAAAATACATTGTTAAGTGACTAGGCTAGGTGTGTATGGGCCCAGGATAGCATGCTGAGGAGGTAAGTGAAGGCAAATATGCATGTAAGCCAAAAAAAAGGAGCATCAAAAGATTCAAGCATGCATGAGGACAAAGAGGACATTCACAGCATATTACAATCAGGGTAATTATGGAATGATGAAATAAATACAAAACATTAGCAAACATTAAATACCGTATTTATCGGCGTATAACACACTTTTTTCCCCTTAAAATCAGGGGAAAATCATGGGTGCGTGTTATCCCCACTGTCTGGGAGGTGTGAGGGCATGCGGAGCGCCGCTGACATAGACTGTGTACCCGCCTAGGCACGGCTCCAGTCGCAGTCACTCCCGGTGCCACCTCCTAGCCTTTACGTCTCACCATTGGATCGGTGTTGTGTCCATCAAAGGAGCCAGGCCAAGGGGCTAGATGGGGCATAACTGCGAGTGGAGCCGAGTACACAGAACTCTTGGCTCCGCTTGGTCTATGTTGGTGGTGCTCCTCTTGCCCTCAGCGGGGAGGAGCCAAAAGTAGCCGAATACACAGCACATGCGGCTCTGTGTATCTCGGCGGCGCTAAATAAAAAAAAAATCATGCTGCAATTTTGACCAAGGCTGCAGATGGACAGTGTACAAGGCTGCAGATGGACAGTGTGCAAGGCTGCCGATGGACACTGGGGAAGGCTGCAGATGGACATTGGAGAAGGCTTCATATGGAGAGTGTGCGAGGCTGCAGATGGCTGTGCAAGGCTGCATTGATGGGCATTTAAAATGTACGTTTTTTTCCTTAAACTTCCCTCCTAAACTTGTGGTGCGTGTTATACGCCTATAAATATGGTACATATAATGTGATGTTAAAGGATAAAACTTACACTCATATAGTCCTTCTGCAGGACCTGAAAGATAGCAGAACAGTCTCTGGAATAATGATCCCCAGAGCATGGGGTGAGATGCCTGTAGAGAACTTGAGGTCCTGTAGACTTCTCTGCGTCACCAAGTACTGCAAGGTGGCGACTAGCCTCTGCTCGAGAGTGATGGCTTGCCGCAAGCAGGTGTCCTGCCTGCTAATATAAGGGGTGAGGAAAGCCCACAAATGGTGAAAAATGGGGTTCATCATCCAGAGAAAATTCCTGAAATCATTAGGGTTATTTTCCTGGATCTCACGCAGCAGAGGCATATGAGAAAATTGGTCATGCTGCAGTAACCAATTCTTGGTCCATGAATCCACCCGTGTGTGGGCCCCGGCTGATTTTTTTCCCCAAAAGTCCGGCGGACTTAGAAAGTAGTTTCGACTCAAAAATTGTCCGCCAGAATCCGGCCGTCTGTGTGCTAGTCCGTCGGACTTTTGAAATGAACGGACTTTCCCGCACGCGGAGAAAAGTCAGTTCATTTTGAACGTGGCTCCAGGTAGATGGGACTAGCGAAGGACATCAATGTCGCCGCCTCCATGGCAAGATTGACACGTCGCTGGCCCCATCACCTGGTATGGACTCAAAGGGGAAGCCCTACGCTGAAAAACCAGCGTGGGCCCCCCCCCCAGAGTCCATATCAGACCCTTAGCTGAGCATGCAGCCCGGCCGGTCAGGAAAGGGGGTGGGAACGAGCGAGCGCCCCCCCCCCTCCTGAGCCGTACCAGACCTGCATGCCCTCAACGTGGGGGGTGCTTTGGGGAAGGGGGGCCGCACCCAAAGCACCTTGTCCCCATCTTTAATAAGGGGGCCCCCAGATACCGGCCCCCCACCCTATGTGAATGAGTATTGGGGTACAATGTACCCCTACCCATTCACCTGGTGAAAAAAAAATGTAAATAAAACACAACACAAGGTTTCAAAATAATTTATTGAACAGCTCCGGGGGTCTTCTTCCGTCTTAGGGGTCTTCCCATTGGTTTGCAATCGATATACACCCCCCCCCATTACTAGGATGGGAAGAGGAGGGGGGTGCTCAGTTAATGCAAAACAAACATAAATGGCATAGAAACAAGGGGAGGGGGGAGCGAAGCTAGATAACAGGGGGGAGACTGGAGAGGGGGGAGGGAGAGGACACATGGAGGGGTCGGACGCCCTTGGGTGAGAACCACCTGGGAACTATGGAGAGAAGACGACACCAGGATGGTGCCGACTCAGCCCATAGAATAAACAAAAAAATTCTGTTCAGCCTACTAGGTGTGTTGTTTCAGAAAGAGGGGATAGGGATGGTGAAGGCGAGAGTGGGAGGGGGTGGGAATTGGGGGTATTGTTTTCCCCTGTTTTTTTTTTTTTCTGTGGGTGTGTCTCGCTCACTTCTTCGACAGTTCCAGATTGGGACAACCCTGGCTCTCACTAGATGCTCCAAAAGACCAATTTAAAAATAAGATATGGTGGTGGTAAATTTAATTACATACAACGTAAGGGGTCTAAATACAAAAAAAATGATATGCATTAAATAAGGAACTCCAATATTTAGAGGCTAGTATAGTGTGCCTCCAGGAAACACATATAACAAATGCCGCTGGGATTAAATTGACTACACACCATTTTCCGACATGGCACTATGGGGATACCCCGTCCCCCCACTCAAGAGGTATAGCAATTGACTTTAGTAAGATGTTAAAGTTTGAGGTCGCGGAGCGTCTCGTGGACTCTGAGGGAAGATATATGTTTTTGAAAGGAAAATTGTTCAACATGAAATGTACGGTTGTTAATGTGTATGCTCCGAATAAAAACCCTGATAAATTTTTTAGGAAAGTCCTGAGAAAGTTAGAGGGCTTTAAGGAGGGTAAACTGGATCGAGGATAAACTGAAGGTTAAATGACTCACTGATTCAGGATCAAGATTCAATTAATATGATTGAACAGGAATTGGAGACTTTTTTTAGGCTCAATGATACACCAGGAATTTCCAGTTCAATCCTATGGGAAAGTCACAAAGTGGTAATAAGGTTGATCCTAATAGGTATTGGTGCAGGAAAAAAAAAAGTAAGGGAAAAAAGACAAGAGGAGTTATATACCGTAATAAACGAGTTAGAGCAAAGAACAAGGCCCAAAGGGATCCCGGAAAGGCAGGAGCTGATAATGAAAAAGAGAGAATTAGAGGAATATATAGAACAAGAGAGGAAAGCTGCGTACCACTACCATATAATAGATAAAGAAAGATACCAAGGGGGAAATAGATCGGGTAAATGGATGGCCAGAAGGGTGAAGGAAAAACAGAATAGGGCATTTATAGAGAGGGTGAGAGATGCAAGAGGGGACATACAAATCGCCTCCCCAAATATAGCATGCACATTTCATTCTTAACCAGTTGTTTAACTCTAAGAGGCCGTTAATTAACGGCCTCCCAGAATTCTGCTCTCGCACGCCCCCTGGGGCGCGCACACGAGAGCATCCGTGACCGCTGGGTCCAGTGGACCCGGCGCATCACGAATCACGGTAAACGGCCGCTCATCGCGGCCGTTTACCACGTGATCGCTCCGTCAAATGACGGAGTGATCACTTGTAAACAAGTGATCCCTCTCTGTACCGATCGGTACAGCGGAGGGGGAAGAGATCGGTGTCAGCAGCGATGTGGGCTGCATCTGCAGTGCCCACATCGCTGCTCACCGAAAATTAACCCCTCAAATCCCTGCAAATACTCTGCATTACTCTGCAATTCCCTGCAAATACTCTGCATTACTCTGCAATTCCCTGCAAATACTCTGCATTACTCTGCAATTCCCTGCAAATACTCTGCATTACTCTGCAATTCCCTGCAAATACTCTGCATTACTCTGCAATTCCCTGCAAATACTCTGCATTACTCTGCAATTCCCTGCAAATACTCTGCAATTCCCTGCAAATACTCTGCAATGCCCTGCAACACTCTGCAATGCCCTGCAACACTCTGCATTGCCCTGCAACACTCCGCAATGCCCTGCAACACTCCGCAATGCCCTGCAACACTCCGCAATGCCCTGCAACATTCCGCAACGCTCTGCAATACCCTGCAACACTCTGCAACACCCGCCAATACCCTGCAATGCTCTGCAACCCCCGCCGATACCCTGCAACACTCTGCAATGCTCTGCAACCCCCGCCGATACCCTGCAACACTCTGCAATGCTCTGCAACCCCCGCCGATACCCTGCAACACTCTGCAATGCTCTGCAACACCCGCCAATACCCTGCAACACTCTGCAATGCTCTGCAACACCCGCCAATACCCTGCAATGCTCTGCAACGCAGTACTCTGCAACACCATACTCTGAGATACCCAGCCATAGTCGGTGATACCCTGCAATACCCAGCCATAGACATCTCCCGCCGCCCTCCGCCCTCCGGTGCTTCTACCGAATCGCTAATACGATCAAAGCCAGAATCTTTTTTTTTTTCAGGCTTCCCAGCTTAGAGGTGAGATGTGGGTCTTATTGACCCCACATCTCACTGTAAAGAGGACCTGTCATGCCATATTCCTATTACAAGGGATGTTTACATTCCTTGTAATAGGAATAAAAGTGATCAAAAAAATTATTTTTGGGGAAAAAAATGTCAAACTAAAATAAATAAAGTAAAATGAACAATAAAAAAAAATGTTTTTTTTAAAGCGCCCCTGTCCCCATGTGCTCGCATGCAGAAGCGAACGCATGCGTAAGTCCCGCCCACATATGAAAACGGTGTTCAAACCACACATGTGAGGTATCGCTGCGAACGTTAGAGCGAGAGAAATAATTCTAGCCCTAGACCTCCTCTGTAACTCAAAACATATAACCAGTAAAAAAAATGTAAATCGTCGCCTATGGGGATTTTTAAGTAGCGACGTTTGCCGCCATTCCACGAGCGTGTGCAATTTTGAAGAGTGACATATTAGGTATCTATTTACTCAGCGTAACTTCATCTTTCACATTATGCAAAAATTGGGCTAACTTTACTGTGTTTTTTTTTTTTTTAAGCACAAAACAGTTTTTTTTCCAAAAAAAAGCATTCGAAAAATTACTGCGCAAATACCGTGCGAGATAAAAAGTTGCAAAGACCACCATTGTATTCTCCAGGGTGTTTGCTAAAAAAACATATATAATGTTTTGGAGTTCTATGTAATTTTCTAGCAAATAAATTATGATTTTTACATGTAGGAGAGAAATGGCAGAATTGTCCTGGGTGCTCCAGAACACCTGATGGCGCTCCATGCATGTTGGGCCTCTGTATGTGGCCACGCTGTGTAAAAGTCTCACACATGTGGTATCACCATACTCGGGAGTAATAGCAGAATGTGTTTTGGGGTGTAATTTGTGGTATGCATATGCTGTGTGTGAGAAATAACCTGATAATATGACAATTTTGTGAAAAAAAAAAAAAAAGTAAAAAGAATCTTGATTTTGCAAAGAATTGTGGGAAAAAATGACAACTTCAAAAAACTCATCATGCCTCTTACTAAATACCTTGGAATGTCTTCTTTCCAAAAAGGGGTCATTTGGGGGGTATTTGTACTTTTCTGGCATGTTAGGGTCTCAAGAATTGAAATAGGCCGTCAGTCCTTCAGGTGTGATCAATTTTCAGATATTGGCACCATAGCTTGTGGACTCTAGAACTTTCACAAAGACCAAATAATATCCACCAATTTGTACTTATTTTTACCAAAGATATGTAGTAGTATAAATTTTGGCCAAAATTTATGAAGAAAAAATTACTAATCTGCTAAATTTTCTAACAGAAACAAAGAAAAATTCGTTTTTTTACAGAATTTTCGGTATTTTTTCTTTTATAGCACAAAAAAAAAAAAACCCAGCGGTGATTAAATACCACCAAAAGAAAGCTCTATTTGTGTGAAAAAAAGGACAAAAATTTCATATAGGTCCAGTGTTGCATGACTGAGTAATTGTCATTCAAAATGCGAGAGCACCGAAAGCTGAAAATTGGTCTGGTTATTAAGGGTGTTTAAGTGCCCAGTGGTCAAGTGGTTAATATACAGTAGTTCTCTATATAACATTAAGCAGAAAGAAGGAGGGGGGATTAAACAGAGAGAAGAAGTGCAGGAGTATCTACGGAGTCTGGACTTCCCCAGGGGCGAGAAAGAAGAGATGGAGGCAATGGAAGCCCCCATATCGTTAGAGGAAGTAAAGAATGCAATTAAAAGTACCGCCTCAGGAGGAAGCCCGAGCCCCGATGGATTCTCTATCCTGTATTATAAAAAGTTCTGTAAGCAACTAGCCCCGAAATTATGTGATTATTTTAACATGGTAAAGGAAGGAGGGAATTTCAGAGAGGAGACACTTATGGCACATATCACCTTGATCTTGAAAGAGGGGAAAGACCCGATGGCAACAGAAAGTTACAGGCCAATATCATTATTAAATTCCGATATAAAGCTTTTCTCTAAAATAATAGCAGAAAGATTAAGGTCATGTATGCCAAAATGGATCCACAATGACCAGGCAGGTTTTATTAAGGGGAGGGAAGGAAGGGATAACTGATTGAAAACAATAATGCTAATACAAGAAACCATCAGGAGGGGCACCCCCACAGTCCTCATGTATATTGATGCCGAAAAGGCGTTTGACAGGGTGGACTGGGAGTTCCTTTTTGAAACCTTGGGATACCTGGGATTAGGCGAGAAAAAGATGAAAGGGATTGAAGCCCTCTATTATCGTCTGAGGGCTAGAATAAGAGTTAATGGCACCCTGTCATGCCCCCTGGACTTATTCAATGGCACAAGACAGGGTTGCCCACTCTCTCCACTCCTATTTATGATAACGTTAGAACCCTTTCTGGCCGCAATATGTAGAAACCAAGATATCCAAGGGATTAGGGTAGGAGAGGAGGAGTACAAGGCGGACGCATTTACGGACGATGTACTTCTATATATCTCCAGGCCCAGAACATCAATTCCCATGGTCCTGCACGAGTTAAAACGATATGGTAAACTATCAAATGTTAAGGTAAACATGACAAAATCGGAGATATTAAATCTAACTTTCTCAAAAGAAGATCAGGGCGCACTCCAAACAAAATTACCATTCAAGTGGTGCAAGAAAGAACTGAGCTACTTAGGAATAAAATTGACTGCTCAACTGAGGGACCTCTTTGAAATTAATTATATCCCCCTGTTAAACAAAATTAACCACTTAACGACAAGCGCACGACGATGTACGTCCTATTTTTGAAGAGGGATATCTCGGTAACGGCAGCAGCTGCTGCCACAACCGAGATATCCATCTCTTCAGGCGCTGGTCGTCTGTACGATAACGGTGGTCTCTGCGGCGGATTCGCCGCGAGATCACCGCTATCGGCGGCGGGAGAGGTGCCACCCCCCCCTCCCGCCGCCCTCCCGCACCTTCCGCCGCTTACCGGAGCCGTCGGTAGCGGCGGAGGTGATCGGGTCCTTTTGCTAGCTGGGTATGGAGAAGAGTGAGGCTAAGATGGCCCCCACTCGTCTCTATACCATAGGAGGGCAGAAGCGACGTCAAAACGTCACTTCCGCCCATACCTCTTAAAGGTATATTTTTTTAAATGTAATTTATTTATTTATTTATTTTATTTTTTCTTTTTTTTGCATTTTAGTACAAATATGAGATCTGAGGACTTTTTGACCCCAGATCTCATATTTAAGAGGACCTGTCATGCTTTTTTCTATTACAAGGGATGTTTACATTCCTTGTAATAGGAATAAAAGTGATCCATTTTTTTTTTTTTAACCACTTGCCGCCCACCCTATAGGGAATTGACGGTGGTAAAGTGGTTGCATAATCCTGATCGGACGTCATATGACGTGATCAGGATTATGAGCCGCTGCGCGCCCCCAGGGGCGCGCATCGCGGCGATCGTTGTTGCGGGGTGTCAGTCTGACACCCGGCAACTACGATCTCGGTAAAGAGTCTCCGATGGAGACTCTTTACCACGTGATCAGCCGTGTCCAATCACGGCTGATCACAGTGTAAATAGGAAGAGCCGGTGATCGGCTTTCCTCACTCGCGTCTGTCAGACACGAGTGAAGGAGAGCCGATCGGCTGCTCCTCTGACAGGGGGGGTCTGTGCTGATCGATTATCAGCACAGCCCCCCCGAGGATGCCCACACTGGACCACCAGGGATGCCACCAGACCACCAGGGATGCCCAACAAAAGGTAATCCTCCCTAGACCACCAGGGATGCCAGTCAGTGCCACAATGGATGCCAATCAGTCCCCATAATAAATGCCAATCAGTGCCCACAATGGG
The DNA here is from genome assembly GCF_037356315.1 of Lithobates pipiens. Taxonomy (NCBI): domain Eukaryota; kingdom Metazoa; phylum Chordata; class Amphibia; order Anura; family Ranidae; genus Lithobates; species Lithobates pipiens. The sequence continues at coordinate 71,002,200 of NW_027507686.1, read as the reverse complement.
CATCACTGATTGGCATGCATTATTGTTTGGCACAGATTGGCATCCATTAGTACAGTATAACAATACAATGCTGCCTATGAGTGCCCACCTGTGCCACCTATGAGTGCCCACCTGTGCCGCCTATCAGTGCCCACCTGTGCCGCCTATCAGTGACCATCCGTGCCACCTATCAGTGCCCACACATGCCCATCTGTGCCGCCTATCCATGCCCATCTGTGCCGCCTATCCATGCCCATCTGTGCCGCCCATCCATGCCAATCCGTGCCAGCTATCAGTGCCAATTTGTGCCACCTATCAGTGCCCATCCGTGTCGCCCATCCGTGTCGCCCGTCAGTGCCGCCTGTCAGTGCCCCCTATCAGTGCCACCTATCAGTGTCCATCAATGCCACCTCATCAGTGTCACTTCATTGGTGCCACATCATTGGTGCCCATCAGTGCCGCCTTATCAGTGCCCATCAGTGTAGCCCCATCAGTGCCCATCAGTGAAGGAGAAAACGTACTTATTTACAAAGTTTTGAAACTGAAACAAAAAAAACATATATATTTTTTTTTAATTTGGTATTTTTTTATTTGTAGCGCAAAAAATAAAAACCGTAGAGGTGATTAAATACCACCAAAAGAAAGCTCCATTTGTGGGAAAAAAATTATTAAAATTTCATTTGGGTACCGTGTAGCATGACCGCGCAATTGTCATTCAAAGTGCGACAGCGCTGAAAGCTCAAAATTGGTCTGGGCAGGAAGGTGTTTAAGTGCCTGGTATTGAAGTGGTTAAAAACAGTGTAAAAATAAATAAAATAAATTAAAATAAATAATAATAAAAAAAAAGGTTTTTAAAAACACCCTGTCACAACGAGCTTGCGCACAGAAGCAAGCGCATACATGAGTAGCACCCGCATATGAAAACAGTGATCAAACCACACATGTGAGGTACCTCCTCTGTAATGCAAAAAATGCAACCTGTAGAATTTTTTAAATGTCGCTTATGGAGATTTTTGAGGCTAAAAGTTTGACGCCATTCCACGAGCGGGCGCAATTTTGAAGCGTGACATGTTGCGTATCAATTTACTCGGCGTACCATTATCTTTCACAATATAAAAAAAAAAAATTGGGCTAATTTTACTGTTGTCTTATTTTTTTATTCAAAAAAGTTAATTTTTTCCAAAAAAAGTGCGCTTGTAAGACCACTGCGCAAATACGGTGTAAAAAAAGTATTTCAATGACCGCCATTTTATTCTCTAGGGTGTTAGAAAAAAAACAATATAAAATGTTTGGGGGTTCTAAGTCATTTTCTAGCAAAAAAAACAGTTTTAAACATGTAAACACCAAATCTGATAAAGAGGCCTGGTCCTTAAGTGGTTAAAGATCAACTATGTAGGATGCAATTTAAAGCACTTTCATGGATCGGAAGGATAAACGCAGTCAAAATGTTTATATTGCCTATATTTATTTATACATGCCAGATGATGCAAATTCCCCTCCCACAAAGGTATTTTAGAAAATTAAAATCTATGATAATAATATTTATTTGGGCCCAAAAGCGGACGCGTATCGCATTTAATATTATGACTAGGGAAAAGGATAAAGAGGGCTTAGCAGCACTAGACCTCAAAAAATATTTTCTTGATCATACATCACGGGACACAGGAGCTTCATTACATAGTGGATTATATAGGCACCTCTGGTGATTGGACACTGGTTAACCCCCATTTAAGGAGAATTCCTCCCCTATATAACCCCTCCCATATGGGAGGCACCTCAGTTTTTTCGCCAGTGTCTAAGGTGGTTGGTCACGTAAAACATGTGCTATGAAAAAAGCTCTGTGCAGGTCCCTACGGGGGTCTAAGGGCTATGATAACCGGATCCATATCTCGGGCCGAAATTTGACTCCCAAGATGATATGGTACCCGGGCCTCGTCATCCGAAGAAACAAGGTTTTGCCTGTAAGTCCTCTCCTTTTGGAAGACTGGGCTCTGGGAAAACCAGACTTGGTGTACTATTTACATAGTGGCACGAAAGTTTCTGGCAGAGTCTTTTACAGGTAAGAGGTTCCTCTGAGAAGGAACCCAAAAAATCCTGAAGGTTGGCACAACTCTGCCCGCCGTGATGGGTGAAGGCTGGAATCTGTCTGTTTTCAGCAATTCCTGCGGCGGGGACAGGTAAGAGAAGTTAATCCTATATAAATCATATATTGTGGATTTTTTTGTGTGAGTCGTTGTATGTCTTACCAGGTTTCCACCACTAGAGGGAGTAAGAGCAGCCTGATGCATACTTACATGCCTTTCAAATACACACGCTCAGTGAAGCCTGTTTTCAGATGGCTCACATCTTCTGCTGCAGACTCTGCCACAATAGAGGTAAGAGAGAGGTCCCACGTAGTCTAGGGGTCCCGTGCGGCTCTGTAGGTGATCCTCTCCCCCCTTGGACGACTGGCAGTCCTCGTGCACGCGTGCTCCCATACTAATAGGAGGAGGGGGGTGTGGTTGCGGCCCATGCACGCTGGGGCGCCAAAGCAACAATTTTAAAAAGCCCAGAACACCAGGGGGCTATAAGTGGAAGACATGAAGCTGTAGGCAGTAAGCATCCTAAGGGATTGGATCCAGGCAAACCTAAGACACCTACTCAGCATCAGGTTGTGCAGTTTAAGCATATATATTTATTGTGAGACTTGTAGCACAACAGTGATTGCACTTTTGTACTAGTACCCCTGCTTTGTAGCTTAGGACTATGTCTCCTCGTAAGAGGGTCTCAGGGGGAGGTAACAAGGGCACTGCTAAATCACCGCCTAGGTTTAGGGGTCCTAAAGATGCCTGTAGATTACCATCCCCCCCTGCAAGACTGGAGCCAGCCTCACAGGATGAGTCAGTGCCCCTGTCAGGTTTTGCAGCCTCTCCTAATGTTTCAGCCCCAGTGTATGTCACTGAAGACTCCCTTAAGGCTACATTGGAGGGTTTTGAAGGGAGAATTATGAATTTTATTTCAGCTTCCCTAAAAGATAGCAGAAAAAGGGGTAGGTCCCCTCCCTCTGCTGAAATTCCTCTTTCAGATGACACCTCTGACAATGAGGAGAGATCCCTATCATGGGATAGGGATCAAGAGCAGTCGGATGAATCAGAGGAAGAGTCCCCTCCTCCCAGGCACTCAGAAAACAGGTTCAATATTATACTGAGTTGGTGCGTACCACTTTCAGAATGCCCGCTGCTGAGGCCGCTACATCCTCTGTTTCTTCCCTAGGGGTCAGGAGAATCCCACAGACTGCCTTTTCCTTTCCAATTCATCCCTTAATGGATAAATTGTTGTATGAGGATTGGGGACATCCCGATAAACTGTTTGCTCCTCCTAAAAGGCTTTCTATGCTTTATCCTCTGGAGGAAAGTTTCACAAAGAAATGGGGGGTCCCATCTGTTGATGCGGCTGTTTTTTGTTTGAATAGAAACCTGACCTGTCCTTTGGATAATGCTCAGGTATTTAAGGACCCAACTGATAAGAAGCTGGAAACGTTATTGAAAGCCTCCTTTTCCATGGCTGGCGCTGTAGTGCAACCTACAGTCGCAACTTTGGGGTTGTGTCAGTTCCTCAAGGAACAGGTTAAGCAGATGCTTGGCCTCCTTCCCAGTGAGGAAGTGGAGAATTATGCAGAAATTCCTCAAATTTGTGTTTTATGATTGATGCGATTTTGGATTCTGTCCAACAAGCATCTCGTTTGTCTCTCCTGTTGGTACACATGCGAAGGGCCCTATGGCTAAAAAATTGGGCAGCTGAGCTGTCATGTAAGAAGTATTTGACTGGGTCCCGTTTAACGGGGAACGCTAAATACGACGGTATTACCAACCTCCCTCTAGAGGAAAAGCCCAAGGTCACGCCCAGGAGCAGAAAAAGACTTGGGGGCGAAAGCCTGCCAAGCAGAGCCCAAAAGCTTCCTTGTGAAGGGGCACCCCCACTCGGCCGAGTGGGGGGAAGGCTCCTGCAGTTTGCAGAAGCCTGGCGGGAAGAGATTCGGGACAAGTGGGTAACCTCCTCGATATCTCTGGGCTACAAGCTAGAGTTTCAGCCTTCTCGCTTCCTAAGGTCAAGTATCCCCAAAGATCCAGTAAAGCAAAAACCGCTACTTCTGGCCTTAGATCACTTGCTATCCCAGGGGGTGATAGTGGAAGTGGACCCAAAAGAACAGGGTTCAGGCTTTTACTCAAATCTCTTCACTGTTCCAAAGCCAAATGGAGGTGTCAGACCTATCCTGGATCTGAAGGATCTGAACCAGTTTTTGCACATCCGGTCTTTCTGAATGCAGTCAATACGCTCTGTGGTCTCTTCCCTGCAAGGGGGAGAGTTTATGGCATCGATAGATATCAAGGATGCATATCTTCATGTGCCAATTTTTTCCGCACACCAAAAGTATCTAAGGTTCGCGGTAGATCAGCGCCATTTTCAATTTGTGGCCCTGCCGTTCGGTCTCGCTACAGCTCCTCGAGTCTTCACAAAGATTCTAGACCCTCTCTTGGCAAACCTAAGAGCTCAGGGTATAACCATGATGGCTTATTTAGACGATTTGCTACTCATAGAGCAAACAGTAGTGCTCTTAAACCACAGTGTTACCAAAACATTAGAACACCTGAAACACCTAGGTTGGATTATAAACCTAGAAAAGTCGTCCCTACAGCCTGCTACCAGGTTGGAGTATCTGGGCATGGTCATCGACACCGCTCAGGGAGGGATGTTTCTACCAAGGCCAAAGCCCTGGCTATAGGGGCTCTGGTGCGCCTAATTTTGGGCAGAAGAACTTCCCCCATTCGGTTGTGTATGAGACAGGGAAAATGGTCGCCTCCTTCGAGGCCATTCCATTCGCCCAGTTTCACTCAAGGCCTTTGCAAAGATGCATCCTTGCGGCTTGGAACAGGAAGCCCCAGGCCTTGGACCTTCCTATGTGTCTATCCCCAGGGACATGCAGTGAGAGAGTCTCGTTTGGTGGTTACAGACCATATCAGAACATATGTCACAAGTGGGGAACTCCAGACGTAGATCTGTTTGTGTCCAGATTCAACAGGAAGCTGGACAAATTTGTGTCAAGGACAAGAGATGTACTTGCTCAGGGGTCAGATGCTCTGACAGTTCTCTGAGATCGGTACAATCTAATTTATTCCTTCCCACCATACCCGCTTCTGTCACGGTTCCTGGGAAGAGTCAAGAGGGAAACAAAGTCGGTGCTTTTGGTAGCCCCGGCTTGGCCCAGGCGACCTTGGTACGCAGAGATCATGAAGTTGGCAGTAGGCAGGCCGTGGATCCTTCCTCTCCGGCCAGATCTACTCTCGCAGGGTCCAATTTACCATCCTGCTTTACACAGTCACAGAATTTGACGGTTTGGCAGCTGAGACCCACATTCTGAGAGATCGTGGACTTTTGGAGCCAGTCCTTTCTACTCTGGTCAATGCCAGAAAGCCGGCCTCCAGGCTTATTTACTACAAAATCTGGAAGGCATATGTTTCCTGGTGTGAACCCAGGGGATGGCATCCTAGAAAGTATGTCATTAGCAGGATCTTGGCTTTCCTCCAGTCAGGCCTAGAAATAAATTTGGCCGTAAGCACTATCAAGCTGCAGATTTCGGCCTTGTCAGTGTTTTTCCAGAAGCCACTTGCATCACATTCCCTTGTGCGGGCTTTCATCCAGGGAGCTATGCGGTTAAGGCCGCCAGTCAAACCTCCGGTATGCCCATGGGATCTGAATTTGGTTCTCTCGGCATTGCAGGGGCAACCATTTGAACCTTTGCATCAGGCTTCATTAGTTCTTTTGACTAAAAAATTGGTTTTCTTGATAGCCATATCCTCGGCTAGAAGAGTGTCAGAACTAGCAGCTCTCTCCAGCAAGGAACCTTATCTTTTTCCACTTAATAGTTTTTTATTAGAATTTTCCAAATATATATAACAATATTGTAGGTTATACATAGCATCTTACCAAGCAGGCTGAATATTACAACAATAAAAGTATAACCCACTTACATATTAATACCAAAACCTCAATGTGCATTTTATCACCCTCCCTCCCCCCCCCAACCTCCCCCACCCCGCCACCCAGCCTACCTCGAGCGCGCAATGCCGGCACCGGACACCTGGAGCATGATCACATAGGTATATTGAGATGGGCAAGAGAAAAAGAAAGAAAAGGGAGAAGGCTGCTCCACCCCACCCCACGGTCCCCCCATAATGGAGTCCACCCGGGGGGGGGGAAGCAACTCCCCCCCCCCCAAGCCGGGCGGGCTCCGGTCCACCTTCAAAATAAACTCACTCCGGAGGGAATCCCATGTCTATCAGCCAGGGGTTCCATAATATCCCGAATTTCCCCAGATTCTTTAATTTTATGAACATTGCTCTCTCACACCATACCATGGAATTAATTGCGTTGACCCACTGTTCAATTTCCGGGGGACTTTTGGTTTGCCAATTTAGTGCTATCAGACGCCTGGCCTGATATAAGCACCTCAAAATAGATGGCTTAATCAGCGGAGGAATTCTAACCTCTTCAAATATCCCCAGCAAACAAGCCCTGGCCGCGGGTTTCAGGGCGGTCTTAAAAACCTTGTTTATTTTAAGCACTATTTCTAGCCAATAGCTATATAGTTTTGGGCATTTCCATACCATATGGAAGAGATCTCCCGGAGCCCCACATCTAGGGCATTCGTCACTAGGTTTCCTACCCATTTTCCACAGTTTTTGGGGGGTATAATATACTCTGTATATAAGGAACAGGTGGGGCACACGTTGGGATGGAGATATAGAGGCCAAATGCCCCTGTTCGAGCGTCTTAGCCCATTGTTCTTGGGATATCGGACCTACATCACCTATCCAGCCCTGCCTACTTTTTGCTGGGCCTTCACCTTTCAGGACTTTACTTCTGAGCTTTATATATAACCGCGAAATCTGGCCTTTTACTTGGCTTCGGTCCAAAAGACCTTGGAGCTGGGGGATTTCGGTACGCTCAATATCAAGTGTCCCATATTGAGCTTGAATTCCGTGTCTCAGCTGTAAGTATTTAAAAAACGTCCTGTTAGAGACATTGAATTCCTGCCTAATAGCTTCAAAGGACTTCATTGTGTTCCCATCGTAAAGATGAACCAATCTATTAATCCCCTGACTATCCCATTCCAGAGATTTATCTATCTTGTTTAATTCGCACAAATGCCGATTCTGCCATAGGGGGGTGTAGGTAGTTACTCCCACATAACCCAGCTTTTGCTTTGCTTGCTGCCATACTTTCCTCATCAGAACAATAGTAGGGCATCTATAGATGAATGAATTAGCCTCTAGTGCTTCAGGTACTAATTTATGGGGTGTTCCCAGCAACAACAACTTATGATTTATAGACCCCCCTTCTTGGAGCCCCGCCCCTACCAAGTGCTGGAGTTGGGCAGCCAGGAAGTATGTCCCCGGGTGGGGTATGGCTAACCCTCCCTCCGTAATGGGGAGCTGCAGCGTGTGTAGCCCTATGCGGGCATGCCTCTTTTTCCAAATTAAGTCCCGGATAAGCGAATCTATGCTTTGGAACCATTTCTGGTTAATCCAGGTTGGGGAGTTATGTAAAATATAGAGTATTTGAGGCTGCCAAAGCATTTTTATTAGGCTGCAGCGTCCCGCCACTGAGAGAGGGAGGCCGCACCATCTATTAAGTTTCGTCTTCATTTTCAGCAGCAGTGGTGCTAAATTTTCGTTGGAATATTGGTTTACATCGCCAGATATCCAGATACCCAGGTATTTCAGCTTAGTCACCGTCTCCAGACCTACAATCCTAGGCAGCCCCTCCTGATCTCCGGGTCTAGGCAATGGCAGAAGGGCTGATTTGCCCCAGTTAATCTCTAGACCAGATTGTTGACCAAACTCACCCATCAGCTGGACCACTCTATTCAGGGTAGAGTCCACATTACCAATAAAAAACAGGACGTCATCCGCGAATAGAGCAATTTTTTCTTCTTCCCTACCCCGACGGAATCCCTGGATATCAGGGCAAGATCTTGCTAGGATCGCCAGGGGCTCCATGGCCAGTACAAATAGGAGGGGCGACAGCGGGCACCCCTGTCTTGTACCTCTCTCCAGCTGGAATATTTCAGAGAATTCGGTACCCATCTTGATTTTGGCCCTAGGCCCATTGTACAGTAGTTTTATCCACTGAATGAACAAGGGGCCAAAACCAAACCTCTCTAACACCTTCCACAGATAACCCCATTCCAGGCTGTCGAAGGCCTTGGTGGCATCTAATGCCAGAATAGCTCCCAATCCCTCGTTGTCTCTGGGTATTTGAATATTAAGGAAGACTCTTCTGATGTTAACGCTAGTTGACCTACCTGGGATAAATCCCGACTGGTCTGGGTGTATTAATTTGTGGATATACATGTTTAACCGAGTTGCTAGCGCCTTGGCTAGTATTTTAATATCCGAGCATAGCAGGGATATCGGCCGGTATGATGATACTTCCTGGGGATCCTTACCCTCCTTCAGAGTTAAAATGATATTGGCCTCTAACATCAAAGCGGGAAGTTCCCCCACCTCTAATGCATGGTTCAATGTCGCCAAAAGTTCCGGCAATAGCACCTCTCCATAGCGTTTGTAGATTTCTACTGGTAAGCCATCTGACCCTGGGGATTTATCATTAGGCATTGCAGCTACTGCATTTTTTAACTCCTCCAGAGTAAGCGGTGCCTCGAGGGATAGTTTGTCCTCTATTGATAATGTTGGAATTGCTGTCTGAAGTAGGAAGTCAATGGCTAGATTACCTCGTCGCTGACTGGCGGATTTATATAGGTTTTTATAATAATCCTGAAGTACCCTCATGATCGCAGGGGGGTTAGAAACTAGGTCACCTTTTGGGGTCCTAATTACCTGGGCTACTGTTGGCGCACCATTAGTTTGGACCAAAAGGGAAAGGGCTCTACCCACCCTCTCTCCTTCGCCAAAGTAGTGCTGGCGCTGGAATATCCGCCTATTCTCTGCTTTTTTCAAAAGAGCCATTTTATAGACTTGTTGACTAGCCAGCCATTCCTGCTGGCTTGCAGTCGATGGGGCCGCTATGTATGCTTGCTCCGCCTGAATAACTTTGTTTCTTATTGCTAGATCCTGTTCACGGGCTTTCTTCTTGATTATTGCGACTTGTTGTATTAATGTACCCCTAATGTAGGCTTTTAGGGCATCCCAGACTATACCAAGAGAGGCTGAGCCCCTATTTATTTGCAGAAATTCCCCTATCTTATCCTGAGAGGGACTTGAGCCACCCATTAGTACCAACCAGCCCGGATTTATCCTCCACTCCCTAAAACCTGTTCTAGCACCCAAACGCACTGTCATGGACAGGGGGGAATGGTCTGAGACCCCTCTTGCCCCATATTCTATATCCTGTATTACCTCCGCGGCTTCTTTATTCCCCAGCACCATATCAATTCTTGATAATGTGCAATAGGTACTGGAGAAGCAAGAATACTGCCTTGCTTGAGGATGACCTATTCGCCATAGGTCGCTTAGTCCTATTTCGGAGACAAACCCCTGCAAACGACCCATTCTAGCCCCCACTGGTACAGGAAATCTGTCCATATGCCAGTCCATCGTTTCGTTGAAATCGCCTGCTACTATCCATGGAACACCCGGCTTATCTAGGCAAAACGCCAGTAATCTAAACATTACCTCCAACTTGAAAGGAGGGGGTATATATATATTGGCTAAAATATATTGTTGCCCGCACAGCAGGCCATATAGGAAAACAAATCTCCCCTCTTTGTCGATAGAGGACTCCTTACACAAAAAATGCGTGCCCCTCTTAACGAAAACACTCACCCCTCTGGAGTATGATGTATGGAAGGAGTGATAGTATGCCGAAAACCTATGATTGTTTAGCAGTGGGGCTGTACTAGGGGTTAAATGCGTCTCTTGAAGAAAAAGCAAACCCGGGCCCCCCCTCGCTGTTTCCAGCATAACTGCTGCCCTCTTTTTTGGATCACCCAACCCCCTCACATTCCATGAGATAATATATACACTACCCATGCGTGTTAATAATTTCTAGCCCAGGCGGGGGGAGAGGGGGGGGGGGAGGGGGGGGCCTGCCCTCCCACGACGGGACCCCCCCCACCCCACCCCCCCCCCCCCCCGATACCGTTGTACCAGCAATGCGCGCCCGAGATGCCCCCCCCCCGGCCCCCCTACCCATCCTCCCCCCCCCCTTCCCCAATCCCCACCCCCTACCCGCCCAACAGGGCCACCCCTAGGGGTCACTATTGTGATCCGATTTTCCATACACTCAAAGCCCTGGGCGCCCGCTCCCGGCCCCCCCTCTCACCCGATTTACCTGGAGACAGCTGAGCTCCCCATGTTCCTAACCCTCAACCTCGCTCGACCCCACCGCTCAGGATAATACCTAGATAACATAGGCACGAACTAGGTTACCATTGGATCCAACTTTACAGAGAAAAGAAGCTCTAACAAAAAAAAAAAAAAATAAATAAAAAAATAAGGCAAAAACCACACCCCTCTTCACTCTACATAATACCTTATCAATGGATTTACATATTATAAACTGTGCTTTATCTGTGCGCCTATTTCAACTTTTCACTGCCACCCTCCCCCAGTAAATATTCAACTCATGTACTGTGCTCATAAAAAGGATGGCTATAAGCTTCCGCTCCCTCTGGAAATGTTAGCTACTTCCATCCTTTGCGCTTCTGTTTTAATTTCCCCTTTGCTTCACCCCATTTTTCCCCCTTACCCTCCCTCCTTGGGGGGGGGAAAAAAAAAAAAAAAAGGGGGGGAGGGAGGGGGAAACTCAGTGCTAGTCCCCATCATGCTTGCCTACTAAGCCTTTATAGTGACATTTATGCTATGTTGTGGTATTCTTACGCTCGCCCTACTATTCCCTCCTTTCTGATAAGTGAACTCGTAGTGACATAACTCTCTCTAAAAATTAGCTACCATATTAAACATTTAAGCATTCCATCTTTGTGCTTGGTAAAGTTATTACTCGTGAGAATCACCCTACTATACCCTCCTTTCTGATAAGTGAACTCGTAGTGACATAACTCTCTCTAAACATTTAAGCATTCCATATTTGTGTTTGGTAAAATTATTACTCGTGAAAATATTATACCGTCCTCATCCAGAACCAAAGACAAAAAAAAAAAAAAAAAAAAAAAGGGGGAAAAGTCCTGGTTGTACTACAGGAGCTAGAGATCCTTTTCATGCTCCTCCAACCATTTTACCCCTTCATCTGGGGTACCAAAAAAAAAAGTTGAGCCCAAAGCGGTTATGCGTAGCCGAGCAGGGTACAGCAATGCATAGCTTATTTTATATTTTTGAAGAGTGCGCTTGATGGAATTAAACTCTGCTCTCTGCTTCTGTAGGTCTGGTGAGAAGTCTGGGTAGAACGAGACCCTAGTCCCTTTGTAGAAGATGTCTCTCAGTTCCCTGGTCCTACGCATCAGAATGGTGCGGTCATTATAATTCACAAGTCTCAATATCAATGGCCTAGTGCGGCCCTCTGGTGGTCGAGGCTTTATTGGGACTCTGTGAGCCCGTTCTATGGCAAAGAGAGGAGTAAAAGGGGTTTCGCCCAAGAGTTCCCTAAACCAGTTTTCCAGGAAGTTTATAGGGTTAGGGCCCTCGCTCCCTTCTGGGAGACCGATCAGGCGAACGTTATTCCTGCGATTCCTATTTTCCATTGCGTCTAGTTGCAGTGTCTGCGTATCTATTTGTTTCTGTAGCCCATTTATTTTTTGACGTAGTGGGGAGAGCTCGTCCTCGACCGTACTTACTCTTCCTTCTAGGGCCGTAGTTCTTCCCATTGTATTACTCAGTAGTTGGCCCATAGAATGTAGTTCCATTTTAATACTACTTAGTTGGTTATCAAGGCCAGCTATGGAGATTTTGCATTCATTAACTGCTTGCAGTATATCGCGTAGTGTAGGTTCACCATACTCAATCAAAGGAAGTTCTGTTAACGCTGTTGTATTATGTGCTGTCTTGCTTACTACTGCAGCTAAGTCATTCACCTTGCTTGCACTAGGTGAATGGCCTGGGTTTGATGTTAGTTGGCTAATACTTCTCCTTTCCAGAGAAGCCCCCTGTGTCCTTGTCTGACCTGCTGGCTGGTGAAGCCCCCTTCTGGTAGGGGAGGTTACATGGGCAAAGCATTCAAGTTTTGCTGCTGTTGCGGCAGATGCCTGATTTGCTTTTTCTTTAGCGGCCCGTGTTTTTTGGTTCCCTTCGCTACTCAGACCATCCTCATTAACCCGTTTACTAAGCATGATGTTACAACTAGGAATAATAGTATTACTAGGTTACAATAAGGGACCCCGCCAGAAAAAACGAAAAACAAGGAGGGGGGGGGAGATATAGCCCATAGGGGGGGAGGAGAAGCTAATTTGCTGGCGATAACGGAATAGAAAGTCAATGGCAGCACATTTTCCAAGCAGTTAACTTATTTTTATATAGAGCGTCTATGCGATATAAGACCATACAGTTCAGTGCAGCTTAAATGATGTAATGATCTCAGGCCCAGGGTACGCTCGGCTAGCCGTACCAAAAAAAAAAAAAAAAAAGGAGAGAAATTTTCCCGCCCGCACTGACACTGGAAAAAAAAAAGGGGAAGAGGAAAATGCTATATTATCAGATATATGCAGACTCGACCGTAGGCATTGTCGGATTCACACTCGCTGCTCCCACATAACTTCTTCACAGTTAAATGTCAAATTTACACAGTCAGGTTGGCTCGGTGCGGCATGTCGTGGAGACAGCAATGCAGTCAAGGAGAGAGAAAGGAGAGAGGGGGGAGAGGATTTCCACCAACACTATCATGGGAAGCAGAGCTGCCAGGTCATGCGATGAACCCCGGCTACACCACAATCCTGACAGCCTCTATCTCTCGGTATATTAGACTAGTTTGATTAATCATATAGCTGGAGCTGGAATCATTAATTAGTCCTTCATTCAAATGCTCATACCCAGCTCCTACACCCTCCTTTGCTTCCCTCTCCCCCGCTATACTCTCCCGCGTTACCGTTAGCCTAAGCAGTTGCTTTAGGCTTCACCGGAGCTCCTCAGGTACAGCTGCACTTGCTGCGTTCTTCTGCTTGCAGGTTGACCGCTCTGCCGGGTTTATTACAGCAGATCTCGCGATGTCCCGAGACCGCTACGTAGAATCCTGCGGGTCCCCCCGAGTTCCTTTAGTTCGTTCCTCGTAGTATGCCGCTGGCCAGCCGAATCTTAGGGCACGCGATAATACGAATGCCCGCGAGATCTCCCACTGCTATCGCTGGCGTCACAGGCGTTGTACCAAGGGAGTTGGTAATTTCCTCAGGCTCAGGGATGGGGGTGGCTGCTATATCAGACACGGAACACCGCTACCATTTACCGATTGCATCCCATCGAGGGAGAGCAAGGGGAGACGAGAACAGCGCGCCCAGCTCTCACTCGCTCACTCACTCCCACATCCGGCCACGCCCCCCCTTTGTAAGGAACCTTATCTAATTATTCATAAGGACCAGGTAGTAATGCGTCCTAATAGGTCCTTTCTGCCTAAGGTGGTTTCAGGATTCCATTTAAATCAAGATGTAATCCTACCATCCTTTTGTCCGGATCCACAGTCCGAAGAAGAAGAGTCTTTGCACACTTTAGATGTGGTAAGGGCAATCAGTATCTATCTCCAGGCTACTGCTCAGATAAGAAAAACTGATTTCTTATTTCTTTTGCTGGAAGGCCCTAGGAAGGGCCAATCGGCATCAAAATCCACTCTCTCAAGATGGATTAGACAGGTTATTCTTCAGGCCTATAGTGTAAAGGGGAAGAGTCCTCTTTTTCAAGTGAAAGCGCACTCAACTAGGGCTGTAAGTGCTTCTTGGGCAGTGCATCACCAGGCCTCCCTGGCTCAGATCTGTAAGGCAGCAACTTGGTCATCAGTCCACACATTCACCAGATTTTATCAGGTGGATGTCAGAGGGCAAGAGGATACTGCCTTTGGGCGCAGTGTACTGCAGGCTGCAGTTTAGATCCTCTGGTCCATGGCGGTCTATATTTCTGATCTGTGTCTCCCTCCCCTCAATCTGAGCATTGCTTTGTGACATCCCACTATGTAATGAAGCTCCTGTGTCCCGTGATGTATGATCAAGAAAATAGGATTTTTATATACAGCTTACCTGTAAAATCCTTTTCTTGAGAGTACATCACGGGACACAGAGCTCCCGCCCTTCTTGGGTTTTACGTGGTTTCTTATTGCTTTGCTGAAAAACTGAGGTGCTTCCCATATGGGGAGGAATTCTCCTTAATTGAGGGTTAACCAGTGTCCAATCACCAGAGGTGCCTATATAACCCACTATGTAATGAAGCTTCTGTGTCCCGTGATGTACTCTCAAGAAAAGGATTTTACAGGTAAGCTTTATATAAAAATTATATTATGAAGCTATTGTGATCTCGAGAATAGTAGATTGGGCCAATAATAAGAAGGATAAGAGTTGGGTTAAGTTAGAAATGAATCTAAGTATAACAAGTATAGGGAAAATGATATGGATACCGCCACAATACCGACACTTGGGTCCAAACACAAATTTACTCACAAAAAATTAATTGAAAGTTTGGGATGTAAATCAGAAGAGGCACAAATGGGACTATGATTCACCTTTAATTCCACTATTGGGTACAAACTTTTTTTTTTTTTTTTTTTTTTTCAAATATAAATTTTTATTATTATTATTCTCCCAAACCTGGGGAGGGAACCCCGCAATACAGACAGTGGAACAGTTATCAGCAAAAAGCAAAACAAAAACAAATGCAGATCAAATCAAATATGCAAGGTAAGTACATTGCAGGATACAGCTTAACTGTCAGTAACAATCTCCTATGTTATATGGACCCACAAGCATGGCAATTATACCGCATGAAGGAGAAAGAACCCTTCGATTGGAGAATAAGATTCTGGGGTCTACCCTCCCCAATCCCCACCCTTTCCCCAGAGGGAGGTCGGCGTGAGTCCACAGGGAGGACATATTGGGGAGTACCAAGAGGGGAAGGAAGGCAAGTGGGGGGGGGGGGGGAGGAGGGTTGGGAGGGGGGAGACAGAGAAGGAAAAAGATGGCAAAGTTCAGAAGAGAGAAGAGGAAGGAGCAGACAGGGGGGATGGGGCTGAGACACGGCGGTGGTAATCAATCACTAAATTGACTGGCAGAGGGCGCATGGACAAGGAATAAGCAAGAATGACCCTAATAGGGGTAGGTCTCGCTATCGCCCCAGTAGTCGCTGACCCTCTGCTGAGTAGATGAAGGCATTCCAGGCGTCCCAAGTCTGTTTGTGGGCCTCCTGTTTATGTTGTGCGGTTAGGACCAAGTCCTCCATTTTCTTTACCTCCTCCACCTTCCGCAGCCAATGTGTCACGGTTGGGGGAGCTTGTTGCTTCCATCACAAGGGGACGCAGGCTTTTGCTGCGTTGAGCAAATGTCGCAGTAACGACTTTTTGTAGATGTTAGTAGAGATTGTGGAATGGTGCAGGAGGAAGAATGCCGCGTCATCAGGTATAATATATTCCGTGAATTGCTGGGAGATGCGAGGGACCTCCCCCCAAAACTCCCTCAGTCTAGGGCAGGACCAGAAAATATGGAGCAGTGTTCCCTCCTCCTCGTCACAGCGCCAGCACCGATTCGAGGCCAAGGGAAAGCACCGCTGCAGCCTGGCTGGTGTTAGATACCAGCGTGTAAGTAGCTTGAAGTTAGTTTCCTGCGTCTTCGTGCAGCGTGAAGACTTTAGGGTAAATGAGATAATACGCTGTGTCTGCGTTGGTGTGAATTTACACGATAAATCCTTCTCCCAGTTGGCGAGGCACGGCAAATGTGGCTGTTCTTTTGGTGTATTGAGCATAGAATATGTTTGAGACAGAATGTGGGTCAGAGGGCCCTCGTCCGCGCACAGGTTCTCGAACGTCGTTGGTTGTCGGCCAAAGGCCTGGGGGGGGGGAAGTGAATTTAGGAAATGGTGCAGTTGCAGTGCCTTCCAAAAAGGAAGACAGAAGGTCCCCGCGGGGTCGGTCAGTCTCGATAGGGATGGCCACCGCCCGTCCTCCACAAACACGCCCGCATAGTCAAGTCCACCCTCCCTGAGAGTAGGGTAAGCCGTGGGTTGTAGACCCGGTGTAAATTTTGGATTGCCTAGGATGGGAAACAGTGGGGAGCACTCCGACGTCAGGGATGTCTGAATAGCAATCTGGTGACTGTGTCTCAAAGTAACCCCCAGTAACGGGTGCGTCTTCAGGTCAGGGGGGAGGTCGTCATAACACCACAGCGCTCCTTTCAGCGGTATTTGGGATTGGGCTTGCTCAACCTTTGTCCACAGTTTGGTAGACTCATTTCGTCTCCAGTCCAGTATGCGCCCCAAATGTGAGGCTAGGTAGTATCGGCGGTTGTCGGGCAGTGCCAGACCCCCGCAATGTTTGGGGAGCGTCAGTTGTGACCGTCGTAATCTGGGTTTTTTATGAGCCCACACAAACCTGGTAAAAAGGGCTTGGATTTGCTTAAAGAAGGAGGGCAGTATCTGAATGGGTAGTGCTTGAAAAAGGTAGATGAACTTGGGGAGTATGCTCAATTTGATAAGGTTGCATCTACCAAACCAGGAGTGAAATCCCGAATGCCATTTCTCTAACAGTCCTCGGGCCTTCGTCAAAAGGGGTGGGAAATTGAGGTCAAAAGTGCGGTTCAGATCAGGAGGGAGTCGTGTGCCCAGATATGGTAGAGCTGTGTCAGTCCAGTGAAAACTAAAGTTGTTCTGTAAGTCACATTGCGTTTGGGGAGAGGTTGCTACACACATAGCCGTTGACTTCGAGAAGTTTATTTTAAGATGGGATAATGCGCCGTATATCTTAAATTCTCGGAGCAGGTTCGGTAGAGAGATTCTGGGGTTAGTCAAGGAGAAGAGAAGGTCGTCAGCGTACGCCGAGATCTTGTAGCCGGCGTCACCGACCACAAGGCCCGAGATGTCCGGGTTTAACCTGACAGTGTTTAGGAATGGCTCTAGTGAAATGGCAAAAAGAAGGGGGGACAGCGGGCATCCCTGCCTTGTTCCATTCCCGATAGGGAATGCGCTAGAGAGGACCCCGTTAGCCTTCACTTGAGCTGAGGGGTTGGAGTACAAGCTGCCTATCCAACTCATCATCCTGTCACCCAAGCCTAAATGACGGAGGACAGAGAACATATACTCCCAGCTTACTCTATCAAATGCCTTCTCGGCATCGGTGCTCACAAAGACACATGATGTCTTAGTAGTGTGTGCCACCCGAAGTAGATTAAGCACCTTGATGGTATTGTCCCTGGCCTCCCTATAAGGCATGAACCCCACCTGGTCCAGGTGGATAATGTCCTGCATGTGCTATGTCAGTCTCCTGGCTAAGATCTTCGAGAAGATCTTCAAATCCGTGTTCAGCAGGGAGATGGGCCTATAACTGCCACATTGGTTCGGGTCCTTCCCCTCCTTCTGGAGTACCGCAATATGGGCCCTAAGAGTGTCCCTTTGGAAAACAGTCCCCGAACCCAGAGCATTAAAGAGTGTCACCATACGTGGACCTAGAATAGGGAGCAGGGACTTGTAGTACTGAGCGGTGAAGCCGTCCGGTCCTGGGGCTTTGCCAATCTTCAAGGAGTCAACCGCCTCCTGGATTTCGGCCAAAGTTATGGGTTCCTCCAGGATGGCGCTCGTCTCTGATGAGAGTGTCGGCATTTGCGAGTCATTGACATATTTATCTATAGCTAGCTGGGTGGAGGTGGGGCTCGGTAGGTTGTACAAGCTAGAGTAGAATTCGGCGAATACGTCCGAAATTTGTGTCGGTGCTGTGGCCATTGACCCTCCGGTCGTGTTATCTGTGGTATGTATGATGCCGCCTTGACCTCTCCAACCAACTGGGCTAACCGCTTCCCACATTCCCCGCTTCGTATGACAGCCTGCGGCAGAACTGCAGGGCTGCCTTCGCCCTGTATTGTAGTAGGTCCGTTATTTGGGTGCGGAGGGTCTTCAACTCGGACTCTAGGGCCTGCGTGGGGGCATGTTTGTGTTGAGCTTCCACTAAGGACAGTTTGTCGAGTAAAGTGGTCAAAAGTGCATTCTGGTCCCTTTTAATCCTTGCCCCATGCTTTATGAGAACGCCACGTATTGTGAGCCTCCCATAGCACCCCGGGGTCACAGTCCCCGATTTCGTTCTCCCTGAAATATAGGTCTAGTTGTTTGGACACATCTGACAACACCTCTGGTATCTGAAGAAGGCTCTCATTCAGACGCCAGAATAAGGATCTGGGTGAGGGTTGGTCGGTGAGAGCATACGTCAGGTAGATTGGGTCATGGTCCGACCAGGTTATCTGACCTATGGTTGTGGTGTGCACTAGATGTAGTTGGTCATGGGGGATTAGAAAAAGGTCTATCCTTGAGTATAGCTTGTGTGGGGCCGAATAGAAGGTGTAATCCCGTTCACCAGAATGCTGTAGACGCCACACGTCGCGCAGTCGTGCTTTGTGGAGCATGTGTGCAACCCGTTTCCCGCAGGCTGGAGGAATGGATGAGGTGCCCGTCGAAGTGTCTGAGGCGGGTAGTAATGGAACATTAAAATCGCCGCCCAGCAAAACTTGCCCCTCTCTGAATGCCAGCAACTTGCTCAGCGCCTGACTGAGAAATCTATCTTGGTGTTCGTTAGGGGCGTACACCGTAGCCAGTGTAAAGCGCACCCCGCATATCTGCCCTTTGAGGAACAGGTAGCGCCCCTCAGGGTCGGCTAAACTGTCCGTTAGCTGCCATGTCAATCTACCTGAGAGAAATATCGAGACCCCCCGAGTCTTGGACGCGTGGTTTGTGGAGTGGTATGCCCGTGGGAAGGACCTGCTCTGCAATGAGTGGCAATTTGCCATTTTTGAAGTGTGTCTCTTGGATGAAGGCAACATCAGAGTGAGATTTTTTAAGATCGTGAAGTAACATACGCCTCTTCTCGGGCGTGTTGAGGCCTCTAGCATTAAGAGAGGTCACCTTGATGGAATCCACCACCATGTCTCAGGAAAGAGGTTGAGGGAGAAGGAAGAAGTGGTGAGCAGAGGGGAGGAAGATGGGATTCTCGGTTACTAGGAGAGAGGAGCGGGGATACGAGGGAGAAGGTGCGTAAAAAGGAAAGGAAAAGGGGGGGCAAGAGGAGGTTTCGACAAGTCAGAGATATCCCCTCACCCCTCAACCCCGTGTAGGGGTAACTAATTAACCAAGCTTTTAAAACTTGAAATGCACGCGACCTGAACTGGTCGCGCACTAGTCTAGGTGGAGAGTGGGTGAACAGAGCCGAGGATCCAAAGCCCCGGCCACCAACCCACACCGGCAACGTCTAAACATGGGTGGTCCTGGGAGCAGAATATCAGACGCACCAGTAGTAACTTAATCAAGCGAAAACAATCAAATAAACCATAAGGAAAGTAAAGGCATGTAAACAGAGAGACATAACTAAACATCTGACAGCAGAAGAACTTCCATTGGCTAATCAGAGAACGCAGCGGCGTTCCATCTCCCCAGCATCAACCCCAACTACATTGCCAAGGTGTCTTCTGTGGCCACCCAAAAGTACAAGAGACCCCCCGTAGGCCCCTGGACTCCAGTCCCCCCCCTGGGGACTTCTCCAAGCCCCCTCCCTCATCGCGAGTCCACGGCCACTTGTACGGGCCAACAGGGGCCCGGGCCCAAAGTGCATGAGATCTCTCCAAAAGGAAGGGCAGGGGCTCCCCATAGTAGCGTAATGGCCTAGACAAGGAGGGGTTACCCCAACCCCCCATAGCGCAAGGGCTGGTTCCCCCCAAACATCCCCCTGTCTCCCCCCCTCCAGTTACTGCCATCGGGACGTGCCAGGGTAAAGGATCTCCTCCCTCAGCTGAACATCCGGACAGCCTCCCACCCGGAGAGTGGGGGTGTCCACACATGACTGTCCAGTGGTGACCCCCAGATTGTAGACCTGGTAAGTCTGTCCTCCCCCCACCCCTCCCTGGGTGGGGGGCAAAACAGGCATGTCCCGAAAGGCAGATTACCCTGAAACAAACGTAGACGGGCATCCCGAAACATATATCCCTGGACTCGTAAGGTAAAGGGCCCTGAAGAGGGCAGTCACTATCCAAGCAGAGATCCCAGTCAGTCAATGTTGGCTCAATAACGGAAGCCCACCCCCGGCGAGCACCAGGGTGGATGGTAGTGTCTGTCTGATAGCCCGATGAACAAGGGACATATGGAGCAGGGCAGGCAGCGCTGCCCTACAGTGGTATTCTGACATTCCCCTCAGTCCCCAATATCCTGTGCCCGAAAGGAGAGGGACTGGGCCATGGCCTCACGGTTGCATACAGGAGGGTAGTGAGGGTGGAGGCGCGCCGGTGGCCACATGAGCGTAGGGGTCAGGGTGAGCTAGGGAAATAGGGGCTACTCACATCTCCCGAGCCGCCTCGTTGGATGGTGTCCGTGAGCGGCGTCTGGAGCGAGGCATTCTCTGTGGTTGCGGGCCGGGAGCTCTTGTTGCATCCGGACGTCCCTGGAATCTCGGTAGGTAGCCAAGCCAGTCTGGAACAGTGATCGGATCTGTGCCAAGGAAGTCGAAGAGGGCCGGGAGTGTCTCCCGGGATCTCAGCAGGAACGGTCTCTGGTCCTTGATGAAGGTGACCGACAGGGGGAACCCCCAGCGGTAGGTCGCCCCGCAGCGTCTCGCCAGCTCCAGAAGGGGTCTCAACAGGGCTCGGCGGTAGAGTGTGGGTCTGGAAATATCTGGCAGTATCTTCACGGGTGCCCCGTCAAAAACGACCTCCCCAACCTCCCAAGCCCTGCGAGTTATGGCCTCCTTATGGGTATAGTGATGTAGGCGACAGATAACGTCTCGCGGTCTGGCAGGGTCTGAGGAGCGGGGGCCTAGGGCCCTATGGATCCGGTCAATCTCAAAGCGTTCCGGGAGCTGGGCACCCGCTACTCTCTTAAAGATGTCGGTAACCGTGGCAAGTAAGTCCGCAGAGCCTGTAGCTTCTGGCAAGCCCCACAGCCTAAGATTGTTCCGCCTGCTGCGGTCCTCAATCTCCTCCATGCGGAGCTGAAGTTCAGTAGCAGATTCCGCCTGGGCTTTATGCTGGGACTCTAGAGCGATGACCCTTTGTGTCAGTGCTGCCAACCTGGTTTCATCATTTGTAAGCCTGTCACCCAGAGCCCGTACATCCTGCTTCATTGCCTGGATTTCCTTCTTGTGTGCAGCCTCCACTCTCCCCACAAGCCCCTCTATGTCTGCCTTAGTAGGCAGTGATTGCAGGATTGCCTTCAGCTCTGCATCCACTCTGTAGGTAAGTGGCAGCTGTGAGGGACCCCCGGGTTCTGTGTCTGGAGGTATGGGTGAGCTGGGGAAGATGAGGGGACTCTGGGACCCCTCCGAGGGTGCAGGCATGTCCACGGGAAGCTCCGTACACTCACCACGCGGCGCCGCCATCTTGGGTCTCCGGGCGTCTGCGCTAGGTGTCCGGAAAAGCCGCTGGATATCACTCCCCGCCGGGGTCTGAACCGCCGGGCTGGTCTGCAGTCTGTTCCGCTTTCCGTTCCTCTTCTTAGAAGCGTGCATTCTGCGGTATGGTAGGCGCGATTGCCGGTGTAAGCTAGGGCGGCCGGGAGCTCTGTGAAGATGCGTCTCTACTCGGCCATGTCCAGACCATGCCCCGGGTACAAACTTTTTTACACCAGGGAAGGAGGAATACATATACTTTAGTAGGTGGGCCAATAAAGAAAATTTAAGGTTGCAGGATGTGATGGAAGGAAATAGACTTTACACTTATAAGAAAATCATGGGGACAGAGAGCACTAGATAAATGGAGATACACCCAATTACAACACTTTGTTCAGAATTTGCCACGGCCACTACGAGGGAAGAGACAATTGAGACCCTTAGAGAAACTACTGGAGTCTCCACAAAACTTAGAGAAAAGGATTTCAAAAATATACAAAATATTGCAGCGAGAGGAAGATCATGAATACCCATCTTACCTAAAAAAATGGGAAAGAGAGATAGGCCCGCTAAGTAGTAATGAACACAGGGATAAGATAATAAGGCTTAACCACTCGGTAGCTAAAGATACACAAACAGTTGAAATGTTGTATAAGTTGCTAGCGAGGTGGTACGTTACCCCACAGAGAGCGAATGCCTACAATGGAGAAAACTCCCCAACTTGTTGATGAGGCTGCCTTGCAGTTGGAACCTTCTCACACTTGTAGTGGGAGTGTCCCAAAATACAATACTACTGGGACCAAGTAATGGAATTAATATGGTACATAACAGGAGAAAGGGTTAAAAAAAACAACCATGGACATGCCTGTTTCATGATACAGAGAGCAGAGTGGGCCAATATCGGTCCACCTTAACCCCCTATCTATTGAACGCAGTGTAGGCCCTGATCACCGCTCAGTGGAAATGCCTGAATGCCCCATCCATGAAAGAATGGGTAGAGATGGTAGAATGGATAAGATCTATAGAAGAGTCAATCCATAAGATGGAAGGTACAGAGGGGAAACACCAAAGGATATGGAAGCAATGGTGGGAGTTTAGGAAAATGGAGAGATACTGTAGGATACTGGAATAGAAGGCAGAAGTGAGCGAGATGGGGTAGGACATTCCTCTTTTTTTTTTCTTTTTTTTTCCCTTAGGGGAGGGGGGAGGGGGGAAGGGATGCGGTAAAAGTGGATATATGTGTATGATGAACTATGAATGTATAAGAGTACTGTATGTATAATGACATTAAAATAAGAAAATAAAGAATATATATTAAAAAAAAGAAACACACAAGATGTGTGTACTGACCTCATACCTGAATACAGATAATACTGGAGTGTAATACACAAGATGTGTGTACTGACCTCATACCTGAATACAGATAATACTGAAGTGTAATACACAAGATGTGTGTACTGACCTCATACCTGAACACAAATACTGGAGTGTAACAAGATGTGTGTACTGACCTCATACCGGAATACAAATAATACTGGACTGTAATATACAAGATGTGTGTACTGACCTCATACCTGAACACAAATAATACTGGAGTGTAATACACAAGGTGTGTGTACTGACCTCATACCTGAACACAGATAATACTGGAGTGTAATACACAAGATGTGTGTACTGACCTCATACCTGAACACAAATACTGGAGTGTAACAAGATGTGTGCACTGACCTCATACCTGAACACAAATAATACTGGAGTGTAATACACAAGGTGTGTGTACTGACCTCATACCTGAACACAAATACTGGAGTATAATACACAAGATGTGTGTACTGACCTCATACCTGAATACAGATAATACTGGAGTGTAATACACAAGCAGCGGCGGACTGACCAGTCGGTCATTCGGCCGCCACCCGAGGCCATAAGAAACCCGGTCTCGGCCACATGAGAGGCCACTTGAAGGAGCTGTATCACATGCCGTGATCATGCTGATTATAATACTGCTAACGGCGTGCTGCTCCCCACCGGCCCCTCCTTCCCTCCCGTTTGTCCCAGGTGATGTCTGGGCGCATACAGTACAAGCACCTGGGACGGACTTGAGGGAAGGAGGGGCCGTCGGGGAGCAGCGCACCTTTAGCAGTATTATAATTAGCATGTGACACAGGCACAGCAGAAGAGTGGAGGGGCCAGTGGGGAGCTGCGCCGTTAAAAGTATTATCGGCATCCGGTAAGTGAAGCCTGGGCCTGCCACAAGTGATAAGTGATGGGGGGACAGGGATGGGGGGGCGGCGGTACAGATGCATGGGGCTCCGCATCCCCACACCCCACAGTGTCCCCCTCTGTGAGTGTCCCCGTGTGTGTGTCCCCCCTGTGTGTGTGTCTCCCCCTGTGTCAGTGTTTCTCCCCCTGTGTATGTGTCCCTCTGTGTGTGCGAGTGTCCCTGTGTGTGTCTCCCCCTGCGTGAGCGTGACCCTGTGTGTGTGTGTTTTTCCCCCTGTGTGTTTGTTTATGTCCCTGTGTGAGTGTCCCTCTGTGTGTGTGAGTGTCCCCCTGTGTGTGAATGTCCCCCTGTGTGTGTGAGTGTCCCTGTGTGTGTGTCCCCCTGTGTGTGTGTGTGTGTGTCTCCCCCTGTGTGTGTGTGTGTCCGCCTGTGTATGTGTTTGTGTCCCTGTGTGAGTGTCCCCCTGTGTGTGTGGTGTGTGTGTCCCCTTGTGTGAGTTCCCCGTGTGTGTGTGTCCCCCTGTGTGTGTCTCCCCCTGTGTGTGTGTCCCCCTGTGTGTGGTGTGCGTGTGTCCCCGTGTGTGTGTCACCCTATGTGTGTATTCCCCCATGTGAGTGTCCCCCTGTGTGCGTGTGTGTGTCCCTGTGTGCGTGTCACCGTTTGTGTTCTCCCTCCAGTGACCCCCTGTGTGTGTGTGTGCGTTCTCCCTCCAGTGACCCCCTGTGTGCGTGTGTGTCACTGTGTGTGTGTGTGTTCTCCCTCCAGTTTCCCCGTGTGCTTTCTCCCCCCCCCCCGTGTCTCCTTGTGCAGGTGTGGCTTGAGTGTGGCGCCCAAGGGGGCCCCATGAGCTTCTATTGTCCCGGGGCCCCCATGAGTTGTCAGTCCGCCCCTGTACACAAGATGTGTGTACTGACCCCATACCTGAACACAAATAATACTGGAGTGTAATACACAAAGTGTGTGTACTGACCGCATACCTGAACATAAATAATACTGGAGTGTAATACACAAGATGTGTGTACTGTGTAGCCAAGCTTTTGAGCGAGCGTGGCGTAAATCTAAGTCCCTGCAAGATTTTACCCTCTACTAATCTGCCCTTCTCAAATACAACTCCTGCCTCCACACTGCTAAACAAACCTATTACAACACATTTATCCAAACGCTCTCATCCAAACCTCGTCAACTCTTTTCTATCCTTAATTCTTTACTTCACCCCCCCCCCCCCCCCCCACTGCCCCACCCACCAACTTGCTTACCGCTCAACAGATTGCCAACCATTGCAATACCAATATTGACAAAATTCGCAAGGAGATATCCAGCATTCAACTTCCTCCCCTACCCAACACAACAGGTCCAACACCACGCTCAATACTCTCCTCTTTTTGCCCAGATGAAGTTAATAAACTCCTCTCCACGGCCCACCTCACTACCTGCTCCCTGGACCCTGTCCCCTCACAATTACTGCTACCACCTTCCCACTCTATCCTTAACTCCCTAACCCACATCTTCAACCTCTCCCTCTTCTCCGGCACCTTTCCTTCCCTGCTCAAACATGCACTGGTTAACCCCATAGTCAAAAAACCCTAACTAGACCCCACCTGTTTGAACAACTTAAGACCCATCTCCCTGCTCCCGTTCGCCTCCAAGCTCATCGAACGCCTTGTCCATGACCAAATGAGTCACTACCTCATGGGCAACAACCTTCTCGACCCCCTACAGTCTGGCTTCCGCCCACAACATTCTACTGAAACTGCCCTACTAAAACTCACCAATGACCTACTAACTGCTAAAACCAACGGCCACTACTCCATACTCATACTTTTAGACCTCTCTGCTGCCTTTGACACAGTTGACCACCTGCTCCTCCTCAGCAAATTACGCTCCCTTGGCCTCTGCGATTCTGCTTTATCCCGGTTTTTCCTCCTACCTATCTCAGCGCACTTTCAGTTTTCGCTTACAACTCC
Source organism: Lithobates pipiens (assembly GCF_037356315.1). Taxonomy (NCBI): domain Eukaryota; kingdom Metazoa; phylum Chordata; class Amphibia; order Anura; family Ranidae; genus Lithobates; species Lithobates pipiens. The sequence goes on along the minus strand of NW_027507686.1, from coordinate 70,976,547 downwards.
ATCTCCTCTGCTCACCTTCCTCTTTCTGTTGGGGTACCCCAAGGTTCTGTCATTGGGCCCCTCCTATTCTCTCTCTATACCTCTTCCCTGGGCCAGTTGATAAACTCCCATGGTTTCCAATACCACCTCTATGCCGATGACACCCAGATCTATCTCTCCACTCCTCAACTCACCCCCTCAATCTCCTCACAGATCTCCAACTTACTGAAAGAGGAAGTAAACCCTGATGGGTTTACTTCCTCTTTTTTTCCCTGCAAAGGTAAAGCATAATGGACTACTATGCATCGCATAGTAGCTCATTATGTGTCACTTACCTGACACAGGAGCCAGCGAAGTCGCCGCTGTCACCTGTAGTCCGCCGCATCCATCTTGGTTGTGGCGTCTCTCGCAGCTCCGACGAATGACAGCGGAGAAGCCGCGATGACGTCACTCCCGCGCATGCGCACGGGAGTCGCGTCTCGGAGCTCCGACGCTGCCATTCGCCGGAGCCGCGATGACGTCACTCCCGCGCATGCGCACGGGAGTAGACAAATTTGGCAAATCCATTCTTGGACTTGCCGCATTTAGTGCGCCTGCGCGCCGCTGTCTACGGCGCATGCGCCGTAGACAGCGGTGCCCATTTTCGGGCAAATATCTCCTAAACCATATAGGTTTAGGAGATATTACTTGGACCTACAGGTAAGCCTTAATCTAGGCTTACCTGTAGGTCAAAGTTGTTTGGAAGGGTTTACTTCCATTTGAATGACATATCAGTATGGATGTCACACCACTTCCTCAAACTCAATCTTTCTAAAACTGAGCTTGTTATATTTCCTCCTTCACAATCCCCCCCCCCCGTGACTTCACCATTAATATCAACAACACAACCATTGGTCCCTCCACACATGCCAGGGTCCTGTGTGTACTGACTTCATACCTGAACACAAATAATGCTGGAGTGTAATACACAAGGTGTGTGTACTGACTTCATACCTGAACACAAATAATGCTGGAGTGTAATACACAAGATGTGTGTACTGACCTCATACCTGAACACAAATAATACTGGAGTGTAATACACAAGGTGTGTGTACTGACTTCATACCTGAACACAAATAATACTGGAGTGGAATACACAAGGTGTGTGTACTGACTTCATACCTGAACACAGATAATACTGGAGTGTAATACACAAGGTGTGTGTACTGACTTCATACCTGAACACAAATAATACTGGAGTGTAATACACAAGATGTGTGTACTGACTTCATACCTGAACACAGATAATACTGGAGTGTAATACACAAGGTGTGTGTACGGACTTCATACCTGAACACAAATAATACTGGAGTGTAATACACAAGATGTGTGTACTGACTTCATACCTGAACACAGATAATACTGGAGTGTAATACACAAGGTGTGTGTACTGACCTCATACCTGAACACAAATAATACTGGAGTGTAATACACAAGGTGTGTGTACTGACTGCATACCTGAACACAGATAATACTGGAGTGTAATACACAAGGTGTGTGTACTGACTGCATACCTGAACACAGATAATACTGGAGTGTAATACACAAGGTGTGTGTACTGACCTCATACCTGAACACAAATAATACTGGAGTGTAATACACAAGATGTGTGTACTGACCTAATACTTGAATACAGATAATACTGGAGTGTAACACACGATGTGTATGTCGTGTCTGCACAGTGTAGTACACATGTATGCTGTAAGACCCTAGAGCCTGGCCAGTCCTCTCCCAGCCTCCCATGACTACTGTCCCCCATGTCCCCGGTGTGTGTTGTCACCAGGCTTCCTGCACCCCGCAGTGTAGGGTGAAGAAAACACAGAGTAGCTCTGACACACCCTCCGTGCTACACATTGCGACACACCCAATGCAGCACACACACACTACTGTATCACATTACAGTCTGACACACACATGGCAACACCCTACAGTGCGCACAGCCGTACAGGAAGTTCCACATTTCACTCTTGTGCCATTTTCCTCATAGCATAGCCCGGGGCGGAGAGGAAGGAGCGGCGGACACCGGATCCCCAGCGACACCGGACATGGGAGAACCGGACAGCTCCGACCCCAAGGCTCCCACACCAGTGCACGGTAACCGGACTCCTCCTTCCACACGGGCGGCCCGGAAAGCACGGCGCACACTAAGCTTGTATCCTGTACGCTCCATATTACCGTCTATCCGGGGATTATTATTGTATAACAGGGCCGGCGGTGTGCTCAGTACACCGGGGAGACTACCCGGCCCTCACCCCGACATACTGCCCGCGGGAGCGTCGCTCTACCTACCGGCTACCTACCGCTAGCTACACAATGCACAATAACCCCGTTTTTTATTTACAATAGAAAACATAACAAATGTTTACACTGAGAAAATTGACCATTTGTCAAAAATTCAAATGTCATTTTGAAATTGATGACAGCAACATGTCTCAAAAAAGTAGGGACAGGACTGTGTTTACCTTCCCCGCTTCTTTTCAGCGCTTGACCTCCGGAAGATTTTACCCCCCCCCCCTTCATGACCAGGTCATTTTTTTGCTATTTACCGCTGCGCTGCTTTAACCCTTTCATGCCTAAGCCTATTTCTGACATTTGTTGCTTACAAGTTAAAAATCTGTATTTTTGATAGAAAATGAGTTAGAACCCCCAAACATTATATATATTTTAGCAGAGACCCTAGAGAATAAAATGGTTGTTGCAATTTTGTATGTCGCACTGTATTTGCATAGCGGTCTTTCAAACGCAGTTTTTTTTTGGGGGAAAAAAAGACACTTTCATGAATCAAAAAAAAAAAGCTAAACAGTAAAGTTAGCCCAATTTTTGTTGTATAATGTGAAAGATGATGTTATGCTGAGTAAATAGATATGTAACATGTCATGCTTTGAAATTGTGCACATTTGCGGAGAGGCGACAAACGACGTTACCAAAAAACCTCCATAGGCGATGCTTTGAATTTTTTTTAACGGTTACCAGATACAGTTACAGAGGAGGTCATTCACTAGAATTATCACTCTCACTCTGACGATTGCGGCAAAATCCTCACATGTGTGATTTAAACAGCGTTTACATTTGCAGGCGGGACGTACGTATGCGTCTTCTTTGCTACACGGGGACAGGGGGCTTTCATTTCTTTTTTTTTTTCTTTTTTTTTTTAATTCTTTTTTTTTTTTTTTTTTTTTTTTTTTTTTTTTTTACACTGCCCCTTTAAAAAAAAAAAAAAATCTGATCACTTTTATTGCTGTCACAAGGAATGTAATAATCACTTGTGAGAGTAATAGGTGGTGACAGGTACTCTTTTTGTAGGGATCGGGGGATTAAAAGACCCCAAATCCCTCCTTTTACCCTTCAAAGTATTCAGATCGCCAAAAACAGAGATTCTGAATACTGCAATATTTTTTTTAATCAGCGCCATTAGCAGCTGAGTAAACCAGAAGTGACGTCGCTTCGGGGATTTTAGATCGGAGACCCGATGGGAGCCGAATCCAGCTTTGTTTCAGCCTAGCCGACAGAAGTGCCGAAATGGTGGCTCGGGTCTCCCGGTGGAAGGTGGCCGGGGGCGTCCCCTCCCACTGCTTTAGGGTAACAGCCGAGTCGCTAGTGGTTGTTATCACTAAGACCCCTTTCACACTGGGTCGTTTTGCAGGCGCTATTGCGCTAAAAATAGCGCCTGCAAATCGACCCGAAACAGCGGCTGCTGTCTCTCCAATGTGAATGCCCCGAGGTCTTTCACACTGGAGCGGTGCGCTAGCAGGACGGTAAAAAAAAGTCCTGCTAGCAGCATCTTTGGAGCGGAGTGTACGCTCCTTCACCGCTCCTGCCCATTGAAATCAATGGGGCAGCACGGCTATACCACTGGTAAAGCGCTGCTGCTTGTTTTAACCCTTTCACGGCCGCTAGCGGGGGGGTAAACCCCCCCCGCTAGTGGGCAAATACAGCCGTTAAAGCGGTGCAAAAAATAGCTCAGTTTTCCAGCCGATGCCGCTCCTGCCCCAGTGTGAAAGGGGCCTAAAGAGCCAACCGCCCGCTCTAAAATACGGTACCGGGGTGATGCCTGCAGCTGCATAACCCCTGGTATAACCCCTTAATGCTGAGGTCGCATATATGCGTGAAGGGGTTAACTGACAATTGCATGGTGCAATGCTGTATGCAAATTACATTTATATTGCCCCCCCCCCCCCCAATAAAGCTTTCTTTTGGTGGTATTTGATCACCACCACGTTTTTTATTTCCTTGCAATATGAATGTAAAAAGGCCGTATAAATATTCCTTTATCCCATTGCTTTACAAATCTATGTACACTACAAACTGTATGATTGAATCGGTTCTGATATCGCCGTTTTACTAACCTGACAGCTTATTATCCTAAATAGGAAACCTTCATTTTGTCTGCAAATATTAAAGATTCTAATTACCAGCAAGAAGAAGTCCTTACATTTAAAGAGCATCTGTCATTTCAGATCCATCATGGCAGCGCTTTTTAGTGGGCATCCACTCACCTGCTACCGCCACGTCCCTCACCTTGTCACAAAAAATGTTTTTTTTTTCCACCCTGTAATATACACTCACACTGTACTAATGACACTGGGGTTAACTGTGTGCCTCACAAGTGTAAAGTGTTTATTGTGTGGTGCTTTTGCTAAGGGATGTGCTGGTTTTTATTCCCTGCTTTGCAGGGACACAAAAATCAGCACATCATTGCTGTTAGCAGAGAGCACTCAGCAAATGTCTACTAACTGAGAAGACCAGTTGCTGTAGAATCACTCCCTAGGGCACACTTAACCCCTTGATCGTCTCCTAGTGTTTAACCTCTTCCCTGCCAGTGTCATTTACAGAGTAATCGGTGCATTTCTACAGCACTGATCGCTTTATAAATGTTACTGGTCCCAAAATAGTGCCCAATGTGTCCGCCACAATGTCGCAGTCACGATAAAAATCGCAGATCGCCACCATTACTAATATAAAAAAAAATGTATAATAAAAATGCAATAAATCTATCCCCTTTTGCACAGACCAATCAATATACGCTTATTGTGATTATATATATATATATATATATATATATATATATATATATATATATATATATATATATATATATATATATATATATATATATTTTTTTTTTTTTTTTTTTTTTTTTTTTACCACAATGTAGAAGAATACATATTGGCCTAAACTGAGAAAGAAATTCGTTTTTTATATATTTTTTGGGGATATTTATTATAGCAAAAAGTAAAAAATATTGTTTTTTTTTTTTTCAAAATTGTCATTCTTTTTTTGTTTATAGTGCAAATAATAAAAGCTGCAGAGGTGATCAAATACCTCCAACAGAAAGCTCTATTCGTGGGGGAAAAAAGGACATCAATTTTGTTTAGGTGCAATGTCGCACGACCGCACAACTGTCAGTTAAAGTGACATAGTGCCATATCGCAAAAAGTGCTCTGGTCAGTAAGGGAGTAAATATTTCTGGGGCTGAAGTGGTTAAACGAGCTTTGGCCCAGAGAAGACATTGGTGTTAATGGATCATGTTCTGATATGGTTTCTTTTTCTGCATGATAGAGCTTTAACTTGCATTTTTGGATGGCACAGTGACCTGTGTTCACAGACTTATGGAAGTATTCCTGAGCCCATGCAGTGATGTCCATCACAGAATCATGCCCGTTTTGAATGCTGTGCCGTCTGATGATCACGGGCATCCAATATTGTGTTTCAGCCTTGTCCCATGCACACAGAGGTTTCTCCAGATTATTGAAATTTTTTGGTGATATATACTGTAGATGATGATATAAAGTGTTTGCAATTTTACGTTGAGGAACATTATTCTGAAATTGTTTGTTAGTCAATTTTCGCAGATTGGTGAACTTCTGTCCGTTTTTACTTCTGAAACAGTGGGTTTGATTTACTAATACTGGAGAAAATCTGGAGCAGCTCTGCATCTTCTTCTTCTTCTTCTAAGGAATAATTTTTTTCCTTGAAGCAATAAGGTCTTAATATTTTATTTAGCATTTTTTCTACGCACTTATTCTTGGCTCAACAAATTTACTTTTTATATTGCCTTTTTTTTTTCTCTCCCCCTTCTTATGTTGGCTAAAAACAGGTGTAGTCACTAACCACTTGAATAATTGGTGGTATCAATTAAATATGCAAATTTTCTTTGACACTAACCTGAAGGGCCAATGGAGTTTGCATATGTGTATGAGTGTATATATATTTTTTTTGCCATGTCTGTTTCAAACCAGCTACGACTAAGGCTATTGCCAAAATGCATCAGTTTTATTGTTTTACTGTCACTCTGATGTACCAATAAACGACACTTCAAGGATTACAGTATTGCCGGCTCTTCTTACTACAGCTCTGCATAGAAACAATCAGCTTCCAAGTTTTATTGTCAAACCTTCATTGAACAAGCTGAAGTTGGAAGCTGATTGGCTACCATGCACAGCTGCACCAGATTTTGCACTCTCCAGGTATAGTAAATCAACCCCTCTGACTCTCTAAAGCAGGGCTCGACAAATCCCAGGCGCCAGGTCGCCGTTGCGACTAGAAGTTGTACCCTGGCACCTGGGTTTTTGTCACTGACAGGTGCCTCTGTTGCTCTGTCTGGTGCCTCCAGACACAGAGCACTGTCTGGTAGTCGGGATGGAGCAGGAAGAGAGCAGCTCAGCAGCCGCTGACATCTTCCTCCATTCTCCACACACTGTTGGTAGAGCAGCGCCGCAGTGTGTGAAAATGTGTTTAGAGAGGAGCTGTCAAAATTGAGGCTTAATGTCGGGGTGGGCGGGACACAGCTTTCCAACACCAACCAATGGGATGGGATCTGGGCGGGCAAATACGTGTATGTGGCCCCTCCCCTTTCTTAAGCAGCCCAATCATTGGCTGGATAGCTGCTGGGTCCCGCCCACTTCTGACATCACGCTGAATGTGTCAGCTCCTCTCTCCATACAGTTTCTGGTATTGGCAGGTGGCACTGGATGGCACTGCAGGGAGCATTCAGTTTCACAGTTACACTATTGGCTGTGAAACCTGCCAGTGCTACCTGCCAGTGTCATCCAGTGCCACCTGCCAATACCAGTTAGTGTGCCATCCAGTGCCACCTGCCAGTGCCAACCAGTGCAATCCAGTGCCACTTGCCAATCAGTGCCAACTTGTGCCATGTGCCAACCAGTGCCACCTGCCAATGCCAGTGCCACCTGCCAATGCCATCTGTCAGTGCCACCTGCCAGTTATTGCCACCTGCCAGTGCCACCTGCCAGTGCCAGTTATTGCCACCTGCCAATGCCAGTTAGTGCCACATGCCAATACCATCTGCCAGTGCCAATCTGCCACCTGCCAGTGCCAGTTAGTGCCACATGCCATTGCCCCCTGCCAGTGACAGTGCCAGTGCCATCCAGTGCCACCTGCCAGTGCAATGCAGTGCCAGTTAGTGCCATCTGCCAGTGCCACTTGCCAATCTGTGCCACCTGCCAGTGCCACCTGCCAATGCCAGTTAGTGCCATCTGCCAGTGCCACCTGCCCCTAGTGCCAATCAGTGCCATCCAGTGCCACCTGCCAATACCATCTGTCAGTGCCACGTGCCATCCAGCGCCACCTGCCAGTGCCAGTTATTGCCACATGCCAATTAGTGCCACATGCCAATGCCATCTGCCAGTGCCCATCAGTGCCACCTGCCAGTGCAATCCAGTGCCACCTGCCAGTGCAATCCAGTGCCACTTGCCAATCTGTGCCACCCATTGCCACCTGCCGCCAGTTAGTGCCATCTGCCAGTGCCACCCGTCAGTTAGTGCCACCTGCCAGTGCCACCCATTACCACCTGCCAATTAGTGCCACCTGCCAGTGCCAAGCAGTGCAACCTGCAAGTGCAATCCAGTGCCGCTTGCCAATGCCAGTTAGTGCCACCTGCCAATGCTGCCCATCAGTGCCACTTGCCAGTTCCCATTAGGGGCACCTCAGTGCTGCCTATTGGTGTCCATCAATGCCACCTGCCAGTGCCCATCAGTTCCAACCTCAATGCTGCCCCATCAGTGCCGCCTATCAAAGCACATCAGTGAAGGAGAAAAAAACGTATTTGAAAAAACTTGTCTTTTTCTCTTGGCATCAGGCATGAGCAATTCTTATTGTCCGATGCCCCAGACATGCAGTTCTGGGCACTGGGTAGAGGATTTAAATAACTGGCTCCTAACTCTTTCAGCTGGCTCCTAGATTCTAAGCAAATTTGTCAAGCCCTGCTCTAAAGCTGGCCATACACCATACAATTTTCTTATTCAATTTCCTTTAGATTTACCTTCAATTGTGTAGTACAAGGGCCTGCCTGATTGTACACAAAATGAAAGTGTTCACATTTGACCTCATATTATATGGTTTTGGTAACCCCCCCCCCCAACTCTGGTGCCACAATTGGCACCTTTCCGGGGGGGGGGAGGGAGGGTCCCTTTCTTTGAGAGGTATCCTGTTCCCACCTCCGGGAGCCACAGCCGTGGATATTGACGTCACTGCTTGGCTGACCGCTCGGCTCCCTCCACCCCCTATTGCCAGGACAGTAGGAGAGAGGAGCGGAGCCTTGCGCATGCGCAGTAGGGTTCCTGGCGTGAAGCCGTAAGGCTACATTGCCAGGTTCCCTTACCTGTAATGGCAGTGACATGCATAGGACAGCTGATGGAAACAGCTGCGGTGCCGAAATCGCTGGACTCCAGGACAGGTAAGTGTCCTTTTATTAAAAGGCAGCAGCTGCATAATGTGTAGCTTCTGGCTTTATTTTTTATTTTTTTTACAGCGGTGGGCGGACCTCCGCTTTAATAAATTTGGTTTTCCACAATGCTGTGTAAATGGGAACATTTAAGGACTAATTCATGTGGCCAATTTGGGCCGAATACCGCCAAGAATCAGCAGAAATTTGCAACAGGTATCCACAGGTTTGTGGAAGAGCCCCAGCCAGCAGCCTGTATTGGTAGGTGCCACAGCTGTTTGCATATAACCGCACATCAGGCCGTTTAGGGACAGATTATCCACCCTTGATGCAGACTGTTTGCATTCAGAGCCATTCTTCTATCTTTATCTGCATTTAATTACTCTTATGTGTGGCTGCATACAAACAGTTGTCATTGATTTGTACATGTTGCTGGCCACCACTGAATGAAAATACCTGTAATTACCTGCTAATTTGTAGTGGTGTATGGCCCAAATTGGCCATGTATATGGGGCCTAACAAATATAAAGTAGATATTATTCAAATTGTCTGACAAAAGTGGAAATATACTTTAAGTCTGTATCTATTTATCTATCTTTCTTTCTGCCGTGTGTAATCATCTTGTGCCAGTAAAAATATTTTTTGAGGTTTTGCATGTAGTATATGTGAAGGTGAAAGAATACATTGTGTAGACATAAAAAGGCACTGCTGTAACAGTCAGGGTATACAGTGACGTAGATTCTATCTTCTAGGCTCTAGGTTTCCCCAAACATCACATGCATACTATCTCTGGGTAATTGGGAATAAGGGAAGGGGGGAGGAAAAAGAAAGGCCAAAGTGCGGATGGCAGAGTATTGGGGGAAGGGGGGGGGGGTAATCGTCTTTATTTCTTTAAAATTCTTATGATTCTCTGCAGACCAGCTGGAATTTAAGATCCAGAAACATAGTTGCCATCACTCTTCCTGCAGGAAAACCTCCCCTGTCAATTTCTCCTGCACTCCTTTCCCGCATGTTGCAGAATATTCTACCAGCTGTGTAGCAGCACATAGTTACATAGTGGGTAAAGTTGAAAAAAGACACAAGTCCATCTAGTACAACCTATGTGTGTGATTATATGTCAGTATTACATTGTATATCCCTGTATGGTGCTGTTGTTCAGGTGCTTATCTAATAGTTTTTTGAAACTATTGATGTTCCCTCTCTAAGACCACCGCCTATGGAAGGGAATTATTCCACATCCTTTCTACTCTTACAGTAAAGAACCCTCTACGTAGTTTAATGTTAAACCTCTTTTCTTCTAATTCTAATGAGTAGCCACAAGTCTCCCTTCTGCGAAAAAGTTTTATCCCTATTGTGGGGTCACCAGTATGGTATTTGTATATTGAAATCATATCCCCTCTTAAGTGTCTCTTCTCCAGAGAGAATAAGTTCAGTGCTCGCAACCTGTCCGCATAGCTAATATCCTCCAGACCCTTTATTAGCTTAGTTGCCCTTCTCTGTACTCGCTCCATTTCCATTACTTCCTTCCTGAGGACCGGTGCCCAGAACTGGACAGCATACTCCAGGTGCGGCCGGACCAGAGTCTTGTAGAGCGGGAGAATTATTGTTTTATTTCTGGAGTTGATCCCCTTTTTAATGCATGCCAATATTCTGTTTGCTTTGTTAGCAGCAGCTTGGCATTGCATGCCATTGCTGAGCTTATCATCTGCTAGGACCCCCAGGTCCTTTTCCATACTAGATTCCCCCAGAGGTTCTCCCCCCAGTGTATAGATTGCATTCATATTTTTGCCACCCAAATGCATTATTTTACCATTTTTCTACATTGAACCTCATTTGCCATGTAGTTGCCCACCCCATTAATTCAGATCTTTTTGCAAGGGTTCCACATCCTGGGGGACCCCACTACCCACCTCTGACCATTCCGAGTACTCCCCATTTATCACCACCCTCTGAACTCGCCCTTGTAGCCAGTTTTCAATCCATGTACTCACCCTATGGTCCATGCCAACAGACCGTATTTTGTACAGTAAACGTTTATGGGGAACTGTGTCAAATGCTTTTGCAAACTCCATATACACCACATCTACGGGCCTTCCTTTATCTAGATGGCAGCTCACCTCCTCATAGAACACACAGACCCCTATAAAAACTGACAGGTGTTCTAATCACTTTCCACTCTATCCAAAACTAAAAATACATTTTGCCTTTATTTACACTTTAAGCCTCGTATATACGATGAGAGTATCTGACAAATAATCGTTTTCTTTTCTTTTGTTTTTTTGTATGCCAGTCTCATATTAGAAACCATTATGTATATTCTTGTTTCTGAGCATGCGTGGTTTTGGTCTTTAAAAAAAATTTCAGATGAATACTGTACTGATTAAACAAAAATCATTAATTCTGGTATCATACAAGAAAAAATGTCATGTTCGTTCCTTCGGATAATTTTGGGTGAACTGTCATGATTCCCTCCCAAAAGCTGTGCACTAAGAATCAGATTATCGTACGATTGCTTGGGAAGTGGTATTTTTGTCCGTTTTCTTATCGCGTACTAGGCATTAGTGCTACTGAGTTCACATTTCTGCTCCAATGGTACTGACCCTCGCTGTTTGACATTATTCTTGTAACAAAGGGGTTATCTATTTGAATTTGAATACCCTATTAAAGTGGTGTTGCCACCAAAAAAAAAAAAAAAAATTAATAAAAAAAATAAAAAAAAATAATTGGAAATTTTTTTTTTACTCACCTCTAAATGTCTGTTGCTAGGGGGTCCCTCGTAGTCTGCCTCCTTCATTGCCGGGGCTGGTGACATCACTTCCCCTCGGCGCCACACAGTTATCTAAGACCTGTCACGTGTCCCAGATGACTGTGCGGCGTATCACGGCGCACGGCACCGCTCGCGCATGCGCAGTGGGTGCCCACAGTAAGAATGCCAGCACTGCGAGTGGAGCGGGGAACGAGGGGGGGGGGCTTCGTTACCCCACATCGCTGGACCCTGGGACAGGTAAGTGTCCAATTATTAAAAGTCAGCAGCTGCAGTATTTTTAGCTGCTGACTTTTATTTTCTTTTTTTTAGGGGGCACCCCACTTTAACCTAGTCATTTAATTACCCTCTTAACCCAGTGATTTGTGCTTTGCTACTTGGATAGCTCCTATAGAAGCATTGTACATGATCTTACTCCTTCCTGATGAACAGTAATAGAAAATCAGTGAGGAGGCCATGTGATGACCTACATGTGTCTTCCATAGAGAAGTGAAAGCTAGCTCTGGCTGGTGTTACAGAAAATAACAAAGCTGGCCATACATTGATCAAATTTGTCCAGTTCAACAGGGACATGCTGAATTTTGATTAGTATGTGGCAGTCCCTGCTCAACAAATATTGATCGTTTTATTGACTTCTGTTGGAGAGACATGTTGGAAAAATGTTCTTGATCAGTTGCCGCAGCCATTGCCCTGGCATATGGGAATTCCTACATTCACTTTGTATGGATGGAGGAATCTGTATCATTTTTTTTCTCATGCCCAGCATTTTCTGAAGCTTATACTTGTAGTGCCGCTCTAAGCAAAAAAGGAAGATATATATTGTCTGTCGCTGGCTCTCAGGAATGGGGAGCTGGCATAAAATATCACCACTCAGTAGTGTGTAGCATGTTTAGAAAAATAGCTGCTCTCCCAGTCCAGTCTATGTTGTTAAAACAGATGTATGGGTTTTTTTGTTTTTGTTTTTGTTTTTTTTATAAGCATCATACTTACCTAGGTGGATTTAGCATCAGATGCTGCATCTGTCCCCCGGTGCTTCTAACACTGAGGACCAAGTGATCAACCACCGCTCAATGCTGCTTGGTTCTCACCGCTCCGTGAGCAGAGAGCTGGTGACTGTCAGTGAGCAGCTCTCTGCTCTTTGACCCCCCCCCCCTCCACAGCGCTGGGCTGTCGAACAGGGTGGAAGCAGCCAGTTCAGGCTCTTAGCTGACCGCTCTGCTGTAAGTAAGTTGGCGTTTGGGGCAAATTGCTTGCCTTGCCATGGGCACTAACAACCCACGCTACACTAAAACAAACTGGCTCCTAACTTTTTTTTAGCTGGCTCCTAGATTAAAAGCTAATTTGTCAAGCCCTTCTTTAAACTTTTATTGCTTATAGGGCTGCAACTAACGATTATTTTCATAATCGATTAGTTGGCCGATTATTGTTTCGATTAATCGGTTAATAACCTTAAAAAAAAGTGGGTCAAATTGACGTTCATTTTCAACCACAGTGACGGGAAAATTTGGAAATAATAGAAAACTTATTGGTCAAAGGAATTTTCAGACAATGTATGTGGTTTTTGTTCAGAAATGAACTGAAAATTTCAAACAAAATTCTTTCATTCAGGAAATGTACAAAGATTTTTCATCTGAATATTCTCACCTGAAAATTGATCGGTGAGGCCAGTATAAGGCTCGGTACACACCTATGCAGTTTTTGCTTTTGATCTGTTTCTGCAGTGCTTTTTGCTGTGTGTTTTGATTTTTGCGCACGTGATTTTACTGCAATTTGTGTTTTTTTGCATTTTTTTAGGGCAGATTAAAAAAAACAAATTGCTGCAAAAATGCATTACATGCTTTTCTGCAGCTTCTCCATTGAAGTACATTGAACCAAAAAAGCACTGTTTCGCGTTAAAAGTCCCTGACCCTTTCAGATATGAAGGTGTCCCATAGAAAACCATGTAAATGAACTGTAGTGCATTTCTGCAAAAATCACCAATAAACATATAGATGTGAACCAGGTCTAAGACGTTTAGTAACATAATGGGGTTAAAAAGACTAGAATTAGCCCTTTATAGTACAAAAAAAAAGCAGATAATCACTACTGGAAGGGGTTCAATTTTTGCTGTAGAACAGTGAAAGTAATATTTACAGTAGTGATTATATTTTTGTACTATAAAGGGCTCATTTTAGTTTTTTTTAACCCCATTATGTTACTGGCTGATTAATCGATTATGAAAACAGTAATCGATTAATTTCATAATCGATTAGTTGTCGATTAATCGATTAGTTGTTTCAGCCCTAATTGCTTACATGTATTTTGACCTTATGCAGTTGTACTTGGAGTCATTCGAAATGCACTTTGATTTTTCATTTCTTTTTTACTAAAACTTTAGTAAAAGAAAGTGCTGAGTCTTGGTAAATAGGGTTTGTCTTTTATCAAAAATACATGTCTAGTCTTGAGCAATAATGAATGTAAAATGTTGGGAGATATAATAATGCAAAGACCAGTTCCATTACCTACATAGTGTAACGGGTCAATTTGTCAAAAAAGTAGAACTGAAGGCAAACTTATTTTTTTCATTTTCTTTTCAGTGTGGGGTTTAACCCCTGTACGTTTTTTTTTTTTTTTTTTTTTGATCTTTGTCCCATTGGTGAGATTTCCCTTCACTTCCTGTTCTATATAGCAAAAACATAAAGTGAGAGGAAATCTCTCCAAAGTGAGGAATTACCAGAACCACCAAAAATAGTGTCCTCATTGGAAGATGTTCTCTGTATTACTGTTCTGGTGGCAACCCAAAAATGGAGATTTAATATAACTTTCAATGATTACGGTCATCAGAAAAAAAGGGGGGAGGGGGGTTAATCAAACTAATGGGGCCACAGACCGCAATAAAAAACTGATGGGTGTTCTACTTCCTCTCCACTTTATCTTTGTTACCCCAGCATTACATATTCCTGATATGTGCCTGCTGTACCATGTACTTGTATGACAGTCTCCTGTTATCTTTGTATTGCTTCCTTTATGTGAAATCCCTGGTGTTCCTGCCAGTCCCTCTGCTTTCCTTTTTAAAAACTGACCACACTAGGCAAGGAGAGCTAACCGAGGTCCATTGTCTAGCTGTGCTGGAACCAAGGCTGCTATTCTCCAAAGATCAGTCAGATGACATCATAGAGGTGGTGGATGTTAGAGACCTTGCGCTCCTCCACCTTCCATTTGAGGATGCCCCCACAGATGTGCAATAGGGTTTAGGTCTGGAGACATGCTTGGGCAGGCCATCACCTTTACCCTCAGCTTCTTTAGTAAGGCAGTGGTTGTCTTGGAGGTGTGTTTCTCCTCACCTGATTGCCCCCACACACACTTGACACCATCTGAACCAAATAAGTTTTATCTTGGTCTCATCTGACCACAGGACATGGTTCCAGTAATCCATGTCCTTAGTCTGCTTGTCTTCAGAAAACTGTTTTCTGCCTTTCTTGTGCATCATCTTTAGAAGAGACTTCTTTCTGGGACAACAGCCATGCAGACCAATTTGATGCAGTGTGCAGTTAATGGTCTGAGCACTGACAGCCTGACCCCCCACCCCTTCAAACTCTGCAGCAATTGCAGCAATGTTGGCAGCACTCATATCCATTTCCCAAAGACAACTTCTGGATATGACGCTGAGCACATGCACTCAACTTCTTTGGCCGACCATGGTGAGGCCTGTTTTGAGTGGAACCTGTCCGATTAAACTGTTGTATGGTCTTGGCCACCATGCTGCAGCTCAGTTTCAGGGTCTTGGCAATCTTCTTATAGCCTAAGCCATCTTTATGTTGATCAACAATCGTTTTTTTTCAGATTCTCAAAGAGCTCTTTGCAATGAAGTGCCATGCTGAACTTCCAGCGACCAGTATCAGCGTGAGAGTGATAACACCAAATTTAACACCCCTGCTCCCCATTCACACCTGAAACCTTGTAACACTAACGAGTCACATGACATCGGGAAGGGAAAATGGCTAATTGGGCCCAACTTGGACATTTTCACTTTTGTGTACTCACTTTCGTTGCCAGCAGTTTAGACATTAATGGCTGTGTGTTGAGTTATTTTAAGGGGACAGCAAATTTACACTATTATACAAGCTGTACACTCACTACTTTACATTGTAGCAAAGTGTTATTTCTTCAGTGTTGTCACATGAAAAGGTATAATAAAATATTTACAAAAATGTGAGGGGTGTACTCACTTTTGTGAGATACTGTATATCTATACACTAATGTTTTCATTTCAATTTTAACCACTTGCCGCCCGCCCTATAACAAAAGCACGGCCACATAGTGGTTTCAAAACCCTGACCGGATGTCATATGAGGTGATCAGGATTTTGAGCCCGGGGGTGCGTATCGCGGCGATCGTTGTTGCGGGGTGTCAGTCTGACACCCCGCAACAACGATCTCGGTAAAGAGTCTCAGACGGAGACTCTTTACCACGTGATCAGCCGTGTCCAATCATGGCTGATCACAGTGTAAATAGGAAGAGCCGGTGATCGGCTTTTCCTCACTCGCGTCTGTCAGACGCGAGTAGAGGAGAGCCGATCGGCTGCTCCTCTGACAGGGGGGGTCTGTGCTGATCGATTATCAGCGCAGCCCCCCCGAGGATTCCCATACTGGACCACCAGGGACGCCACCAGACCACCAGGAATGACCAGCAGCAGGTATGCCACCCTAGACCACCAGGGATGCCAATCAGTGCCCACAATGCATGCCAATCAGTGCCCACAATGGGCATCACTGATTGGCATGCATTATTGTTTGGCACTGATTGGCATCCATTAGTACAGTAAAAAAACAATACAATGCCTATCAGTGCCCATCCGTGCCGCCTATCAGTGCCCATCCGTGCCGCCTATCAGTGCCCATCCGTGCCGCCTATCAGTGCCCATCCGTGCCGCCTATCAGTGCCCATCCGTGCCGCCTATCTATGCCAATCCGTACTGCCTATCCATGCCAATCAGTGCCAATTTGTGCTACCTATCAGTGTCCATCAATGCCACCTCATCAGTGCCACTTCATTGGTGCCACCTCATTGGTGCCCATCAGTGCCGCCTTATCAGTGCCCATCAGTGAAGGAGAAAACTTACTTATTTACAAAGTTTTGAAACTGAAACAAAAAACAAACATTTTTTTTTTCAACATTTTCGGTATTTTTTTATTTGTTTAGCAAAAAATAAAAACCGCAGAGGTGATCAAATACCACCAAAAGAAAGCTCTATTTGTGGGAAAAAAATGCTAAAATTTTTTATTTGGGTACAGTGTAGCATGACCGCGCAATTGTCATTCAAAGTGCGACAGCGCTGAAAGCTGAAAATTGGTCTGGGCAGGAAGGTGTTTAAGTGCCCAGCATTGAAGTGGTTAAACTGAATGGGTTGTTTACAAGGTGATCGTTTGCCCAAAACAGGAAGTTCTGCTCATCCTCATTTCTGATATGTATCCGCTCCTACTTCTGCTTTTCTCACCTTGGTGAGAAGAGCTGAGATTCGCCTACTCCCCCTGGAAGACGTCACACGTCCCTCGCAGGGCAGTGCATCTCGCACATGTGCAGTGGGCAGTAGCCTGTGAAACACAGCTAATATGGCTAATATGGCGGTACCGGGGACCCGAAGACCAGAGACGAATCAGCCTAGGTGAAGACAGCACTGGACTGGTATTTGTAGCAGAAGACTTATTTTTTTTTTTCAAAAATGATCAATGTTTCTCTTTAAAAAAAGTTTTGTCTTCAGTTTGTGTAAGAGGAAAAGACATTTCAGCAGGTGCTTTTCAATGAACAGATTTTTGGCAGTTGTGTACTATTTTTATTTTTTTCTATCTGTACTAACAGAAATGTTCTTTCAGTTGTCAGTGCCCGTTCACACAGGGGCGACGTGACTTGCAGCGCGTCTCACAGACGCGACCTGCACACGATTTCAGCGGCGACTTGCAAAATGACTTCTGTATAGAAGTCAATGCAAGTCGCCTGAAGTCGCCCCGAAAATACTACAGGAACCTTTTTCTAAGTCGGAGCGACTTGAGTCGCTCCTATTAGAACGGTTCCGTAGTACAGAACGGAGCGCGACTTGTCAGGCAGCTAAGTCGCCTGACAAGTCGCGGTAGTGTGAACCGGCACTCAGGCTTCAGAATAATGAAAAACTTCATAGGGCTTTTTTCGCAACCAATGCTACAAGATTTGTGTTGTTTAGAAATACTTGCTTCTAACATTTCACCATTAATTAAGATACACAGATTGTGTTCTAGCATCTGATTCTTCTGCTATGTTTACTTGTTACAACTGTTGCTGGCATTGGTGTTTTTCTTGACCTAGTTAGAACGCATAGGGGTTGATTTACTAAGGCGAATCCACTGTGCACTTGGAAGTGTAGTCGCTGTAGATCTGGGGCGAGATCTGAAATTAGGGGAATCTCTGCTGATTTTATCATCCAATCATGTGCAAGCCTAATTGTAGTTTTTTGGGGGGTTTTTTGTTTTTTTTTCCTCCTCAAATCTAAAGCGACTGCACTTCCAAGTGCATTTGTAGTGCAGAGTGGATTTGTCTTTAGTAACTAACCCCTATAATAACGTATAGTATTAGAACTTGACACAAGACTTTGAATTATCTATAGTTAATGAGGAATGATCGGAGAACTGCTTTTAATGTAGGTTTCCTTGAATAAATGATGTCTGTTTTCTCATGCAGCAGTAAATCTGACAGGACATGAAGATAAAGTTGGAATGGTAGACTTTGAACTCCTGAAAATTTTGGGAACTGGAGGTAAGAAGTGACACAACCTGCTTATAGTGCTTTCTCCATAGGAATACATATATGAAAAGTCCAGAGAGCAGAAACAGAAATTTTTGCTCTCAGCAGAGTCTTGTTTGTCAATTGAACGTTGATTTACTAAATGCAAATAGACTGTGCATGCTGCAAATGCAGCATGCAGAAAGCTTAGTAAATGAGGGAGAGCTCCGCTAACTTCCATCATCCAATCATGAGCAAGCAAAAATGCATTTGTTTTATTTTCCTTGCTCGTGATTGGGCAGGTATTCTTTGTAAAGTGAAGCTTTACCTCATTTACTAAGCTCTACAGCAGTGATTCTCGACCAGGGTTCTGTGGAACCCTAGTGTCCTTCCAGAGGTTGCTAGGGGTTCCTTCTGCATTGGGCCATTTCCGCCTCTCAGATAAGTTCCCACTCACACCATTGATCTTTTTGGCTATCTGTAAGGAGGTAATTCTTGCCAATGACCACAAGTGTAAGGAGCATTCTTCCCACTGACCATCACACTAATGTATCATGAGTTGTAGATTTCTAATTTTTAGCAGGGGTTCCCCCGAGACCGGAGAACTATTTCAAGGGTTCCTCTGTGTTGAAAAGGTTGAAAAAGGCTGCTCTACAGCAACTGCACTTGCACAGTACAATTGCACTTTGCAAAGCGCACAGTCTTTTTGCCTTTAGTAAATCAACCCGTGTTGCTGGGGTAGGCAAGATTTTCCTGCCAGAGTTGTGGACAGCAATAAAAACCTTATAGGGGATAAATCCTACTTGCTTCCCAAACTTCATAAGATAGGTTCTGTTGGCAGTGTTACACATTTAAACATTGTTTGGTGGTCAGCCCTGTTAGTTTAATCTTATGTTTTTGTTTAAAAGTTAGTTAACTTTTACCCAAAAAAAATACCTATGCAGGTAAGGGGTACCTGTAGATAAAAAACAAAACAAAAAAAACAACTATGCAGCTTTGAAGTTAAATAACGCTGTTGGTTTAGGTGAAGGCCATTTACGTACCTCCTTGAAGTATGACTGAAAAAGTCCCAGAGATCACATCCCATCCTGCTTTGTTGCTTGGATGTTGCTAATGCCGCGTACACACGATCGAATTGTATGATGTACTTAGTCCGTCATACAATCCGGCGGACTTTCTACCGAACGGACTTGGCCACACACGGATACACAAACAGTCCGACGAAAGCTTGCGCGATGACGTACAGCATGTACGACGGGACTAGAAATAGGAAGTCCAAGACACTGCAAAGCACCCTTTGGGCTCCTTCTGCTGACTTTGCGTTAGTGGAAGTTTGGTTAGAGACGATTCGCGCTTTTCAGACTTCAGCTTAATTCGTCCGTTATTTTTTTTTATTATTTATTCTCGAATTGGAATATTAATCATAAGATGAGGATGAATTAAGACATTTGTGATAACTCTGTGTGAATATAAGCAGCAAAGCAACTTCACTTTTCTCGCATTATGAAGAAGAAAAGAATGTGCTATATTAAAAGATCACAAAATTAGCAGCATGACGAATATGCTAGCTTCAATACGAACACTAGTTTTACAAGACAGAACGCTTCCGCCCTGTAAATCCTTTCTGGGCATGCGCCATTCTTAGTCCGTCGGACTAGCATACTGACGAACGTATTGTCCGCTGAAACCAAAGTACGACGGGAAGATTGGTGTACAAACCGGCCTTCTTAGTACACGCTGAAAAAGTCCGCTGAAGCCCACACACGATCGGATTGTCCGTTGAAATGCGTTTCAACGGACTAAGTACGTCATACAATTCGATCGTGTGTACGCGGCATAAGAGACTCATAGTTCTCACTGTTCAGCTCCACCATCAAACCCCCTCACATGTGCTTTCTCTTACCTGATGCAATAGCTTTCACCTCAGCATTTGAGAGCTCACTCCTGTGTTAGTGGAGATGAGTAGTAAGAGAAGCTAGGAGTCTCTTAACAACGTCCTAGCAGCAAGGCAGGACAGAATGATGCCATCTCTGGAAGATTTTCATTCACTCTTAAGGAGTTGTGTCAATGGCCTACGCCTGTAGCAAGGGCATTATTCAACTGGTCAAACATGCACATTTTTTTTTATTTTTATTTTTTATTATTATTGGTGCCCCTTACCTGTATAGGCAGTTTTTTGGTAATTGTTAAATGGTGGCTGCATAAACGTATCACTTATATCACATGCATGTTCTTACACTATGCAAGTACCTAGGGTTGCCACCTGTCCAGGATTCACCTGGACAGTTTGGCTTTTGAGTTATGTGTTTGAGTTTCAGTCCACCTGAAACCTGGACACATTATTCAGACAGAAATGTGGTTTGAAACGGGGCTTGACAGGAGGGTAAAGGTGGCACTATGTGCGCCGCATTACTATTCTCTTTGGAGTGCCCAAAGGGGTCCCAGGTCTGTTACAATCCTATAGTGTATACTAAAACAACTTTTTTTACTGTGCACTGCTAAAGTGTTCGGGTTTGGCTTGAAGAAAAAGTGGCAACCCTACAAGTACTCCTGACCCCTGGGAAGTTAAAGACCGGGAAAATCCAATGTAGTTGTTCACCCGAGAATGCTTGGGTATTTCTCCACATCTAGCTTAATTTGGACTTTGTCTCATGTCTGTGGAGTACACCCCGGCTTGTTCAATTAAGCTTTGGTAATAAAACTTGGAAGCTCATTGGTTTCTATACAGATGTGAGCCTGATTTTGCACTTTCCAGCTTTAGTAAATAAACCCCATTGTGTACTTAAAAGCGGGTATGCCTATATAGATATGTATAAAAACATACTCTGTGCAGATATCTCAAACATTCACACAACTGTCACAAATAATCACAATAACTTGTGTAATATGTTTACTGTCTATGATATTTAGCTCCTGCTAGTGGCCATAATTCAGTTGTTTCCTGATTAAGGAATTTGAGAAAAATACGGCATTACGGTGATTATTTGTGACAACTGTGCAAATGTTTGGGACAGAATTTATTAAAAATAGACCCCTAGGTGTACTGTTAAGCATGGTGCTTCAGGTTATTGAAATGTATCCTATATACTCCAGATTAGGCCATTAGGAAGCTCCTATGTTGGTGTTGAGGTTTAAATTCAATGAGCCTGACAAATAATCCTGAAAGAATGAATGCTTCCTTTGTTTGCTGTTGCCATTTGTTTCTTGCCTCCATATGACATTTGTAATATTTTTTTCACTCTTGCAGCATATGGTAAAGTTTTCCTTGTTCGTAAAGTGACTGGCTCAGATGCAAATCGTCTCTATGCCATGAAAGTACTGCGTAAGGCAGCTCTGGTTCAAAAAGAGAAAACTGCAGAGCACACACGGACTGAACGCACTGTGCTAGAACATGTGAGACAGAGTCCTTTTCTTGTGACCCTTCACTATGCCTTCCAGACAGATGCTAAACTCCACCTTATACTGGGTAGGTAATGGAAGTATTGTGCTTAGAATCACTAATGCTTTCTCATAGTTAGAGAGTCAAAGTGCATTAGTTTTGCCCAATTCATTAAATTTGAGCTGGGCACATATATCTGCAGTGTTTTGTTATCTCTCTTCAAGTCACTAAGTTCTGTAGCTGTCTCCTGCTCCTTTCTTCTCTTTATCAGCCTGATAACTCCTGACAAGTTCTCTGTCACATGATAAAAGCAGCCAGAGTTTTGTGTTGGGGAGGATGATATAAATAGATTAGCAGAGCCCTGAACTATTCAACAATCAACTCTAAGTCTCTACTTATAAGGAGAAGGGTTGTGTGCCTTTCCTCCAATCAGCTGTCTTGGCTGTATACCCAGACTTCACTGCGGTGTTGAACAGGAAGAGAAAACATCCTAACACAATCTGAACTTTCTAAACAGTATATAAAGGTGAAGACAGCAGATATACATGTAAAACTTATGTAGGGAGATTTGTTTCATCCGTGTGTATCATCTGCGGCTGTTCACTTCACTGGGTATATGTGAGGGTTTACATCCACTTTAAGGATCTTTCCACTTTAATAAAAAATTTGATCCCTAAACTCAGGATTTGCAGAGCCCAATCTTCTTCAGAAAGAGACAGACAGACACAAATATAGTTATGTAATATCTTTTTGAAATTGGTTATGAGGCTTGATATCAGCTCTTTTGTACAGGGGAATGGGTGAATTCCACACAAAACTATGACAGTAGAGATTAACCTATAAAAAGGAAATGTATATAATTGTCACTTATTGTAAGAGGCAATATGAGTTATATGTGTTGTGCCAATATAATACACAAACATGATACAATAGAGAGCCTTTCCATCTGCGCAAAATGCAGTAGTGACTACTTGTTATAAATATTAAAGGCTATCTCCATCTTTAAAGCGGAGGTCCACCCTAAAATGGACCTTCCGCTCATCGGATTCCTTCCCCCCTCTGGCGCCACGATTGGCACCTTTCAGGGGGGAGGGGGTGCAGTTACCTGGATAATCCAGGTAACTGCACCCACTTCCGGGCTAGCTCTCTGCGGAAAGGGGCGTACATTACGCCCCTTTCCGCAAGTGCCCGCCCCCTTCCGCAAGTGCCCCGCTGCCTGCTGGGAAACACACAGATCCCAGAGGCAGCGGGGACCGTCCTCATTGCGCAGCGCGGCTCGCGCATGCGCAGTAGGGAACCGGGAAATGAAGCCGAAAGGCTCCATTTCCTGATTCCCATACCCAAGATGGCGGCGGCAGCACTCGAGTGTCGATCTAGAGATCGGCTTCGGGTGCCGACATCGCGGGCGCGCTGGACAGGTAAGTGTCACTATTTTAAAAGTCAGCAGCTGCAGTATTTGTAGCTGCTGACTTTAAAAAAAAAAAAAAAAACGCGGAGTCCCGGCGGACTCCCGCTTTAACAACATATTTAGGATGGAACATGCAGCATGTTGCCTAGCACCCAAGCCCTGAAACAGAGAGAGACTCAAAAGGGTTAATTTACTAAAAATGTGTGCATGCAAAATCTGGTGCAGCTGTGCATTGTAGCCAACCAGCTTCTAACTTCAGATTGTTCAATTAAAGTGGTCGTTCAGTTATCTTTTGAAAAATTAAAAGTCAGCAGCTACAAAAACTGTAGCTGCTGACTTTTAATACTAGCACACTCACTTGTCCCAGGATCCAGCGCTGTCCTCACCCAGCTGGTTTCTTCACCAGGCTTCGGTCCCCCAAGTATATTAACTCTGGGCAGCTGGCTGTGACTGCTTGCGACTTCACAGCCGGCTGCTCACTGCGCATGCGCGTGACGTATCCCAGGAGGCTGCAGGGAAAGGTGGGGTGGTAGTGAACTTCCGCTCAGATCGAAAAGTTTAACTTAATCCATGATCAGTTAGCCACATATGAAGGTTTGTGAAATATCAGATCCTTGACCTAGTTTTGCAGAAGCAGTGAATTATAGTGCTGACTCATTCTTTCTCTAACTAAAACAGAATAGAAATTTGAAACCTATCAGTGTACTGAGATTATTGTTGATGGTCTTTTGTACATGATACAGTAGCAGATTTTCAATTTAATGCAACAAAATAGCATTTACTGGGTCATGGTCATTTAAGTAGGAAAAAGAATATTGCTGCACCAGGATAGTAATTTGGCGCTTTATACATAAAGAATAATAATAATGATACTCCATTATTGCGAAATAGTAAAAAATCTGGTTGGTGAATAAGAATTAGGTTAAAACATTTTGGAGAAGAATCACTGCACAGCATAAATAAATCTGAATTCTAGGTATGTTTTTTTTTTTTTTTGCATAGTTACATGTGCAGCTTGGACCGATGTACGTATGTATATTTCATACCTGACTAATCCCTGCCTTGTTAGTTCTGTGTCAAGCAGCTGCTCTGCTTCATAATGCTTACAGGGTATCACCCACTCGGCTTGAGAGCCCTTTAGAGTATGCCTTCTTGCAGTTTCCACAGTTAATGCAAAGCAATCTCTGATTGGTGAGGTGGGGTGGTTATGTCATGTTCTTCTTCTCATCTAATCAGATAACGCCTTGAATTCATTGATAAAATGACAACGTAATCTTGGAGGCTTGGTTCACACTGGTGCAGAAACCACATTGATTGCTTTGCGGTTGCCGCACCGCATCAGAATCGTAAGCAGGTCACACTATGCTCTGTGAACCACTGTGGGTGTCAATATAAAGTTAATAACACACCAAATCGGTTTGCAGAACTCAATGCGAACTGTGGAATCAGATGAAATTGGATTGCATGGGTCTGAACACTCATGCGATCCGATTCAAGTGCAGACAAAAAAAGGGTCCTGCACTTTTTTGGTGCGGATCCAGTGTGAATTGAGCCATACATAATGTATAACTCAATTCTCACCGCACTGAATTTGCACATCATTTGTACAGGAATCCAGTGCGATTCCTGTACAAATGACATGCGATGCTGTAGACTGCAGTAGTGTGAACCTAGCGTGAATGCCACCCATGCAGAGAGAGTGACCCCGTGTTCACTATATACCGAGCAGCTACCCTTCTGCATTGTAGCCACATGGGGTCAACCACTTGGCACAGGACCTTAAGAATAGCAAGGATCACTGTAGTAGCGGCAGCTACCACAGGGATTCTCTGCTTCCATAGGCATTGGTCAGGTATGGAATATGCATTCTTACTTTGGTAAGTGTAAAGAGTAAATTGTCTCTTATTTTATTTTATTCATGTGCTGGCTCAGACCCTGTCATGGGTCATCAGAAGCTTGCCTGACCATAGGAATTTGTATAAGTAACCAGTTCATATAAGAGAAATCAAAGCCATACTGCACATCATGAGGGTAATGCCATGCTACTCCTGCAAAGATGCCATCCCTACAACAACCCCAGCAACACGTAGCACTTTTAACAAGTCTAAGTAATAAGTAACTTGTTTATTTTCCAGAGCCATAAATCTGTATACTAGTGCATAGTGGCTGTAGGTTTTTATACCTGGCCGAAATAAGAAACACCAGTAGCCTGGTCTTAGTAATGGCAATGCGTAAAATGCAATTTTGGCATGCCAGCAATAGTATAACATAAAGTTGTGACATATTCTGTCCTTCTTATATCCTTGTAGACTATGTTAGTGGAGGAGAACTTTTTACTCATCTCTATCAGCGGGATAACTTCTCGGAAGACGCTGTATGCTTTTATTCTGGAGAGGTTATTCTGGCTATTGAACACCTACACAAGGTGAGATCATGTCTATCCTGCTTTACTGCAGTTCATATGACTTCTTCTCTTTACATTGTGCTATATGGCTGGTATAATAAAAGGGTATGTTTTAACTCTACACTTCTCCTCTTCAGTTGGGTATTGTATACCGAGACATTAAGCTGGAGAACATCTTATTGGACAGTGATGGTCATGTGGTTCTTACAGACTTTGGCTTGAGCAAGGAATTCATGGCTGAAGAGGTGAGAAGTCATTGATTTTAGATCTTGCACTTACATTCACAAAAGAGCTATATATGTTACATATATACATAAACAGGCATACCATAATCGCATGAATGAAGTCTTTAGATTAATTTTATATTGTGGTCTTATGTAGCAGTAAATTATTGAGGCAAGCTATAGGTGAGCACATAATCTACATATGTAAACTGCAGAAGAAAAATAAATCAAGAAAATTAGGCATTCCGCAAAATTTAGGGGTCAAGAATCAGCTGGCTGTAAAAGTCCCAATCACCTTGGCAGATGCTGACTTACTATTAAACGATTATTGTCCATGTCACTGCTCACAAGCAAACCTGTGTCCCATGAACAACCGCGGCGGATGCTGCCCTTCAGACTGTGTATTAATTCAGCAGAATATGAGTTCTTTCTCTTCTCATTTAAATATATGGAAGAATAAGGCAGAGCTGTGACTCAGATTTAATTTAAAACACTGAAATGCACTGTAACCGTTGGCAGTTTATTCAGTACTGCAAAATACCAATACAGATTCTACAGGACACTGAGTAATGTACTGCAAGTTCACTCTTGTAGGAAAATGCACTCAAATATTACCATCATTAATTAATTCCTTATGCAATGTGTAAATGTTCTTTTCAATATATGTAATGTTGATTACATGTTATGGATTGTACTCCTGTGTGTTTTTTTTTTTTTGTGTGTGCAGTGTGAACGGACATATTCTTTCTGTGGCACAACTGAATATATGGCACCAGAAATAATCAGAGGACAGGCAGGTCACGGCAAGGTGAGTCAGTACAAACATCAACTCATTAAAAAAGCTATATTCCCTGAAATGAGTGTGTCATGTTTATATTTTGTCTGTTCTAATACAGTCAGTGGACTGGTGGAGTCTGGGAATCCTCATTTATGAACTGCTAACAGGAGCATCTCCATTTACACTGGAGGGGGAAAAGAACTCACAGAGTGAAGTGTCTAAGTGAGTGAATTAAATCAGTAAGAAAATAATAAGGGTGTGGTGAGGAAGAGTTTATTAAGGAAGGGTTTGGTAGATTTTGGAAAATTATAGATACAAGTATTTTCTCTTGAGAGTAAAAGACTGAAGTATGGGTAACAATACTGCATGACATGACATCCATGTTTATCACAGACGGATCCTAAAGATGGAGCCCTCATATTCCTCATCTTTAAGTTTGGAGGCTCGAGATCTTCTGCAAAAGTTGCTCCGCAAGGATCCAAAAAAACGACTTGGAGCGGAAGGTGCTTTCCAAATTAAGGAACACCCATTCTATAGGGTGAGGAGACACTGTCTAATGTTTTACTACCTTTTTATAATAAATGGCTCATTCTTGTGTGAAGCGTGGTCTGTAACCTTCTTTTTTGTTATATAACACAGGGTCTGGACTGGGAAGCTCTGGCTCTGCGGAAAGTCACGCCTCCATTCCGCCCATCTATACGCAGCGAAACAGATGTCAGTAATTTTTCAGATGAATTTACAAGTTTAGACCCTGTGTACTCTCCAGCAGCAACTCCACCTTCCGGGGCGCGTATATTCAAGGTCTGTCCAATTCTAGTTCTACACATTCAGAATTCTGAAGTGTATGCCAATTTTGTCCTTTTTACTCTTATAACATGAATTTCTCCTATGTATAACCCTCTTTGTGAGAAGAACAACTTTCACGCAGTTGCTTTATGACTAATGAGTTTTGTGAATTGTGACAAACGCATTGTGGAGCGCACTTCCTCATGCCTGTCACCCATCTATATGGTTGTGACCATATTTTCATATTCCCAGTGATTTGGTTGTAAATGATGAAAAGAGCAGTATTCACCATTTGAGTGAAAGGGTTAAAGCCCAAAAATCACTTAACTTGCACCTTATTGCACCAACACATTCAAGCGCAAAGCTTATTTTGTGTCATATATTACTTATATAACACTACTTTTTTATTATTATTATTTATCTATTGCATGTGAACTAGTTTGTCTTGATTATATCTTTATTCAAGTTTAAACACTTGACTGCCGGAAGATTTCATGCTGGGAAGGGGTAAACATCTATGGCAATCAAAGGGTTAACTGTGTGCCTAGCCAGTGTTTATGTGTGTACTGTGAGGTCCTTTTACTAAGGGAAATAATGGATTTTGCTCCCTTATTTATATATATGTATGTGTATTATGTGATTCGGCTTGGGAGACCCTCCCTGTAGCAGTAAGACAGAGGTTGGGGGGATGTGGAGTGTTGGTGTGGGGTGGGGGGCTGGAGCTACAGAGGGGGTGATGTCTGTGGTCAGGTCTGGCAGCTTCTAATCTAATGCCACAAGCAACGGACATATTTTCTGAGAGTCACATGTAACTAGCAAGCCTCTGATAGGGGGATTCACTGGTATAGACTGTCAGCTTAATAGTATCCAGGCATGTGACAGTGAAATTACCTTTATCAGTTACATCTCTGGGTTCAATTACAGTATGACTTTGTTGGTATTGTATTTGCAAATTAACCACTTCAACTCTGGAAGTTTTTACCCCCTTCATGACCAAACCATTTTTTTGTAATACAGCACTGCATTACTTTAACTGACAATTGCGCGGTCATGCAACGCTACCCAAATAAAATGTATAAAAAAATTTATACAGTTTTTTTCCCACAAATAGACCTTTATTTTGGTGGTATTTGATCACCTCTGCGGTTTTTATTTTTTGTGCTATAAACAAAAAAAAGACAATATTTGTTGCTTTCTGTTATAAAACACATCAAATAAAAAAATGTAAAAAATCTAATTTCTTCATCAATTTGGACCAATATGTATTCTGCTACACGTCTTTGGTAATAAAAATTACAATAAGCGTATATTAATTGGTTTGCACAAAAGTTATAGCGTCTACAAACTATAGGATATTTTTATTTATTTATTTATTGTTACTAGTAATGGCAACGATCCACGAGTTATAGCAGGACTGTAAAATTGTGGCGGCCAAATCAGACAAGTAACACTTTTTGGGGACCAGTGACACCAGTACAGTAATCAGTGCTAAACAAAATATGCACTGTCGCTGTACTAATGACACTGGCAGGGTGTCAGGGCTGGGCTCAGCCCTTCCTTCTCTGAACTGGCCACTCAGATGTCGGCTAATTGCCAGCTTCTATCTCTCCACAGTGACTCACCTGTTGATAATATCCTGCTCGTCAGTCCTGCCTACTTAAGCCATCCAGCCCAGATGATCTCTGCCTTTGCCTTGGTCACATCTCTAGATACGCTCTCCTATGTTCCTGTTAAAGACTTTCTTGACTAACATTCCTTCTGGCTCCAGATCCTGCCTGCTGTTCTACTGCTCTCATCTCTGTCTCGCTGACGTTTTGGCTTTTCTGACTATCCATTCCGGTTCCTGAACTCTGGCTATGTTTTGACTACATTTACTCTGTTTTCTTCTGTCCATGGGAAACACCTGGGGCAGCATCCCTCAGTAACCTGGTTGAGAACCTGAAATATACTTTGAGATGCTGCTGGCCACCCCATGACACCTTCCAGTGGGCCTCCTACAACCTATACCCAATAAAGAGAGGCCCTGGACCCCCTCTGTCTATGGATTTCATTGTGAATTTACCCAACTCCCAGGGCAACACAGTTATCCTTATGGTGGTTGACTGGTTCTCGAAAAATGTTTCATTGTATTCCACTTAAGAAGTTGCCCACGTCTAAGGAACTGGCTTCCATTTTTGCTCGGGAGGTCTTTCGCTTACATGGGCTACCCAAGGTGCTTGTCTCGGACAGGGGTAGTCCGTTTGTGTCCGGTTCTGGCGAGCCTTTTGTGCACAGCTTGCTTTCTCCTCTGCGTATCACCCACAGTCTAATGGGACTGCAGAACGAGACAATCAGTCCTTGGAGCAATTACTATGTTGCTATATTTCTGACCATCATAACTACTGGTCAGACCTCTTACTGTGGGTGGAGTTTGCTCACAATAGTGCCTTGAATTCTGCTTTCCGATTGTCCCCGTTTATGGCAAACTATGGTTTCAAACCTTCCATGCTGCCTGACTCCTTTATTTCGCAGAGTATTCCTGCATTAAAGGAGCATCTCCGTAGTCTTCGTTCCACCTGGCACAAGTCCAGGAGGATTTGCGACATGCTAATTATAGGTACAGACTCCATGCTGACTGCAGACGGCTGCCTGCGCCTTCCTACCAGGTTGGGGACAGGGTCTGGCTGTCATCTCGCAACCTCCGACTTTGTGTTCCCCCTCTCTAGTTCGCACCTCGGTTTATTGGGCCTTTGCGTATTCTTCGCAGGATTAACCCAATGGCTTACGTATTAGACCTTCCTTCTAATATGCGTATCTCAATTGTATTTCATGTCTCCTTATTAAAACCTTTGATCTGCAACCGCTTTACCACCTCGGTGCCTCATCCTCACTCTGTAGAGGTTGAGAACCATGAGTAGTATGAAGTACAGTCCATTGTTGACTCCCGTAGATTCCGTGGCCACATACAGTACCTGGTGCATTGGAAAGGGTGCGGTCCAGAGGAACACTCTTGGGTCTCTTCTTCAGATGTACATGCCCCTGTCCTCCCCTGTGATTTCCGTAGATGGTTTCCCCACAAGCCTGGTGGTACTCTGAGGGGGAGGGGTCATTGAGGAGGGGGTACTGTCAGGGCTGGGCTCAGTCCTTCCTTCTCTGAGCTGGCTGCTCAGCTGTCGGCTAATTGCCAGCTCCTATCTCTCCACAATGACTCACTTGTTGATGATATTCTGCTTGTCAGTCCTGCTTACTTAAGCCGTCCAGCCCAGATGATCTCTGCCTTCGCCTTGGTCACATCTCTAGAGACGCTCTCCTGTGTTCCTGTTAAAGACTTGCTTGGCTGACATTCCTTCTGGCTCCAGATCCTGCTTTCTGTTCTACTATTCTCATCTCTGGCTCCCTGAGATTTTGGATTATCTGACAATGCGTTCTGGTTCCTGAACACTGGCTATGTTTTGACTATGTTTACTCTGTTTACCTTTTTTTATTATTATTAAACAAGTGTGATTTAACTGTACTTCTGTCTCAGTCTGATTCATGGTTTCTGACACAGGGAAGGGGTTAACATCAGGGGGATCAAAGGGTTAAATGTGTCCCTAGGGAGTGCTTTCTTACTTAGTGGAGGTGCTTGTACTGTGGGAAGAAAACGCAGAAACGCAGGATCTCTCTCTTCTCTTGTCACAGAGCGGCGATCTGCCTTGTTTACAAAGGCAGACTGCCGTTCTTGCTTCTGTCGGCAACAATTGGCGGGTCCACCAGACCCACTGATTGGCTCCCGCTGTGTCGCAGACCCAAAAGTGCAGAATTCCGTAACTGTACGTGATTCTGCCTGTAGGAGCCACTGCCCCGCAGTATATGTACATTGGAGCGGTTGGCAAGAAGTTAAGTATGCTATTATGGAGATATGTTCAGTTAGTTAAAACCTCAGAATAACTACCCTATATAGCTTATACTATCTGTTTTTCAGCAAAGAAATAATGTCTTACAAAAACTGTATGTTTTCTGGCAGCACAAATGCAGGCTCCATCTCCTAACTTTGCTTTGTATGTTTTAGGGTTACTCCTTTGTAGCTCCATCTGTTCTGTTTGGTGTAAATGCAGCAATGACAGACATGCCTGCCCCATCTGCTGACAAGCCTGCAAGCCCCACACTGTCTTTGAGTGCTATGAAGGTAAATAGATAACAAAACATTTTTAAAGAACTGTTTATTGAGTTTTAGAACATAGACAATACAACAGCCCACAACACAAGTTTTAAGCAAAAAAACTTGCAGGGGTTATAAATTCTAAATATTCAATAAATAATAAAAAAAAAAAAAAACGGTACGGGCATCACTTGAGACAATTATGCATGGCTCGCACTAAAAGGAAACGGAGTAGTCCAGAGGGTAATGCCGCGTACACACGACCAGACTTAGGTCCGACAGACTTTCGACGGAGTTCTGACGGAGTTCTGACAGAGTTCTGACGGACTTTCCGAATGAACGGACTTGGCCATACACAATCACACCAAAGTCCGACGGATTCGAATGTGATGACGTACGACCAGACTAGAATAAGGAAGTTCATAGCCAGTAGCCAATAGCTGCCCTTGCATCGGTTTTTGTCCGTTGGACTAGCACACACACGAGCGGATTTCTCGGTAGGAACTGGGTCCGGCGGAGTTCTGGTGGAAAAATTTGAAACATGTTCCATTTCTAAAGTCTGTCAGACTTTTGCAAATCAAAAGTCCGCTGCAGCCCACACACGATCGAATAGTCTGCCGGAATCATTCCGTCAGACTTTTGATGTTGAAAAGTCTGGTCGTGTGTACGCGGCATTAGAGTGATCCCATTACAATGTCAACCTGTAACTCAAATTAAGTACTGGTTCAGCCAGTAAATACATACGTTTAATGACAACGTGACCTTTATTTTGTTATTGGTTGAAATTAACATGCGTTCACCAACCCCCCTTTGCCCCCCTTTTTCTGAAGCTGCTATTTATTGTTCTTGTTGGACTTAATATATCTATTTTCACCCCCAGGACTCTCCATTCTTCCAGCAGTATGAAATGGATCTGCAGGAGCCAGCTCTGGGGTCTGGAAGTTTCTCTGTGTGCAGGAAATGTCGCCATCGCCAAACCAAGAAGGAATATGCTGTGAAAATCCTTAGCAAGAGGTAAGCTGTGCTGCTTGCCTTTATATAAAATTACAAATTGCACAATCCTTGTTCCTTTCAAGGCATTTTTGTTTATCTATGATGACTTCGAGAGGAGTCTTGAGAAAAGATTCAGAGTTCACCTTGGCCCCAAGTTGCCTTTTGCATGGTTGCCAACCTCCCGCAACTTTGTTTACTGACAGAACATGGAAAATTTACGGACAGAGCTACTTTTTTACTGGCAACCTGAAAAAATAACATAACTTTTATTAGAAACTAAAACAATTGATATTTAAACAGTATAAACACAATCTGTAAACACTCGCCAATACCCATAACAGGTAATTAGCCTAGTTTACATTTAAAAAGTCAACACAGCATAACAGATCATCAGCCAACCAGCTGGGATACAGTTGAAAAACAAGTTCTGTTATGCATGCCAAAGAGAGCAATGGACATACGGTAACCAAATTGCTTCTAATAGTGAGATCGGCCTAAAAAGAGGATAATTAAACAGTACCACTCCTTGACCACCTACCTGTAAAGGAACATAGCAATTGCTTGGGTGAGTACACATTGCCAAGGCCTCAATGCCTAGTTTTATATTGCAGCAATTTTACCTCAACATATCAAGTTTCACAGGCAGCATCACCTGTCATACTTGCCTGTTGAGCTCAATTGTGCGCCCAAATGCTTGACTTGCAGGTTTGACACAGTATTTCAATGCAAAATTCCCATTTGGCTGGAAAAAAAAAAACTTATTCAGGAGATAACAGTATCAACTCCTGCAGGTTTGAAGTGTATGCTATATACAGAGTGCAGGGTTCAAGTGTGTGCTGCATACAGAGTGCAGGGTTCAGAGGTGTGTTGCATACAGAGTGCAGGGTTCAGGGGTGTGTTGCATACAGATTGCAGGGTTCAGGGGGTGTGCTGCGTGCAGTTTACAGGAGTGCCCCCTTTTTCCCCAAATCACCCCCTCCCCCAATACAGTGCTCTACTCCCACCCCCAAATCTCTCTTCTTGACAGTACCTGATAGGAATTGTGACTGCAGAGTAGCAGGATAGGTTACTCAGGAGGAGAGTGTAGTTGAGCTGTGGGCACAGGCTTAAGGAGCTGTTGCCGCCAGACAAGCACCTGGGTTTTAACTATCTATAGAGAGGTGACAGTCTGAGCACAGTTGAGATCACTACGCAGCCAGACCTAGAGGAGCAGTATCAGAAAATGCGGACACCTGCTCCTTCCACCATCTGCTCCAGCTTGCTTCTATTCAAAAATAATCCCAACTGGCTCCAAACTCTGCCTGGATAAATGGCTTCTGGTGCTGCATCAAGCTGTCAAGGGGTTCTTTCTTATGCCCTGTACACACAGTCGGACATTCCGACAACAAAATATGTCGGATTTTTTCCAACGTATTTTGGCCCAAACTTTGTCCTGCATACACACGGTGGCACAAAGTTGTCGGAAAATCCGATCGTTCAGAACACGGTGACGTAAACAACGTACGATGGGACTATCAAGAGCGCAGTAGCCAATAGCTTTCCTCTCGTAATTTTATTCTGAGCATGCGTGGCACTTTGTTCATCGGAATTGACTACACACGATCGGAATTTAAACAATCGGATTTTGTTGTCGGAAAATTTTAGATCCTGCTCTCAAACTTTGTGTGTCGGAAATTCTGATGGAAAAAGTGAGATGGAGCCCACACAAGATTGGATTTTCCGACAACAAGATCCTATCGCACATTTTTAGGTGGAAAGTCTGACCGCGTGTACAGGGCATTACACTTGCCTAGCTGACACTAACCTGCCTGGAAAAAAAAGGACTGATTTACTGACAGCTGTAAAAATCACAGATTTTTACAAGCTCTCAGTAAATTTTGGCAACCCTGGCCTCTTGCCAGTATGGACACCTGGAAAACAGCTCATTAAATTTGTAACCCTGTTCTGTTTTCCCAGTGTCAGTTTTAGCAAAACTGTGATTACCATAAGGGGGAGCTTATGGCTGAGTTAAATGAGTGGAGTGGGGACATTCTAAATGCTAGCTCAGGCAGCAAAGAGGGGGAATTTTTCCATGGCAACAGTTTGTATAATTTGGGTTTAACTTGAGATAAATCATTCAACTAAAATCTGAATATACATTATATTGACATGTTTTTTAACAATGAGCCTGATTTACAATAAATTTTAGCTAGGGTTTTCCAGGGCCATTTGTGGTTTGAGTGTGTAACAGATAGATTTAGAAAAGCCAGTATTATATCCTGCCAAAATAAATAAATGTATATTTTAATCGTATAGTACAGGACGCAGACAATAGGTTATATATAGCTACCTTAAAATTACTGGACCATGGCGGGAAAAGAAAAACTTGTTAGGGCTTTCTCTAGAACACACCCACCCCACTCCAGTTTTTTTGGTAGTAAGCTTAGGTAATGGACCTTTCCCCTATTGCCTCCTGGCCTTTTACCAGGTTCTAAATGCCAGGAGGTGGCGGCAGGTATTCTGGATGGACTGTTTTTTTTCAACCTCTTTAAGGTTCCAAAACCAAATGGAGAAATGGGGATTTTCTGGCCACGATAGACATCTGGGATGCCTATCTGCCCATTCAAATCACATCTAAACTTTCCAGTGGCCAATCAGCATTACCAGTTTGTCACCTTCCGCTTTTGCCTCTACATAGCTCCCAGTTCACCATGATGCTTTCCCTGGTTTTGGCTTGGCTCTGTCCTTGGTTCCTACCTTCATTGGAAGAAGATGATTTAATGAGGAAAAAGTGCAACAAAGCAGAGAGCACTTAAATGTTTTAAATACTCCTAGTCGGCTACACTACAGTGGTGTGAAAAAGTGTTTGCCCCCTTCCTCATTTCCTGTTCCTTTGCATGTTTGTCACACTTAAGTGTTTCGGAACATCAAACCAATTTAAACAATAGTCAAGGACAACACAAGTAAACACAAAATGCAATTTGTAAATGAAGGTGTTTATTATTAAAGGTGAAAAAAAATCCAAACCATCATGGCCCTGTGTGAAAAAGTGATTGCCCCCCTTGTTAAAACATACTATAACTGTGGTTGTCCACACCTGAGTTCAATTTCTCTAGCCACACCCAGGCCTGATTATTGCCACACCTGTTCACAATCAAGGCATCACTTAAATAGGAGCTGCTTGACACAGTAAGGTCCACCAGAAGATCCTTAAAAGCTACACATCATGCCGAGACCCAAAGAAATTCAGGAACAATTGAGAAAGAAAGTAATTGAGATCTATCAGTCTGGAAAGGGTTATAAAGCCATTTCCAAAGCTTTGGGAATCCAGCGAACCACAGTGAGAGCCATTATCCACAAATGGCGAAGACATGGAACAGTGGTGAACCTTCCCAGGAGTGGCCGGCCGCCCAAAATTACCCCAAGAGCGCAGCGACGACTCATCCAAGAGGTCACAAAAGACCCCACAACAACGTCCAAGGAACTGCAGGCCTCACTTGCCTCAGTTAAGGTCAGCGTTCATGCCTCCACCATCAGGAAAAGACTGGGCAAAAATGGCCTGCATGGCAGAGTTCCAAGGAGAAAACCACTGCTGAGCAAAAAGAACATCAAAGCTCGTCTCAATTTCTCCACAACACATCTTGATGATCCCCAAGACTTTTGGGACAACATTCTGTGGACCGATGAGACAAAAGTGGAACTCTTTGGAAGGTGTGTGTCCAAGTATATCTGGCGTAGAAGGAACACTGCATTTCATAAAAAGAACATTATACCAACAGTAAAATATGGTGGTGGTAGTGTGATGGTCTAGGGCTG
Source organism: Lithobates pipiens (assembly GCF_037356315.1). Classification (NCBI taxonomy): domain Eukaryota; kingdom Metazoa; phylum Chordata; class Amphibia; order Anura; family Ranidae; genus Lithobates; species Lithobates pipiens. The sequence continues at coordinate 70,940,463 of NW_027507686.1, read as the reverse complement.
TTTTGCTGCTTCAGGACCTGGAAGACTTGCCGTGATAAAAGGAACTATGAATTCTGCTGTCTACCAAGAGATCCTGAAGGAGAATGTCCGACCATCTGTCTGTGTACTCAAGCTGAAACGAACTTGGGTTCTGCAGCAGGACAATGATCCTAAACACACCAGCAAGTCCACCACCGAATGGCTGAAGAAAAACAAAATGAAGACTTTGGAGTGGCCTAGCCAAAGTCCTGACCTGAATCCTATTGAGATGTTGTGGTATGACCTTAAAAAGGCCGTTCATGCTCGAAAACCCTCTAATGTAACTGAATTAGGACAATTCTGCAAAGATGAGTGGGCCAAAATTCCTCCAGGACGCTGTAAAAGCCTCATTGCACGTTATCGCAAACGCTTGGTTGCAGTTGTTGCTGCTAAGGGTGGCCCAACCAGTTATTAGGTTTAGGGGGCAATCACTTTTTCACACAGGGCCATGATGGTTTGGATTTTTTTTCACCTTTAATAATAAACACCTTCATTTACAAATTGCATTTTGTGTTTACTTGTGTTGTCCTTGACTATTGTTTAAATTGGTTTGATGTTCCGAAACACTTAAGTGTGACAAACATGCAAAGGAACAGGAAATGAGGAAGGGGGCAAACACTTTTTCACACCACTGTAGTTTCAAGCTAGTAAACTAACTAGCTAACTAGCAGAAGTACATAGAACAGACTAAGATGTAGAGTTCTAGTATGAATGCATAGATAAATAAGTTGATGTTTTCGCGTTCAGTCACCTGTCTGTTTGTTTTTTTTTTCTTTTCTAGGATGGAGGCAAATACTCAGCGGGAAGTGGCAGCTCTGAAGATGTGTCAGGGACACCCTAACGTTGTGACTCTTCATGATGTCCTACATGACCAGGTATGAGTTTCTTTCTTCTGAACTTTTCTTATCTATTTTTACCCATCAGAATGAATGGCACCACAGCACACAAACATGCATTACCGCAGCAAATTAGTGCAAACCCTGCCTAAAATGAATAAGTTGTTTACCACATAAAGATCCACCTTAAAATAGGGGCAGCAAGAAACAGATATTTAACTGCCATTTTAACCTTAGCTTGTGTCTTCATTTATTTTTATGTATTAGTATCATTCATATGTTGTGATGGAGCTTTTGGATGGTGGGGAGTTGCTGGACCGAATAAAGAAACAATCGCGTTTCAGCGAAATTGAAGCAAGTAGTCTAATGCGCAGCCTTGTGAGTGCTGTATGTCACATGCATGAAGCTGGAGTGGTCCACAGAGACCTTAAACCTGAGGTGAGGATTTATTACAAGAATAAGAAAATCAATGATAGAAAAGGCTAAACTTATTGCTTACAGTATGCTTTTCCTTCATACAGAATCTTCTGCTGTCATCACCTGGTGAAGATGCTGTTTTAAAGGTCATAGATTTTGGGTTTGCTAGGCTCCGCCCCCCAGGATCACGGCCACTTCATACTCCTTGTTTTACACTGCATTACGCTGCCCCAGAACTGCTGTCACACCAGGGCTATGATGAGTCATGTGATTTATGGAGCTTGGGCGTAATCATGGTAGGTGTTCCTTGACCTTAAATAGCTTTATAAAGTCTGATCATTAGCTATGTTCCATGCTGTTTTACTACCGTTGAATGCTGTACACCGTTATTACAGAATGTTTGGAAACCTTTTTATTTCTTGTTCATTAACCACTTGCCGACCGCCGCACGCCGATGTACGTCGGCAGAATGGCACGGGCAGGCATAAGCACATACATGTACGTCCTTTGCCTCCCGCGGGTCGGGGGCCCGATCGGGCCCCCGCCCGGTGCCTGCGGCGGTCGGTTTTCGTTCGGGAGCGATCCCGGACGAGGGGACGGCCATTCATTCATGGCCACCCCCTCGCGATCGCTCCCGACGAATGGAAATCCCCGGTGACATCACTTCCTCTCCTGTAATGTAAACACAGGAGAGGAAGTGATGTATTCTCTCCTCCGTGTCGGTATTTTTCGTTCCGACACGGAGGAGAGCGGATCAGTGAGTTGCACCAACACATCCCACACACAGTAGAACATGCCAGGCACACTCACACCCCCCCTTTACCCCCCGATCACCCCCCCAATTACCCCTGCCCCCCAGTCACAGTGACACCAATGTCATTTTTTTTTTTTTTTTTTTTTTTTTTGCATTGGTGTCATTTGTGACTGTAATAACTGTTAGGGCAGTTAGGGTTAGCCCCCTTTAGTTCTAATGTACCCCCCTAACCCCCCCAATAAAGGTTTAACCCCGTGATCACCCCCCGTCGCCAGTGTCACTAAGGCTGGGTTCACATTGCAGCGGTTTATGAGAACGAATGTGATTCGCACCGCACTGCAGTGCAAATCACATCCGATCTCTGTGCGATTCGAGTTCAGCCATTCGCCGCACCCGCCGCACCCGCCACACCCGCCGCACCCGCCGCAAATTCGCACGGGACCCTTTTTTTGGCCCGCAGCAGAATCGGATCGCATGGGTGTTCACACCATGCGATCCGAGTTTGCAGATCGCACTGCGATATGCGAACTGATCTGGGGGTGTCAGTAACATTTCACTGACACTCCCAGCAGTTCGCATAGGGCAGTGTGAACTGCCGCCGGGAGGCATGCGATGCGGGAACCCGCCGCGGATTCGCGGCGTTTCCGCATCGCTCCAGTGTGAACCCAGCCTAATAAGCGATCATTTTTCTGATCGCCGTATTAGTGTCACAGGTGACGCTAGTTAGGCAGGTAGGTATTTAGGTTCGCCGCAGCTTTTTATAGCGCTAGGGACCCCCATATACTACCGCATAAAGCCCCCTGATTGCCCCCTAGTTAACCCTTTCACCAGTGATCACCATATAACTGTTACAGGTGACGCTGGTTGGTTAGTTATTTTTTTATAGTTTCAGGGCACCCGCCATTTATTACCTAATAAAGGTTTAACCCCCTGATCACCCGGCAGGTGTCATTTGTGACTAATAACTGTTAGGGCAGTTAGGGTTAGCCCCCTTTAGTTCTAAGGTACCCCCCTAACCCCCCCAATAAAGGTTTAACCCCGTGATCACCCCCCGTCGCCAGTGTCACTAAGGCTGGGTTCACATTGCAGCGGTTTATGAGAACGGATGTGATTCGCACCGCACTGCAGTGCAAATCACATCCGATCTCTGTGCGATTCGAGTTCAGCTATACAGATAGTATGGCTGAATTCGTGTCGCACCCGCCGCACCCGCCGCAAACTCGCACGGGACCCTTTTTTTGGTCCGCAGCAGAATCGGATCGCATGGGTGTTCACACCATGCGATCCAAGTTTGCAGATCGCACTGCGATATGCGAACTGATCTGGGGGTGTCATTAACATTTCACTGACACTCCCAGCAGTTCGCATAGGGCAGTGTGAACTGCCGCCGGGAGGCATGCGATGCGGGAACCCGCCGCGCATTCGTGGCGTTCCCGCATCGCTCCAGTGTGAACCCAGCCTAATAAGCGATCGTTTTTCTGATCGCTGTATTAGTGTCACAGGTGACGCTAGTTAGGCAGGTAGGTATTTAGGTTCGCCGCAGCTTTTTATAGCGCCAGGGACCCCCATATACTACCGCATAAAGCCCCCTGATTGCCCCCTAGTTAACCCTTTCACCAGTGATCACCATATAACTGTTACAGGTGACGCTGGTTGGTTAGTTATTTTTTTATAGTTTCAGGGCACCCGCCATTTATTACCTAGTCTCACTAGTGTACCCCTAAATTTAGGGGTGTCTACTTTCTAAAATGGGGTCATTTGGGGGGGGGGGGGTTTGTGCCATCTTGGCATTTTATGGCCTTCAAAACTGTAACGCCCTTAGAAAGCCTGAAGGCGGTGCTTGGTTTTTGGGGCCCCGTACGCGGCTAGGCTCCCAAAAAGTCCCACATATGTGGTATCCCCGTACTCAGGAGAAGCAGCAGAATTTATTTTGGGGTGTCATTTCACATATGCCCATGGCATGCGTGAGCAATATATCATTTAGTGACAACTTTGTGAAAAAAAAAAAAAGTTTGTAATTTTCCCGCAACTTGTGGCAAAATATAAAATATTCCATGGACTCAACATGCCTCTCAGCAAATAGCTTGGGGTGTCTACTTTCTAAAATGGGGTCATTTGTGGGGGTTTTGTGCCATCTTGGCATTTTATGGCCTTCAAAACTGTAATAGGTAGTGAGAAGTGAACTCAAAAAATTACGCCCTTAGAAAGCCTGAAGGCGGTGCTTGGTTTTCGGGGCCCCGTACGCGGCTAGGCTCCCAAAAAGTCCCACATATGTGGTATCCCCGTACTCAGGAGAAGCAGCAGAATTTATTTTGGGGTGTGATTTCACATATGCCCATGGCATGCATGAGCAATATATCATTTAGTGACAACTTTGTGAAAAAAAAAAAAAAAAAAAAAAGTTTGTAATTTTCCCGCAACTTGTGGCAAAATATAAAATATTCCATGGACTCAACATGCCTCTCAGCAAATAGCTTGGGGTGTCTACTTTCTAAAATGGGGTCATTTGTGGGGGTTTTGTGCCATCTTGGCATTTTATGGCCTTCAAAACTGTAATAGGTAGTGAGGCGTGAAATCAAAAATTTACGCCCTTAGAAAGCCTGAAGGCGGTGCTTGGTTTTCGGGGCCCTGTACGCGGCTAGGCTCCCAAAAAGTCCCACATATGTGGTATCCCCGTACTCAGGAGAAGCAGCAGAATTTATTTTGGGGTGTCATTTCACATACGCCCATAGCATGTGTGAGCAATATATCATTTAGTGACAACTTTGTGTAAAAAAAAAAAAAAAATTTTTTTTTTGTCATTATTCAATCGCTTGAGGCAAAAAAATAAAATATTCAATGGGCTCAACATGCCTCTTATCAATTTCCTTAGGGGGTCTACTTTCCAAAATGGGGTCATTTGGGGGGGTTTTGTACTGCCCTGTCATTTTAGCACCTCAAGAAATGAGATAGGCAGTCGTAAACTAAAAGCTGCGTAAATTCCAGAAAACGTACCTTAGTTTGTAGATGTGACAACTTTTGCGCAAACCAATAAATATACAATTATTGACTTTTTTTTTACCAAAGACATGTGGCTGAATACATTTTGGCCTAAATGTATGACTAAAATTGAGTTTATTGGATTTTTCTAATAACAAAAAGTAGAAAATATCATTTTTTTTCAAAATTTGCGGTCTTTTTACGTTTATATCGCAAAAAATAAAAATCGCAGAGGCAATCAAATACCATCAAAAGAAAGCTCTATTTGTGGGAAGAAAAGGACGCAAATTTTGTTTGGGTACAACATTGCATGACCGCGCAATTACCAGTTAAAGCAGCGCAGTGCCAAAGTGTAAAAAGACCTCTGGTCATTTACCAGCAAAATGGTCCGGTCTGAAAGTGGTTAAAGGATAGCTCCAGTTTTGTGAGGGAAAAAATAGCAAATAAAAAAAAAAAAAAAAGAATAAACCGTATACAATTGTGACACAAGTCATTAGGGCTGCAACTAACGATTATTTTCATAATCGATTAGTTGGCCGATTATTGTTTCGATTAATCGCTTAATAACCTTTAAAAAAAAAAAAGCGTGGTGTATAATTTAGTTAATATGTAAAGTTTTAAAAAAAAGCCAATTTATTCTTAAATATCTCTATGCAGTAGAAAATATAAATAACCAACTATATGGTTAGGCAGCAAAATATCTAATCCACTCTGAGAATAACAGACAGAAGAGATATACTGTATATATATTAGTGGGGATACATACTGTATATACTATTAGAGGAGAGAGATACTGTATATACCGGTACTATTAGAGGATATATACTATTAGAGGATATATACTATTAGAGGAGAGATATACTGTATATACTATTAGCGGCTATATACTGTATATGCTATTAGAGGAGAGATATAATGTATATACTATTAAAGCAGGGGTTGACAAATTTGCTTGGAATCTAGGAGCCAGCTAAAAAAGTTAGGAGCCAGGTCTGTGACGGCGATCTGGACCTGTACCTGGCCTGACATGGAGACGAGTGAGGGGAAGATAGCCCCCAGCCCCCCACCTGTCTCCAAGTCATTGCCCATAGCTATTAGAGGGACATTTTATTTGTTTTATTTTTTTCAAATGACGATTTTTTTTTAAATTGCATTTTAGTGTAAATATAAGATGTGAGGTCTCTCTGACCCCAGATCTCATATATAAGAGGACCTGTCATGCTTTTTTCTATTACAAAGGATTTTTACATTCCTTGTAATAGGAATAAAAGTGACACACATTTTTTTTTTTAAAGAACAGTGAAAAAAAATAAAAATAAAAGTTAAAATAAGAAAAAAATAAAAAATTTTAAATGCGCCCTGTCCCGCCAAGCTTGCGTGCAGAAGCGAACGCATATATGAAAGCAATGTTCAAACCACACATGTGAGGTATCGCTGCGATCGGTAGAGTAAGAGCAATAATTCTAGCCCTAGACCTTCTCTTTAACTCAAAACGTGCAACCTGTAGAATTTTTTAAACGTCGCCTATGGAGATTTTAAAGGGTAAAAGTTTGTCGCCATTCCATGAGCGGGCGCAATTTTGAAGCATGACATGTTGGGTATCAATTTACTCGGCGTAACATTATCTTTCACAATATAAAAAAAATTGGGCTAACTTTACTGTTGTCTTATTTTTTTTTATTAAATAAATTATTTTTTCCCCCAAAAAAGTGCACTTGTAAGTACGCTGTGCAAATATGGTGTGACAGACATTATTGCAACAACCACCATTTTACTCTCTAGGGTGTTAGAATAAAAAAGAAAAAAAAAGTGTGTGTGTGTGTGTGTATATATATATATATATATATATATATATATATATATATATATATATATATATATATACACACATACATATATATGTATGTAATGTTTAGGTGTTCTAAGTAAATGGAAGGAGATCTATTAGCATTAATGGTTGTAATTCCAACGGCCACCACAAGAGGGCGCCAGATTCCAGAAGGAATAGGATCACAGAAGGGAATAGCTAGCATCACAGAAGGCCTCAAAGCCGGGGGCTCAATTACCGGCCGCCGGCGGCGCGGCCCGACGCAATCACGCTGGGGGGGTCCACGGAGACAGGATACCCCCAGCTGTGCTGCCCCAGGTGCCAGTCGCTAATTCTAGTCACCAATGCGACCTGGCGCCCGGGTTTTGTCGAGCCCTGTATTAAAGGAGATATATACTGTATATACTATTAGAGGGGATATACATTATAAACTATTAGAGGATATATAGTGTATATACTGTTAGAGGAGAGATATACTTTTAAAGGGTCAATCTAGTAAATATCATCAGACTCATTAACTTTAACCCCATTTTGTTACTGGCCGATTAATCGTTTATGAAAATTGTAATCGATTAATTTCATAATCGATTAGTTGTCGATTAATCGATTAGTCATTTCAGCCCTACAAGTCTTATTGTGATTGAATGATATTAAAAATGACCTTTCCTTTTCAACCTGTAGCGCTGTAATTTTCTGTAAAATGCAATATGGCTACCTGGAGGTATTCTGTATACAGCAGCTTTCCTCATTAGAGCCCTGTAGGTGCAGCAGCTGATTGATAATTAATTGAAACCATTCCCATTAGATTCACTTTCCCACATGGACATAGACAAACACACAGGGATTTCTTCCGAATAACAAAAGGTAGGAATCTGCAACAACGTTTCTTAAAATCCTTGTAAATGTACATACAGTTGTGCTCATAGGTTTAGATACCATGGCAGAATTTATGATTTCTTGACCATTTTTCAGAGAATATGAATGATAATACTTTCACACCAGGGCTTTTTGCAGGCGCTATAGCGTTAGAAATAGCGCCTGCAACCCGCCCTAAAGAAGCTGCACCATTGTCTGTAGTGTGAAAGCCCGAGGGCTTTCACACTACAGCGGTGCGCTGGCAGGACGTCAGGGAAAAGTCCTGCCAGCAGCTTCTTAGGAGCGGTGGGCTCCTCAACCGCTGCTCCCCATTGAAATCAATGGGGCATCGCTGTAATACCGCCGGCATAACGCCGCTATTGCGGCATATTGCCGGCGGTTTTAACCCTTTCTCGGCCGCTAGCGGGTGGTAAAAACGCCCCGCTAGCGGCCGAAATGTGCCGCAAATCCGGCGTTAAAATGCCGCTAAAAATAGCGACGTTTTACCGCCGACACTATGGGCGGTGTGGTGTGAAAGGGGTCTTAAAGTACCAATGGTCAACAGCCTTTACAGGATCAAAATCCTTCACTGGTGGTCCATTCGTGTTTGTCATTAACAAATAACCTAAACTTTCTTGCTGCATTAACCACTTGCCGTCCGCGCTATAGCCGAATGACGGCTACAGCTCTTCCTGCGTGTCCCGTGATCACCAAGTCACCAAGACTCGGGTAATCACTGATCTGAGTACCGATCTGATCACCGATCCCGGCCCCTCACCACGTGATCAGCTGTCAGCAACATGCTTGAAATTAGCATGTGTGTAGAAAAGGTCAATGCGTTTCTGGGCTCCTGACAGACCCTTGCATATTTCAACCAGTGCTGCACTGACCTTTCTGGATTCTGAGTCATGGGGAAAGCAAAAGAATTGTCAAAGGATCTGCAGGAAAAGGTAGTTGAACTGTATAAAACATGAAAGAGATATAAAAAGATATCCAAGGAATTGAGAATGCCATTCAGCAGTGTTCAAACTTTAATCAATAAGTGGAAAATGAGGGGTTCTGTTGAAAGCAAACCACGGTCAGGTAGACCAATTAACATTTCAGCCACAACTGCCAGAAAAATTATTTGGGATGCAAAGAAAATCTACAAACAACTTCAGTTGAAATACAGGACTCTCTAAAAACACATGGTGGGGCTGTTTCAAGATGCACAATAAGGAGGCACTTGAAGAAAGATGGGCTTCATGGTGGACTTTCCAGAAGAAAGCCATTACTATGTAAATGCCACAAAGTATCCCGCTTACAATATGCCAAACAGCACAGAGACAAGCTGCAAACCTTCTGGCATAAAATCATTTGGAGTGACAAGACCAAAATTGAGCTTTTTGGCCACAACTATAAACGCTACATTTGGAGAGGAGTCAACAAGGCCTATGATAAAAGGTACACCATTCCTACTGTGAAATACGGAGGTGGATCGCTGATGTTTTGGGGGGATGTATGAGTTACAAAGGCACAGGAAATTTGGTCAAAATCGTTGGCAAGATGAATACAGTATGTTATCAAAAAATACTGGAGGAACATTTCCATTCATCAGCCAGGAAGCTGTGCATGGGACGTACTTGGACATTCCAACATGACAATGATCCAAAACACAAGGCCAAGTCGACCTGTCATTGGCTACAGCAGAATAAAGTGAAGGTTCTGGAGTGGCCATCTCAGTCTCCTGACCTCAATATCATTGAGCCACTCTGGGGAGATCTCAAACCTGCAGTTCATGCAAGACAGACAAAGAATTTACAGGAACTGGAGGCTTTTTGCCAAGAGGAATGGGCAGCTTTACCATCTGAGAAGATAAAGAGCCTCATCCACAAATACCACAAAAGACTTCAAGCTGTCCTTGAAGTTAAAGGGGACAATACACGGTATTAAGAACTGGGGTATGTAAACTGTTGATCAGGGTCATTTGGGTCGTTTCTTTTATCATTATGATTTAAAAAGAGTAAACACAGTTGATTGATAATAAATGGCTTCAACCAAACACTGACCATTAGTGAACGAAAAGTTTTTGTGTTGTCATTCATATTCTCAGAAAAATGGCCAAGAAATCATAAATTCTGTCAGGGTGTGTGAACTTATAAGCACATGTGTAGATCACCCAGAGGGGAATGTTTTTATCTAAACAAAAATAGTTACTCTTTAGGGGCACAAAAGTCAGTTATTCAGAGACAATTGTTTTTGTTTGTTTTTTTTTCAATTTCTTTATTTTTTCTCCTTTTTTTTTCATATAAACAAGAATGGAAATTTACATAAACAGTCTTTCTAAATGTCATACATCGAATTTCCATATTCATACATAATTTAAAAAAAACATAACAATTCATTCTATTTCCTTTACCTCTTGCTTCCCTTATAGTATAATATGTAAATCCAAGGAAAAAAAGCTAAGTTGGTGGTAATGTATGGGGACGACGTCGAGGAAACTCCTCCCTCTGAGTTCGGTCCCACATAACCTAGGTCTGGTCCTGGGTTGGCGCTATTCCCAACCAGGCCAAAGTTTTTTATTGTTATCTTCTTATTTCTCATCTCCCCCCCTTTATTTCCATCCTTGTTGTTCCCCCCAAAAAACAAAACAAAAAAACACCCCCCTCAACACCCCCACAGACCAAGAAGGGGAGGGGGAGAGGGGAAGTTCTCATCTCCTTCTCCTATATCTCCGCCCCTCCCCCTTAAATCGCATCAATCTGTCTCTTTCCCTCCTCCGAAGAGATATAAAGATTCCATGGTGTCCATATTTCTAAGTAGGTTTTTCTTCTTTTCCTAGCTGTCCATATTAGGTCTTCCATCCTGATCACCTTCTCAACTTTCTTAAGCCACATGCTCACACTAGGAGGCTGTGTCTGTTTCCACCTAAGTGTTATACATGCCTTGGCTGTGTTTACAAAGTGACACAGGATTGAATTCCTATATATTTTCCCCAGGATCTCTGACAAATGCAAGAGGAATACTGCTGGGTCCTCCCGTATTTCTACTTCACTAAATTTTTGAATAATCTCTCGTACGTCCTTCCAATATTTCTAAATTTTTGGGCATGACCAAAATATATGTAGAAAATTTCCCACTTCTTTCTGACACCTCCAACACTTACTTGATGTATGGGGGAAATATTTTTGAAGTTTTTCTGGTGTTCTGTACCATTGTTAAATGATTTTATAATTAGTTTCTTGTAGTTTTGTACATGTCGCTGTTTTAAATATAGATTGTATCATGTTTTTCTTCTGCTCCTCGGAAAAAGTCCTTCCTAGGTCTATTTCACACTTTCGAAAGAAGGGTAGCTGAAAATTTTCTAATGGTTTAGTCAATAGTGCGTACATTTTAGAAATGACATGTGTAATTGGCTCCTTTTCCATACAGAGTTTCTCAAATGGCGTATATACGCCATTTGACAATTGGGATTTACTTTCACCTACAGGAATAATTGGACACTTGTTTTAATTAGCGAAGGTCCAATTCAGTACTGTAAAAATCACACTAACACTGGTAGGTATCATCCCTATAAAAATGCCAAAAAATGGGGCTTTAATTATACACTACCAGGGTTATAAAAAGCTTAATAACACAATATTGCATACAAATATACATTTTATTATACTAAATAATTAAAATTCAGTGGAAAAATATAATGTCACATGTGTCGCATATAATATTCTAGACATAAAAGCTTCTGTCATCTATGCGTTTCGCAGCGCATCTTCAGGGCATTGGCTTGAAGCAGCTTAAAATAACAAATGAAGTTAGAAAAAATATATTATAAAATTAAATATAACATAAGTATTCAATAAACACAGGTCTTACCAGATATTATTTGTATTATTCACATCAAAGGGCAAAGATAGCTGTACATAGTACCAATAATTTCTGGTAAGACCTGTGTTTATTGTATACTTATGGTATATTTTATTTTCAGTTGGAATACATTTTTTTTCTTTATTCGTTTGTTATGTAAACTGACTCAGGCCAATGTCCTGAAGAAGTGGTACTGAGATACGCATAGACGACAGAAGCTTTTATGTCTAGAATATTATATGTGATTTATTTTTGTACTGAATTTTAATTATTTTATATAATATAATTGAGATTTTTATGTAATATTCTGTTATTAAGCTTTTTATAACACTGGTAAGGTATAATTAAAGTCCCATATTTTTTTGCTTTTTGTACAATTCCAAGTAATTGGACATTCGCATACAAAAAAAGCTGTCGGCCAGCCAGGTAAACCCACCTGTATCCCTCCATGCTTCTGCTTTTTTGCTAGTGTCCTAAGAGGATGGATGTATTTTTTTTCTATTACGAAAAGTTTATCCAGCTTTATCCCATTAAGATCCTTTTTTGCTTCAATCGAGAGTTCTTCTGCATGCTACAGAGCTCATCTTTTTATGCAGCTATCTAAATATGTGTTTTCTCAGCAATAGCTGTGGAGGAAGTGTTTGATCAAAAAGCATATTCGGAAGCCTGACTAAAGGATGTTCTGTCCGTGGGCTACAAGCTGGGGTTATGCTCTCTGCTTCCACTCCATTTCCTGCTGCCCAACCTGCATGTGTCCCCATCAATGTTGCTCTAAATATAGGAGATCTTTTGTGCCAGGGAGTCATTGCCATTGTTCCCACAGCAGAAAGCTTTTTTTTTTTCTTCTAGTAAGTAAGGTTTTTTTACTTTTCCAAAACCAAATCAGGGCATCAATCTCATCTTGGTTTTGAAGATTTTAAATCTCTTTAAAAAAGTCCAAAAATGTTTGCGTAGAATCCATCAGGTTTGTCATAGGTTTTCTAACCTTGTGTACATCAAGGATTCATACTTGCAGTACATGTTTCCATCTTTTTATGCCATCACCGTTACTCAGTTTTGCTGTTGCCACCTAACACTACCAGTTTGTAGCCCTTCCTTTTGGTCTGCTTGCTGCCCCCTAAGTGTTCACCAAGGTCTTAGCAGCAGATTTATGGATCATAAATCTTCAGAAGTCAGAACTGGAACAGACGTTTGGAGTATCTGCATCTCCTCCATGCATCTCAGACCAGGGTATTTTTCCTCCAGGAAAACTTTCTGACTTTCTGCTCCCAGAGATGGATTCTACAGTCCAGGCACCATCTAACTGCAGTCATGCATAGGAGTTCTAAAAAAAAGAAAACAATATATGTGCAGCAAAGGTGGGGGGGGGGAGAGAAGAGCCAAGTCCTTGAAGGAGTGAGTACCTCTGTGAGGCATGTGTTGGATCTGGCAACCTTATCCTGCAGAGAACACTACCTGGTTTTACACAAGGATAAGGTGATGTAAAGGCCTAGAGCCTTCTTTTTTTTGCTAAGACGATTTTCAACTTTCACTGCAACCAGGATATTGTTCTTCCACCTCTACCGCAGTATGGCTAGCTAGCCAACGGCTTTTTTTATTTAAATTCCCCTTATATGCAGCAGTTTTACCCAATTGTCTCTGAATAATCATGTCACTTAATAAACTTATGAAAACTATTTTACAGTTTTTGTTTAAGAGCCAAATGAAGAATACATAAAAATTCCACAATGACCTAATTTCCAATCAAATGAACACTACCCACAACCATCTGCTACTATTGCCAGAACTGTTGCAGAAAGTAATGGGTACACAAGCTGTTGCTGAGAACATTTGTGTTCATCAACATACACAGTGACAGAGACTGCAGCTCCTGTATTCTTGTGTATACTGCTTGGAGATCTGTTTCTGTAAAGGAATTGCAGTATATACAATATTATATTATTGTATATCATGAACCTCTGCCATCTTTTGTTTGCAATCATGAACTCCTGTTTGATCACCCCTTTTGATTTATAGTAAGTGTTCCATATTTTCAGATGGTTGAATTGTTTTGCCTCATAATAGGTAGTGGTGCCAAGCCAACTTTGAACCTCATTGACCAAGCCAAATAGCCAGTAAATATGTCCTTCTGCAACAGTCTGTCCATCCAGAGTCATGTCTGTGGTGTCTGAATCTACTTTCCGAAAAAGTGATGTACATGGTTATTAATGAAAGCTACACGTGGGTACTTGTTTGAGCAAGTTGGCATTTTAGCTGCCATCACCTACACTTTGCTCATAGACGTGTAATAGACAGCAAAATATCTACACTTGTACATGAATTGCATTGTTTTTCTGTTTGCTGAGGATCAGACCAGCTCATTATTACTTATTATGGTAGCCCAAGATGACCCATCCTTTTGCTAAGCATTTAATTAGTTGTTTGAATTCAACCCAATTTTACCCCATTTATAGCCAACCTAAATAAGTCAGTGAATTTTGTGAACACAACTGGTCATGTATCTTGTTGTCTTTACATGCCTTAAAGAACTGTACCCACTAGGATGTGGTTGACTGACTTTGACAGCAGCGGGAGCCATTGGCATCGGGTTGCTGTCTCAGCCAATGAGGAGGGGAGTTTCGGGCAGCTGTGGCATCGCTGGATCTAGATGAGCTCGGGTAAGTATTAGGGGGGCTGAGGGCAGCTGCTGCACACTTTACAACCACTTTAAATACTATTTGAGGCCAGGGTACTCATGGACTAGTGCTTAGGGCAGCAATGTGAGTAGGAGTAATGCTAAGCCACATTTACAATTTGTGATCTTGTTTTACTCACTTTGTTTCCTGCTTTTGGCCACCTCTGAATATTTATGGCTAAATTCAGCAGGAAATTTTTCAGAAAAAAATAGAGCAGGGGATGTAAACCCCTTCTTGCTGAACATGCACACATATATACCCTCACTAAAGTGGGTTTTCCCACCATCGGGCTGCAAATATGTGTACCTATGTTTGTGCTGAGAGCACGCTGCACAGTGTTTTCTCAATGCGGAGACCAAGCTATCACTGACAGCTCCATCTTCTGGTCTCATAGTATAATGATCAGAAGCCAGGATTACAGGCGCTGGGTTGGTTATAACAGTGATCAGTCACTGTACAGTTTCTTCTCTTGAATGGAGAAAAAGATACATTGTATCTTTTTCTCCTTGCTAGAGGAGAAGATTGAAAAGAAAAAAAAGTTTGTAAAAAAAAAATTAGGGTGAAAAGTCAGGTCAGAGTCAAATATTTCAGTGTCAGTTAGTGTCAGTACTATAGGAAGGATATAAAAGTTGCAGACCCCAGGTAAATGAAACTGATAATGACTGGGGATCCCCGGATGCACTAATTTCTTTCCTCTTTCTCTCTTTACCGCTTCTATAGTTCCTCTGATTTCAGCTGCTCTCTCTTGTGCTCTCTCTCTCTCCCTACTTGAACAATTTTTGTTATAGTTGAATAGGGGATTGGAGCCCCCTATAGGGGAAATTGGAAAATATTTAGGGAGCTATAGTCACTGGATTAAGGCCTTTTTATTATTTTTGAAGGCCTACTTGTGATTTACATTTCAGTAAGGTCTCGACCTCAAGATCTCTCTGCCCTATTTCTCCTTACTTACCTGCCAGTGTTAACAATGTTTTTGTAATATACTCTGTTCATAACCCAAAGCTTATTTTCCTTGTTTATTTCTGTTGATGTCCATATATCCATCTGTGGCCTTTATTGAAGACCTAACCCCCCAATTTTTGTACCAATTCTTGTATGATTCAGAGCATGCATTTACATTTCTTTATCGTACATCATAGGACACAGAGTCTCAAGTAATTACTTTGTGGGTTATAGGCCTACCTTCAGGTGTTGACACTGGTATAACCAATACAGGTAGTTGACTCCCCTATATAACCCCTCCTCCTTCCAGGAGCACTCAGTTTTTTTTCCAGTGTCTAAAGGTGTTGGTCACGAGTGAAGATGTGCTCTAAAGGAGCTCCAGGAGGGATCCATGCTGGATTTAAAGAAACCTCCACAATCAGATCCATCCTCGCCACTGAGGCCATAGGATGGTACCTGGACCTCGATGCAAGAACAAGGTTTTGCCTGTAATGCTTCTCTTTGAGAGCTGGACCCTAGGAACCAAGACGCTTTTTGGTCTTGCTACATTTCCTAAAGTTGTCCTGAGGGGTGCTATACAAGGCCCAAAGGAGCGGAACCCCTTTTAAAAGGGCCCCAGTCTTTGAGCGTGTTTAAACGCAGCCCGCCATGATGGGTGAAAGTTGGATCTGTCTATTATCAGCAGTATCCTGCAGCGAGGACAAGGTAAGGGAAGAAGCTTTGCTTTTTCCTTCAATACACCTTATATGCTTTATAAATGTCTCCTCTATAAGGAGTAACTTACACTACCTATGATGTGTCTTAGTGCAGCTCTGTCTCAGAACATGTGTGGTCCCAGTGGTAGAGGGGGGTTCTTACTATAGATCTTGTGGGATTTGGTAAAAAATACAACAGTTGCTAAAACAGAGATGTGTATAAACTTCTATATGAGCGGTGGCTGATTGGTTGACGCAGCTGCTTTAGCTGCATGGTTTAATTACAACCCAGCACCTCCACCTAGTAACATTGTGAAATGCCCTATGCTTCTGTGGTTTAAAAAATAAAAAATAAAACTATAAATCTGCTGACAGAACCCCCCCTCCCCCTTGTAGAGGTGTATAGTACGTTCACCTTACTTTGTGTTGGCCATCCGGGTCCCTAGCAGGGCCTGAGAACACAGAGGGGCATGTCCGCAAGGTCACGTGGCGCTGTGTATGGATGTAACGTCCACACACACAGCACTCGACGCATAGCTGAGGGGAAGCGCTGAGGATGCCAATCAGGTTCCACCTGAGGCTTTATATCACAGACACTCTCATTTCAGAAAGACTTTTTAACTGAAGAGAGGCAATCTGTCACACTAAGAGACACCAGAGCGCTGGGCATGCAAGGGTGTAAAACAGGCATTCCCAGACAGATTGTTATTTAGTAGCAAAAGAACTGGTATTTTGTGTGTACCTCTGCTTGTGCTTCCAGACCTACCATAAAGGTACCTAAGGTGTCACTCCCCAGGCTCTGGGAATCCCAGTTATGCCTCCATACTGTCTTCCTCTTCGGAGAGATCAGACATGGCAAGCCAGGGTGAGTCATTGGAAGCTAGCAGTGGTGCAACTGCTTCACACACTTTAGCCCCTGTAGAGGTGACTGAAGATGCATTTTCCTCTGCCTTGCAAGGCTTAGAAGGAAGATTAGCGGCTTTAATCGCATACTCCATCCAGTGCTCAGATGATCGGGAGGAAAGACATGCGATTATTTCTCTGCGGAGGAAACAATACTTGAAGTTTCTAAGGATCCCTACTTCACAATCTGAAGTACAGAGGCTTGCAAAGATGGTTCGCTCTACTTGCATGCTACCCCTAACAGAGTTAGCTGAAGGGCCGGTCTCTTCCTTGGGTTCTTTGAAGCCTTTACAGCCTTTGCATGCGTTTCCCGTCCACGCATTACTAAAAAAGCTTATTTATACCGAATGGGATCATCCGGATAAGCATTTTTTTTCCTTCCAAAGAGATTCGCAAAGCTCTATCCTATGGAAGAAAGATTCACTAAAAGATGGAAAGTTCCAGCAGTTGACGCTGTGATTTCCAATGTGAAAAAAAAAAAAAATGCGCTTATGCTTAAAGATCCAACAGATAAGAAGTTGGAAGGTCTGTTAAAATCCTTTTTTTCTTAGCAGGTACTGTTGCTCAGCCTGCAATTGCAGCTATAGGCATCTGTCAGTCCTTAAAGGACCAGTTCACAGATGCTCTCAGATGAGCTCCCTGCACAACAAGCACAGGAACTGGCCGAGCTACCTAAAGCATTATGCTTTGCTGTAGACGCTATGAATGATTCTATTCACCAGGCATCACGCCTTGCGTTTGTACTTGTACATATGCGAAGGACCCTTTGGTTAAAGGGTCGGTCAGCTGAGACGCCTTGTAAGAACCTTCTAACTAGTTTCCCCTTTAAGGGAGAACGATTATTTGACGATAGTTTGGATAAATACATTCAAACAATTTCCAGCGGAAATGGTACTCTTTTGCCAGTCAAAATAAAATAAAAGCGTCTTTCATTTAAACTGTTCGGCCTCTGCCATCAGACCAGGCATAAAGGAAGACCTGGGGCTACAAGTCTGCAAAGTAGAATACAAGACCTCCTTATGAAGAGGCATCTCCCCTCACCAAGGGAGGGGGAAGACTTCTGATGTACTCAGAAGTCTGGCAAAGGGAGATTCAGGACAAATGGACTCTCTCCACAGTGTCTCTAGGATACAAGCTAGAGCTTTGAGAGTTTCCACCATCTCGTTTTCTGAGATCAAACGTTCCCAAGGATCCAGGGAAAAGGCAATCCCTGTTGCAAGCATTAGACCGATTATTGGCTCAAGGGGTGATCAGACAGATTCCCAAACAAGAGCAAGGTTGGAGGTTTTACTCAAACCTAATTACGGTGCCAAAGCCAAATGGGGATATCAGACCAAGTCTAGATCTACATAATCTAAATCGGTTCCTGAAAATCCGCTCCATTTGCATGGAGTCAATCAAGTCAGTCGTTTCCATCCTGCAAGGAGAAAAACTTCTGGTGTCCATCGACATCAGAGATGCATAGCTGCTTGTCCATATGCTCACCAGAGGTTTCTGCGGTTCAAAGTAGAACAGAAGCATTTTCAGTTAATAGCCTTGCCCTTCGGGCTTGCTACAGCACCTCGGGTATTCACTAAGGTATTAGTCCCACCTCTAGTCAGGTTAAGGGCACAGGGCATAACTGTCTTGGCTTACTTAGACGATCTGTTGTTAATAGACCAGTCAGTGGCTTGCTTGAAGCAAGGTGTAGCCATCACAAGCAGTTACCTGGAAGGTTTGGGTTGGATTCTCAACCTAAAGAAATCCTCCTTAAAGCCACTAAGAAGGCTGGAGTATCTGAGCCTGATCATAGACACAGCCCAGAAAAGGGGTGTTCTTGTCTCCCGCAAGGATCAGCTCCATACAGAAGCTGGTGAGGATGATCAGGTCGAAGAGAAATCCTTCAATTCGCCTTTGCATGAGGTTGTTAGGGAAGATGGTAGCTTCATTCGAAGCAGTTCCCTATGCTCAAATCCATTTGAAACTGAAAGCAGTATTCTGTCTGCTTGGAACAAAATGATTCAAGCTTTGGACTCGCCAATGTGGCTGTCCCCATGAGTGTCCCAAAGCCTCAGTTGGTGGTTACTATCTTGGAACCTGCTGAAGGGAAAGTCCTTCAGATCAATTATCTGGAAGGTAGTAACGACAGATGCCAGCCTTTTCAGGCTGGGGAGTAGGAGCCTTGCCCATCGACATCCTAGAGATTCCGGCAGTGTATCTGGCTTCTAGACACCTGGACCTCCAGGTTAAAAAATTGTCCTGCCAGGATCCAGTGTGACAATGCCATGGCTGTGGCATATATCAATCACAAGGGGTCACCAAGAGTCTCTCAGCTCAGAGAGAGGTGAACCAGATTCTAAATTGGACAGAAGAGAATGTCCCATGCCTATCGGCAGTTTTGATTTAAGTTGCCGGCAGTTATTCCCAGGAGAATGGTCTCTTCACCCCAAGGTGTTTCCGGCTGTTTGCCAAAGATGGGGGACTCCAGACGTAGACCTTCTAGCGTCCAGATTCAACACTAATCTAGTCAACTTTGCATCCAGGACAGGGGACCCACTCGCATACGGAACAGATGCGTTGGCGACCCTGTGGGATCAGTTTTTACTGATCTATGCACTTTTCCCCGATTCAGTTGCTACCTCAAGTTCTTTGCAGGATCAAGCTGGAAAGAAAATCGGTAATACTGGTAGCACCAGCATGGCCCAGAAGGTCATGGTACGCAGAGATCGTAAGGATGGCAGTGGAGGGTCCAGGGCTCTTCCCAGACCTATCTCAGGTGCCGATATTCCATCCTACTTTACGAAAGCTAAATTTAACGGCTTGGCTATTGAGACCCACATTCTGAATAAACGTGGGCTTTCCAGGTCAGTTATCTCTACTTTGAATAATGCTAGGAAGCCAGCTTCTAGAGCTATATATTAAAGAGCCTGGAAAGCTTATGTTTCCTGGTGTGAGTCCAAGGGTTGGTACCCTCGGAGATATATCATAGGCAGAATTCTTACCTTTCTACAATTAAGCGTAGAGATGAAGTTGGCCCTGAGTACTATTAAGGGCCAAGTCTCAGCCTTATCAATTTTTATTTCAAAGACTGCTTGCTATGCATTCTTTAGTCCAGGGTTTCATGCAAGGAGTGCTGCAGATTAATCCGCCAGTTAAATCACTCTTAAGCCCTTGGGACTTAGATTTAGTTTTGTCAGTGTTACAAAAACAGCCATTCGAACCGTTGCAGCATGTTCCCTTAGTCCTTCTGACTAGGAAGCTGATATTTTCATTTGCTATATCCTCAGCAAGGAGGATTTCAGAATTGGCTGCTCTTTCTTGTAAAGTGTCATATTTGATTATTCATGAGGACAGAGTGGTGTTACGCTCTCGTCCAGGATTTTTGCCAAAAGTGGTTTCAGGCTTTCATCTGAATAAAGATATTGTCCTGCCAGGGTTTTTTCCCACGACCTTGTTCCAGGGTAGAAAGGTCTCTACATTGTTTTGATGTAGTGAGAGCAGTGAAAATGTATTTAAGAAAACTGCTCCGATTCGTAAGACTGATGTCTTATTTCTTCTGCCAGAGGGTCCTAAGAAGGGACAGGCAGCGTCAAAATCTACTGTCGCTAAGTGCATTTGGCAAGTTAAATTTCAAACTTATGATTTAAAGGGAAAGATTCCCCCTTTTCAAGTTAAGGCGCACTTTACCGGAGCGGTTGGTGCTTCTTGGGTAGTGCATCACCAGGCCTCCAGTTCTCAAATCTGCAAGGCCGCGACTTGGCCTTCAATACATACGTTTGCAAAATTTTATCAAGTGCATGTAAGATGGAATGAGGATATCGCCTTTGGCGCAGTGTGCTGTAGGCAGCAGTATAAGTCCTCAGGTCTGGGGGTTACCCTGCGGGTTGTGTCTCCCTCCCCTCAAGTAGCATTGCTATGGGACATCCCACCAAGTAATTACTTGAGACTCTGTGTCCTATAATGTACGAATAAGAAAATAGGATTTTTAAAACAGCTTACCTGTAAAATCCTTTTCTTGGAGTACATCATAGGACACAGAGCTCCCGCCCCTCTGTTTTATGGGGTGAGAGTATATTACTTATATTGCTTGGCTACAAAAACTGAGTGCTCCTGGAAGGAGGAGGGGTTATATAGGGGAGTCAACCTCCTGTATTGATTATACCAGTGTCAACACCTGAAGGTAGGCCTATAACCCACCAAGTAATTACTTGAGACTCTGTGTCCTATGATGTACTCCAAGAAAAGGATTTTACAGGTAAGCCTTTTAAAAATCCTATTTTTGCCTTTTTTCAAAGCACAAATAAAAACAATTGAAACAGGAAGGATAAAAAAAGCAAACTATTCACTATTGGTTCTGGGTCCTATTACGGGTACAAACAAATAACTTAGACATAACCTATATTACCAAAAGTATTGGGACACCTAACTTTACACGCACCTGAACTTTAATGGCATCCCAGTCTTCATCCGTAAGATCCAGTACTGAGTTGGCCCACCCTTTGCAGCTCTAACAGCTTCAACTCTTATATATAATATATAATTTTTTTTTTTTTTTACTGCTTTGGACCAGTTTTTTCAACTATAGAGCTTGCAAAGTCTAACAAAATCCCATATTGATTTGGTGACAGTTAAAGTGATTAATGGCTTCTTCCATTCTGTTTATAAAAGTATCTCCTACTAATGAAATCTGAGTACAGCCCTTATACAGGCAAGTTATCAGAGTTTATAAAAAAAATAGAAATGCAATTTCTCAGATTTGAAATGTTGCTGCATATTAACATAAGAAAAAAACGTCTGTCATCTCATGTCTATGGGCTGCTTTCACCGCAGCAATCATCTGGAAACTCACCAAATGTGGAACATGAGGATATAGGTGTACATGTATGAACTGACACTGCAGCAGTTTGTCATACAGTATATAGTATATTGCAACAGGATGTCCAACTGTTCTTGTCAAGATATATCATGGGGGAAGGGCTTTAGCTGTATAATAACCAGATTTAAACTATATCCTCTTTTTTTTGGGGGGATCAATCCCAGTTCTGTGTTTTCTGGTAGTCTACCACACTTGCAGACCACGTGTAGATCCTTTATTGATTGTCCTTATTGCAAACCTTTCCACCGGAGAACAGTCATTGACTGGTCTGCCTGTCATGCTCAATAGACAATAGGTAGGTGCATAAAGCTGGCCATAGAGTATGTGATTTTCTTTCCTGCAACCAGGAGTCATCCTTGCTGGAAGAACTCAGTTTATTGCTAGCGAGTACAGCTGCTGGCAATAATCGCACACCGAAATTCCAACACGTCAGTTGTACAATCAGCCCGCCCATAGATGGTTCGAATCTCATCTGATCCCTGCTGAAGCGGCCTCAATTCGAACCATCTATGGCTGGCTTGAGAAGTTAGCCACCAACTTTGCCTGAAAAGCCAGTTTTTCCATTTCAGAGCACTACAGATTTCAGGGGTAACGGGTGCTCACAAGCTATTTACAGGTATAGACAGGTACTGGAACGTGTCTGCTTTTAGTTACCATCCAGCTATCTATTGGAAAAGTGTGCATTTAAATAAATATTTAATTAGAAGAGTCTGGGCATAAGTTTCATAGGTTGGACTTGATGGAGTTTTTCAACCTCACCTACTATGTAAGTGAAACATTTTTTTTCTGCTCTATATAAAGACATGCTTATGGACCATCCCTGATTAGACAGGACATTCCATGAATATAGTCATAATTCACAAGGGTTGGACATAATGGGCAGACTTTTTTACCAACATAAGAAATTACGTAAGTTACACTTGTGGCACTTAGAAAGGGTGCTGAAAGTAGAATTACCTAGAAATCAGCCATACCCAGGATAACACAAGTCCAACAAAATTGATCTGGTATTTAATTTATGGAAACTTTTGGCAACTCTCTATTGGTCAGTAATCAAGGTTATTTGTTCACCTTGCGTTGAACATTTTGGGGTTGATGTTATAAAACTAGAAATCTGGTGCAGCTCTGCATAGAAACCAATTGGCTTCCAGATTTTTGTCAAAGCCTAATTGAACAAGCTGAAGTTAGTAGCTGATTGGCTACCATGCACAGCTGCACCAGATTTTGCACTTTCCAGTTTTAGTATATCAACCCCTTTATGGCCAGCAATTTGACTGAACCCTACTATTCATATAATTGACTTCTGTGTCATCCAGCTGTGTGTCCTAGTTGGTTCTACCCTATATCATTATCACTCTACCCCCTTTTATGTTTCCAACACCTATTCTTTGCTTCACTCACAATCTTTCCTTGCCACCTTTTGTGCTTTGGTTTTCCCCTTACATTATCCATAATGCTACTTAATATGTTGATACATTTCTCCATAGGATGTGAAGTCCCTTTGGTATACATAATACAACCCACACTACTATTGTTCTTTTAAATGAGGAATGTTATTGTAATTTATAATTAAAAATTTGTGTAAAATGTTTATCTTTTTTAGTAAACAAAATATTGAGAAGAAAATTATTCTTGTATAGCTAGCATATTCTTCAATTGGTATTACACTGTGTATAGGGTTTTTCTTATCAGTGCTATGATTTTAAACATAGTGTGAGACAAAGGTATACGCTATAGATAAGGCTTTCACTACAACAAGGTTTTGTATTTGTGTGTTTTCTTTTTGATATAGTAGACAAAGCAGATTGCCAGATTTACATTGGAGCCAGTAAAGAAATGTGGACTGAGATAAATTCACAGCCTTCAATTGCTGACTTGCTTTTGAAAAATATTAGTCGCTTGGCTGTCATTCTGATCAAAACGCCATGATACCTCTGCGTCACTGACGTGGAACATGCATGCAGCAAGCAAAGTCATATTTCTAATCGTCCCGCAGGCTCCTTGTAAGTGAATCAGAAACTGTTAAAACCATTGGATCAATATGACACCAAATTAACTACTATTTTCAAATGGAAAGTAAGAAGATAGCGTTCATATTTTTCTCACTACAAGTTTCAATTAGATGACCAACATCAGCCTGAATTCCAAAAGTACTGTGCAACAACCACGTCATGCCTTGTAATTCTCACTCTTACTTTCTCAACTCTGCAGTATACAATGCTGTGTGGCCAGGTTCCCTTTCAAGGTGCAAGGAGTGGCTCTCCTCACAGTCGTGCTGCTGATATCATTAACAAGATTAAGGAGGGAGATTTTGTCATGCAGGGCGAAAGCTGGGAACATGTGAGCGATGAAGCTAAGGAGCTTGTTAAAGGTATGCTTTTTTAAGCTTTATTCACAGAAGTGGACTTTTCTTTAAAGTGTCCCACATCATAAAAAACTATCAATAAATAGCGTATTATATGCTGTTGGTACTCACTCAGACAGTATGAGATTCATTTTCTATATTCTGCAAAAAACCTGGTTGATCCTGCTGTTCTCTATCTTCCTCTTCTGTCCAATTCCCCAATGCAGCTAGTGATTTTGCAGAGTGGTTTTGGCAGCTGTGCTCTGTTTTCAGTGAGTTTCTATGCTGAACATTTCCTCCCTATCACATCTGAGCAGCCCAAATGACTATAGAGTCACACATAAGGGTGTATACACAGTGGTAAATGGCAGCCCACTCCCTCCTTCCTCCTCCATGCCCACTAACCAGCTAAAGACAATGGGGGCAGGATATTACATATACAGCGCCTTTAAAAAGTATTCATATACCTTGACATTTTGTCATGTTGCAACATAAATTTATTTTATTGGGATTGTATGTGATAGACCAACACAAATTAGCCATGGACATGGCCGTCCACCTAAACTGACAGGCAAGGCAAGGAGAGCATTAATCAGAGAAGCCGCCAAGATGCCCATGGTAACTCTGGAAGAGCTACAGAGATCCACAGCTCAGGTGGGAGAATCTGTCCACAGGACAACTATTAGTCGTGCACTCCACAAATCTGACCTTTATCTAAGAGCGGCAAGAAGAAAGCCATTGTTGAAAGAAAGCCATAAGTCCCATTTGCGAGAAGCCATGTGGGGGACACAGCAAACATGTGGAAGAAGGTGCTCTGGTCAGATGAAACCAATATTGAACCCTTTGGCCTAAAAGCAAAACGCTATGTGTGGCGGAAAACAAACACTGTGCATCACCCTGAACACACCATCCCCACCGTGAATCATGGTGGCGGCAGCATCATGTTGTGGGGATGCTGTTGTTCAGCAGGGACAGGGCAGTTGGTCAGAGTTGATTGGAAGATGGATGGAGCCAGATACGGGGCAATCTTGGAAGAAAACCTGTTGGAGTCTGCAAGAGACTGGGCCCGAAGTTTACCTTCCAGCAGGACAACGACTCTAAACATACAGCCAGAACTACAATGAATGGTTTAGATTAGCCTTTTTCAACCAGGGTGCCTTGAGGTTTCTTTCGGGATGCCTTGCCAAAATGTCAAAAAATTGCCCAAAAAAGCATACAAGCCAGCAGGTGGATCAAGCTTGCCTTTTAGTTACACAAAGCCACATGTTTTTATTGTGCACCATTTCAACCTTCCAGCCAACCGGCATCCTAATAATTAATAATGTCATCAGTGTTGATAAGAAGGCTGTTGATCGCCTGCACAGCATCCTTGTTTGACCCTCCCCTGCCTCTCTCCATCAACACTGGGATCACATTAGCTGAGTGATGGAGAGAAACTGAGGGAGAGGAGAAACATTAGAATACTAGTCGGTAGGGGTGTGCAAAAGTGTATTTTGGGTGTCCGTGTGTTGATGGTGCCGCATTATGTAAAAACGTTTTTTTTTGCATTTTAGAATGGGGTGCCTTGAGACTGTCTATAATTTTGAAGGGTGCTTGAGACTGTCTACAATTTTAAAGGGTGCCTTGACTGAAAAAAAAGTTGAGAAACACTGATTTAGATCAAAGCATGTTCATGTGTTAGAATGGCCCAGTCAGAGTCCTATTGAGAATCTGTGTCAAGACTTGAAAATTGCTGTTCACTGATGCTCTCTGCATCCAATCTGACAGAGCTTGAGCTATTTTGCAAAGAAGAATGGGCAAAAATTTCACTCTCTATGTGCAAAGTTGGTAGAGATACCCAAAAAAAACTTGCAGCTGTAATTGCAGCGAAAGGTGGTTCGACGGGGGGGGGGGGGGTGGTCTCGGCATGGAAGAGTGAGGACGCAAGCTATCTGAGCTCCCGGTCCGTGACCCCTCGGCAGCCTGCTAGCACAGCCATACAGCACATTTCGGCGTCCCCAGCAGTCACGGACAGCAGCAGGACACAGACCGCCGGGCTGACGACATTGCAGGAGGGATGGACAGGTATTTAGTCCCGTTCCAGCCCCCCGGCCTCCACGCCGGATCCAGCCAAGATGGCGCCCGCTGCAACGGGCGCCTCCGGACCAGCCGCACCTGAGAGAGGAGGGAGGGAAGCAGAGAGGGGCCATGATCTGCCCCCATTCTCGCCGCCTAGCGACCTCTTTCCCTGCCTCCCCCGCACGCTATCCCTAGCCTCCTTGGGCAGCCCGGAGCACAGTGGGCTGCCGCCCTGGTTCCAACAGGGCTCAGAAGCATTCCAGAGGCCCTCACAGAGCAAGCTGTTTTCCCCTGAACTGCCTGGCCAAACTGCACATACCTCTGAGACACAGAGGGGGGTCCAGCTGTCCCATCTTATTGCACCTTCTGTGGACCGATCCCTGTGGGCCCTCTTACAAAATCTGCCTACCAAGGATAATTTGAGCCACATGGTGACCAGACTTGAAACAGCACTGAGCAGTGAGATAGCGGGGGTTAAGCAGGAGGTGTCGGCTACAACCACAAAGGTACTTTCGCTGGAGACGGAGGTGACAGCCCTCAGTACAGATATCTCGGGTATGCGGGACACCCAGGACACCCTCACAGACAGGGTCGCACAGCTGCATCTGCTCATAGATGACCTCGAAAATCGCAATCTTAGAATCAGGGATCTGCCTGAGGCGACAGGACAGGCAGACCTTAAGGCGACGGTCACAGCCATCTTTAACAACTGCTTGGACCGCCCTGCAGAAACCCCAGTTGCCATCGACGGGGGGTCCACAGAACACTGGGCCCCAGGGGCCCCGCGGAGGGTAGACCTTGTGACGTCCTTTGCTGTTTGCACAGCTACTCGGTGAAGGAAGACATTCTGCAGGCAGCGTGGCACAAAGGTAGTCTGGACTTTGACGGAGCCCAAATCACATTGCTACCTGATGTTTCTCGGAGGACCCTTCAAATGCGACGCTGCATGCGGCCCCCCCTTGGAGAAGCTCAACGAACAGCGGATCCCCTACAAGTGGGGGCACCCATTCCATCTTATTGTCCGCAAAGGAGGTCGGTCCCACGCCCTGCGTCACCCTTCCGAATTCCCGGCTTTCCTGGAAACGTTGGGGCTGCCACCAGTTTCTATTCCTGATTGGCTGGCATTTGTTCTTCCTCAAAACACTGTGGCCGCAGCGAACAACCCACCAGCTAAACCCCAGAGTAAACCCTGAGTAAGTAAAGCTGCGCCTTACATCTTGCAACCTGGGGACATTTGTTTATAGTTGCACACTGTTTGAGAGGCCCACTTGGTCTCACCCCGAACTTGGGAAACATTGCCGGCTGGGGGGAGTGGGGCTGGGATTGACAGTTCTGGTTGGTTACTTCTCCGGTTGGGGCTTAGGACTGGACTGGAGGGTTCTGAAATACCCCTGAAAGTCAGAAACTGCCACCAAGCCCCGCGGGGCTCATGCAAGACATCAAGGAACCCCCTGGCACTGTTGTTATATGTTGCGCTGCCCCCCCCCAGGGACTTTTCCCTGCCACTGAGAGACTTGGGACCCACTGTCCGCCCTACACCCCCCTGGCCTCTGGTGGGAACTTATTACCACTCTGGGACTCCCTGGGTCTTATTGATCGGCCTCTTGGTTATGTATATATCCCGGGCAAGGGAGGATCTCCGATATAGGGATGCAGCCTGACAGGAAAATGGCTCCCACCGGGGCCCCAATGGAAAACTCAGCGAACTTTGGGCTTGTCGGGGAGGGGACACGACGCCTAGAGAGGCTTCTGCTATGGCTTATACACTTGCCCCTCCCGCTCGGCTCCTCCCCTGCGGTGGACCCGACAGGGGTGGGGGAACACGGCGGGAGGGGGGTGTTGGGATGGTCCAAATGTTTATGCACTCTGGGTTGTAAGGATTGTTTTGGTTACATATGTTTGCATTGTTTGTTATGTTGCTGAATGCTCTCCATGGTTTGCAGCGCCATGGTCTTTTATGTTTCTATTGCTGTTGAGATACTGACTAACTATTTGCAGACCATACGGGGGCTGCACTAGATTGCAGGCTGTCGAGGTGGTACGGCACCAATGGGATCCAATCTCTGAAGTGCCTTACCTCCTCCCCCAGTAGGCCCCGACTGCCTTGGTTGGCAGTTACTCTCCGTTTGGAGACTTAGTACTCCCCCTACATCCCCCATCCCCGCTATCCCCTTTCTCTCCCCAGGACTACTCTTAGTCCTTCCCTGCCCTTGCTTCTTGACTTACCACCTTTCCACCCCCGATTCCCCCCCCCCCCCCCATGGGCGTCCGCAGAACTTTTTTCAGGGGGGGGGGCATAATTTTATGGACACCCATGCTCAGCCCCTTTTCGACAATGTCATGAGGGGAGGGGCTTAGTCATTATCACATAAAGCTCAGGCAGGCAGGCAAAGGTTTGAGAAACCTTATTATTCATACACACATGATCAAGGCACTACAAGTGAGTTATAAAAAGAAAACGCATGTAGAATCTGCATTTGGTGTTAACAAAGGACAAATAAAATATATGATAAATGTATTTATTTTGGAATGTATTAACTTAAATATATACACGCCGAGTAAATAGATACCTAACATGTCACGCTTCAAAATTGCACACACTCGTGGAATGGCGCCAAAGTTCGGTACTTAAAAATCCCCATAGGCGACGCTTGATATTTTTTTTTACTGGTTACATATTTTGAGTTACAGAGGAGGTCTAGGGACAAAGGTTCGCAGCAATACCTCACCTGTGTGGTTTGAACACCGTTTTCATATGTAGGAGGGACTTACGTATGCGTTCGCTTCTGCGTGCGAGCACACGAAAACAGGGTTGCATTAAAAAAAGTTTTTTATTTTTTTTTATTTTGACACTTTTTTTGAAAAAAAAAATATTTTTGATCACTTTTATTGCTATTACAAGGAATGTAAACATCCCTTGTAATAGGAATATGACATGGCAGGTCCTCTTTACAGTGAGATCTGGAGTCAATAAGACCCCACATCTCATCACTAGGCTGGGAAGCCTGAAATTAAAAAAATAAATGAACCGATCTCGGCTTCCCAGAGGGAAGCACCGGAAGGCGGTGGGGGGGACGTCCCCTCTCGCCTCCTGTAAGAATGATCAAGTGGTGGAACAGCTGCTATGATCATTCTTATGGTGTAGGAAATCGCCAGCTGAAAATGGCAATATCTGAATGATGTCTGTAGCTGCAGGCATCATTCAGATATACCCGCTCAAAGTCGGTCACGTCATATGACGGTGGGTGGGAGTGAAGCGATTAAACCCCCCCCGCCGCTGTAATTCAGGCGTCCTGCGCCCGAAAAGGGTCTGGGCGCCTGAGTAGGGGCTGGCAGCAGCGGCCATAGATAGATTCATGCATTGCATGAATCTATCTATAGGTGATAGAGGGGGGGTGGCGCTCCCGTGCGCCCTTAATGCACGGGCCGCCATTGTGTTCTGGCCATATTTTGATCTTGATGAAAACAGGCTGGGTATGGACTGGTCTGGTAGCCTGGCCTGAGTGGTAACTTACAGTTACAAAGTGAAGAAGACATGAACAACATATCAACATAATACATTAAATACACTATCTTCTAGCAAATCTAGCAATCAATCAATTATCCTCCTGGGAGTCCTGGGCTCCTGGCTGCTAACTGCTGTTACCTGTGTTTTCTTGCTGTTCTTGTTGCCAAGCCACAGGCACAGCACAGCAGGTAGGGGTAGCAGAATATAACTGGGCGGCTGAGCTTACCGACTGCCAGTGCCAGGCCAGCATATCACTCGGCGCGTCGGCGGCTTGAGTGGGCGGATCCACAATAACACGTTGAGACACACCTACACTACACAGGCAGCCAATCAATGAAGAGGAGGGCGGAAAGGCGGACACTGGACAGTGTCAGACTGTCAGTGTGACTGTGAAAACAGCAGCCAGAAGAAAGCAGAGAGCAGCCAGCGGAGAAACAGACATGGGAAAAAAAGTCTGCGGCGGCCGCGATTGCAACGCAGGGGACATTTAAACACAACACAGACTGTGTCACAGTCTGAAAGCCAAGTAGCCAGCAACACCTAATGATTCCAGGGGGGGGAAACTGCCCCACCTTGCCTGTATTTGCGGACGCCCATGCCCCCCCCCCCCCCCTTTCCTTTTTCTATTATTTTTTTTTTATATAGATATTTCTCTCTCTTCTTCTCTTTGACTCCGGTGGGGACCGCCGGCCAGGGACCGCAGCCGCCATGGCCTTGAAATTGGTTTCCTGGAATGTTAAGGGACTGAATATTCCTGAAAAACAGTCTAGCTGCCTGGCGGAGCTATGGCGGATGAGGTCTCAGGTGGTTTTCCTCCAGGAGACCCACTTCCAGTCAGACCAGATCCCAAAACTCTACAGCAAACACTTCCCCCTGGCATACCATAGTACTTCATCTACCTCTAAGTCGAAGGGCACGTGTATCCTCCTTGCTAAAACCGTTCCGTGGCGGCTGATAGACCTCCAGACTGATAGTGAAGGGAGATACCTCTTTGTTAAAGGCACACTCCACTCGAAAACCTTTACCCTCGCAAACCTATACATGCCGAATGTAGAACAGCTCCCGGCCCTAGACGCTTGTCTAGATGCCCTGGCCTCTTTCACAGAAGGAACCTTGATTGTGGATGGGGACTTCAACTTCACCATCGATCCCCACAAGGATTCGTCGAGGGGGACCTTCGCCCTGTCCGCGAGAACACGCATTCAAATTGGAGAGCTGCTTCACTCCCACCGCTTGATAGACATTTGGCGCACTCCATCCACACGAGAGGGATTACACGTTCTTCTCCGCAGTTCATGGGTCGTACTCAAGAATAGATGTTTCTGGTTGCCCACGGTACGATCCCTCTAGTCTCTGATGCTCGGATAGGTCATATAGCCTTGTCGGATCATGCCCCGATCTCCATGATGCTGAATCTGCTCCCTGAGCCGCGGGGTTCGACCTATTGGAGGCTCAATGAGTCCCTCCTGAAGGAACTGGAGATACACGCGGATATAACCCGGGAAATAGAGCGCTTCTTTGAGACTATAACGACTCGGTCCCCAATCCCCTCACAGTATGGGCTGCCCACAAATGCTATGTAAGGGGTATTTTTATTAAACATGGACATAGATTTAAGGCAGCCAGGTCTAAGGCCCTCTCGGAGCTTATCTCCAAGTTACATGTGTGCGAGCAACGACACAAGTCCCACCCCGACAGCGCCCTAGAGGCAGAGGTGGGGGAACTTAGAGAAAAAATTAGGGAATACTCCCTCTTCCAAGCCAAAACCAAACTCTTGTGGACCCGTAGAACGTACTATGAATTCGGAGACAAGTGTAGTAGGTCTCTGGCAAACGCTTTACGGGCACAGCGTAATGCGTCTTATATCCCGGCCATCTCTTCCGCTACAAGATCCAAAATCCATGACTCAAAGGG
The DNA here is from genome assembly GCF_037356315.1 of Lithobates pipiens. NCBI lineage: Eukaryota > Metazoa > Chordata > Amphibia > Anura > Ranidae > Lithobates > Lithobates pipiens. The sequence goes on along the minus strand of NW_027507686.1, from coordinate 70,909,036 downwards.
AATCGCAGAAAACTTCCGTTCCTTCTATGAGGAACTGTACAATCTGCACCCTCAACCGTCAGGAGACCACCCCCAAACCCACTATGCAGCCATTGAATCCTACCTTGCGTCAGCAAGCCTACCCTCCCTTTCAGAGGACGAAGTGGAGACACTTTCACAACTGATCTCCCCTGAGGAATTCTCAGCTGCCTTGGCAGGCTCACCCAAGGGCAAGGCGCCTGGCCCGGATGGGTTTACCGTCCCTTACTATAAAACATTCCAATCTCTGCTAGCCACGCCGTTTGTCGCTGCCTTCAATTCCATACTGGAAGGCCAGAGTGTCCCGCCGGACCTCCTGCCAGCCAGTATTTCGGTCATACCCAAACCGGAGAAGGACCCGCTGCTCTGCTCGAGTTACAGGCCCATCTCATTACTGAATTGTGACCTCAAGCTGTTTACAAAAAAAAATGGCGGAGAGGCTTGCACCTGTTCTTCAGCGACTGGTACCCCTAGATCAAGTTGGTTTCATCCGCGGTAGAGAAGCCAGAGACAGCACAACGAGGACTATTGACGTAATAGCCAGCGCCAAGCGACTTAAAGTACCGATTTATGTTTTTATCAGTGGATGCCAAAACGGCGTTTGACAGGGTGAGCTGGCCTTTTCTCCTGGCCACCCTGAGACACCTAGGTCTGCCGCCTCCTATGATTTCCTGGATAGCGGCCCTTTACTCGTCCCCTTCAGCGGTAGTTAGAGTTAACGGAGCCACTTCAGCTCGCTTTACAATTAGTAATGGTACAAGGCAGGGGTGCCCGCTGTCCCCCCTTCTATTCGTTCTGTCCCTTGAACCTCTCCTTCAACACATTAGACTTAACGCCGACATCAAGGGGTTAGAAACGTTGTCATACCACCACAAGGTTGCTGCCTTTGCAGACGACCTATTGTTTTATATTTCCGACCCTCACACCTCGCTACCGGTACTCTTATCGGAAATAAGACGTTACGGAAAGCTTTCAGATTTCAAGATTAATCTACAGAAATTGGAGGCACTTAACGTCTCCTTATCTTCCACCACCCAGGCCCAAACGAGCAAAAATGTCCCCTTCCGCTGGGCGACCCAAGCTATCCAATATTTAGGCACCAAGATCCCCCCCCGGACCCAAACCTTATTTTTCGGCTGAATTTTCAACCCCTTTTGAAGATGTTCACCGCGTACCTGGAAAGGTGGTCAAATTTGGCAACCTCCTGGTTTGGTAGGTGTAATGTACTCAAAATGAACGTAATGCCAAGGTTATTATACCTTTTGCATCCGACAAATCCTTCCGACTTCATCAAGACAGGGACCTAGCTCAGGCCTCCCACTTTTTGGGAACAGGGGACTGGAGGGATCCCTCGGTTTTATATGGGACGCTAGGGAACACCACGTTAGGCAGGTGGAAACTGGCCCAACTTTCCCACTTCCTCAAATCATTGCCACACAGTGGCCGCTTCCGCAGATCTTTAACCCCGTTCGAGGAGATGTGCGTGGGAGAGGGACCGATCCGCGAATCACTATCACAATCGTATGGCATCCTCTTGGACCATTCCTCACAAGGGGACCCACCGTTCATTAGAAAGTGGGAGAGAGACCTCTGTGTTAAATTTTCGATGGACCAAAAGGACCGTGCACTCCTTTTTGCTCACAAGTCTTCCTTGTGTAGCAAGTATCAAAAAATCACTTACAAAATTTTGACCCGCTGGTACAGGACCCCCACGGTCCTAGCTGCCATGTTTCCGGGACACAGCCCCATGTGCTGGCGATGTGGTACGCAAACAGGTCTTTTGGGAATGCCCGCAGTTAACCCAGTTTTGGAGACAAGTCCTTAAGATCACTCATGACCTCACCTCGGTTGACCTTTGGGATAACCCAGCTACGATTTTCCTTAACCTAACTCCTATGTCTGGGAAACGATACCGTAAATCCCTATTGAAACACCTTTTGAATGCGGCCAGGGCATGCATACCTAGTATGTGGAAGCAACAGTCCTCACCGGCAGTAACACAATGGTTCGCGAGGATTAACGACATCCATCGTATGGAACAGCTGACGGCGGCCATAGGGGATAGGGAGGAGGAACACGATGCCCGTTGGTTGCCCTGGAACCTTTTCAGGTTTTCTGCTGAATATAAGACTTATCTGTGAGTCCCATGGTGGGAAGTGAAGGGAGGGCCCGGCTAACGGGAACCACTGGAGTCCCCCCCCCCCCCCCCCCCATCTCGCCTCACTTAGACCGCGCTGGTCCACTCTGAATACAAATGCATGCCATAGTTTTCACATATTTATTTGTAAAAAAAATGTGAAAACCATTTATCATTTTCCTTCCACTTCACAATTATGTACCACTTTGTGTTGGTCTATCTGTGTTGTAACATGACAAAATTTGGAAAAGGCACTATAGATTGATGGAGACTTCACCGCCCTCTTATTTTAAGACACAGGCTGGAGAGGCGGGACACAGCCTGTGACTGTCAGAAATCTGTCCACGCCATGTTATTGCCAAAAAATTATGAAGATTTGATTTTAAATATATATTTGTATGACAATTTAAAACAGTTTATTGAATCGGGATGGTGTGGCAGCGGGGCAATCCTGATGCGCTCGTGTCACCCGGACCCGGTGCATCTCTGATCGACAGGAGGGCTCTCCTGATCACATGATGGCCGTGTTCAATCACAGCCGTCATGTGATGTAAACACATGCTCTGAGGGGATCGCTGCAGCCGGCTGGTGATCAGTGAGTATGAGTTGTTTTTTACAGCTTTTTACTCACTGATCACTAACCTAGTGCCACCACACATGTCAACACACCGTGTAAACACACAATGTTCACAAAACACATGCCCCCAAATAATAAAAACACCTGTCCCCCACGTATGGCCCACTAAAATCACATGTCCCAATGATCATCTGCACACACATGTCCGTGATCACCTGCGCTCATCTGTACATAATCATTTGTGTACATATGTCTGTGATCACACAAACCAATTATTATACACTTAACGGAATTTATTTTTACCAAAAACATGTAGCAGAATACATTTTGGCTTAAATTTATGAAAAAAATTAGATTTTATTGGATTTCTTTTAAAATAGAAAGAAGAAAATATAGTTTTTTTCCAAATTTCCGCTCTTTTTTCACTTATATCACAAAAAATTTAAACTGAGTCGTGAATAAATACCACCAAAATAAAGCTCTATTTGTGTGAACAAAATTATCAAAATTTCATTTGGGTACAGTGTAGCATGACCGCGTAATTGTCATTGAAAGTGTGAGAGCGGTGAAAGCTGAAAATTGGTCTGGGAAGGAAGGCGGCGAAAGTGCCCAGTATTGTTGTGATTAAAACCTCAAATATGTGTCAAAGCAATAGGTTACACCCCGACACACACCCCCCCTCCCCCATTACCTCCTCATCAGCAAATGCTGATACTTTTAAGATTCACAACATATGCTGTGAAACCATTGAATAATGTCCCTGTAGAAGTTTCTACATGGCAAAAACACATGGTCATTGAAACCACCCATTAGTCACCAGGTCCACCATCCACTGCAGTGCTATGCCACACTTTGTGTGGTGCACATTCACTTTATTTAGCCCACAGAAAATCATCTCTACCATAAATTGATAGTTGTGTTTGTCCTCAGCCCTCCGCTCACTTTAGGCTTCCCTTTTAAATAGTGCATCGAGATGGGGATAACTAAGATGAAACTTGATCTGATAAATTTCATCTATGGAGCACTGGAGATAAATGTCATATGTGATTCTGCATTACAAATTGAGAACTAAGAAGAATGAGAGACATTTTCACTGGGTATTATTCAGTGGTTTCACCTATGTTGAGAACCTTAAAAATTTCAAAAGGTTTAGTGTTAAGAAAAACAGTTCTGAGTTCTCTCAAAGTAACCTTGACACCAGTTATTCAAACTGGTGCACCAACAAGGGATGCTTTGTGACAAAAAACCTTTTTGACAAATCTTTTCTTTTCAGGTTTGCTTACTGTAGATCCATCTTGTCGGCTGAATCTCAGTGAACTCAAGGAAAGCGATTGGCTGTGCGGAGGTCGTCCACTCTCCTCAACACCTCTCATGACGCCCGATGTCTTGGAATCCAGTGGTATGGCCACCAAGACATTCGTTAATGCCACCTTCATGGTTAGTACATCGAAATATTTTTACATTTTAAGCACAAATCCACTTTATTTAGACATCAGATAAAGAACTCTCCAAGGTCTAGCTGCCCGAGTGCTCTTTCTGTGATTGGCTACCCAAGTGCTCCGTGCCACTGACTTGATGGAGAAAAAAGAAAATATCTCTGAATAGTAGGCATAAATTAATTTTATACCATTTATTCTAGTCTATGTCATGGGGTCAATCGTGTGTGTGTGTGTGTGTGTGTATATATATGTATATGTGTGTGTGTATGTATGTGTGTATATATGTATATATATATATATATATATATATATATATATATATATATATATATATATATATATATATAATATAATATAAAATTATTTAAAACAGAACTTCTTTGAACCTGTAGCCTATAGACTTACATTTCTCTGGACAATTTCCCATAGAACGTGAATCTACATTCAATTATGTAACTAGGAGCTTGTAGCAGTACTGACTCCTGCCTTGCACAGCCACAATAACAGGAGCAGCTGACAGTCTGCAGTTGTTTAAGGATAAGTACAGTACACGTTAAGAGAGAGTGCACTTATGCTGTATGCCCCTTTAACTAACTTAACAGATCCTACCTCCTCTTTCCAAAGATGCATACTTGCCACGATCCATCCCTGGGGATTGTTTAAATCCTGAACAGCCGAAGACTTGGGTAGATAGGCTGCAAAGACTTCTATGGGGCTGCACCTTGTAGGTGTGGTAAGGAGACGGAGGATGTGTGCAATCCACAGAGTAGGATCAAGGAAATGTTAGGTCAGCATAAAGGAAGACAGGACTTTCTCTGAATGTGCACTTATCTTTTAAAATGAAAAAAAAAAACATGAATTAATGAATTAAAAATGTTTCAGAAAATATTATAAGTTATAAATTGCACATTTAAAAACATTTTTGTCTACTTGACAGCTTATAATAACAGTTATAGTAAGGGAATTTATTAAAACAGTGTACCAAATAAAAGTCTTATATGTTCATAAAAAAAGTGTAAAATTATTTAGGTAGGTAAATTATTGTTATTGTCAGGTTGACCATTGCATACTGACACTTCTAATATGTCCTGGAGATTTAAGGCAAGCCATAGATTAATTGCTTTTCTTCACTTCCGCCACGGGTAGAAGGAAAGAAAATCACTTGATTCCCCCATCATCCCTCCTGCAGTGTAATTGTGTTCTGCCGGCAGGATGCCTTAGCCGCTGGCAGTAATCGTTTCAAAAAAACTATGACAGGCTGGTTGCGTACAACCAGCCTGCCCACTGATGGATTGAATCTCAGCTAGTCCCTGCTGAAGATTGCCAAGATTCGATCCATCTATGGCAGCTTTAGTTTCAATGACCTCTAGTCATGAAAGTTAAAGAAATCAATCTTTTTAGTTGGCGTGAAATCTGATAACTATGGGTGGTATCATTGTTCTCTACCACACTTCTGTAGAGTAGTCAGTAAAGCTTTTCTTTTTGTAGATGTCAGGTGTTTAGAGACTTATGGATTTCATTTCATGTTTACAGGCATTTAAACGTGGAAAACGCGAGGGGGTATTTTTAAAGAGTGTGGAAAATGCCCCACTAGCTAAAAGACGCAAACTAAAGCAGTGCAGCACTGGAGGTGAAACACGCAGCGGATCATCCTCTTCTACTTCTTCATCATCATCAACAACAACAGCCACAACCACAGCCCGTTCTCCTAAATCTAGAGCGCCTCCCCAGAATCACAGACCAGCAATTTCGTAAGGTTTTCGCTTGACATACTTACACTACAGGCCAAGCTATTTTCTGGACATGGAGGACCAAGGGAAGGGGGGCTTTTTCCAAATGGATGTTCACTCCTAACATAATTGCTGGACCGATTGTATTTAAAGTAGTTAAGGGTTTGTATATATGTGAGTAATGCCGTGATCATACACAGGCATGTGTTCAGCTTGGGAGTGGCTCATGCAATCCAGAACTGTTCACTATACTTTATGTATTGAGGTATACATGGAAATGACATATTAGACACTAGCCATTATTCAGTATCAGTGAATTGTCAGTCTTCCCTCCCAGCTTGAATGTGCACCTTTAGGGAAGGGCAGAAGGAGGTTTTGGCTTGACCCCTCCCTAGCTTTAATTGGATTTTATGCACCAGCATACTCTATGTGGCAGCTCCAGTGTTCCAATTTGCTGCAGTGGCACATTTGTTCAATTTAGTCTCTTTTGTTTTACATGATACATATATAGGATGTTAAGAGGAACTGCCATATTCAGCTAAGAGGTGATTCCTTTTTTTCTTCCTATATGGTATCTTTCTGGAGCTTGTTTATGAGGCAACTCTTCGTCTTCGTACTTCATTGATTCTCTAACAGGCTTAGCTGGCAAATTCTGCAGGTATTTATAAAGCTGCATTAAACAGGCCAGCAAAAAAAAAGAGTACTGAGAAGAGGGCAATTGAATTGGTAAGAACAGCAAGGTGGATCAATACTGGCAAAGTAGAACAAAACCCATGGTAGCTTTAAAAAAAAAGTGTGCATTTAAAAACATGTATACCACTTTAAGTGGTGTGCTTTTCCTGTACAGTGTGTGTTTGTTTCTTTTTGCCAGTGTCACCACCTTATAAATGCTGCAAAATCAATAGAATACATAAAAACAATATTTCAGATTTTTTTTTTTTCCAACAGCGAGGAATTCATTAAAAGAGGGATCTAAACTGTCATTTGAGCTTTTATATATAAATCAAAGCGCTGATGGGGTAAGACCAGCAGAAATGCATTATACCTGCTATTTGGGGCTTTTAGAAGCAGGTTCCTCCTGTATATGATAAAGCTGAGGCTGCTTTGTAGCAGCGTAGCTGCTAGGGAGTAGGGGAGATGTTTGTAATCATTTTAGGATAATTTTTACAGTAACGTCCAGTCCTACACACAACAAAAAAAAAAGAAAAAAAAAGTTTGGCGCACCAGTTCTCAAAAGGTTGGTGACCGAAAAGTATACAAAGTGTGGCTTTGTCAGCTTTTTTTATGTATAGATGATTGTGTTTCTGTATATACAAATATACAGATGACCTATTCCTGTCATTAAAAATAGAGTTGTACAGAATTTGCAAAACAAATAGATTTTTAAGCATTTTAAAAGTTTTTAAATTATGTATTTTAATTTAGAGCTTTTCAGAAATACTGTATGTACATTGGCATCTGTGTATGCGTATTTGTAAAGTGCAGTATACATTTGCTCAAAGCTTTGTATCTATAAAGAGTAAATATATCTATGCAGAGCAGTATTCACCTGGAAATGTGTGTGGGTTAAAGTGTATAAATATGTGCTGTGTATAGCTGTATTGTATGCAGAATGATGCATTGGTGCAAACTAAAAGAATTGCTTTTAGCTGAGCAGATTATTTAAGCAGTGTTAGAGGCTGACACATGTATATTGTGTATGTATTGGTATCAGCCTATCATTTCTTTGTTCAACACACCTTTTGGAAACATTTGTGACCTAAAGGGTTAATATTTGGAGAACTGTCTATAATTATTGAACATACTGACTGTTAGAATGTAGGGACTTGGAGGGTTCTATATAGTACTAAACATTGCTCTGCACAGTACTTTGTCACTTGTAATCAGCTGGGGCCTTAGAGAGTATCATGTTAGCTGTTGTCAGCCAGAGATCTTGTTTGTATAGCTGAGCCTCCGAAATCAGATGCCTGCAGGGTGTCGCTGTGTTTGCGCTGTGACCTGAGAACAAGACAAAATAATGCACTTTTTATATTTTTCAGATATAATCTGTATTTTATAGATTTGTTACAGAATATTTTTCTATGCTGCAGATTGGGCTATATGCCTTCCAATGATCCAGTTTATAAGCACTGGTTGAAAACCAGGACTTGTACCCCTGTGTGCATTAAATAGGTTTTAAAGCCTTAAGGAGTTTCACCTTAATGCATTCTATGCATTAAGGTGAAAAACCTTCTGTGCTGAAAAACCCCAGTACATGAGCCCGATTCGATCCCAGTGATGTGCACAAGAGCAGCGGTTCTCACAGCTGTGTCCCTCCTTCCTGGGCATATTAATGAGAGCGGGAGCCAATGGCTCCCCCTGCTGTCAATTTAAATGTTGTGGCAAGCGAGCGGGTGGCATGGCGGAGCCCATCCGCCTTGTGTTCATAGATGTAGGCAGGGCAGATTGGGACTGAAAGCCACATTTTATGGGGGCACTTGCCCAAGAGGAGGAGCCTAAAGTGCTGGCAGGGGATCCCTGAAGAAGAGAATCATGGCAGCTCTGTGCAAAACCATTGCACAGAGTATTTAAGTATGCCATGTTTGATCTTTTAATTAAAAAAAATGTGTTTTGAATTATGGTAGCAGATTAGGTGCTAATGGACCTAAGCCAATAATCGCCCCAGCAATGATTTCCATAGCTGATCAAAATCCAGCCATATATTAAGCAGCTGGGATTTGTGTATGAATTCATTATACAAAGATTTCTGTTGTCTCATACACAGTTTAGTGTAGGCTTTAAATATCCAGTAATCTTCAGTTTGAACATACCAGATAGAGCAGCTATATCCACTTGTGTATGAGTACTGAAGAGCAAAACAGTGGAAAGGGATGCCTTGTTTAGGGGCAAGGTAGGCCCCTTTCACACTGGGGCAGTGCAGGCATCGGCGGTAAAGCAGCGCTATTTTTAGCAGCACTTTACCGTTGTTTTAGTGGCGGTATGCGGCCGCTAGCAGGGCGCTTTGCCGGCGGTTTAGCCGTGCTGCCCCATTCATTTCAATGGGTAGGAGCGGTGAATACACGGCTCCAAGGATGCGGCTAGCAGGACTTTTTTTACCGTCCGGCCAGCGCACCGCTCCAGTGTGAAAGCCCTCCAGTTTTCACACTGGAGTGAAAGGGGCCGTTTTTTTTTTTTCAGGCGCTACACAGGTGCTATTTTTAGTGCTGTAGCGCCTGAAAACCGCCTCGGTGTGAAAGGGGACTTACAGATTGTTTTAGGCTGGCCATACATTATCCAATTTCCTTTAGATTTACCTACAACCATGTATTGCAAGGGCCTGCCTGATTGCATACAATTTGAAAGTGTTTAGGTTTGATCTCGTATTATATCGTTTTGGTAAATATAAAGGAAAAATGTACAAGAGATTTGAATAATGTATGGCCAGCCTTAGTTGGATATTTTTGTCCCTAGACATTTATGCTGGCCATGCATGTGTTGGATTGATTTGCCAGTCTCTTCTGCAGCTATTAAGTAGCTCACATAGCTATTGTGGCTTTTACTGATAAAATCGTTTTCTTGGAAACCATAACATGACATGATTTTTTATCATTTAAAGTGTATGAAAAGCCAAAACTTTTTTTTTTTTTTTCTTTTTTTCTTTCTGCCTTTCTTTTTATTTTTTTAGATTTGGAGATAGAATATTTTTTTTGCCTGGTTCCTATCAGGTAGATTTCCCCATAATTTCCTGTTTTTTTTTAAACAAAACAAGTAAGAAAGGATCACTCCATGAAAATTAGCTTTTTTAAAAAAACAACTGTTGAGAACATAAAAAATACTGACTTTTTCCCGACTTCCATGTTGCAGGGGCATCACGTCAGCATCCCTTGGGCACTATCCCAGTGACTGCAGATTGTCCTAAATTTTGTCAGATTATGCCAAAGCTCAGTGCAGTAACATCTTTTCTCATGAGATTTGATTACTCGGCTTTCCCCAAAATATGGCATACTAAAGTGGTTCTAAAAGCTGAGTCCTATCTCAGTCCAATCTCTCTTACCTGAGCCTGTCTGCAGTGGCTCACCTCTTCTCTCTCTGCTTACAGAGGCAGCAGCGGGAGCCATTGGCTTTTGCTGCTGTCAATCAATCAAATCCTGAGAGCAGGGGATGGGTGTCCGAGCTGCGCTGTGTGTGCCTATTGGCGCACACAGCCTAGTTTGGGAGCAAGCCCATAGGTGTGCCCGCAAAATAAGCAGATTGCTATGGGACCCAGGAAGAGGAGATTTGGGGCCACTCCGTACAATACCATTGCACAGAGCAGGTAAGTATAACATTTTTGTTATTAGACTGTACAAAGAGCTTGATGTCATCTTCACCTAGGTGAAGATGACAATTCACATATTAAAGACTAAGTTCACCTTTAGTAACATGTTGCACCCATATTCAGGGTAAAACATCTTACTAATGCAGCACCCCAATACCCTCCCCCGATCCCCAACCTTTACAGCGGGTGAGGGGATCCTCTTCCCACACCCGCTGTCACAATTTAAAACCAGTGCAGCTGGCAGGGCTCCGCTCACAGAGCTGCATCATTCATTCACAGCTATCTGAATGAATGAAGTACAAGTCCTGTCTGCCACCAAGGCAAACAGCTTGTAGTTCTCAAGGAACTGCGTTGGTGCTGGTGAGTATCCCTCATAGTTCATTGATTCGCCCTGCTCTTCAGTAAATATCTGCCTGTATGGGAAGTTTGGGTAGACAGTTGTACTGAGAGTCTTCAAGAGCCTGGCATTGCACTCACGATCAAGGGTGCAAAGCTCTGCAGGCTGCTACAATAAAAAAAAAGAAAATGCTATTTTTTTTTACCTTAGTAAACTACTAAGTAAACACGACCAGACTTTTTGACAGCAAAGTTCAGACGGAACGAATCCGTTGGACAATTTGATCGTGTGTGGGCTTCATCTGACCTTTTCTGTCAAACTCTGATGGACTTTAGAAATAGAACATGTTTAAAATCTTTCCGCTGGAACCAGTTCCTATCGAGAAAACCGCTCGTCTGTATGCAGGTCCGACGGACCAACAACATCGCAAGGGCAGCTATTGGCTACTGGCTATTAAACTTCCTTTTTCTAGTCCCGTCGTATGTCACCTCGTTAAACGATTGGACTTTGGTATGATCGTGTGTAGGCAAGTCCGTTTCAGTGGAACTCCGTCAAAGTCCAACAGAGTTCATTCCAGCAGAAAGTCCAGTCGTGTGTACGCGGCAATATCCTGCTTAAAAGCAATATGCCCTATTAGACATTTCTCACTATAGCAGGTTTCCTTTATTGGAAGGTTTCCCTGCTTCTCTTACAAATAAAAAATGTCAGATTTTCCATGGCAGTGTACTGGAGACAATGGTCAGCAAGACAAATCGAGAGGGGGCAGCAAAAAAAAACCCGCCGGGTTGTAACCTAACCTTGTTCTATCTAGAAGAAAAAAGTTTTGGCTTTACATACGCTTTAACTCTCTGAGACCCCCTTTTCACACCTCAATATTTAAACTACACTCAAAGCACATGGAAGATATTTTACTATCATTTTCAATGGCACAGTTCTCAATAATGCATTTTAGCGTTGTGCATTTTGTGATCTCACTTGCTATTGCTTTAGGGCAGTGTAGGCCATAATGGAGATCGTTTCTAGCAATTGTGGACCAGTTTTACGTGCTTTCATTAACTTTAAACAGAAAATCCAGGGTACAGAGAAATGTAACAATATGTATAAAGATCATAATACAGTTTGCAATCAATGCAAACTCTTTTGAACAGCTAAGGCCCTCTAGTGGATCCTAATGGAAGATGACACTGTGCAATGAAAGGGGAAATATCAGGGAATGTGCTTTATGGCCATTAAAATCAAAAGACAATTTCCAGCAAATTTGTAAGTTTTAACGTTTAAACTGATTGCTGGTGATAGGAGATCAGTTGTTTTGGGGTTGTGGTCTACCATTACAAACATAACAGAGGAGTGATACGATAGGAATTTTTAAATGGGGTGGTGATTTACTAATTATTGTGTATTTCTTGTCAAATTTTTATTTATTTTTAATAAAGCAGTAAAAATATAGAGCGTTTGTCAGCTTTTGTTGCTGTCAGTGTCCTTAAGTTCTCATGTCCCAGTGATCATTGTGAAGACTAATCTCCAGCAGGGTACACAGGCAGAAATAAAAACCTGATGAAGGGTCCAACCTTCTCTAAAAATGTTGTTAATTGTGATCCTGTTTGAAATATTTCCCATCACTTTGTGATTCCATTAAAGTATTGAGTCTGAAGGTGAGAAGGAACTCCCCCTAAAGCCTAGTACACACTAGTAGTTTTTTTATTGTTCAACCCAGCAGGGCTGAACAAAAAGAAACTGACTGCTCAGGAGGTGCTGATGTGCTAACTGTCCGATGTTAGTACAGCAATCTCAGCTGCTGTTCTATTGTGTTCTGGCAGGGGGACTGTTGCGCCAGAACACTCCAGCAGCTCTGTCAGCCATTGGCTGAGAGCACTCATCAGGAGCCGATTGGCAGACCTTTTTTGGTCATGCCAGCCAGACGGTTGGACCGTCTACAGTACACACGGGCCGAATGTTGGCTACCACCTAATTTAAAGTCCCAGGGCGACTCTCCCTTTTTTTTGTATATAGGGATGGAGGTGCATCACTGGTGACTGCAGACCTTTTATTTTGTTTCTTAACCTGGCCGATGCAGCCTGACATTCGGCCCCTGTGTATTAGGCTTTAAAGAGCCGCAGACCGTTTCCCACTCTATCTAAAAAATAAGATTGACTAAAGTATTGGATTGTAGCACCAAAAGCTGCATATAATCAAACTACAGTCCTACTATAACCCATAAATCTCCTGCCTATTATTTAGATAGTTGGGTGTGTTTCTCTGGCTGTGACCACATTGACTTTCATACTATTTCTACTTAGAAAATGTACAGAAGAGCTTTAAAGGTTTAGCTCACCCTTAAAAGATTTTAGTCATTGGTGGAATCCATGTGCTAGGAACTCTAGCTGTGAGATCTGCTACTGGCCACATTGAGACTTTGGGTGTTCTCACTTCTTATGTAGCATTCTCCATAATTCAACATAAACCGGGCAGAGTAGGCTCCCTTAAGGGCCGATGCATACCAGGAATAGGCTAAAATCACACTGCACCAACATCGCTGCAACCGGATTGCATGGTACTCCTTTACCATGCGATGCGGCGAGGGCAAACGCACTGCATTTGTGGCCTGCATTTGGGGTGTCATTAACTGTAGATATTGACACACGCTGCAGATCGCAACTGCAGTTCATTTTGATCATGGGGGTTTGCATACAAGGAACTCACCTCTTGGGTCCTTAAGAGAAAAAAATATATTGAAAAGTCTACTAAGAACTAAAATATTGATGTTGAATAGATGAGCTATTTTAATTAAAAGGGGTTGTTTAATAATTTAAACTGTAATAAAAGCTGTAAAATGCATTCTTGACTAAAATAACAAGTTCAGTGCAATGTTATATAATGTATTGTGCCTGTAAGTGGCACTGTTGCTTTTGCTGGCTATGTTTAATACCTTACCTTACCTTTCAACATTGAGAATGGGTATTCCAAGTAAGTAGCCTACTGTGATTACATAAACTTGAGGCAGCATATATTAAAAAACATATTTTAGCAATGCTTACATTCAAAAAGGCTTCTTGTGAGTTCTGTTCATATTCATGTATACTGTAATTTATCTTCTTTCAAACAAAATTCAGCACTATATGTCCTTTAACTGGTGAAGCTTTGCAGATTTTTCTAAATGTTTGCTTTGCAGAATGAGTAATAATGAGTTTGTCACTAATATGCACTTTTAAGGGCAGAAGCACCTGTCAGGAGAGCTGGGATAGGAGGGCTCTCCTAAGGAATGTATGCACTAGGTCAGTAAAGCATTAAAGAGGGTAACCACTCAGGCAAATGTTACCATACTTCAAATGTTTTCAGTAGTTTAAAAAGCAAGTAAACCCTGATGGGTTTTACTTCCTTTTTTTTCCTTTCAAAGGTAAAGCATAATGGGCTACTATGCATCGCATAGTAGCCCATTATGTGTCACTTACCTGACACAGGATCCAGCGATGTCACCGCTGTCCCCTCTTCCATGAAGCATCCATCTTCCTTCCAGGTATCGCAGCTCTGTCACTGTGATTGGCTGGAGCTGTGATGATGTCTCTCCCGCACATGCGTGTGGGAACCACCATTAACGGCATGATCGTTGTTGGCAACGGCACGCTCGGTGCGCCTGCGCGCCACTGTCGTGCCTGTCTTTTGCAAATCTCTCCTAAACCGTGCAGGTTTAGGAGATATTTCTTGCACCTACAGGTACGCCTTAATCTAGGCTTACCTGTAGGTAAAAGTGGTTTGTTAGGGTTTACAACCACTTTAAAGCTGAGCTGCAGGTATGATATTAATTGCATCCTTACACTGGTCCCACTTAGACAAATGTAAGCATGCATATCTCATTCCTGAGGAACAGTTGTGGAAGCTGACAACCACTGTAGTAGTCCCCATGATCTTTTGGGCCCTGCGCACAGTTATAGTCATAAATTGCGGGTGAAATATTCTTTATCCACCGCGCATCTCACCCACCCACATAAAAACTTCTTTTTAGGTTCTCAAAATAATACTTTTAATGAAATAAATGCGAAGATTTATGTCTGAGTGGGTGAGATGCACTGTGCTTACTGCAATTTATAAGGCTCAGTTTTTTTGTTTTTTTTTTTTAAGCTTTTTTGCAGCTTTTTACAAACTTTTTTAAAGCGTTTTTAGTAGTGTATTACAAGCGTTTTACAGCTTCAAACATTTTAGTTTTAGCTAATAGAAAGCACTAAGGGGAGGATAGGGAGAGGAAATTAGGGGTGAAGAGCTGCTGTTTGAGCAGAAAACAATTGACAAAACGCTCAAGTCAGGCGTTTCTATTGAAGTTGTCTATGGCACCAAAAACGCGCGTAATCTGCCAAAAATTAGCTTGTGTACTTTTTGGAGCTTTGGCCGTTTTGCTTCAGGTGACAGAACACTCAGATGTGAACAGGGGCCATTGAAATGAATGGGATTTGGCTTGTTGAGCGTTTTAGAGCTACAAGCTTCAAGCAGAAAATCGCTCAGGTGTGAATGGGCCCTGACTGTTATTACTGTGACAGCCAGCTTCCACAGTGGTTGCTCAGATATAAGATATGCATATTTACATTTGTCTAAGCTGGACCAATGTAGGTATGCAATTAAAATAACACCTGGTGCTCAGTTTGAATGCTTTTTGTGAACAGCACCTTCTACGACCTTTTTATGTTTTTATCATGTTGAACAAATCCATGTAAAGTGATCCTTTGTTTTTGAGTGGAGGGTAATGTAAAAGAACATGCCTGTAAATTATACTTAAGCTGGCCATAGTTGGAGCGATTTTCTTTCCTGCAACTGACTGTGTTGATGGGGGAATCTCTCCCACGGAGCCATTGTGTTCTCCCAGCAGGGGGCCAGAGCTAACCGCTCCCACTGGGAGAACATAGTGATTATATGCAACCAGTGATTGTACACAACCAGCCTGTCAGATTTTACATACGATTATTTCTAGTGGCATAGCCGCTAGCAATAATTGCATGTAAGATCTGACAGGCTGGTTGTACCCAAGTTGATCAATCTATCAACTTGGGTACATTCAGCCTGCCCATACATGATTTGAATCTTGGTCGTTTCCTGTTAAACCGGGCCTAGATTCAAACCATCTATGGCCAGATTTACCCTACAAAGTGTGACAGTCTCCTGCACTTTCCGCTTGTGCTGGTTAATCCTGTCAGTGTTATGGTTTATCTCTGACATACTGGGGTTGATTTAACTAAAGCTAAACTCTGAGAATTACATAAAAATAAAAAGAAACTTGCAGTGGGCCTCTCTACACAGCAAGTGTTAAATGTTTAAGTCTAGGCCATGCTTCCCCTACGCTGTTATGACCCACAGTCTCTTCTCTATGGTGCTTCTCTGACCTCATCGCATACAATGCAGGACCTTGCATTGTACCTGAATACAGCAAAGGCGCTATCAACCCTTAGCACCAGAAAGAACAGAATGCCAGAGCGAGGGATGAGGTGAGTAGTACAGCTTATTTCTCTATCACTAGACTTAATGAGCATTCAAACTTTGCAGTGCGGGGTGCCCGCTGCAAGGATGTAATTTTCACGGCTCATCTTTAATGAGGTACAGGCTGTACAGTTTTCCAAAAATTTTAGTGAATAAGGTGAAACTGTGGTCACTTTGAACACCACGTGCTAGAAAAAAAAAACAGTCTACTGTAAAGGCTACTATAGCCTGTCTTGTACCCCATGGAAAATGTCAAAATTTTGCACATTGCAACAAGCATTTATGAAGGCACGTGGAATGCTGTGTTCATGTGAGAAGTTTGTATATATCTGTACAGCAAAATTTTTAAATTTGAGTACTTCAAAGGCCTGTAACTGCTATTGAGGAGCTTAAATACAGTTTACTTAATTCATATTTTTTTAACTGTTTTTGCAATAATGACTAGAGGGTTCAGCTGGGCTTCATCTTCTTCTTTTTTTTTCTAAAAACACTGCCATGGCTCTGAAAATAATATAAGTATGGTAACAGCGATCTTGGACTAATGGCCATCCTCTTCAATGTAGAAAATGAACAGCGCTTTTCTAGTTGTTGATGGGTAGTTGAGCATTCAGGACAACAGCTGAAGTGCTGTATGTTGGCAGCATTAATGACTGTGGTCATTAAACATGCTAAACAAAGACATTAATATGACACAGCGTTGTGATCTGGGGTCAGAATGTATTTTAAAAACAATTGTAAACCCTGACTTTTTTGTTGTGTCTTTTTTTATTTTTTTAATGAAATAAACGTTTTCTTTTCACCATAAATGTGCACTGAATTATTTTTTGTGTGTCGTAATACTCGAAATTTCATATTTGCTTAAAGCGGAACTTCACTCTCTCTCAATCAGCAGTAACTATTTTAATTCTTATGCTGCTATCAATAGTAAATAAGAAAGTCATATTTACTTGTTTTAAAGTATTTTTTTTACATTTCTTTAGTTACGTGGTTAGGTAGGTTGAATAAAGACACCAGTCCATCTAGTTCAACCTGAGTGAGTGTCTACAGTTGTCCCTATCCCTGTACATTGCACACTCACATCAGTCCCTACCCTCAAGGAGCCCACAATCCAAGGTCCCCATTCATATACTAGAGCCAATTTTGGACAGATGCCAATTAACCTACCTGCATGTCTTTGGAGTGTGGGAGAAAACTGGAGTACCCAGAGGAAACCCACACAGGCACAGGGAAAACATTCAAACTCCAGGCAGGTAGTGACGTGGTTGAGATTCGAACCAGTGAACCTTTTTACTGCTAGGCGAGAGTGCTAACCACTACACCACTGTTCATTTCTGGTTTTCAGGCCTAGGCAAATGATGTCATACATCCCAGAAATCTTCAGGATGGGAGAAGGGGCCTTCTCCACTAACCACACCCTCCTGCCTACCGTGAGGGAAAAAAAGTATTTGATCCCCTGCTGATTTTGTACGTTTGCCCACTAACAAAGAAATGATCAGTCTATAATTTAAATGATAGGTTTATTTTAACAGTGGGAGACAGAATAATAAAAACAAAAATATCCAGAAAAACGCATTTCCAAAAAGTTATTAATTGAGTTGCATTTTAATGATTGAAATGAGTATTTGATCCCCTATCAGTCAGCAAGATTTCTGGCTCTCAGGTGTCTTCTTTACAGGTAACGAGCTGAGATTAGGGGCGCTTTCTTAAAGGGAGTACTCCTAATCTCAGCATAAAAGACCTGTCCACAGAAGCAATCAATCAGATTACAATCTCTCCCCCATGGCCAAGACCAAAGAGCTGTCCAAGAATGTCAGGGACAAGACTGTAGACCTACACAAGGCTGGAATGGGTTACAAGACCATCACAAAGCAGCTTAGTTAGAGGATGACAACAGTTGGTGCAATTATTTTCAAATGGAAGAAACACAAAATAACTGTCAATCTCCCTCGGTCTGGGGCTCCATGCAAGATCTCACCTCGTGGAGTTTCAATGATCCTGAGAACGGTGAGGAATCAGCCAGAACTACATAAAAAAAAACTTGTCAACAATCTCAAGGCAGCTAGGACTATAGTGACCAAGAATATAAATTGGTAACACACTATGCCGTAAAGGACTGAAATCTTGCAGCGCCCAAAGGGTCCCCGTTTAAGGAAGCACATGTACAGGCCAGTCTGAAGTGTGCCGATGAACATCTGAATGATTCAGAGGAGAACTGAGTGAAAGTGTTGTCAGATGAGACCAAAATTGAGCTCTTTGGCATCAACTCTACTCGCTGTGTTTGGGGGAGGAGGAATGCTGCTTATGACTTCAAGACCACCATCAAACATAGAGGTGGAAACAATATGCTTTGGGGGACAGGACAGGGCCATGTACCATCAAATCTTGGGTGAGAACCTCCTTCCCTCAGCCAAGACATTGAAATGGGTTGTGGATAGGTCTTCCAGCATGAAAATGACCTAAAACACATGGCCAAGGCAACAAAGGTGTGGCCCAAGAAGAAGCACATTAAGGTCCTGGAGTGGCCTAGCCAGTCTCTAGACCTTAATCTCATACAAAATATGTGGAGGGAGCTGAAGGTTCGAGTTACCAAATGTCTGCCTCAAAACCTTAATGACTTGGAGAGGATCTGCAAACGGGAATGGGACAAAATCCCTCCTAGGATGTGTGAAAACCTGGTGGCTAACTACTGGAAACGCCTGACCTCTGTGATTGCCAACACTGCAAGTACTAAGTCATGTTTTGCGAAAGGGGTTAAATACTAAATACTTATTTCGCTCAATAAAATGCAAATCATTTCATAACTTTTTGCGTTATTCTGAATATTTTTTTTGTTATTCTGTCTTCTTTCACTGCTAAAATAAACCTACTATTAAAATTATAGACTGATCATTTCTTTGTCAGTGGGAAAACATACAAAATCAGCAGGGGATCAAATACTTTTTTCCCTCACTGTCTATGCCGGACCTAAGGGCAGATGGAGTCTAGGAAGGAAATGCTACACAAATCATCTGCCCTTACTCAAGATGGCCACAGTCAGAAATGCAAGGGGGTGATTTTCAAAATGATTTTTCAAGAGAATAAAGCATAGAGACATAGATGGATGGGCGAGTTTGATTGAATAATAAAAATTGAATAAATGGTGTCATAGTTTTTGCAAATGTGTGCTTCTGCAATCCCTAGAAATTTTGTTGTGCAACATTTCTCTTAGCAAGATACACTGTAAAAGATCAGAGGGAAAAAAACAAAACAAAGGGATGATCAAAAAAAAGTAAGAACAATACTAAATAAATAACCCAAACCATTAACTACTACTAAAGTATTACTTCTAAACCATTAACAACTCCTCTCTTTTGCTGATCTAAATAAGCACCAAAACAGATCATTGTCACACAGGAAGTGACGAAGGGTTGATAATTACAGTAATGAAAGTGTTTTGTTATATTCAGTAATTGCCAACAAATACCTGTTGATCATGTCGTAAATTCTCTGCTGTTCTGTTCACTCCCAGTTCTTCCCTTTGTACTATGTTGTAAATTAGAAATCACAGTGCCCCATAGCAAAAAAATGTTCCCCAACAAAAAGAAGACTGTAGTACATATGGACCTGTGAAAAGTGAGGGTGGATCATATTTGCCCAGGAGAACAGAGAAAAAAAGTTTAGGGGTACATTGATAATCGTTAATAAGCTGGCCATACACTGGGAATCTTTTTTTTTATTTATTTTTATTTTTTTTGTTATTCAGCCTGTGGACCCAGTTGTCTTGGAAATGAGAATTCCAAACATCTGCGTACCAGCAAAGTTGACCCTTACCCTGAAGTCAACAGGTGTGAACAAACCTTCATGCAGTGGGGGACTTGTCTGCAAGCTTACTGGTTTTGTGTTGCTAAGGACGTTTTGAGCGGTGGCCTTGAAAGGCTTAGAGCCTTTGTCCGAGGTGCCCGAAGGATGATAAAGGGTACTTATGCACAGAAAACGAAGGTCCTTGCTTACGCTGTGGCTTCTTGCCCTTTCTAATTTACAGAAGAAAGGTGCTTTTACTTCCTTTTAATTCTGGTTCATCCAGAATAGCACCAAAGAGCCGGTCTTTCTAAAAAAAGGTAACTTCATCAAGCCTTTGAAATCTGGTACAGTTGTGCTGATAGGTTTACATACCCTGGCAGAATTTATGATTTCTTGGGCATTTTTCAGAGAATATGAATGATAATACAAAAACATTTACTTCACTGATAGTGTTTAGCTGAAGCCATTTATTATCAATCAACTTTGTTTACTCTTTTTAAATCATGATCACAACAGAAACTGCCCAAATGACCCTGATCAAAAGTTTACATACCCTGGGGATTTTGGCCTGATAACATGCACACAAGTTGACACAAAGGGGTTTGAATGGCTATTAAATGTAACCATCCCCACCTGTGATCTGTTTGCTTGTAATTAGTGTGTGTGTATAAAAGGTCAATGAGTTTCTGGATTCCTGACAGACCCTTGCATCTTTCATCCAGTGCTGCACTGACGTTTCTGGATTCTGAGTCATGGGGAAAGCAAAAGAATTTTAAAAGGATCTGTGGGAAAAGGTAGTTGAACTGTATAAAATGGGAAAGGGATATAAAAAGGTATCCAAGGAATTGAGAATGCCAATCAGCAGTGTTCAAACTCTTAACAAGAAGTGGGAAATGAGGGGTTCTGTTGAAACCAAACCACGGTCGGGTAGACCAAGTAAAATTTCAGCCACAACTGCCAGGAAAACTGTTCGGGATGCAAAGAAAAACCCCACAAATAACTTGAGGTGAAATACATGATATGTGGTGTGGCTGTTTCAAGATGCACAATAAGGAGGCACTTGAAGAAAGATGGGCTGCATGGTCGAGTCGCCAGAAGAAACCCATTACTACGCAAATGCCACAAAGTATCCCGCTTAGAATACGCCAAACGGCATAGAGACAAGCTTCAAGCCTTCTGGTACAAAGTCATTTGGAGTCCAAAATTGAGCTTTTTGGCCACAACCATAAATTCTACATTTGGAGAGGAGTCAACAATTCCTATGATGAAAGGTACAGAGGTGGATCGCGGATGTTTTGGGGATGTGTGCGTTACACAGGCACAGGAAATTTGGTTAAAATTGTTGGCAAAATTAATGTAGTATGTTATCAAAAAATACTGGAGGAACATTTGCATTCATCAGCCAGGAAGCTGCGGATGGGACGTACTTGGACATTCCAACGCGACAATGATCCAAAACGCAAGGCCAAGTCGACCTGTCGTTGGCTACAGCAGAACAAAAAAAGGGAAGGTTCTGGAGTGACCATCTCAGTCTCCTCACTACAATATCATTGAGCCACTCTGGGTAGATCTCAAATGTGCAGTTCATGCAAGATAGCCCAAGAATTTACAGGTACTTGAGGCTTCTTGCCAAGTGGAAAGGGCAGCTTTACCATCTGAGAAGATAAAGAGCCTCATCCACAAAAGACTTCAAGCTGTCGTTGATGTTAAAGGGGAGCGATACACGGTATTAAGAATTGGGGTATGTAAACTTTTGATCAGGGTCATTTGGGTGGTTTTTGTTGTCATTATGATTTAAAAAGAGTAAACACAGTTGATTGATGATAAATGGCTTCAGCCAAACACTAACCATGAGTGAGTTTTTGTGTTATCATTCATAGTCTCTGAAAAATGGCCCAAGAAATCATAAATTCTGCAAGGGTATGTAAACTTATGAGCGCAACTGTGTATTTACTCTCTTGTCAGTCTTATTACCTTTTTAGATTATATACACGTTGTGTTTGAATTGCATTGTTTATATTTTTTAATTATGCACATACAGTTTTAAGATATTTTGCCTATCCACATGTGTTACAGGTCAATCTAGACCACACACTTGTTTCCAATTTACCCATTGTATTCACATTGGTCACCTTTAGGCCCCAGAGCCCCTTAATATTACTTGTTTGATCTAATTTCTCAGATATACGAGTAGCATCGGGCTTATGTTATGTTCTGTTTACTAATGCCATGTTTCCTTATGGGAGCCTGGGGAGACTTACCATATACTTAACAAATAACCTGTTTCATTGTTGGCTTCTGTTATGAGGCCCTGGTCTGCCTGGTTGGAAGTACAACTGCAATGATATTTTATGCTTACTGTTATTGTCAAGTTGGCCTGGAGTTAGGTGGTGAACAGAGAATTGTTCCTCTCAATAATCTATGCTGCGGAGAGAACATTTTTACTCCTGTACTAGGGACTCTCCCTCTCTGGTATATCGTTCTAGCATGGCTCTGCGGTGTGTGGTTTTGGATGGACAGACCAGCATAGTTAAGCCTTTTTGACACTTACACCTTTGACTCATATGTTTTATGATTATCATGTTTAATATGTTTTGGTTCTCTGCATAAATTAGTTCCAATGCTGCTCCCTAATGGAGATCTTAATATCCTGCTCGTTTCGACCTCTAGAAGCGATGACTTGCCATATCCCCAGGGTGGTGTGCATAGGAGAGGGAACTTACCCTGGAAGGTTCTTCATCCCCTGTAGGGGAGGATCTGTCCACTAGGTACGTCATCGCTTCTCGGCCTTTTGGCTAAGATCAAGTGTAGTATCTGTTCTTATCAGTTGCCAATAGGTGGCGCTAGTTTACTGTCCCTGCTCTACGGCGAGGTGGAGTAGGGGTGGCGGTTGCTATGCAAAGCCTGTTGGTGTAAAGGTGACCCGGACTGGTTCGTAGCCGGTTCGGGAAGCCTCCTGATGGGGGCGGAGAACCACTGGTCGGCGCCAGGGGAGGGGACCCTGGCAGACCGGCTTGGATTGTGGCAGCTTTAGCCCCAGTCAGTTTTTCGGGAGGGAACGCTTAGCTCTTCTGTTCCAGCAGAGGAGCGGCCGGTACCTTCCGAATGTAATTAGGTAGGAGTGACGGGAGTGAGGGTGGGACCTGATGGCAAAGGGTCTCCCTAAGCTCGCTGATCTCCATGCCTTTCTGGCTGTGGTGGGGGCTGTCGTGGTCTGGGCTGGGCTGTCGGGGATGCTTTTGTTGGAAAGCCCATGGTGATGTGCCCCTGGAGTGGCAGTCCAGGGGTGCCTTCTTTCACTGTGCGTCTGCACTTTGATTTAGGCACCTAGGTCACGTCACCATTACACGTTTTTTTTTACACCTGCCTCTAGGGCCCGGCCTTTTGGCTAGGACCAGAGGAATTTTTGATTCCTGGCCGGAGGGCCGGCCATTGTATTGCACAATGGCCACTTTTCACTCTCCTCTCCACTATCCCTTCCTCACTTTTTATTTATTTTATTTGTGTGTGTTTGTCAC
This sequence comes from Lithobates pipiens, assembly GCF_037356315.1. NCBI lineage: Eukaryota > Metazoa > Chordata > Amphibia > Anura > Ranidae > Lithobates > Lithobates pipiens. The sequence goes on along the minus strand of NW_027507686.1, from coordinate 70,885,743 downwards.
TGTTTGTCACTGCACGTTTGATGAGTAGGGTGTCGGTCCTCGGACCAATCCTGAAAGTCTCTGGGAGAGCGGACATAGGCCTTATGGCTTGGTCCAATCTCCATGAGGGGGGGCCTACCTTTGGGGAAGCCCCCACAGTACCAAGTACCTAGGAGGCTCTGTTTCGGCAGTCCTCCCGGGGAAAGGAGGGATTCCGGTTTTGTCCGGGTCCCACTTGTTGAGTCTGGTACCTCAGTCCCCGTCTGGAGCCTAACGCCCCGGGGGATCAGGGTATGGTCCTTCTTTTGGAGGACATCAGGCACCCGTCTGCACTTTTTAGTGTTTCACTCTTTATGTGTGTGCACTTTTTTTATGCACCGGGTGGAAGTTTTTTGGGTGTGTTTGCACGCCATGGGCTTTTTCAATAGAAAAAAATTGCTTCTTGAGCCCTGGAGATACACCATGAGGGGCTACAGTTGAGATTTTATACGTCCTTACATTATTATAGCTTGTATGGTTAGCTTAACTCTCTCATTTCATTAGGCCAAATAGGTACGGGTCGTTAACTGTTTTTACTTTTTGCGAATGTGCCTCCTGTGCCAGCACACCTCAGTGCACTGCTTTGGTTATCTACTACCCCCACTGTACCCACTTCTCCTCAATGGGAAGATTGCTAGAAGCATGGTTCCATTTTTCTTATTCTGTTTGATGGGATCCGAGTGCTGCATCCTGTTGGATAGTCTTCCTTTCTACTGCTGTATTTCCATCTAGCATAAACCTTCTGCTCTACTTTGCTTCTCACTCAAGCTCCTTTTCCTCTCTCCCACCCTTTCCCTGTGTTTTTTTTTTTCTTCCTCTACATCTAGGAGGACCCAGTTATCAGTCTCCATACTGATTCTGCCATGACTCGCTTGTTATTGACCTTTTACAATGTTCAAAGCTTGCATTGTTTTTTAAGAGCATTCTCAACTAGGAAACCACAGATTTCCTAGTGTGTACCACAGTGCCCCCCCAGACTCAAAGTCCAAGGGAGTTTCGATTTTACTTTCCAACAAAGTGCTCTGGAAAGGAACCCAGGTCATTATCATAGTCAAAGGGCTTGTCTGTGAGCACAAAATCACTTTGGCCTGTATGTACCTATGTAACGAGAGTCAAATCTCCGCTCTGATTTCATGTCTGTCCTATTTATACCAACACAAAGAGGGACTGATGTTAGTGGTGAGTGACATGAATCTGACCTTAGACCACCCGACTCTAGATGAGTCACGAGGGACATCCCATCTTTCACATGAAAAATTGAGGAAAGTTAAAACTATGCTTCATGAGCATGAACATGAACTACATAGTTGCATAGTAAGGTTGAATAAAGACACCAGTCCATCCAGTTCAACCTGAGTGAGTGTCTACAATTGTTCCTATCCCTGTACACTGCACACTCACATTGGTCTCTACCCTCAAGGATCCAACAATACAAGGTCCCCATTCATATACTAGGGCCAATTTGGGACAGAAGACAATGAACCTACCTGCATGTCTTTGGAGTGTGGGAGGAAACCGGAGTACCCGGAGGAAACCCACGCAGGCACAGGGAGAACATGCAAACTCCAGGCAGGTAGTGTCGTGGTTAGGATTCAAACCAGCGACCCTTTTTACTGCTAGGTGAGATTGCTAACCACTACACCACTGTGCCGCCCCCAGTGGATAGCTGGAGGATAATCAACCCACGGGATAGAGACTTCACTTTTTTTTCAGACTAGACTATTTACTGGTCTCTCTGACTGCTTATCCCCTCCTTTCGGTGGTAGCCATAGGATCGGTCTTGATCTCGGACCATGCCCCTACCCACTGTTCTTTGGAACTCGGGAGTCATGAAACATGTGAGTGGTGTTGGAAACTGAACGAATCACTCTTACATGACCTGAGAAGACTTAGCATCCTACTTCACTAATAATGATACTGAAGACATTACTCCTTTTAACTTATGGGAAACGCATAAATGTGTGATGCGGGGCACGTTCATTAAATTAGGGACACACCTTAAAACGCTTCTCTGCTCAGATTGACACTCTACTCATGGACATTCATAAACTGGAACAAGTTCATAAGGCCTCACTGGCACAAGTAGCAGATGAGCTCTCAGATCTGAGGGACAAACGAAACTCATTATTGACGGAGAAGGCCAAAGCAAAATTGACTAGGTGTAGGCAAGCATTTTATGAATTTGGCAATAAACCTACTAAACCACAAATCAAAGAGGGGCTTGTCCAAGTTGGAGCAGGGAGTGGACGTGTTTTAGAGCTACTCCGCCATGCGGTGCTTCAATCCTGATAATATCGGGTGCAGGACGACTGCTATCACTCTGGGGAGCTGTGTTTAACCCCTTCTGTTCCCCCATGCCTGGCTACAGAAAACCGGGCTCTACTTGGAAAAACAACCCCCTGAAGGATCGACCGGAAGCCAAGAGCAAAGCAGCAGCCGCTTCCTGTATATGATACAGCCTCTAATCGACTCTGAGGCTGCAGGCATGTTCACTAATGCTGCCTTTGTATCGAAGCACTCGATTCTGCTGCAGCTGCATGACACTCCACTTTTTCATCAAGGCTCTTGACGGGAGACCTCTACAGCCTACCCATGTGACACATAAGACTGTTCCATTGTCCATGGCTATAGGTGCTCTTCACCATGAGATAATCCAATTTCAAGTTATTTCATCATCTAAGTTTCCCCTGGCTATTGGTTACAGAGGCACAACCCCTCTTTTGATTGGCTCTGTGCTGAGGTTCTCTCCTGGTCGCCACAATGCAATAAGACATGCTTCAAGAAGGTAGCCAAGGTCCTGTGCACCTCTTCACTCATCTCCCTGCCAGAGGAGTTCTGCAATTTTACCGATGTCTTTGACAAAGGTCAAGCCGGTAGTTTGCCTCCACACTGGCCATATGATTACGCAATTGACCTTCAACCTGGTGTCATACCCCCTCATGGCCAGGTTTACCCTTTGTCGGAGGATAAGACCATGGAGGAGTGTTTCAGGCGCACTTTCTCAAGGTTTCATCCGCAAATCCTCATCTCCTGCTGGTGCTGGCTTTTTCTTTGTGAAGAAGAGTGGTGAACTGAAACCTTGTATTGATTGTAGGAGTCTCAATCATTTCACAAGTAAAGCCCCATACACACTATCAGATTGTCTGCTGATTTTTTCCATCAGATTTACCAAAACCATATAATATAAGGTCAAACCTTAGGGGTTTCAATTTGTATGCAATCAGGCAGGCCCTTGTACTACATGATTTTGGTAAACCTGAAGGAAATAATCAGCAGACAATCTGATAGTGTGTATGGGGCTTAAGAATACCTATTTGATTCCATTGATTACTGAGTTATTTGACCGCCTCAAGGGAGCAAGGGTTTTCACAAAGCTGGATTTGAGCGTGGCATACAATCTTGTGAGGATTAAGGAGGACGACGAGTGGAAAACTGCATTTAATACCAGAAAAGGCCATTATGAGTACCTCCTTTTTGCCTTTGTAATGCCCTGGCAGTTTTCCAGGAATTTATTGACGATGTCCTCTGAGATTTATTGCAGTTATGTGTGGTAGTTTATCTCTACAATATTCTCATATTTTCCAAGTCCCAGGAGGGCCACAATGCAGATGTCTGTCGTGTGATTCAGAAGCTAAGAGAGAACAATCTGATTGTAAATTGGAGAAGTGTGAATGCTATCGTGAAGAGGTTAAATTCCAGGGTTATGTAATTTCCACTGCTATTTTTTCAATGAAACTTTCAGCAGTCCTACAGTGGCCCCGACCCATGGGTTTACATCCCCGGCAGCGTTGTCTTAGCTTTGACAACTATTATCGGAAGTTTATTTGTAACTTCTCGTCTCTGGTCAAGCCCCTGACTGATATGACCAGAAAAGACGCAAAGCCACAGAGGGTCTCCGGACTCCAATAAGGCCTTTGAGAGTCTCATGGCTGCCTTTGTTGGCACATCCTGATCCTACGTTACCTTTTATCCTTGAGGTTGATGCATGTGAGACTGGAGTTGGCACCCTTCTGTCTCAATGTCCTACCTTTGAGAGCGCTATGCATCCTTGTGGCTACTTTTCCAATAAATTTTCGCCTGAGGAGTGCAATTACGAGATTGGTGACAGAGAGCTGTTAGCGATCATTTTAGCCCTGAAAGAATGGAGACATCTCCTTGAAGGTACCACTGTGCCGGTTCTCATTCTTACTGACCATAAGAATCTCACATTCTTGTCTGAGCCTAAACGTTTCACTCCCAGAAGGGTGCAATGGGCTCTTTCTTGTCTAGTTTCAATTACATTGTCTCATTCTTACCCAGTACTAAGAATGTAAGGACTGACGCTTTGTCATGACAATTTTCCTTCACTTCCAAGATGGAATTGGTTCCGGTTCCTGTGATCCCTCCTGATCGTATTCTGGCTACAGTTTGCACCATTCTCCCTTCTCCTTTGGGTGACAAAATTCTTGCTGCTCAGGTCTATGCCCTTCCTGAGAAACCTTGTGACTGCTGCTTTGTCCCAGAGAATCTCTGTACTGCCGTGCTCCAGATTTACCATTCTCCCAAGGCTGCTGACCACCTTGGGAAGAATCAACTCTTTTGGGCCATTTCCCAACAATTCTGGTGGCCTAGTCTACATGCTGATGTAACCGCTTCATAGCTGCCTGTTCCATGTTTGCTCAGAGTAAGACTCCACTACACCTTCCAGTGGGCCTCCTACAACCCATACCCAGTGGAGAGAGGCCCTCGACCCACCTGTCTATGGATTTCATTGTGGAGTTAGCCAGCTCCCAGGGCAACACAGCACAACACATCTCTGTGGTTTATTCGTTCCACTTGGGCAGTGTCCAGGAGTCCAGCAGGCCTTGCGACATACTAAAGATAGGTACAGACTCCATGCTAACCGCAGACGCCTGCCTGCATCTTCCTACCAGGTTGGGGACAGGGTCTGGCTGTCATCTCGCAACCTCAGACTTCGTGTTCCCTCTCTGAAGTTCGCACCTCGGTTTATTGGGCCTTTCCGTATTCTTCACAGGATTAACCCAATGGCTTACGCATTAGACCTTCCTTCTAATATGCGTATATCAAATGTATTTTATGTCTTCTTAATAAAACCTTTGGTCTGCAACATCTTTACCACCTTGATGCCTTGTCCTCACCCTGTACAGATTGAGAACCATGAGCAGTATGAAGTACAGTCCATTGTTGACTCCCGTAGGTTCCGTGGGCGCATACAGTACCTGGTGCATTGGAAAGGGTACGGTCGGGAGGAACGTCTTGGGTCTCATCCTCGGACGTACATGCCCCTGTCCTCCTCCATGATTTCCATAGACGTTCTCCCCCTCAAGCCTGGTGGTCCTCCGAGGGGGAGGGGTCATTGAGGAGGGGATACTGTCAGGGCTGGGTTCAGCTGGGCTGGGCTGGGTTCAGCCCTTCCTTCTCAAAGCTGGCCGCTCAGCGGTCAGCTAATTGCCAGCTCCTATATCTCTCTGACTCACCTGTTGATGATATCCTGCTTGACAGTGCTGCCTACTTAAACCGTCCAGTCCAGATGATCTCTGCCTTCGCCTTGGTCACACCTCTAGAGATGCTCTCCTGTGATTCCTGTTAAAAACTTGCTTGGCTGATATTCCTTCTGGCTCCAGATCCTGCTTGCTGTTCTACTACACTCATCTCTGGCTCCCTGAAGTTTTGGCTTGTCTGACTATCCATTCTGGTTCCTGAACTCTGGCTATGTTTTGACTACGTTTACTCTATTTACTTTTTTCTATTATTAAACAAGTGTGATTTAATTGTACTTCTGTCTCAGTCCGATTCATGGTTCCTGACAACTTTGTACCATTGATAACTATTGATGTTTTACGTTAGCTGCGTAGTATCTATGGTACACCACAAGCAATTTGTTGTAATAGGGTATTACTTTGCTTTGTTATGTCAATTACCTTGACAACTAAAATAAAGAATAAAAAATAAATAAATGATTGCTCTTACTCTGGCATGTGCAGTGATATGTAATGTGTATTGCAATCAACGTTTTCACATGTAGGCGCCCCCGTCACATGCATTTACATTCATATGTACGTATATGTGGGGGTGGAGGGCCTCAAAAAATTTTTTAGGGGGGAGATTTTATGTGCTTGGGTGTAACTTTTCTTTTGCAAAAAGTCTTATGTGATGATTTTTAGGTGACAGGTTCTCTTTAATGAGATATGCAGGGTCTAAAAGACCCCGGATGTCTCCTCTGGGCTCCACTGGATTATTATTATATTATACAGGATTTATATAGCGCCAGTTTGCGCAGCACATAACAAAACAAAGGCAGACATTACAGTTACATTACAATTTGGTACAAGAGGAATCAGAGGGCCCTGCTCGCTAGAGCTTACAATCTAGGAGAGGGGTCAATTGATACAAAAGGTAATAGCTGTGGGGGAAGAGCTGATGAAGAAAGTAAAACAATGTATTAGAAGCAGGATAAGCTTCCTTAACCACTTCAGCCCCAGACCATTTTGCTGGTCAAAGATCAGACCACTTTTTGCGATTCGGCACTGCGTCGTTTTAACTGACAATTTGCGCGGTCATGCAACGTGTCTCCCAAACAAAATTGACGTCCTTTTTTTCCCACAAATAGAGCTTTCTTTTGGTGGTATTTGAAAAAAACGCATTATTTTTTACTTTTTGTTATAATAAATATCCCCCAAAAATATATATAAAAAAAACATTTTTTTCCCTCAGTTTAGGCCGATAGGTATTCTTCTACATATTTTTGGTAAAAAAATCGCAATAAGCGATTATTGATTGGTTTGCGCAAAAGTTATAGCATTTACAAAATAGGGGATAGTTTTATGGCATTTTTATTATAAATTTTTTTTTTACTAGTAATGGCGGCGATCAGCGATTTTTATTGTGACTGCGACATTATGGGGGACACAGCAGACATTTTTGGTACCATTGTCATTTATACAGCAATCACTGCTATATAAATGCAGTGATTCCTGTGTAAATGACACTGACAGTTAGGGGGTTAACCAGTGGGTGGCAATGTAGGTGTTAAGTGTTCCTAGGGGTGTGTTACTAACTGTTGGGGGCTGGGCTTTCATTTAGTGAACACTGATCTCTGCTCCAATCACATGGAGCAGAGATCAGCGTCACTAGTTGCTAGGCAGAACAGTGAGATGCTGTTTACAATGGCATCTTTCCGTTCAGCCGCCCCGTGAGACGATCACGGGTATGCCTGCGGCGATCGAGTCAGCAGGACCCGCGACCGGACTCACGGGGTCCCGACCAGCACGCGAGAGCTCGCGATGGCAGGGCGGCAATAGAGATTGGACATACCTGTATGCCAATATGCCTGCCCGTGCCATTCTGCCGACGTACATCGGCGTGCGCTGGTCGGGAACTGGTTAAAGAGAAGGGTTTTCAGGGATCGTCTAAAGATGGATAGATTTAGGGACAGTCAGACAGATTGGGTAGGGAGTTCCAAAGGATGGGAGAAGCTCTGGAGAATTCCTGTAGGTGAGCATGGGAGGAGGTGACAAGGGAGCTAGATAGCAGGAGGCCTTGGGAGGGCCGAAGAGAGTAGCTTGGTTGGTATTTTGAGACTAGGTTAGTGATGTAGCTGGGGGTAGAGTTGTGGATGGCTTTGTAAATTATTGTTAGTACTTTGAATTTTATTTGTTGGGTGAGTGGAAGCCAATGCAGGGATTGGCAGACAGGGGTGGAGGACACTGAATGGTTGGTAAGGTGGAGGAGTCTTGAATGGATGAGTCTTGAAGCAGCATTCATTATGTACTGAAGAAGGGATAATGTATGTAAAGGTAGTTCCAATGAGGAGTGAGTTGCAGTAGTCGAGGCTAGAGATGACCAGGAAGTGAATTAGAAGCTTGGTGGTGTCATTGGTTAAAAAGGGCATATTATAGAGATACATTGCATTGCAATACATCCCTTACTGACTATGCTAGCCAGGGAAAGTGACAGGCTGACTCGGAAGTGACGTCATACACATCAGTTTCTGAGTCACCAACAAGGGGAGGAGAGCGCTGTTCTCCCTTCCCTCCACCCGCCTTGTCGATCCTGCCCCCCCCCCCACTGTCAGGTCCGTATGATGTACAGACTTGACAGACAAAGGGTTATAAAAAATAAAAATAAAAGCCTCATACTGACGAACGCCCCTCTAGGAAGGACACCTGTAGGCACATGCCTACAGGGCCTAGTGGAATATCTGGCCCTGCTAACACTGCCACGTTCCTGGAGGCAGCGGTCCTGTCCTACCCAGAAGCTCTTCAATCCCTTCTCTTTTGGGGTCCTAAAGTTCCATACTCCCTGATTCTGTCCATGCTTACCACCCTTAGGGCCTGGAAGGTGGGACTAGTCTTTAAATCCCACAGCAGATGGTTTCCCCAAATATCCCTCTTTGGCTCAACCCTACTTTACCCCATCTGTACTCCCTTTCAGATCATCAGGCCTGGACCAAATACAAAACTGAAATAATTTCTCAACTGGTAGATCAAGGAAAACTGCTTCCTTTTTCCACAATTCATACCAATTACAATATCCCAGCCTCTTACTTTTTTAGAAACTGGCAACTATCCCATGCCTTTGGTAGCCATTCTCTTGCTCCCATATAGTACGATCATCGTCAGACTTCAAGAACATCCTCCGAGCGGAATGCTCTTTCAAACCCACCTTTGTACTCTACAACCACCTGAATATGGTCACCATCACGGATTTGACCTCACTTTGGTGCAGATAGCTCCTTGGTATACCAGATCGTGATGGAGATGACTGGGCCAACATCTAGGACTTTCCCTTCAAACAACTGATCTCCCTCAGAAACAGGTTTATCCAATTTAAAGTGGTTGCAATGGCTTAAAGTGGAGTTCCAACCAAAAATGGAACTTCCACTATTCAGATTTTCGGCAGGGAATTGTGTGATGACAGACTGTTTGCCTGAAATCCGAACATTAGTACGCTTCATCAGACAATTGTTGTCCAACTTTCCGCCAACAAATGTTGGATGGCAGGCTAGTACATTTTCGGCGGACAATGGTCTGTTGTCAGATTTTCCTATCTTCTGTACACAAGTCCGTCACACAAAAGTTAAAAGTACAAACATGCATGCTCGGAATCAATGCTCACTAAACATGACATTAGCAGAAGCTGCCCAAAGGGTGGCGCTCAAGAGCTGAAATTTCTCGTAGTACGTCACTACGTTTGTGTTTGTTGGCCAACAATTGTGTACCGTTTGTATGCAAGACAAGTTCCTAGCACACGCTGTGTTGGCCAACAATCCAATCGTGTGTACAAGTCTTTAGGTCTTAACTTGGGCCACACACACAGGTTTTTGCTTGTTTTTAGTATTTTAGTTTTTATGCTTTTGGTTCAATGTTTTTCTTGTAGCCTGCAAGGACGTGAGGCATTTGCCACATGGTCTGCACAGATGTTAGCCCCTGTGAGGGAAATCTCTGTATGTTCTTCAAATTCTCTGTTTCAATATTTTTTTCTTGGCAATTTATATGAAAAAGGCACAGACCATAACAGGCACAATGGCACTGGTCAAACAGGAAAGCAAGTAATAGTCTGCAACGCAAGTGGAACATACTACTGACACAAAAATAATATGTAGTAGCAATTTTACATAATCCAGCATATGGATGTAGAACAACACCTGCGTAAACTATAATGAAGAAAAGTGAAATGTAAACTGCGAGTGCACTTCAGTACCAATACCCAGGCAGAAAAAACAAAACCCACCAAGTGCCCATTAAGGTTAAGAAAGCATGAACAACCTGGTAAGCACCAGCTAGATGGATGTTAACATCTTGTAGAAACAACAACAGAAAAGAGGAAAAGGAAAGAAAAAGTGAAGAAAAGGGATGAGAGGGGAGGAAAGAGAGCTATAGCCCACCTGGCCACTCCTTCCAGTCGCCAACTGCTCTCAAGGTGATTGAAGATATTGTATCCACGGGTTCCAAACTCTTTCAAATCACAGGGAGGTATCTCGTAGGATGTTAACCTTTCATTGGTCATGATCCAATCATCACCTCCAAGTCAACTGCTTTTTTTTTTCCAAGTAATTGCAATGGCTAATTACTTGGCCGCAAGGAACATAAAGTAAATCAAGGTTTGAGTGTTTCTGGACACCTCCACTACTGGTTCATTCTGAACCAGAAGCCAACTGACGAAAAAACAACAGAAGTGATCCGCCGCCTGCTATGGACTCCTACACAGGAGAAGGTACTAAAAGGCAACAGTCCTGTAGATCTTAGCTGCTGGGAATGACTCCTGGGAAGGAGTGTCAAGGAAGAGCTACAGCAAAGTTCCATAAAGTGCTTAGACCCAGGTATAAGTCTCTCTCAGTGTGAATGTGGGAGAAAATGGACAGTCTCTCAGATTGCATAATGGATAACAGCCTCTAAAATTCCATGATTAAAAGAGTAATTTATTGAAACATCAATGTGATAAACTTACATGAGGTCTGCCAACCCAGTGAGACAGTCTCTATCCACAAGTCCCAGTGGCTGTGTACCCTTCCATCTGTCCTCAGATGAAAGGGTCCTGGAAAAAGAGTGAGGAAGAATCCAGGTACATTTTGGAGAGCCGTTCAGGTACCAAGGACTGATGGGATAGGACTTTAAAGCCAACCTCCACCAACTAAATATTTATAACTCTTTTGTATGTACGGGCTGACCAATCTCTCAAGTCTTCCTCATCAATTCCCATCCCCAAATCCCCCTCCCAAGCCCGCATATAGGGTAACTTGCCACGGTATTAACAAAATGTTTATATAGCTTGGAAATGTCACCTCTCCGGTACTCACCACAATAGCATCTGTTTTCAAAAGCTGTTCGCATTGAGATATCAGTGGTAGAACGTTGCACAGATTGGAGATAATGTAGTATTTGCTGTAAGCGGTAAGTCTCAGAGTGTGGCATCTCAAGATGCTGTGCATAAGAGGTGGGAGGTAAACCCCTATGAGCGATAAAATTACCAATGCGATAAAGGCCTTTATTCAGCCACCATTGGAACTCTTGAGGGCATAGGCCAGGTGAAAATGCTGGATTGAAGAAAAGAGGCATGGCGGGAGTTTGGGGAGACTGGACAGAGGGCAACCTACATGTTAAGTCCTACAAATTTAAAGAATGGGATAGGGCAGGGGAGAGTATTGCCTGCCGGGTTCTCGAGAGGATCCACATCAAGAGATCAATGGGCTGCTTTCCACAGGCTTGGGCTTCCAGCACTATCCAATCCGGTTCGTAAGACTGGGAGTATAATTTAGTCAGTTGGATAAGTTGCGTGGCCCTATAGTATTTTATGAGCAGTCATTTTATGAGGTCTGGAACACCCAGCCCGTTGGTCTCTTGCATCCTGTAGAGCATGTGGCGTGATAGGTTATGCAAAGAGGATCATTGTGCTCTGTATGCAGCAGGACCCTGAGACTGCCGACTCTTGAATCTGTAACTAAATGCCGGACCTATATAGTGTTGTACTCGTGTCTCAATGTTGCTGTTAAATTCCATTTCTAGATGGCATAAACAAAAACTTTGGGCTTGTGTTTATGCCATCAGTTTAAGAAACTTTCATTCAGAACTCATTTACAGGTGAATTTTACCTACAATCGATCTTGGTTTTTCTGCTTTAAGCGAGTTTTGTATTCCCATCTTACTCAAATAAAAGGCTGTCGATACAGACCCCTAAAGCCCTATATTGACACACTATCTTTGAATTACGTCATCTACCCCGATGATTAGCAATATTTTAGTATGGAACATTTCTAAAGGCTCGTTTACACCAGAACGCAGTACAGGAAAACCATATTCCCTGCGCGATTCCCACACCACGTTCAAAACGCAAAGGTAGTACATGCATTATGTTTTGTGTGATCCAGTGTGATTTCAGCACATTCAAATAAAGGGGCTGAAAATTGCACACACAGGAATCCCACAAGAACACAGACCCTGCTCCTTTGTGAATCAGGTGGGAACCAGCCCTATGAGATTTGCCCTTTTTAAGGGCTGATTCACATAAGAAGGCAGTGCACTGCAATGCATGCACTGCCAAAATGAATGGTCTCATTGCACAACACTATAGGGCAGGTTGCATTTTTCCCATTGCAATGCACAGAACACCACACTTTGTGAGTCAGAGAATTGCAGAGCATGTGCATTGGTAAGGTTTTTTGAAATGCCATTTAAAATAATTGGTAACAAAGCATAGCACATGAGGCATTACCGCATGTGGTATGGTGTGAATGAGCCCTGTGAAATATTTATTAGCTGTAAAAGGCATCGAGGTCATATTTATTATGATGATTTAGTTAATGTGAAATTGTACATTGCAGTGGATTCCAAAACAAGTCTGAATTTTTAAAAAAACTTCCTTTTGCGGGCATGGTATTAACAGTTAGTGGGTAGTATTGTGGCATATGCTATACTATAAAAGGTCCTCAGTGGCCAAAAGTTGCAATTTCACCAAATAAAGTATGTATAATAATCACACAGCATCATGCAATTACAGAAATGCTATTTTTATTCAACGGAATATTATTCTGACCCTAATAGTTTTCTCCCTTTTAACTAGTCCCTCACCTAACGCACAGAAGTCAGCAGAGGAAATTATTTATCAAACACTGTGTATGAAAAGAAAATCACACAAGCACAACAATGTGCACACTCACTATTCATAATGTTATGAAAATAGAATGAAAGCACACTCCATTTGTTGATATTAACACGTTCAAGGAATCTCTTGCTGTATAAAGACCTGCCTGAAAATCTATACAGCTACAGCAAATGTTCCCCTTTTGCTGCTATGGTCAAAGAAAGGGAGGGAGAAGTGAAAGGGATTTGGTGAGGACTAAGAAGGACATAGCTACACATGATATTTATGTCTATGCAACTCTATAACCTACAAGATCAGCTACTTCTCAACAAAAAAGCTATTAATTGTATCTTCTACCATCCAGCAGGTCAGTCACAGAGGTAGTGATCAACCGTGGGTGTGTTTTTTTTATTTTTATTACACAATAGTGCAATATAAAATCCCATGTGTAGCCATGTCCTTACATAGTGAGACTCTTAATGTGGAATACTAGGGTCAGAATATGGAATGTGTTCCCCCTTTTACAGGAGGATTATTTAACCGCTGTAGGGGTATTTGAGCAGTAGAGCCTCTCCTGGCACTAGCTTCAGATCCTTTAGAGAGATACTGCTACCCTCCTTCCTCTCTGAGTTTGAGCTCAGCACCACCGTACACTGCTCTGGCAGGTTTGTGTGTGTTATTGTCACGCTTATTTCCATGTCTGGGTCAAAGTTTACTACAGACACAAATCTTTCATTTTGGTCCCAACTGCGCTCATAGGCTAGTGATTTGTCACTTTGAAGAAGTAGTGTGAAATCTCCATGCAGAAGTGATCGCTCTTTTCCACGCAGCTCACTCAAACGTTTGTATACACTGAGGATTGAATCCTTGTTGTCTTCTTGTCCCTAGAAACAAAGTGAATATGTCAGACTTTCTTTTCAAGATAACCAAAAGTGATTAATGTAGTCTGAATGCTAGTTATTGGGATATATGTAAACATTTTAGGATCATATCAGAATGTGGGATATTTTCATTAAGACCCCTTTCACACTGGCTCATTTTGCAGGCGCTATTGCGCTAAAAATAGCACCTGCAAACCGACCTGAAACAGCCGCTGCTGTGTCTCAAGTGTGAAAGCCCCGAGGGCTTTCACAGTGGAGCGGTGCGCTAGCAGGACTATAAAAGAAAATCCCGCTAGCAGCCTCTTTGAAGCGGTGTGTGTATAGCGCTCCTCCACCACTCCTGCCCATTGAAATCAATGGGACAGCACAGCTATACCGCTGGCAAAGCGTCTCTGCTTTTTAACCCTTTCTTGGCCAAATAGCTCCACAAATCCGAAGGTAAAGCGCCGCTAAAAATAGCGGTGCTTTACCGCCGACGCACCTCCCGTCCCAGTGTGAAAAAAAAGGGGCCTTAGGATGGTAGTATGGGGGGGTGGGTGGAGGATTCCTGTCACATAACCCCATTTGCAGGCAGCCTCCCATAATCCTCTTCTTTGCAATCAAAATTAACTAAAGTCATCTGAAAAATTTCAGAAATCTCTCACACTCTGTTATGCTAGAAGTACTTAACAGTATAATTCTGCATATTTTCAAAAACAAATTAGCTTTTCTAGGAGGCTAAACTGTTCTATAAAAAATCCAGATATTAAAAATGAAGTTTTACAGGTCTGGAATAATAATCCAGCTTCTGAGGTTTTAGTTTAGGAATGTTTTGTTCTGTTTGGCTGAAACTCGGTTACTAAGTAGGCCAAAGGTTGTTTCTAAGAACTTACTGACACCAGATTATCTGAGAACAATGAAATCCGCTGAGTCAGGAGGAAGAAAGGCCATTGCTGCATGGAATGCTAAAAGCAGCAGGAATAAAACTAGCTGCTTAGAGGACTTTAGTATAGGGACAGGGGGCACTGATTATAAAGGAATAAATATATGCAAGGAAAGAGTTATTGCTGGGAATAAAGTTCAACTGTTGCACTAGTACCTTTCTAATCAGAAATTATCTGTAAATCATTACAGACAAATGCTTCCAATACTCATACTAGACTTTATCTCTAAAAGTTACCTGTCCAGGACTTTTGTGCAGGTTTGAAATGTATGATTTTTCTAATGGTATTTAAAGTGGTTTTAAACTTAAAAAACAAAAAACAAAAAAAAAAACAACACACTGACAAGTAGGGGTTTTTATGTCAGGTGAGACCCTATCGGACCCTCATGCCCGTCAATAGGAATGGGCTCTGGCATGTTTAGCTGCACAGATTGGGAAACGTCTCACTGCCTGTGATTAGCTGTGTGCAGTGTCAGCTTCCTATCGGCATCTGGCAGGTGGGACCCCGAACATGCCTGAGCCCATTTCTACCTGTCAGCGGTAATCTACACTGAGTCACACATGTCTAGCTCAGAGGACATTACAGCGCCCACTTTTTGCAGTGATGATGGGACTCCCATGCGCATGTGTGAGAGTGACATAATGGCGGCCCAGCCATTTAAGCTACCGGACTAAGTGAACCTGGAAGTAAGACCTGGTGAAGATGGAAGCACCCCTGCACTGGCAGCGCAGAGCTGGAGAGCTTCCTTTGACAGTAAAGCCTATCATAATGTGTTAGTATGCAGTGTCTTTTGATAACTTTAAGACTTAATGTGTAACAATTAATCCTTAAACAGAAAGAAATCCATTCAACATAGCTATAGTACAGTTAATCTTATATGAGCCAACCCCCTCAAGTCCCTATTCATGTTTAGGCATATAGAGCTGGATGGGGAAGGTATGCTGTAGACACTTTCCTGGCCCTGCAGTATCAGGGGGAAAACAGTGATTAAGCACAGATTTCTAAATCATCTGATCATTATTGCTGGTAAACCTCAGCTTGTGGTGTTGCCAGGTGCACTATAGGCACATAGCTCCCAACTGTCCCTGATTTCGAGCAATGTCCCTCTGTCCCTTTTCCTCCTGCTTTGTCCCTCATTTTGGTCTGATCTATATAGTTGTATAAAAAAATGCACTTTTTATCTTTCAAAACGTGCTTCCCCGTGCTAAACCTTTCATCCAAATTCTAAATTGCTAAATTGTTCAGTTTTAAAAGCCAATATAAAGGAATAGTAGTGGTGAAAAAAAAACAAAAAAAACACTTTTGGATTTATTTAACCTTTTTTATTATTATTTTCCCTTTAAGGGATGTGGCAAAGGGCATGTCTTATGCCTACATACGTTTGCTAGTAGGTGTCCCTCATTCCCATCTTAAAATGTCGGGAGGTATGTAGACAGTAGCTATTTGTTTGGCCAGATCAGTAGACTGGCAACTTATGCCTATGAACATATGATAAATAATTCCCCAATGTGGCCCATTACAGTTGGATCAAGAAACTAGTGAAAATCTATTGACGACCTGAAGAACTGGCATTTAATTCCACTGAACATCAGTGCAGTGGTTAGATCATCCAAATGTGGGCAGCCTAAAGTTTCTCATATTGAGTAATTTGGAGATAGTCATTTGTACAGGCAGGATCCAATACGCCCCAGAAGAAAGCTTTCCATAGAGCACTTGCAGGGCATTCCTTAGGGGGAGGGGCATAGAGAAGAAGAATTGCAGAACAGGTTTATCAGGGCAGGGTGGTCAGTAGCAAATCAGGAAAGGTTAGCTATTCTATCTAATTATTAATCCCCTCACCAACACCCAGGTCAGAGGCGGACATTTCACAGCTCTGTGTATTTTACTCTGTTTCTCCCCAGCAATTCTCACCTTAAATGTGATGTTCTCATTGACATTAGATTTCATTGCTTGATCTCCTTTTGAAAATCCATGGTTTTTGCTATCATCCCACTGCATGTAAGGAGAACTGGTTGCAGGCTGAGGGGAGAAAACTTAGGCTTAGGCTATATTGCCATATCATTGTGAATTAATCTTTCTCATGGCAGAGTTCATAATAAAAATAATTAGCAAGACCTAGCCGGTTTCTGCTGTTTGACTTTAGTAAGGAACAATACGTATAAACAGAGAAAATTTTCAAAAATGACTTACTTGTCCAGGCAAATCTTTGAGTCCAATTTCATCCCCATACAAAGTAAGAGGTGTGCCCTTAAGAGTGAAAAGCAGCAGCTGGTAAACACGCAACAGCTTCTCGTGCACCGCAGAGGCCATGTGTCCCAACCGTGGTCTGACCTGTGGGGAAGATGTTACACATGATTTATCTTAAATATCATGGAGAAGAATTTACAATTATCAATATGCTGGATTCATAACATGCTGGCATAAGCTCTAGACCAGGGGTGTCCAACCTTTTGAAGAGCAAAGGGCCACGTAAGCAACTTGGTAACTAGTCACGGGCCACAATGAGCATGCGAATGACAGGTCCAAGTGCAATCCGCATATGCAGAGCTGACACAGACACAGCTCGCTCAACTCTATGGGCCCTCAGATAAGATCTGCCCAGATGAAAGGGGACGGATCCCCCCCACCCCCCCTTCTGTCTTTTTTTTTTAAATCGGATTGGAGGTAGGTGGGTGTAAATGGCCACAAGTTTGTTTACATCTGTGGTTCAATAGAGGTGAATGGAGGTTCTGATCGTGTCGGAACCGATCGTGTCAAAAGCAGCCTAAGGCTGCTTTCACACTGACACGCTGTGGTTTACCCACACTGAGGGTTCAGTGCAGTGCACCTGTGGCTTAGCTGTTCTTTGCCATAGACTTCTATTATATCCTGCAGGGGTGGTGCACTTTCTGGTGTGCACCAAACCCGCAGGTAATAGCAGAAGTCTATGGCTCAGTGCAGGTAACCTACAGGTGTTCTGCGCTGCACCTGCGGATCAGTTTGAAAGCAGCCCAGATATGCCCATATACACACTGATTTTACTAATAAACTTACCTTTAACAACAGTCTTCCATTCAGGTCAGCTCATGCGGCACTGCTTAGCAACCACTTGCTTTCTCTACTGCTGGCTTCATTCACAACCACTCTTGCTTTGGGAAGGTGGGTCGGCAACGACTTGCCGACCCGCCATCCCAGAGCAGGAGGTCACTGGCCACATCAGAGGGCTCCGCGGGCCACTGGTTGGGCACCCCTGCTCTAGACAAAGAGCCTCTATGTTTTCATCTCTGCTAGATGGTTATGAGCGTTATATGCAAAGATTACATTATATCCCTGTGGATTCAGAGGAGTATATAAAGATCTGCATGGCTTGCTCATCTTTTAATTTAGGTGTTATATCTCAGACAAGGGTATAGCTGTATAGAGCACCAATTTTCTCCTTATGTAGTAAACACAATTTTATTTGCTTTAGTGTAGGTACTGTAACTGTATCCATGGTGTCTCCCTTAAAATGCTGCCCTTACCGCCCACAGGATCCAGTCCTGTTTACTGGAAACCTGTTGGTACTGCTTGATGCGATTTCCTAAGGAGCCGTCACTGAAGTTGCCATTGTTTATCAGGTAGCGTGCAGTTAACAAGCCACTGGCAGTGTCATTAAGGATTGTTAGAATATTGTCACTCAAAGGTTCAATAGCTGAGGTAAGCAGCACCCTGTCAAGGTGAAAGAAAAAACATTATGATAATACCCATATCTCTAAAAAAAAGTTACAGGGAGAAATAGGCAATGTATGCTAATCAAGAATTGGGTATAACATTCACCTTGCTTTCCCATCTGAGCTGTGGTTGGCAGTAATGTTCCTCAGTTCTTCAAGAACCTCTCCTGGCTGTAATATCAGATCAGAGATGTGAACACATGAAGAGGAAAAAGAACAGAAGAAGAAGAAATAAGAAAAAGCCATTTTCTCAGTAAAATGCTAATTTAACTCTGATATTACTTACATTATCTATGCTCTCAATCCCGTTAAAATAAATTCCTCCAACACCCAAATCAAGCCAAAAGTTCATGGCTTCCTAAAAAAAGGAAAGAAGAGAGGTTTTTTTGTTTTTTTTATGAACAGCTTTTTTCTGCCATATACGATTATTATTTTTTTGACAGAGCGCATACTACATTTTCAAAATCCACAAGCAATAAAAGCTCACCTTAATATTGTTCAGCAGTTCACTGTCTGGTGCTGTCACATTGTAATTTAACCAAGAACTGCTGCCACCGTGGTTTGGAGTGAGATCCAAAATGATCTGAATACCTAAAAAAAAAAAAAAGGAAAGTATAAAAATAAGACAAATCTGTTGTTAGTCTCAGCTGTTAGACTCTGATTTATACATCATACTAACACAGCCAGACAGTTTGTGGGGAAATAAACACATTAATCCTAAAAGACCCTCCTAAAAATGTAGGCAGTTATCCATTAGCAAGGAGATTTCAGCTTTAGTGTAGCCATATGAAAGACCATTAAGCAGACCATACATGGATCGAAATTTGGCCAGTTAAGCAGGAACCAGACAAATTTCAATACATGTATGCGCATGCCTGTTCATGAGGAATTGATCTATCATTCGATTTCTCATGAATGTGGCTGCTAGAAAATTTCAGTTCGACCAGCACTACAGCGCTGATCTATGTATTCTGATGGAGGGGAGGTGGGGGAGCCACGCCGCTGTCAGAATACGACACAGCGGGGAGGATTTCCACATCCACATCAAACCATGTATGGGCAGTTTTACTGTAATTTACTGCCTTTTACCCAAATAGAATCCAGATCGTTAAATTCTTTTAGGCTGCTTTCACACTGGGACAGGCGGGCGTTGACAGTAAAACGCTGATAGTTTTAGCAGCGCTTTACCGTTGTTTTAGTGGCGCTTAACCCCCACTAGCAGCCGAATAAAGGATTAAATGCACCCGTGTAGCACCACTGCCAAAGCTCTTTGCAGGCGCTTCAGCAGCTGTGCCCATTCATTTCAATGGCCAGGATTGGTGTATACACCGCTCCTCCACCGCCCAAAAGATGCTGCTTGGAGGACTTTTGCTAATGTCCTGCAAGCGCACCGCCCCAGTGTGAAAGCACCAAGGCTTTCACACTGGGGATGCTAGGGAGGTATTTTACATGTGCTATTTTTAGCCCAAAAGCGCCTAAAAAATGTCCCAGTGTGACCGGGCTGTAATACATTTGCACGATAGGACAAATGAGGGTGCTATGCTAAAATGTTCACTTTACCAATGTAAATATGTAACATGCAAAACCCCCTTAAACCTTTAACTCCTATGGAAGGACACTGCATGCCTGTTTATTATAATTCAGTTAGGAGCACAGATTTATAGAGCATACTCTATACTATATAACTATATCATACTCACTCTTCTTGCGTGCTGCCTCTAACAACTTCTTCAAGTCATCCAGTGTGCCATATTTGGCATCAATTTCTGTAAACTTAGCATCTGAAAGGTTTGAAGTAGTATGCAGGGGTCCAATCACCAGGCCTTTCACCTTAAGGGTGCTGAGGGAATCCAGGCGCTCTTGTATACCTAAACAAATTAAAAAATAAGAATTAAAACTTGACTAGTAAAATCATGTTTACTTATTAGCCCCAAACTCTAGTATGCATCTACAAATATACCACAGTATAGCTGAGAGTTTCAGAATATCTGGGATACCTGAAACCTTCACACATCTTAATGAAATGCAAACACTGGACTAGTGCTTGACCAAAAAATTCTGTCACTTCTCCCCAGTTAGCAGTGTCTCTAATAATCTATTGAAATGATCAACTTATAAAAATGAATTTAAAAGAAACATGCACTTAGAAAATAAGGAGACTTTCATTGATGAGCGTACTCTGGAAATTCTAGGTGCCTGGCAACTAGAATTCTAGCTTCATGTCAAGTCAGTGCAGGGTGCTAGTTAATTCAAAAGTCAGAACTCTTGATCTCCATAATTGTCCAGGTCAGTGACTCAAAAAAAAAAAAATGAAGCTACTGGATCAATAAAACAGGCAGGTGCTGATATTTTCAAAAGGATAGACAGCAGGTACAGTTTTGATGCAGCATAATAATAAATGCACTATATAACATTTTCAGAGGTGTAGTGCATTTTATCTCTTTTCAACAATTAATTTTGTGCCAGTCTGAATATTTGTTCTTAGCTGTTAGCATAAGTAGCATATTATGGAGAGCTGGCTTTAATTTACATGAATTCCATTATAAGTACAGTACAAAGAAGCTAATGCAATAGATTTTCAGACCGGCTCAAACTGGTACAGAACAACTTCCTGTACTATGCCGGGTCTTCTGATGCAATCCTGTGATGCGGTGTCACTCTTACATCAGCAGACTAGTAACACGAGGTTAAGGCACTTGTATAAAGACCTGAATATAAGTGATAATCCAGAACAGACATCAAAAGGGGTCAGATGTCCACTCACATTAGAAAAGCTTTCGGCTCCTGAAGAAAGATATTTTTCTACTTTTCACATTTATAATCATCCTCACTGATAAAAATCACTAGATTTCCTTTTCTACTCACCAGCAATATCACCAACTCCATCATCATTTGAATCTTGGAAGGTGTTAGGGTCTCCTAGCTGATAAAGAGGTCCCTTGTTCCACCACTCCATCACAGGTAAAGGACGACAGCGGGGAGCTTGGACAATAATAACCACTGCCCCGGCCAGCATTCCTAACCAGCCAAGCCAGAACAGGATCAGGAGAGCCCACCGGACTTTCACCCACCCTGGAGTGCCGGCCACTTTCAGAAGCTCTTCCTTGGACAGGCCAGTAAACTTCTGGGCCTGACTGCTGTAATCATCATCATCCTCCAGTTTAACTTTAACAACACCATTTTTTTCACCGCCTCCTCCAACTGGAGGGTCTTCAGCCCCTGCGGCCATAGGTTGCTTCTCTGGGTCAATCTCATTCAGTTCCACGTCCTTCATGTCTAGTGCTGTATCTTGTGTCATATCTAATGAGGCCAATCAAGCTAACAAAGTAGAAAAATAAAGAGAATGTAAAATAATACATATACAACAAACCTATAAACACACAGAAGTTTATAGAGAACGTAGGTATATGTCCAACTATGGGTTCTCTCAATCCTGTAAACTCAAGCTATAGAATGATCTGCCTGAAACAAACACACTTAGAGTTATCTTACCAGTTTGTGCTATGTTCTCAGGCAGCTGACAGGGTCGAGTCTGCTATGCATGGATGGCTGTCCTTTAAATAGAACCTCCGCCCCTCCCTTTACTCCAGACACAGCCTCTTTGTTCTCTTAAAGGGGAACTGAAATGTTTGCTCTCAGGAAAACTATAAAAGACACAGAAATGGAATACAGTAATATATATATATATATATATATATATATATATATATATACATACACACACACACACAGCTTAAAACAGACCATATGTACAGGATGGATGTTATGGAGCAATTTAAAATGTAAGATACTAGAAATACTATTAATTACATGCAACAATCCTGTTATATCTGCTCATTCACATCAGATGCCTTGTCAAAATGCTTGCTGCATGTTTTAGGGCAAGAGAAACTTCTGTATTTCTAAAGGGGCCCATTTCCACTGCTACATTGCTCTTCAACATTTCTGTTTTTGGGGTCATGCACCTGCACACCTGTCAAATTGGGAGTAGTGGCTGTGTCTGTGCAGCCGCTGCATTCCAGATAACATGAATGGGACTGCCTGCACAGGGATGTACAGCATACATGTGCCTTCCCTTGCGGGCAAATATGGCCCTCACCTGGGTGTACACTATCGAACACCCATGTGAACAAGGCCATAAATGTAATTACCCTCCCTTATGCCTAGGCTTTAATATTCCAACCAGACCCAGGAAAGGGAGGGCAGCAAGCACACAGCCTCCCCTCTTCCAGTACCATACCAGGTCACATGCCATTTAAAGAATAATTCCACTTATTAAATATTATTATTATTATAATAATAATAATATTATTAATTGCCTTTTTTTTTTTGCAGGTAAAAGACTGAGACCCCAGTGTGAAAGCCCGAGTGCTTTCACACTGGGGCACTGCGCTTGCAGAACGTCAAAAAAAGTCCTGCAAGCAGCTTCTTTGAGGCGCTTTAGGAACAATGTATACACTGCTCCTAAAGTGCCCCTGCCCACTGAAATGAATAGGCAGTACTGCTGAAGCGCCTGCGGATGCTTTTAACCCTATATTTGGCCGATAGCAGGGGTTAAAAGTGCCCCGCTAGTGGCTGAAAATTCTCTTTAGGGTGACAGTAAAGCACCAATAAAACAACAGTAAAGCACCGCTAAAACTAGCAGTGCTTTACCGCCGACGCCCCCACACTGTCAGTGTGAAAGGGCTCTTATCGGCGCTTTACCGTCATTTTACAGGCACTTTTTGGTGGGTTAAACCTGCCTGCAAATCTCCGCTACCCATTGACTTTAGGAGCGGTGTATATCCTTGTCAGGAAAACCCTTCCCACAGACATCCGAGTGGTGTAAGGCTCAGAAGAATACCTGTGCGCAAGAAGAGCGATAATGCGGTCGACGATGCGGGAGTGCGCGCAGCCGTTTTGACGGCAATTGGCGCTATTTAAAGGGGATCTTTGCCTTGCTGCCCGATCAACAGTGTTCCTGTGTGTTCTGCGACAATGCATCTGAACTTACCTGATCCGTATTAAACTTGGCCTGTTTCTGACTTCTCTGCTTGCTGCCTGCCCCCGACCTTGGCTTCCGAACCCGACTATTCTCCTGGACTTCGTTTTGGTACCTGATCTGCTCGCCTGTGCTTGACCCGGACTGTCTAACTACTCTGCTACCTGCCAGTCACCTGTCTACTGTTGCTGGACTACAGAACACCTCCCGGTTCTCCACCGTACCCGGCTGGTGCCTCCCGCTGTGTTCCGTTACCTCCTACATCCTGCTGCTGGACTACAAGACTCCTCCCGTTGTCCGCTGTATCCTGTTGTCACCTGCATCCTGCTGCTGGACTACAGGACTCCTCCCTGTTGTCAGCCACATCCGACCCACGGTCTGCTTCCTGCCACTGGGCTATAAGGCACATCCATGCCGTCCGTTGCTTCCGGCTGGAACCGCCTGCTGCGTCCTGCTATCATCTGCATCCTGCGGCTGGACTACAAGACACTTTCCCACTACCAACGGTCTCCTGCCTTCTACACCGGCCAACCAGTCAGGCGCTTGTGCTCCTTTGTGCTCCCGAGCCCCTGTCATCTCTATCAGGGCCTCCCGAGTCAGAGGTTTACGAGTGGCCGCTCCCTGCACTTCGGGCTCTGCCTTAAGGTACGTGACAATCCTAAAGCGCCTCAAAGAAGCTGCTTGCAGGACTTTTGTTTGACATCCTGCCTGTGCACCGCCCCAGTGTGAAAGCACTCAGGCTTTCACACTGGGATTGCAGATGAGGCATTTTTCACACGCTCTACAGGCGCTATTTATAGTGCTAAAGAGCCTGAAAAACGGCTCCAGTGTGAAAGGGTTCTTACTGTGTGAGTTAATTGAGAGCTACAAGCCGACATCCACAAAGGCAATGGTGCTTGTAGTTCATTCATTTCGCAGAACTCTGTGAATGAATGGTGCTGCCATGTGGGCGGAGCCCCGCACGGCCGCAGTGTTTTCAAAAAGTGAGATCCCGTATCGGAAACTTCTCCCAGTACTACAATCACAGACAGAGAGGGCAGCAGGGAGCAGCTACAGTTCTGGTGGAACATATAGCATGTTCCCAAAGGTGAACTTATCCTTTAACACTGCAAAAAGGGTATCTTGCAAAGATTTAATGTACCCATTAGAGACAAGCTTGGATTTCCTCCAAACTCATCTCTAGTCAAACTTCTTTACTCCAATGTTTTGTGGGCCGCCGAGTCATTCCCACCCCACAACCGGCCTTTTTGTTTATGTTAGCTCCAGGGCAGGAATTACCCAGCCCGCAGCTAACTGGAGTTTTAAGGAATAGTAAAGGCAGAAGGTTTTTTTTTTATCTTAATGCAGTCTATGTATTAAGATAAAGAACCTTCTGTGTGTAGCAGCCTCCCCTAATTACTTACCTGAGCCCCATCTCTGTCCAGCAATGTCCACAAGTGTCTTAGCTACCCGGGACTCTCCTCCTGATTGGCTGAGAAACAGCAGCAGTGCCATTTGCTCCCGTGGCTGTCAAAGTCAGTTAGCCAATCAGGGGAGAGAGGGGGCTGGGCTCTGTGTCTAAACGGATACACAGAGCTGCGACTTGGCTCAGGTGCCCACAAAGCAAGCTGATGGCTGTCGGGGCACTCAACAGGAGGGAGGGGCCAGGAGTAGCGAAGAGGGATCCAAGAAGAGGAGGATCCAGGCTGCCCTGTGCAAAACCAAATGCACAGAGGAGGCAAGTATAACATGTTTATTATTTTATTCATTTTTTTTAAAACAAGACTTTACAATCATTAAAAAAAAAAAAACACAAGGGCAGAGTTTGGCTACAATTAGGTTCAGAGGACAAGCTCATTTCCAGTCCCAATGTTGAGGGACAAGGGCCTCCTCCACACCTGTTTATCCCAAAATGGAGATGGGGTAATAGTAAATTAGGGGAGACTTATGATGCCACCTGGAAGCACCCTCCATAGAAATGAGGCATCCAGATATCTGGTCCTTCCCAGAGGAACAAGTGCAAAGATACATTAGTACAACTTATCAATTCCTTCAAAGAGTTGACATAAAAAAAAGAAAATAAATAAATAAATAATAAAAAAAAAAAACAAGACAAAACAAAATTTTTACATCCTTTAAAAAGGTGAAGTATAGCCAAAGCTGTTTTGGCACATTTTCATATTTACGAAACTGTGCGCCGGGAACAAAGAGAGAATCCCCCATTTACTATAGCCATCTCGGCGCACGGGAGAATGCAATCTGTGCGCCACTATGGACATTGCGCACAGCATCTTCAACTGAATATTGACAGAAGATGGAGGTGCCAATATTATGGAGTGATTGGAGGAAGTTTAGTAACAACTGCCCAAGTAACAAATATGTCCAAAATAGAATTGGAAAGTACTGTATATACTCGAGTATAAGCCGAGATTTTCAGCCTCTTTTTTGAGGCTGAAAGTGCCCCCCTCGGCTTATACTCGAGTCACCGCCGTCTGCCTGCCCGATCAGCGTGTCGAGCAGACAGACGGCGGCCATTCTACTATTCAAAAGCCGCGCCTCCGTCTGTGATAGGCGGAACACTCAATTTCCCAGCAGTCAGTGGTCCGCCTATCACGGACATCCGCTCATCCTCATACTACGGACGAGGATGAGAGGATGTCCGTGATAGGCGGAACACAGACTGCTGGGAAATTGAGTGTTCCGCCTATCACAGACGGAGGCGCGGCTTTTGAACAGTGGAATGGCCGCCGAGGCGCCGACGAAGAGCGGCGATCCTGGCATGGCAGAAGGACGGAGGCTCGGGACGGGACGGAGGCTCGGGACACACAAGGCTGCACGGACACACACACAGGCATGGATGGACACACACACAGGGATGGATGGACACACACACAGGGATGGATGGACACACACACAGGGATGGATGGACACACACACAGGGATGGACGGACACACAGGGATGGACAGGCATGTCTCACCCTCGGCTTATACACGAGTCAATAAGTTTCCCAGTTTTTTTGGGGTAAATTGGGGGCCTCGGCTTATATTCGGGTCGGCCTATACGGTAACTTTTTCAGAGCGAGCCTGCTGTGCCTGCAAGTATGTTTAGAACTGCACGTTCTAATATCAATGTAAGCACTGCACATGCGCAAACAGCTCTTGCTCTCATTTAAATGCATTTGTTCACTGTGCGGCCAAAATCTTAGTAAAAGGTCAAGCAAGGTAAATGCAATTGCGTGGGTTGAAAGGGCGCACCTCGAAACTTGACTTTAAGGAGATTTGCACACAGGTCATGTTAGCATGGTACATTGCCAACATGTGACATGCACCTTGTTAAAATTATGTAAAAAGACTCTCACTCCTCTAGCTCCTCCTAAAATGGTATTTACCTTCCCCCTCTAATGCATATGATTTCTTTGGGCTAACTTTTGCTTTTAAAGGGGAACTCCACACTCCATTCTCCAATTCTCTTGTCTCCCCCTCTAATCCCCTGGATTTCCATGGGCTAGCTTTTGCTCCATTCTCCAAAGGCTGTGAGCTGTCTTCACCAATCCAAACCACATTCTTTTCCAGAGCATACAACAGGGCCAGCTAGGAAAGGGGCGAGAAGAGCAATCGCCCAACCCCCTCCTGAACCATACAAGGCCACATGCACTCAACATAGGTGGCTGCCTTTGGGGCATGTTGGGCTCAGCCGAAAAACCAACCACAAAGCACCTTGTACCCACTAGTTTAAAAGGGGCTTTCCACATTCCATAAAGCCCCATCTGCAGCCCCCCACAACCCCAGCCTAGGGTTGTGTGGAAGAGGCCCTTGTCCCCCTGAATATGGGAACAAAGTGCTTGACTTTTGGGGTGCCCGAGCCCCTCCTGCCCCCAAACATTCATCCCCCCAGCTGGCATGCTGTGTGTTTGGCTAGGCGTTTGTTAGTGTCTGGGAGGGGCACAATTTTAGAGCAAGTTTTTTTTTTTTTTACTTTGGTTTATTGTATTTTTTTTGGGTGGGGGGGATATTTTCCCCTGAAATATTTTTGATGTTGTCAACGTATGTCGTTTGTAGGTTGTTTCACTTTGATTTAATTGTCTGTGCTGCATTCTTTTGCAAAATCTTCCTCAAGACGTTGTGACTAATGTTTAAATCCATAATAGATGTCAGTTTGTGGGTGCACTCCTGTTAATTTCCTCTGCAAAATGTTCAGACCTCAAAACCATATTCTGTGTCTCAAATGAACATGCGTGTGTTTTTTTTGCTTTCCTTGCTCTTTTCCAAGTCCTGTTTTGTTGGCCAATACAAATTATAGACATTTTTTATGTTTTATGTGTTTTGTTAATTTTCATGACAGATTTCCCAGCTGCAGCTTAACTAGCCTAATTGGCATGGCAAATCCAAAAAAAAAGGGTGTGATTTGTCTAAAAGTTACTTTCCTGGTGCCGTCATGGTAGCATATGCATGGATTGTGCATATCTTGCCATGGATAGTCACCAGGAAAGCAAAATTACAGAGCGGTAAGTATTCAATTTTCCATTTTAGTGCAGTGGTTCTCAGTCTCAGTCCTCAAGTACCTCCAAGGACATGTTTTGGGAATTTATCTTGGCTAAAATTGCTGTCCAAAATACTAAGCTATTGACTCTGATTTAAAGCATCTGGGCAAGATGAAGGAAAACCTTGAAACATGGCCTGTTGGGGGTACTTGAGGACAGGGTTGAGAAGCACTCATTTAGAGCACTGAGCTAAAATCGAGCTCAAGACAATCCTATTCTAATTGTGGGCATTTGAGGGAAACCAAGTAAGTGTTAGAACCCCTGTTTGTCTTTTAGGTTGGGCTTTACTTCCTGTCACATAGCCAAACAGGAAGTGAGGGTAAAACCCTACCAATGTCTTTCCTTGGGGACACACAGGTCAATCTAACTAGTGTCCCCATTAGACAAATTGCACTATAGCACTTGTGTAAACACCACAGTTTCCGATTCTCTGAGGGAAGAAATGACAGATTGTCTGTTCATACAGAGTATGAACAGTGATCTGTTATCTTCCCTGCACAGTCCCCCATCCCCCTTCAGTTAAAACACAAACTAGGACACACTTAACCCCTTCACTGCCAGTGACATTTTTACAGTAATCAAAACATTTTTAATCGCGCTGATCGCTGTATTAATGCCAATGGTCCCAAAAATGTGTCAAAATTGTCTGACGTGTCCACCGTAATGTCGCAGTCGTAATAAACTACTAGCAAAAAAAAAAAGAATAATAAAGATGCTATAAATCTATCCCTTATTTTGTAGACGCTAAAAAACGTTATTTATATGTAGAAGAATACATATCGGCCTAAACTGAGGAAAAATTTTTTTTTAGATATATATTTTGTTATAGATTTTTGGGGGATATTATAGCAAAAACTAAAAAATAATGCGTTTTTTTTTCTAAATTGTCACACTTTTTTGTTTATAGCACAAAAAATAAAAACCGCAGAGGTGATCAAATACCACCAAAAGAAAGCTCTGCCAGTTAAAGCGATGCAGTGCCGAATCGCAAAAAGTGCTCTGGTCAGGAAGGCGGTAGAAAACACCAGTTGCCTTCCACTAACATTTTTTAATCCAATCCTGGAAATCTACATCTGCTTTACTATTAATTTCCCTAAAAATTGGGTTCATGCAGCTAGATGTGCCAAATGCATCTAGATGCGTGACTGCTGTGTATGTGAGATGCGCAACTGCTGTGTGCGCAGAGGTACGTACCCATGGCGCATATCCGATTCCCAGAAGCGGTGGCCAGCACACAGGAATGATGACATCATGCCCCTACAGGAAGTTGCTTGTACTGCTGACAATTTCTTTCCACCACCATGTCCCACTCACTGTTCTCTGGAGGAAGTGATGATCCTTATTTGCAAATTAAGAAAATCTATTTTTTTTCTTTTTTTTTTAACATCTGGTGGTGTTTGTGTGGGTCCCTAACACACATTCATACATATTAGGGCCAATTTAGACAGGATTTGATTTACCTACCAGCAGAGTACCTGGAGGAATCCCTCACAGGCAGAACATGCAAACTCCAGGCAGATGGTGTCACGGGCGGGATTCGAAACAGTGTTCCCTTTTGCTGCTAGGTGAAAGTGCTAACTACTACACCACTGTGCTGCCCAAATGTATATCTATAGATGTAGGTTCTTGTGTCCACCCGCAGACAGAAGTTGGGTAGATGCCACACTCCCAATTCTGGAGACATAATAACGGTCTAGCACAGGGGTCTTCAAACTACAGCCCTCCTGTTGTTTAGGAACTACAATTCCCATCATGCCTAGTCATATCTGTGAATGTCAGAATTTTACAATTCTTTATGGGATGTGTAGTTCCGCACAGCTAGAGAGCCGTAGTTTGTAGATTCCCGATGAATGAATGAATGAATAATTTGTATAGTGCTGCAATGCGAACTAAATGGCCTCAAGGCACTGGATTCGTCCTGTGTTGTCCAGCTTCTTAGAAGAGGTAAGTCTTGAGTTTTTCCTGAAGGCCTAATGGTTTTCTTCCATGCGGATGTAAGTCGGTAGAGTGTTCCATAGCCGTGGTCCTTGCACTGCAAATCTTCGTTCTCCCTTTGATTTGTAGCGGGATATGGGAATGAGGAGGTGGTTTTGGTTATATGATTGAAGACTGCGATTGGGTGTGTAGTGTTTTATTTTCTCGCTTGGGTATTGAGGAGCGTTTCCTTGTATGCATTTGTGGGTGAGGCAGAGGGTCTTGAATTATTATTATACAGGTTTTATATAGCGCCAACAGTTTGAGCAGCGCTTTACAACATGAGGGCAGACATTACAGTTACATTACAATTTGGTACAAGAGGAATCAGAGGGCCCTGCTCGTTAGAGCTTACAATCTAAAAAGGAAGGGTCAATTAATACAAAAGGTAATAGCTGTAGGGGGATGAGCTAATGGAGGAAGTAAAACAGTGTTAGTTAGAAGCAGAATAGGCTTTTTTTAAAATCGAATGTGATCAGATTGTTTACGGTTAGCCAATGTAGGCTCCTCGGGGAAGGGGAGATGGATTCCCAGGGTTTTTTTCCCCGTTATTAGTCTTGCCGCCGTATTTTGGATGAGTTGTAAGCGTGCAAGTTGATATTGGGGTAGTCTTATGTAGAGGGAATTTGCATAGTCGAGTCGGGAATTAATGACTGTTCCAACTACCGCCGCTTTGTCCTCTTTTGGAATGAAGGGGATGAGTCTATGTAGCAGGCCTATTTGTGCATCCATTGATATTTCTGAGTCAAAGATGACTCCGACACACTTGGCTTTGGTGCTTGGAGAGATGGTCTGTCCAAAGATGGTGGGAGGTGTCCATGGGGTCTTAGTTTTGGAATTTTGATTTGCGTGTAGGAGAAGAAACTCTGTTTTTGATTTATTGAGTTTGAGGGAGCTAGTGGTCATCCAGTAGTCTATCAAAGTGAGGCATTTTTCTAGTTGCACTGAGGTCCAACAATACCAGGAGACATGATTCTGCCTCATCTGCTGCTTCCAGGGCGTCGACCCATATCTTGAGAAGTGTTGCCGTTTCTGTGCCATGGCCTTGGCAGAAGCCTGATTGCAGAATGTCCAAGAGTTTGTGTGTGTCCAGGTGGCGTTGTAGCTGTTGTACTACTGCTTTCGCCATAATCTTGGAGATTAAGGCTTATCGGTCTATGGTAGTTAGGGTCCTGAGGGTCGAGGTTGGGTTTCTTTAGCAGGGGTTTGTAGGTTTTTGTGGGAACATTCTTTCAGGAGTTTTGTGGGAATGTCGTTGACTGCTGATGTGCCGTCTCGGAAGCTTTTGATAATGTATTTGTTGGTGTCAGTGGTGATTGGGGTCAGAGAAAAATGTGGTGATTGTGTGATGTTCATGTCGATATCTTCTTTTTGCTTTGGTTGAATGAGGTTGGTTGTTTTTTCCGATGATGATTTTGTCGATGAAAAAATCTGATAACCCATTACAGAATTCTTGAGTTTCCTTTTCTGGGGGCTCTAAGCAGGTAGAGTTCATCAACTGTTTTGAAAAGTTCCCGAGGGCGGTTTAAGGCAGATGAGATGGTGTTCGGGAAATTTTCTTTTTTAGCTTTGAAGATTGCTTTGAGCTATTTCTCAGTGAGTGCTTTGTAGTTTGTGCGGTTTTCCTTGGTGGGATTTCTTCTCCATGCTCTTTCAGCTCTTCTGCATTCTTGCTTGAGTAGAGTGAGTGACCATCCCGATTTTTTATTTTTTTTGCAGATGAGTGTTCTGCGTTTTGGAGCCACTGAGTCTACTGTTTATAGTAATGCCTTGTTTAGGTAGTTGAGTGTTTGTTCCGTTGAGTGGTTTAAATTTAGCATTGCTATTTTGTTTGATAATGTGGTTTTGAAGAGTTTGGAGTGTGGTTTCTTCTGCGATCTGGTCCAGTGTGTTGTTGTTGTGTGTTTCCGTTTTTGTAGGGTGGCGTTAGTGCCGATTTTAAATTTGATAGCGTGGTGGTCCGTCCATGGTAGCAGTATATTGTTGAGTATATTGATGTCCATATTTTGTTTGAAGATGAGGTCCAGAGTGTGTCCTGAACCATGTGTGGGAGCCTTTATCAGCTGCTGGAGACCTAGTTCTTCCAGTTGGTTAATGCAGGTGGTAGCGATAGGGTCTTGGGTAGAGTTTGCCCAGAGGTTAAATTCCCCAAGTACCAGAAAGTTTTGGGTTTTTAGGTTGTGTATTGAAATTAATTCAGTGAGGGGTGTAAGGAGATTAGTCTTTGGTCCTGGTGGTCTGTAGCATAGTAGTATGTGAATGGTGTCTTGAGGTGTTGTTTAAAGATGTAGAGTAAGTGTCTTAATGAAAGGCACTGAGTTCTGTAATGTTGGTTTGGTGAGCAAAAGGTGAGATTTTAAGATCACTGCTAGGCTTCCTCCTTTTTTTCCTATTCTGTCCTCAGTTAGGATACTGTATTCGGTTAGGATGGCATGGCAGTCGGGTGTTAGCTTTCCGTGATGAAGAGGCAATCTATGTTGTTTTGGGTGATGAAGTTGTGGACTTCCAGTATGCGTTTGACTGCAGATCTGGTGTTGATCATGGCGCATGCTAATTGTGGTTGAATTGGTGTCTTCCTGTGTTTGATGGTTGATTGTAGGTTGGTCTTTAGTAGTTGTTCTTTTCGTAGGATTTTTTGAATGGAGGTTGGTAATGTTGAGGTGGTATTTTTTAACCTGTGGAGAACTTCCGCTGTGTATTTGAAGTTGCACATGGCGAGAAAATAAAGTTGATGGTGATAGGGTGACTGCGATGATGATACTGATGTGGCGCCGATAATGCTGCTGAGAAGATGATGGTCCTGAAGGATGCTGCTGATAACAGCAGTGGTGTTTTGAGGTGCTAATGACGGTGCAAATGGTTTTGGTGGTGGTAGTGATGAGGGGGGCCTGCTGACCTAACCGCCCTCCCATTTATCCAGAGGAAGGCGAAAAACCCCTAGCTGTGCTGGCCAATGCTACAGACGGGGGGGAAATTCCTTCCTAACCCCCCGAGAGACGGTCGGATCGGAGGACCCTGGATCAACTGCTAAGGGTGATGTTCCGAGAGCTTACCTGACCAGAGATGGTCCAGAGAAGAAGAGAGGAGAGGGGATGGAGGGGGGGGGGGGAACTGAAGGAACAGAAGAAGAGGGCACTAGGGGCCTAAGCCACTACTTACAAGTAATGCAGTCGCGCCTGGGTGAAACAAGATGGAACGTCGGGGGTAGGCCTGAGCTGTGGTTATCCTGGCTCTCTGTGTCACCCGGTGCCTCTGCGGTGAGGTCCGGTTGCAAAGTAGGAGGTGTTCAGGGGTGGGAAGGGCACTCCAGCCTGCTGAACAGAGTGGGGGGTGAGCTGGGAGGTAGGCCGTCGTGGGCTGAAGCTGGGCCGCAGCCGCGGTCTTCTTCGTGTAGCTAGCTAGAGCAGAGGCGACCAACGGCGACTGCAAAGGGTGGCGTTCAAGAGCTGAATTTCCTCGTAGTACATCACTAGATTCATGTTTGTTGTGTTAGTTTTGTGGATTGCGCCCCCTATCTTTCTTTTGTGAAAAACATATATATATGTGTTCAAAAGTATCCACTGTGTATATAATACTGTTGTATCTCAAAAAATACCACTTACTTATTACCTAGTGTTTCAACAAATACAAATCATTCCTATACATCAGAATACATGTATATCCCCAAAAAACAAAAGAGCCCAGAAATATCCAGAAAAACGCAAAAAAAAACATAAAAACCCCAAAAGTCCTTGTATTATATACCAAATCCCCCCAGTTAACGTGTGTATTATAAAGATGGGATCCTGTCCTCAAATTACAATATATTTCCAATCAATAGTCCTTCACTGTTCACGTGTGCTATGCTCCACCGCAAAACACCCTTCGTGCCACCACCACCTTATGAAATGGCCACTCACCAAACTTTATATCACAATTTGCCTTTGGTTCATTCAATGGATAACCACTCCTTTTAGTTGTTCTCCAGTCAGCAATCCCTCGATTTATACATGTTCATAAAAAATATATGAAAAAGAGGGTGAGATTGCGCTATGGATTATTTGCAGTGGGTAAGAGCTGCCTCTACCTTGTATGTCCACCC
This sequence comes from Lithobates pipiens, assembly GCF_037356315.1. Taxonomy (NCBI): domain Eukaryota; kingdom Metazoa; phylum Chordata; class Amphibia; order Anura; family Ranidae; genus Lithobates; species Lithobates pipiens. The sequence continues at coordinate 70,852,097 of NW_027507686.1, read as the reverse complement.
AATCGGGGTGGACCTATTTAGGTATAAGAATGAGTTAAGTAGAATTGGCGCTATACCTTTAAATGGAACAATATTTTCAACCAATGACAACTATTAAACTAAAAATTGATTATTATTTATGTTCCTTTATACGGTGAAAATACTACTTCTGTGATGTGCTACGTTTAAAACTCAGTGAAAAATATTTAGCCAGCCAATCAGGGCCCTGTGCCCTATACATTAATTTAATGCCTTAAGTGCACTAGGTGTTTTTTATCCATATGTTATGTACAAAATATATTTGCTACCCCTCACCCTTGGAGAGGGTACAGTGAGAAAAAAAAAAAAAAATTTGTGGTGGATAAAAATATATGAAAAATGTGTTACGTGTCTATAACCAGTGTCTAGTAACCAATATGAGACCAACAGTTGACTGTGCAATAATGCATAAAATACATAAATAAAACAAGTGAAGACAAAAAGAAATAATATATAAATAGTCCCAAAACAATATCTATATTTTTTCAAAAGGTGACTGCCTATGATTATTCCAAAGACAAAAAGAACTCCTGGTGCACTTTTGTGAAACCAATTTATATTGCGCTCACCAGATCCCTGCCCTTGCAGGGGTAAAGTCGCCTCCACAGTGTGAGCCCTTGTGCCGCTCTCTGGTGTTTCCCTGGGGATTTAGTTTGTCATCCACTGGTAAAGATGTCTCATTCACATGTTCCATAAAAGAAAAGAATATCCATGGTGTAGTATGTCTATACAATCCGTTTATTTGTGAAAGGAAAAACGACTCACATGTAACAATCATAAAAACCGCAATAATTAACTTCCACGCCGACCGCTGTGGTTTGCTGTAGAGAGGTCACGTCCTATGGCCACGCCGCAGAAACCGTTTACTTGTGAAAGGAAAACTACTCACTACATGTGAGTAGTTTTCCTTTCACAAATAAACGGATTGTATAGACATACTACACCATGGATATTCTTTTCTTTTATGGAACATGTGAATGAGGCATCTTTACCAGTGGATGACAAACTAAATACCCAGGGAAACACCAGAGAGCGGCACAGGGGCTCACACTGTGGAGGCGACTTTATCCCTGCAGGGGCAGGGATCTGGTGAGCGCAATATAAATTGGTTTCACAAAAGCGCATCGGGAGTTCTTTCTGTCTTTGGAATAATCATAGGCAGTCTGCACAAGTCACCGTTTAAAAAAATATAGATATTGTTTTGGGACTATTTATATATTATTTCTTTTTGTCTTTACTTGTTTTATTTATGTACATTATTGTATGTATTTTATGCATTATTGCACAGTCAACTGTTGGGCTCATATTGGTTACTAGACACTGGTTATAGACACGTAACACTATTTAATAATTTTTATTTTTTTTAATATTTATATATTTTATATCCACCACAAATGTATTTATTTATTTTTTTCTCACTGTACCCTCTCCAAGGGTGAGGGGTAGCAAATATATTTTGTACATAACATATCGATAAAAAACACCTAGCAGCGGGGTGCACTTAAGGCATTAAATTAATGTATAGGGCACAGGGCCCTGATTGGCTAAATATTTTTCAACGTAGCACATCACAGAAGTAGTATTTTCACCGTATAAAGGAACATAAATAAAAATCAATTTTTAGTTTAATAGTTGTCATTGGTTGAAAATATTGTTCCATTTAGGTATAGCGCCAATTCTACTTAACTCATTCTTATACATAAAAAATATATATATGGAACCAACATAGTGTAAAAACGTTTCAAATTTTAATGTAAAAAACTTAAAAGCAAAATTGCACTCACATATTTCTGTATCATCTAGCCGACACTAAGCTTATCCAGCCATGTGTAAACGGTGCATTTTGGGCAAACCAATGTTGTTCCACAGGTGACCTTCCTCTCCCTCTCCTGGGTTCACCTACTCCCGGTGCCTCTACTGCACTGCAAATAGTTCCCACAGCCTCTACACGTTTCGCGGTTTCCTTTCCACCCCCCTTTTTTACACCCCCTTTCTTACTTCTCATTGTTGTTGCCTTTCTTGATTTTTGTGACCCCGGAAATGGCGGAGCCACCATCATGTTTCTGGAAATATCTTTTCTGCCATTTTGGATCCTGTTGTATGTCTTATTCACTTTTATTATTATGCCCCCTATTTGGTTTTATTGTAATGGCCAACCTGCTATTCTTTCTTTCTTATTTTCCTCTATTATTTCTCCTTTTTTCCTTCTATTTACGATCTCTATACTCGTCACCCGTTTCCGGAAGTGTCTCTTCCGCCATTTGTATTGTGGGCCTGGTGGTATCTTTCCCAATTAAATCTATTTATACTTTCCACATTTAATTTTAACCTTCCGTTTATTTTTCCCGTACTCTTCCCAACCTTCCCATTTCAAGTCTCCCTATTGTGTTGTCTTTCTACCTTCCGTGCCTCTTCGCCGGGGTTTACCACATCGCCGGAAATTGCGCTGCCTCCATACCGTTTCCGGAAGTTCCTCGGCGGCCATATTAGTTTATGGCATATGCAATGCTTTCTCACGGATATGAAGAAATGGCATCACTGCCATCTCTTCTCCGAAAGTTCCTCGGCGGCCATATTGATTCATGGCACACTCAATACTCTCTCCTAGAAATAACAAAATGGTGTCGCCGCCATCTCTTCTCCGGAAGGGACCCCACCAACTAATTAATCTCTGTTGTCACCTTATTTTTACTTTCAATATCACTCCCTCTCCATCAAATACCACCCCAGCTTTCCACCATTTTTGTTGGCAGACAATTGTGTGCCGTTTGTATGCAAGACAAAATCCAGGTACATGCCCTTCGGACAAAAGTCTGATGCTTTGTTGGCCAACAATCCAATTGTGTGTACAAGGCTTTAGTTCATTGACACTTCCTACAGCTTTCAAACAGAAAGCCCATGAAGAGGTACAGACAGAAAGCTGTAGACAGTGTCTGCAGGAGCCTGAAATTGCACCCACGATCTACTGGATGGGCCCTCAGGCTACCCCAATGTGACTCCTGGCAGCAAAAACGCTAAACGTGGCAAAAAATCGGTACTGTGTTTTTGCCATAATGTTCCGCTCCTGAATGTGATTCTTCTGTATACTGCTGACCTGCAGTCTGCCCTACATAATGACCCCCGTAGACTGCCTATATAGCCCTGACCCTGCCTTCTGCATTACTTAATCCTGACCCATGTACACTATCCTACAGCCTACTGAACCTGCCCAGATAGTTCTGACCCCTGCACTTTGTATTACTTACTCCCACTGTCAGAGTAATTTTTCCTCCCCCTAACATTGGGGTATTTCCTTCCTCTCACTGACCAATAATGCCAGGCATTTAGCTCCCACTGATCAACAAATCCAGGAATTTTTTTTTCCCACTGACCACCAACAGGGTTTTTTTTTTTTGTTTTCTCTTACTGACCAATGATGCTGGGCATTTTTTTCTCTCACTCGCCACCCACACCACAGCATTGTTTTCCTATTGACCAGCGATGTAAGGGGCACGTTTACATAATTTTAACTACTGCAATTTTATGTTGTGCTTTTTGTTACATACTCTTGATCAAAGTTTTTTTTTTTTTTTTTGCTTTAATTGCTACTAGTTTCTAAGTAGCCTGCCAGCAGTACAAAGATTGTGGCAAATGTGTGCAGTGTATACTGTATGTATACTCAGAGGTTTCTGGTGGTGGAACTATGCCTGCACTCCTGACCACTCCTATCGCCTGAATGAGGTCCACTCTAAAACCTAGTACACATGGTGAGAAAAATCAGACAAAAAAAAAATACAACTTTCGGAGTGATCGTCGGATAATCTGTTCATTAGTAAACAGTTTTCCAAAGCCGATCATGACAGTTCACGTGAAAATATCTGAAGGTACAAGCATTAATTTTTTTCTCGTACAACAACAGAATGAATGATTTTCGTGTAATTAGTATAGTATAATAAATTTATAATATACACACACATACACATATACACACACACAAACTAAAAATTGTGTGACTAAACCTTCTTAACTGTAATAACCTATTGGATTCCAATATGAGAAAAGCATGCAAAAAATAATAGACACAATCATTTATCCAATATTCTTATCATGTGTACTAGAAACAACTTTGCAGGCACTCAGTAGACTTTAGATCTCAAGAAATTATGTTACATGGGATCAGCAAATAACAGATCATTGTGCAAAACAAGTACATGTCTCTCTAGGTTTAGCTTCTGAAGGATATACAAGATTTTTTCAGTACAAATTTCAAGAGAGTAGATCTTGCATAAACATGTTTTGAGCTTTGCTGTGAGCCCTGCCAGAAAGAAAGTAAACATGGCACTGAAATGTACTCGTGTCTGATTGCAAGGTGGTCTATAATAAGATACAATACCAAGAAAGATGGTTGTGCCCAGGTTGTTGTGTACCAATCAGAAATAACTGATTGCAAGGAGGTCTAGAATATGTTTAAGGCTTAGTCCACCTTTTGCAAAAAAGTAACATTGATCTAATGATGCGACTTTACAAAATTTGCACAAGGCCCACAGGAGCACTGTACCCCAATCAGTACATCACTGGTGCAGTGCACAGACTCTTGAAATGTTTTCCCTCAGCCTCATGTCTGTATGAAGATACATGCCTGCTGGAGAAAGTTTTTCTTGAACTACAGAACGAGGACAGGAAGGAGGCTCCGCTTGCATGCTCTGCATGGTGCCTCTGCTGCGGTGGCAGTCAGGGCATTTATGAATTTTGTTCATATTCCCATCGCACACGTTCCTGGATTAAAAGCTCATCTGTGGTGGGTGCTGCAGCGATCACCAGCTGGACACTGGCTATCTCACAGATAAATACACATGTTCGCCAGCACACCATCGATCTTCAATTGCAGTCCAAAGCTTTTATTGCAGAAAGATCACAACAGAATAAGTGCAACGTTTTGGAGCCTGAGGAAGGGGTCCTGCGTGGCTCCGAAACGTTACAGACCTTACGTCTCCCAGACGTAGATAATGTGTCTGTGGAGGCAGAGCCATGCTAAATACAAAAGAGCACAGGTGAAAGTGGGTACCGTATTAGGGTTTTAGGTATGTAACCATGCTTCATATTACCTAATGCCGGGTTCACATATGCTGCAGCCGTGGCTCACAGCAGGGGTCCCTGTTCACTGATTCAGGTGCAAATCAGGTCTGAATTTCTGCCTGAATTTGCACCCGATTTGGAGCCAAAGACGCACAGGACGCTTTTGTATATGCGGACCACGGCTGCCCGGGAGCTGTGTGAACCCGGCTTCACTCAGAGCCGGTCACATTCTCCCGTCATGTGATTTGAATGCGGAGGAACTGTGATTTAGCCTTTAAAATTAGCTAACTTATAGCAGAAATGTTAGGACGTAACTTCTGTAACACATTCAAAATGGGAATTTGCCTCTTTGTACAGGTTTTTCTTTTTTTACAGATACAGATTACAGAGAAGTATTGTTTTCTACTGGTCCAAAAAAAAAAAAAAAAAACACATCATATCTGCATCTGTGGTCCTGCACATGGACTAGGATTTCACAATGAACGCATGTAAACCTTTGTGGTAACTTACATGCATACACAGCAGTTGTACTCCATTGGCCTTTCTAGGGTTTGATATGTAAATATCAACAATGTTGCTAAAGCCTGCTGTCAGCCGATGTCACAGACCTAGTCCAGGCTCTGAAAAGATCCAAATCGATCAGAATCCGCCTAGGTACCTGGACCAACAGCTGGTTCAGCCTCTCAGCGAGTCGCTGAGACCCCAAGACCCTGAGCCATCCGTCCCACCCTCTCCACAGCTCAGCGCTCCAGTGAGCCACCTCTCTTCAGGCTGAAGACCAATAGCTGAGTGAGCAGCAGCGTTTGATCCTTCAGTTCTTGAACCTAGAGGCAGCATGGAACAGCAGCTGGTATTGGTGCTGCGCAGGGGCGGACTGACAACTCATGGGGCCCCCGGGCAATAGGAGATTATGGGGCCCCAGGCAGTCAGAGATTATGGGGCCCCCAGGAAATCAGAGATTATGGGGCCACACAGTAGACACAGACATGTTTCTATTGGCTGAGAAGGTACTGGAGAGGTGTGGCAGCTATAATTTCAGGATTTTTAGACCAAAAGGATGTCGGTAAGGAACATTTCAGAGACAGATGTAAAAAAAAAAAAAAAAAAAAAAAAAAAAACATACCGTCCCTGGTTTTACTAAGGCTGGCAACCCTGATGGGGCCCCCTACTGGCATGGGGCCCTCGGGCAGTGCCCGAGTGGCCCAATGGTCAGTCCGCCCCTGGTGCTGCGGCCATCTAGGCAAGTAGAATTGTTTTTGGTTTTTGTTTTTAACTCCCATATTTCTCTTTTTTGTTTCAATCATATGGCATATAATGCCTTTTCCACTGCTACTCGATGTTAGGATTTCCCCACAAATGCAGAGGCGCATGGGGAGAAGGCAGCAAGCCATAGCCTCCAATGTGCTGGTCCCCACAGATCCACCTCTTGCATTCACGACATGGGCATGCGAGAGCGGCCGCTCCGAGACAACGTCATATGATGTCGTCCCAGAACAAGGGCCGCATCGCCACAGTCATTTGACTGTGGGTGGGTGGCAAGCTGTTAAAGAGGAACTGCAATCTGCTCACATAATTTGTAATAAAAACAACATCTTTGTCATTCTGAAGCTTCCCTCCAAAAACTTTGCATATTATTTTATACAGCTGTGCTCAAAAGTTTGCATACCCTGGCAGAAATTGTGGCATTTTGGCATTAACCCTTGCATTAACAAGCGTATTTCTGACATTTTTTGCTTGCAAGCTAAAATCAGTTTTTTTGCTAGAAAATGACTTAGTTCCGGCTCGCACCGCTCAGGCCTTCCCTGGAAGCTCTGACAGATGCTTTCGCAACTGTGGACAATGGGGGGATGTTCTTCACACCTGGTGGTCCTGCCTGAGGCTAGTGGGGTTCTGGTCAAGAATCTTTGGTTTGCTGCAGACACTCTTCCATTTGACAATCCAAAGGGATGCCAAGCTAGCTCTTCTCCACTTTGCGATACCTGGTTTGCGAGGTCCTCAACAGAAGCTGGCTACCTATCTTTTCATAGCAGCTAAGCGGACCATTGACCAGGCCTGGAAGACCCAACGGGTGTATTTTCATGGGGTAAAGACACGCATGACTGCTATGCTACTACAAGAACGCATGTCCAGCATTGTACATGACTCACACGCTAAATTTCTAAAAATCTGGGAGCCGTGGATTTCATATGAATTCCCTACGCTCCACGCAGCATGCCTGGGCCTGGTCTGACCTACTTTGCTGGGACCCCCGTGCCTGAGCTCCCCCTCCTTTTTTTTTTTCCTTTCTCCTTCTCTTTTTCCCCTCCCTCTCGTCTTTTGTCTCCCTTCTCTAGTCTCTTCACTTTTTTTCCTTCTTCTCTGTAGTCTCTCTCTCTCTCTTCTAACTCTTACCGTTGCACCCCATGGTGGGGGTAGCGGGTGAAGGGCTTCCACCTCAGAGATGGCTAGGGGGTTATGATTATTTGTGTTGCAGCTAGTCTAGATGCCATCCTCTATCTGTATTATCCAGTCTGTATATTGTGGTGTTTTGCCCTTTGGAATTATGTTCATGCTTTGTAGCCCCTGCGTGGGCGTCCAATGAGAGGATTCCGTTTTCTTGTCTACTTAAATTTCTAATAAACATATTGAAATAGAAAATGACTTAGAACCCCCAAACATACATATATATATTTTTAGTCAGTCACCAGCCTTCTGCTCAGAAAGCTTTGAGAACCAAGAGATCGGGTGTGTTTGATCACTCTGTCCTGTTTTACAGCTGGCAGGGGACAGATTTAGCATTGGGACGATGCTGCATCCACCTAGGCAAGTATGATTTGCAATAAAAAAAAAAAATTCCTATACTTCTCTTTTAAAGTGGTTGTAAACACATTAAGATAAAAACCCCTTTGTGTGCATCAGCCCCCCTAATACTTACCTGAACTCATCTCGATCCAGCGATGTTGCACAAGAGACTCGGCTGCCTGGGAATCTTCTTCCTTCCTCATTGCCAAGAGTTAAGCACCATTGGCTCCCGCTGCTGTCAAAGTCAGTGAGCCAATGAGGAGAGAGAGGGGATGGGGCTGGGCCTTGGCTCTGTCTCTGAATGGACACAGGGAGCTGCGGCTTGGCTTGGCTCAGGGTGCCCCATAGCAAGCTACTTGCAGTGGGGGCATGCAACAGGAGGGAGGGGCCAGGAGCGAAGAGGGACCCAAAAAGAGGGGGATCTGGGTTGCTCTGTGCAAAACTACTGCATGGTGCAGGTACAGTGCCTTGAAAAAGTATTCATACCCCTCGATATTTTCCACATTTTGTCATGTTACAACCAAAAATTTTAATGTATTTTTATTGGGATTTTATGTGATAGACCAACACAAAGTGGTACATAATTGTGAAGTGGAAGGAAAATTATAAATGGTTTTAAATTTTTTTTTACTAATAAATATGTGACAAGTTTGGCATGCATTTGTATTCACCCCCCTGAGTCAATACTTTGTAGAACCACCGTTCACTGCAATTACAACTGCAAGCCTTTTTGGGGATGTCTCTACCAGCTTTGCATATCTAGAGAGTGACATTTTTTGTCCATTCTTCTTTGCAACATAGTTCAAGCTCTGACAGATGGAAAGCGTCCGTGAACAGCAATTTTCAAGTCTTCCCACAGATTCTCAATTGGATTGAGGTTTGGACTTTGACTGGGCCATTCTAACACATACATATGCTTTGATCGAAACCATTCCATTGTAGCTGTGGCTGTATGTTTAGACATTGTTCTGATGGAAGGTGAACCTCTGTCCCAGTCTCAAGTCTTTTGCAGACTAAAGCCCCATACACACTATCAGATTTTCTGCAGATTTTTTTCCTTCAGATTTACCAAAACCATGTAGTGCAAGGGCCTGCATGATTGCATACAAATTGAAGCACCTAAGGTTTGACCGCATATTATATGGTTTTGGTAAATCTGAAGGAAAAAAAAATCATCAGAAAATCTGATAGTGTATATGGGGCTTTACAGGTTTTCTTCTAATGCTGCGTACACACGAGCAGACTGTATGGCGTACTTAGTCCGTCATACAATCCGACGGACAGTCCGTCATACTTTCCACTGAACGGACTTGACCACACACGGATACCCAAACAGTCCGACGAAAGCTTGCGCGATGACGTGTACAGCACGTACGACGGGACTAGAAATAGGAAGTCCACTACACAGCAAAGCAACCTTTCGCCGTGTAAATCCTTTCTGAGCATGCGCCATTCTTAGTCCGTCGAACTAGCATACTGACGAGCGGATTGTCCGCTGAAACCAAAGTACGACGGACAGAATTTAGAAAAATCCGAAATACTTAGTACGCCAGACTGCACGCTGAAAAAGTCAGCTGAAGCCCACACACGAGCGGACTGTCCGCTGAAATGTGTTTCGACGGACTAAGTACGCCATACAGTCCGTGTGTACGCGGCATAAGTTTGCCCTGTAATTGGCTCCATGCATCTTCCCATCAACTCTGATGAAGAAAAGCCCCAAAACATGATTCCTCCACCACCATGGTTCACGGTGGGGATGGTGTGTTGAGGGTGATGTGCAGTGTTAGTTTTCCACCACATATATCGGTTTGCTTTTAGGCCAAAAAGTACAATTTTGGTCTCATCTGGCCAGAGCGCAGCACATTTGCTGTGTCCCCCACATGGCTCCTCACAAACGGGACTTTATATGGCTTTCTTTCAACAAAGGCTTTCTTCTCTGATGAATGCTCTGCTTGCCTGCCCTGTCTGTTTAGGTGGACGGCCATGTCTTGGTACGTTTGAATTTGTGCCATACTCTTTCCATTTCGGATGATGGATTGAACAGTGCTCCGTGAGATGTTCAAAGCTTTCAATATTTATTTATAACCTAACCCTGCTTCAAACTTCTCCACAACCTTATCCCTGGTGTGGTCTGGTCTGGTGTGGTCTAGTCTGGTGTGGTGTGTTCCTTGGCCTTTGTTTAATGCGGTTTGTTCACTAAGGTTCTCTAACAAACATCTGGAGGACTTCACAGAACAGCTGCATTTATAGTGAGATTAAATTACACACGCTAGATACAAATGCATGCCACACTTTTCAGATATTTATTTGTAAAAAAATGTTGAAAACCATTTATAATTTTCCTTCCACTTCACAATTATGTGCCACTTTGTGTTAGTCTATCACAGGGGTGGCCAACCAGACGAAGACCAAGAGCCACATTTTTTACCGAGTTACCGCAAAGAGCCACATCATACGCATGGGCACACATGAACATCACCCCATCCCTTCCTCATACACACATACTTTTGCTCAGCTGGATTTATTGTAAATGTCACACACTGTTTTAACACTACAAAGACCACAGGCCAGTCATTTTCATCAAGTCAGTAATCTTCCTTTGAAAGTACATCCATGTGACAGAAGACAGCAGCTCATCTAATTTCCAAAATACAAATTGTCTTACAAACAGTGAACTGGTCAGGATAACAATAAATAGTTAATGGGTCTTCTAGCCTGAACTACCAGTAAATTCTTCCAAAAAACATCACAGAAAGCATGCAGCACACACAGAGCTCTGGATAAATAAGTGAAAAGAAGCTGAAATGGTTAACAGCCAGCCGTGTGTCACACTATCAACAGACCAAGAATGTGCTGAGCAGATCTTATCAGTGTTCAGGTGAAACAGTTATTAAAAAAAAAAAGTACAGAGCAAGACAGAGGGAGAAGGGAGGACAGATCAGTAACCTGCACACTTGTGGTCATACCTTTTTGTATCTCATCGGCTTCAGATACAGCGTGTGTCTCCTTCCTCTGCCCCCCTTCAGCCTCACTCCAGCGCCTATGTATTCAAATGTGGCGGGCTGGGGACACTACATGCTGATTGGCTGTTGATGTGTGGGAGGAGCGGAGGAGTGCAGAGACTCGGGCTGCCTGTCACTAAAGCAGCCCACTGAACCAAGGGCCGCAATGAACCAGCCCGAACGCAAGAGCCGCAGGAAAACGATCAAAGAGCCTCATGCGGCTCGAGAGCCGCGGGTTGGCCACCCCTGGTCTATCACATAAAACCCCAAAACATTGAAGTTTTTGGTTGTAACATGTCAAAATGTGGAAATTTCAAGGGGTATGAATACTTCTTCAAGGCACTGTAAGTATAACATTTATTTTTTCTTAAAAAAACGAACACAAGACATTAGTATCACTTTAAGAATAATCCAAGTCAACTTGCGCTTCAACAGGGCCAAGTCGATTTCCAAGCTGCTGCCATGGCTATCTTGGCTCCCACACTTCTCTTTTAAGATGATAGGTGGCAGAGCTGCCCTTGTCCTAGTGACACAGGAGGCTAAGCTGTAGAACGACCTCCATCCTAGTAACACAGGTGCCTAGATTGCAGAAACTAGGACCTTCATCCTAGGGCACGAGAGCATCCTGTGTCTTAGCACTTGGATGTTAGATGGCAGGAGCTGCCTGTGTCCTTGCAGTGAAGGAGGCCAGGTGTCAGGAGCTGGCAATCTAGGATCCTAAGCAGCAGGAGCCACCTGTGTGCTAACATCAGTGTCAGCGCAACCAAAGTTGCTAGGTGGTAGGAGTTGTCTGCATCTTAGCAACCTAGAATATTGGGCAGAAAGGCCTACCTGCTTTCTAGCAACCAATACCGAACATTTGCGCTGGAAGTTGTAAGCACGTAAATGTTAAAACAAACGTTACATGTGTAAAGTATACAGACAAGATTTTACGCATGATCTTGCTGCAGTAAAAACCATATACCCTATGTCTTGGTATTTCTGTAGCTTAGCAAAAGCCAGAGGGATTGGATGGTGGCCACACACCTATAAATACAATCATTCAATACCACTAAACTGATCAAACTAAATAAAAATTTCAGACCAAATAACCTAAATTCCATTGATTTAGGCTGGGTTCACACTTTTGCGAATTGGATGTGAGTTTCTCTGCATCCAATTCACATGTCAGGAGATTGTGACTGGCTCACTAGGTTCAAACATCTCGGAAGCGGCTCTGGAGCAAATTGCACAAAAGACCATGCGTCTTCTGGTCCGTTTCAGGTCTGAATTCAGCCAAACACTCAGACTAAAAATCTGGCCTGAAACGGTGAACAGGAACACACCGGACCCCTGCTGTGAGCCGCCCTGTGCAGCAGTGCGGACCCAGCCTTAGGCTTCATGTACACAGGACGTTTTTTAGGACAGATAGTAACAGACGTTTAAAACGTCCGGTTTGCCGCTTTTTTTTTTAACCACTTCAATACAGGGCATTTTCAGCTTTCAGCGCTGTCACACTTTGAATAATAATTGTGCGGTCATGCGACATTGTACCCCAATTAAATTGTGATAGTTTTTTTCCCCCAACAAATAGAGCTTTTTTTTGGTGGTTTTTGATCACCTCTGCGTTTTTATTTTTTGCGCGATTAACAAAAAAATAGCGACAATTTAAAAAAAATAACACAATATTTATAACTTTTTGCTATAATAAATATCCATTTAAAAAAAAAAAACGTTTTTTTTTCCTCAGTTTAGGAAAATCCCAATAAGCGTATATTGATTGGTTTGAGCAAAAGTTACAGGGGATAGATTTGTCATTTTTATTATTTATTTATTTTTACTACTAATGGCGGTGATCTGTGATTTTTATCATGACTGTGACATTGCGGCGGACAGATTGGACACATTTGACACTATTTTGGGACCGTTCACATTTATAAAGCGATCGGTGCTATAAAAAATGCACCGATTACTGTATAAATGTGACTGGCAGGGAAGGGGTTAACACTAGGGGGCGCTGAAGGGGTTAAATGTGTGTCCTAGGGAGTGATTCTAACTGCGGGGGGAGGGGACTGATGAGGGGAGGAGACCGATCGGTGTTCCTCTATACAAGGAACATACAGTTGTCCTCTGCCCTGACAGGACGTGGATCTGCGTGTTTAAACACACAGATCCATGTCCCAGCTCTGTTACTGGGCAATCGCGGGTGCCCGGCGGACATTGTGGCTTCCGGGCACGTGCATCGGATCCCCATCGATGCGGCGAGCGCTCTCCACAATGCCGGGAAGCAGAGGACATCTTATGATGCCCACCCGGAGTAAGGAACGGTTCCTGCCGCCGTCATTTTACAATATGGAGGTAGGGAACTGGTTAAATATATGATATATAAAAACATTTTTTTCCAAATAGCCAAAAATTTAAAACGCCTGTAAACGAAATGCTGCTAAACACGAGTTACCGCGTTTACAAGCTGTTACAGGCATTTGCGTTTCAACTACCTGTGATCATCCGTCATGAACACATTTTTTTGCACTCCAAAAAATGCTTTTAAACTTAACTGCCTAGAAATCACGCTGTGTACATGTACCAATAAGATAACATAAAGGAGAGTTTAGGGGCAGCTGAAAAAAAAAAAACTCCCAACTGCTCCTAAACGTCCATTTACCAGCAGCGGTTTACGAGGCCTTAGTGAGCTTTTCATCAGATTTGATTATTACAAGTCAAGCAGACATTGCAAAATTTTATGAAGCAACTCTTATCAAGCCAACGTCTGTATTATACATAGATCATCACAAATCATTATGTGTATGAACTCCATTAAGATTCTCAAAACACTAAGGCCCTAGTCACACTATGATGTCAGGTGTCATGCATTGTTGCACTGGACACATAGGGCACCCCATTTATTTCAATGGGCTGCCCCACGCGACAAAACACGCAAAACAAAAAGTAGCCACATCCACCTTTTTGAGTGGTGAGCTTCTACAGTGACATGAGGGGAGACCTGTGACGGCGATAGGGTTACCACCTTATCCCTTTAAAACCGGACACCTATGAACTACACAGGTTCTGTGGCTGATTAACGTGGTAATTAAAGCAGAGCTCCGCCCTAAAGTGGAACTTCCGCTCATTGGAACCCTCCCCCCCTCCGGCGCCACAATTGGCACCTTTCAGGGGGGAGGGGGTGCAGGTACCTGTACAGTACAGGTATCTGCACCCACTTCCGGCATAGATATCCGCAGAATCTGCGGATATTTACGCCACTTCGTGCGGGTCCCCTGCTGTCTGCTGGGAAACACACGGATCCCAGAGACAGCGGGGACCATCCTTATTGCACAGCGCGACTCGCGCATGCGCAGTAGGGAACCGGGAAATGAAGCCGCAAGGCTCAACTTCCTGATTCCTATACCCAAGATGGCGGCGGCGGCACACAAGAGACGATCGAGAGATCGGCTTCGGGTGCCGACATCACAGACGCGCTGGGCAGGTAAGTGTCCTTATTTTAAAAGTCAGCAGCTGCAGTATTTGTAGCTGCTGACTTTAAAAAAAAAAAAACGGCGTAACTCCCGCTTTAAACTCACTCGGTGCCCTATCTGCATTAAATTAGCCTTAGAGCCTGTGTATTTCATATAAGTTTGGGTTTAAAGGGATGCGGTGACAACCGTGGACGGAACCTGATAGGAGGGGGGCTGCGACATTGACCTGAGGTGGAGAGGGGGCTGCGACGTTGATCTGAGGAGAGGGGGGGGGGGCTGCAGCGGCAGCAACCAGAGGGGAGGGTTGGGCTGGGGCACGCCGGCGACCAGAGGGGAAGGGTGGGCTGCAGCGACCAGAGGGGAGGGCTGCGACGACGGCAAGAGGGGTGCGGGGGCTGTGACCTGAGGGGGGCTGCGACGTCGACCTGAGGAGAGAGAGAGAGGGGGAGGCTGCGACGTCGACATGAGGAGAGAGGGAGAGGGGGAGGCTGCGACGTCGACCTGAGGAGAGAGGGAGAGGGGGAGGCTGCGACGTCGACATGAGGAGAGAGAGAGAGAGGGGGAGGCTGCGACGTCGACCTGAGGAGAGAGGGAGAGGGGGAGGCTGCGACGTCGACCTGAGGAGAGAGGGAGAGGGGGAGGCTGCGACGTCGACCTGAGGAGAGAGGGAGAGGGGGAGGCTGCGACGTCGACCTGAGGAGAGAGGGAGAGGGGGAGGCTGCGACGTCGACCTGAGGAGAGAGGGAGAGGGGGAGGCTGCGACGTCGACCTGAGGAGAGAGGGAGAGGGGGAGGCTGCGACGTCGACCTGAGGAGAGAGGGGGAGGCTGCGACGTCGACCTGAGGAGAGAGGGGGAGGCTGCGACGTCGACCTGAGGAGAGAGGGGGAGGCTGCGACGTCGACCTGAGGAGAGAGGGGGAGGCTGCGACGTCGACCTGAGGAGAGAGGGGGAGGCTGCGACGTCGACCTGAGGAGAGAGGGGGAGGCTGCGACGTCGACCTGAGGAGAGAGGGGGAGGCTGCGACGTCGACCTGAGGAGAGAGGGGGAGGCTGCGACGTCGACCTGAGGTGAGACGGGGGCTGCGACGTCGACGTAAGGTGAGACGGGGGCTGCGACGTCGACGTAAGGTGAGACGGGGGCTGCGACGTCGACGTAAGGTGAGACGGGGGCTGCGACGTCGACGTAAGGTGAGACGGGGGCTGCGACGTCGACGTAAGGAGAGACGGGGGCTGCGACGTCGACGTAAGGTGAGACGGGGGCTGCGACGTCGACGTAAGGTGAGACGGGGGCTGCGACGTCGACGTAAGGAGAGACGGGGGCTGCGACGTCGACGTAAGGAGAGACGGGGGCTGCGACGTCGACGTAAGGAGAGACGGGGGCTGCGACGTCGACGTAAGGAGAGACGGGGGCTGCGACGTAAGGAGAGAGGGGGGGCTGAGACGTCGACGTAAGGAGCGAGGGGGGGCTGAGACATCGACCTGAGGAGAGGCGTGGGCTGCGGCGGCCAGAGGCGAGGCGTGGGCTGCGGCGGCCAGAGGCAAGGTGTGGGCTGCGGTGGCCAGAGGGGAAGGGTGGGCTGCGAAGGCGACCACAGGGGTGGGCTGCGACGGCAACCAGAGGGGAAAAGTGGGCTGCTGCGGCGGTGACCAGAGGGAAGGGGGGACTGCAACATCGACCTGAGAAGAGGGGGGCCTGCAGCAGCGACATGAGAAGGAGGGCTTGCGGCTGCGACCAGAGGGGAGGGCGGGCTAGTGTTAGAGCTGCGACGATGACTTGAGGGGGTACCTGTGCCAAATGACATGAGGTGAGAGCTGCAATGGAGAGGGTAAACCTGTGACATGAGGGAGGACCTGTGAGAGCGACAGGAAGAACTGTAACACCGTCATGTAACTTTTCTATGATGTCGAGCAGCCTAAGCCTAGGGAGGAGGAAGGTGTCCAGGAGGACTTGTACTGCAATCACATGGGGGAGGGGAAGACAGACAATGGCTGGGAGTGGAGGGGGTTTTGTACAAACAAGTCTGAACCCGCTGTTCTTCCCTTCCTGGAATTCGCCAAGAACAGCATAAAAGAAAACATGGCTGAGTGTCCCCCGCAGAGACGGCACATCCTGCAATTCACAAACCAGCCTGCTGACTGAAGTAAATAAAAGGACACGCAGTGTGTGGGCAGGATCCGTAAGCGGACATTAGTACAGAGGGAACACACAATACTAGCACTGCACAGACTGAATGAAAAGTGTAGGCGGGCACCGCTCTCCCCTCCATTACCTCAGTCCTCCCTCCTCCGTCTATGAGTCCGCCTTGTGTACGGAGAAGCCCCCCTCCCCTGATCACAGGACCCTCTAATAGGAGGACAAAATGGCGGCGACGTGCGGTGCGAAATGGCGGCAGCCTCAAGTATTATTTCACATACTGACCCACTGCTAATGTGCGTGAAAAGCAACCCCAAACACTCTCAGTATGACAAGCTAGGTATCAGAGGCTCAGTACAGCCATCCTGGGGATGTTATATTATAAAGACATAGAGCAGCACCATCTCTATCTGGGACACCTCTACCTTCCAGGGACAAAATAAATAAAAATTCAATAAATATATCCCATAGTTTGTAGACGCTATAACGTTTGCACACACCAATCAATATACACTTATTGGGATTTGTTTTTACCAAAAATATGTATAAGAATACATAGTGGCCTACATTGATGACGAAATTCGATTTAAAAAAAAAAAAAATTTTAGTGGGTATGTTTTATAGCATAAAGTAAAGAAAATATTGTGTTTTTTTTTTTTCAAAATTGTCAGTCCTTTTCTGTTTCTAGCACAAAAAAATCAATTGTCAGTTACAGTAACGCAGTGACATATCGCAAAAATATGGCCTGGTTTATGAAGTGGTTACACCCATTTTTTGTGGCGGTGCACTTTTTTCACTCCTACTAGGGCACAGCTACAGATGAATGCGCCCGCCCAAAGCGTAGCTCCACTTTTTTTTAGAAGACAACATGCCCCTCTGGGTGATCTAGGTGTGTACAAGGATTTTTAATCACTTGCTTACTGGGCACTTAAAGAGGAAGTAAACCCTGATGGGTTTACTTCCTCTTTGATTCCCTGCAAAGGTAAAGCATAATAGACTACTATGCATCGCATAGTAGTCCATTATGTGTCACTTACCTGACACAGGAGCCAGCAAAGTCACCACTGTCCCCTGTAGTTTTAAGCATCCATCTTCTTGGTGGGTCTCCATGGGTCTCACTGCTCCAGCGCTGTGATTCGTCGGAGCAGCGATGACGTCACTCCCGCGCATGCACACGGGAGCCGACACTCGCGGCATATCGCCGCGATCTGCGGCTTACCCAGTGCGCCTGCGCGCCGCTGTCTACGGCGCATGCGGTGGCTGTCTTCAGGTAAATATCTCCTAAACCATATAGGTTTAGGAGATATTTCTTGGACCTACAGGTAAGCCTTAGGGCCGGTTCACACTGCGGGCGATGCGAGGCGACACGACTTGCCTCGCCGCAATCTGACAAGTCGCCCCCGTTCTGTACAATGGAACCGTTCTGAGAGGAGCTACTCGAGTCGCTC
Source organism: Lithobates pipiens (assembly GCF_037356315.1). Taxonomy (NCBI): domain Eukaryota; kingdom Metazoa; phylum Chordata; class Amphibia; order Anura; family Ranidae; genus Lithobates; species Lithobates pipiens. The sequence goes on along the minus strand of NW_027507686.1, from coordinate 70,834,204 downwards.
CGACTCAGAAAAAAGGTTCCTGTACTACTTCTGGGCGACCTCGGGGCGACTTGCATTGACTTCTATACAGAAGTCATTTGCAAATCGCCGCTGAGGTCGCGGCGAGGCAAGTCGGTGTCGCCTCGCATCGCCCGCAGTGTGAACCGGCCCTTAATCTAGGCTTACCTGTAGGTCAAAGTGGTTTGTAAGGGTTTGCCCAGACCAATTTTTAGCTTTCAGTGCTGTCACACTTTGAATGACAATTGCGCGGTCATGCTACACTGTACTCAAATGAAATTTTTATCATTTTTTTCACACAAATGGAGCTTTCTTTTGGTGGTATTTAATCACCACTTGGGTTTTTATTTTTTGCTAAACAAACAAAAAAAAGACAGAATTTTTTGAAAAAAACAAACGTTTCATAGTTTGTTATAAAATTATGAAAACGAGTCATTTTTCTCCTTCATTGATATTCGCTGTTGAGGCTGCACTGATAAGCACCGATAAGATGGCCCTGATGGGTGGCACTGATAGATGTCACTGATGGGCACTGATAGGTGGTATTAATAGGCAGCACTGGTGATGAGGCATTAATTGGTGAAAGTGAAAGCCTGAGGGCTGTCACACTGGAGCGGTGCGCTGGTAGGACGCTCAAAAAACATCTGCAATCCGCATCTTTGAGGCGCTGTAGGAGCGGTATATACACGGCTCCTAAAGCTCCCTGCCCATGGAAATCAATATATTTTTTTCTTTATTTGCTATTTTTTATACACGAAAGTGGAGTTACCCTTTAAATTATGCTAAATATTGGACGTGGCCTAAAGGGGTGTGGTTAAATAGAGTCTGAGATGACTTGCATAGTGGAATCTAGTGAATGTGGTAATATGAAGAGAAAGGGGGATGGAGGGAGAGAGAGAGAGAGAGAGAGAAAGGGGGATGGAGGGAGAGAGAGAGAGAAAGGGGGATGGAGGGAGAGAGAGAGAGAAAGGGGGATGGAGGGAGAGAGAGAGAGAGAGAGAGAAAGGGGGGATGGAGGGAGAGGAGAGAGAGAGAGAGAGAAAG